>NC_140713.1:16275416-16908333 GCF_050655825.1 Lonchura striata | reverse complement strand
GAGGCACTTGGAATAAAGCCTATGTAGTGACACCTTCCACCAGCTGAGAATGTGGCCTGAGACTCTTTGGGTCATGTGGCAGTTACAGGCCATGGTGCCAGCTATTCACTCTGTAAGCCTTAAATGGTACTAAAATGTCTTAAAAAACAGCTAGCATGTGTTATATATTCCCAGAGTTGAAGTATGGCTTTAAAATTTTAAGAAAAATCAATGTTTTAAAGTATTTACATGCAGCATTTGTGTGTGCTGTACCTGTGTACAGGTAGAGAAAGTAGCCATGTCTTTTACTGTTACTGACCATGCTTAATTACCTCTTTACAATGTCATTAACTCAACGGTTTAACAGAATAATTTATTTAAAGGAGAACTTACCTTACTTTTATTTTAATACAGGGGTGCAGTCATGTCACAAAGTTTTCTCAGTTTGTTAACTTTGCAGGTACACCGAAGAAGAAAGCAGTAAAACCCCAGCTTTTATGAGGTGTTAAAATGTGTGTCCATCTATAGATTAAATTGTACTCATGTGTTACTATAAGTCTCTTGATTCTAGAAGAAGCTAAAGTAAATGTTTCCCTCATAAAATTATCTGGAAATGATGTGATGTGTTCTATCTCATATTGTAGCTTTTCTCCCTAAAACTGACAGAAAACGTTAAGAGAAGGCAATTTCACAGGAAAGAAAATTATGTTTGGAAGAAGAGACACAAAATTGTTACCTAACTCTTGTGGGAGTCTCTTGCTGATCGCTAAAGCGATGTTTGAAGCCTGGCAGTGTGTGTGACACCAGCACACAGCCCCTGCTGGGTGGGGAGGCACAGCAGGCTCTGAGCCCCTCGGGGACAGGGCAGGGCAGCTCCTCTGAGCACCCGGCTGCTCGGGGGGCAAACTGAACTGGGGGGGAAATGATTTGGATGTTAAAAGGTACTGCTTTGCTCACTGCTTGAATTGTAAAGTTTCTGCCTGATGTTGCTTGTGGTGTTAGTTGTGTTAATGTGCTGAGTAAGATGACTGATCATTTCCTGGTGGCTGATGTCCGTGTGTGTTTGTTTGTGCAGGCAAGAAGACAGCAAGACCCTAGTCCTGGATCTAACCTGGGCAGTGGTGATGATCTCAAACTACGTTAATCGGCGGCAGCAGGCATCCCACGGGTCTGCACACATGCATTGCTTCTACTTGGCAAAGGATTGAATAAAAGACCAGAAACTGTGATAACTGGGTATATTATGGTCTGTTTCCTGACCTGCGGCAGTCGACGTCACCATGAACTGCCATGGTTTGCACTATGTTTATGTTACAATACCTGCATTTCCCATTTTAAGCATGTAGCCAGTGGCAATTCGAAATTTTGTTTTTCTATGCAAACTTATTTTTGTTGGCACTATTTTAGTGAAATGGAAACTTATGCAGCTATAAAACCATTTTTCTCAACTGTAATAAAAATTGTCACTTAAAAATAGGTCAAGATATTACAGATTTAGAACAACTTTTGGTTTTGTTTTTGGTTGTGTTTTTTTTTTGTTGTTTGTTTTTTTAACTGCTGGAAGCCAAAGCATTCCAAGCTTAATTTTTTAATATGGGCTTTTGGAATTCTGATTGTCCTTATGTTCCTGCTTTGTTTTAGATAATGCATTCTTATCTTTCTTTCAGTTTTCTTTTTTCTAAGTTTGCAAGACCTTATTAAAACTGCTGACATTATTTTGCATTATTTCCAAGCTAAACCCAGTGAATCAGAGCTGTTGGAATCAGTTTTCAAACTTTGTGGGTTTGTAAACCCATAGTTACAGTTGCAGTATTCGTTTAACTGCTAACAATTCATTGGTTCAACTTTTAAAATTATAAAAATCTTAAAGTGTATATTCTCATGCATGAATGCATTCTGCCCCATTATCTGTCTTAGATTTTATTCTGTTCCAAGTGAGTTTGAGTGGCTGTTATACCCTGTATATAGTGCTTTACTGAAACTCGGAGGAAGTCGCAGGCTGGCTTCTGTTTTATTCAGGGATTTTTTTAACTAGTTCTTCAAAGGGATACTGCAACTCCACAATCAGATTCAACAGCATTTAAACTGGGAACAAACATGATCAGCTGCCAAGGTGATATATATTAAATCATGTTTAAGATAACTGCTTTAAGTATATTTTATATCTTAGGCTTTTTGTAAAGTTGTGCTGAATGGTGAAAAGCTGAGATGAGCTTGTGTGCAGGAGTCTCATACTGCACATAGGCCCTTTCTATTAAATCTTATGCAAATTAAGACTGTTGCAGTATATATTGCATTTTCTAACAGGGTAAGATTTGGGATTAATTAATGTATGAATTAATCTTGTTTCATTTGGGCTGGTGGTGAATGGACTTGCTCCAAAGATTTCATTGTATCCAATATTTGAAGAAAATGTATTAGAAATGTGATGTCATTTGGCTTTGTTAAAATGCGGCTTCCTGTACAGCCTGACTGATAAAAATGTCACTTAAATACCTTTTTAAAATAAGGGATCTGAATCCAGTATTTTAAGAATTATTTTAAGGGTAGAAACTCTATATGGTTAGAACAGTTAAATCTTAATTAAATTCTATAATTAAAACAATTGTACATTCCTCATTAATGGCAAAACAATTGATGCAAAAGAGGTCTTGCAAAAATGTAAGCAGATGTCAATGTGAAGGAGAATCTTTGTATGTTAATAATATGAATATTTAACATTCACTTAAAAATGTCATTAACTGTAAACTGTGAGAATGTCATCAAATAGAAATATTTTGATACTTCAATTTAAATGTGATTCACCTGAAAGATAATCTTTTTTCACTCTGTGGCCACATATTCTTCTTGCTCTTCTTCCCCCAAAGAAATAATTTTTCTAAAGTGTTTCTGCAAAGAGTTATTTAAGGGACACACGCATGCATCCGCACGCATCCCTAGCCTTGGATCTTCTCTGCCATCTGTGTATTTTTGATGGAATAGTCTGAAGATTTATTTTAAAAGGTTTTCCTAACGTTTCAGACAGTGGTTTTAAACCATAAGTACACAGGAAATGATGCTATCAGATATTAACGTTGCTATCTCTATGTAAATACTGAACTTTCCCTATCATCATTTAGCATTCTGCTGCTTTCCATATCTTAATGCTGGCATTAAGATCACAGCCCTTACCCTCTGCTGGTTAGCGCAGACTTTTTAAAGTGCATTTTAAGTTATTGATGCAATTTGATATTTTTCATAATTTCTATTTAAACTGAAGTTGCATCATCTTTCTTGAATTCATCTCCTGTAAGAGTTGCCTTAAGCTACAGGATTGCTTTTGCTACTTTTGTGTTGTATGTTTAACTTTCATAATAAACTTCTGTGTAGTGAAAAAAGGTGCTGTAAGTTTATTTGACTCCCTGGTAGTCCCTGCTGGCGTTTTATGTTTAGGTGCAAGGCTGCCTTGATGTCCGTGGCTAAAGCAGTGGTGACATCCAGTGGTCATTATCTAACTGACCCCTCTCCTCCGTGTTCAGCTGCTCTCTGGGAGCAGCCTTTAACAGAAGGGTCTGCACTGGGGGAAATGTGGATTTTGCTGCCCTAAAGCTCTTGTTTCTTAAAACTGATACGCCCTGCTTACTCTGAAAGCATGAATCTGCTCCAGGGGCCCCAGGCAAGGGGCTGTATGTGGGCACATTGTGAGAGCAGCCACCAAACCTTGGTAATTGTGCTGCTTTGGGTGAGGGGGGAGCCAGGGGAATTACATCTGTTAGTTCAGGAAATGTAAAAATATCAGTGTTGTATGCTACACCTGGAAACCTTCTGGAGCTGCTAAAATTTTAGGTGATACAACTTAAGTTAGCTAACACTGACTGACAGTGCTGAAGTCCTGAAATGAGGTAGAGGATTGCTTGTTCCTTACAATGCTTTAGGAATATTTACATGCAATATCTACATGCAAAGGATAACAAGTGACCTTATTTTAGGCTTTTAGCACCTGGCTGTGAACAGAGCAGAGAGCAGCAAAGAAAAACAGCACTGCTGTGACCTGTGGCTTTCCTGGAGATGTTCGTCAGTGTGAAAGGGAGGTAGCTTTTGAAAGAGACAAATGACAAGCCATGTTGCTCTGCTTCTCTTGCTGAGGGCATGTGGTGTCTGCCAGCTCTGCTGTCCAGGCAGTGTTTTAAAGGCATCTGGAAACAGCTGTTCATAAGGCCATTGGGTTCACTTTTCTGCCCAAGGTACATCACAAGTGGATGAGTCCAGTACTTGTACAGCATTTTCTTGGCTGAGGGTGAAGGACAGAGACACTTTGTCCTCTGGCTCTTCCTAGATGGAATTTACTTCTCAAGTGTGAAGTAAATTCAGGGATTTAGCAAAGGGAATCTGAAAATCTCCCTGCAGGAGGTACATACAGCAGAAAAGAATTTTAACCATGCCTTAACTAGCATGGTTTAGAGATGGCTGTCCTTGATCTTGGAGTGAAAGACCACTGGAAATGCTGGAACTTACTGGAATTGAGAAGGATGTCAGCATCTGGAGCCTAAAGACAGCAGGTGAGGTATGGTCACTTCCAGCTGGATTTTTTAACCTCCTGCTCTGGAGGATTGGAGGGGAGCTCATCTAGTTCCAGCCTCCCACTAGACCACCTTGCTCAAAAACCCCATTCAATTTGGCCTTGAACACTTCCAGGGATGGGGCATCTACAGCTGCTCTGGGCAACCTGAGCCAGGGTCTCACCACCCTCACAGGGAAGAATTTCTTTCTGATACCTAATTTAAGCCTCTCATCTGTTAGTTTGAAGGCATTTCCCCTTGTCAAAAGTTTCTCTGCAGCTTCTTTGCTTACTGGGAGGGCTCTAAGGTTTCTCTGGAGCTGTCTCCAGGCTGAGCTCCTGTCTACAGAGAGGTGCTTCAGCCCTCAGAGCTTCTTTGTGGGCTCCTCTGGGCTTGCTCCAGCAGGTCCCTGTCCTTTTGTCAAGGACCCCAGGGCTGGAGGCAGCATTGCAGGTGGGGTTTTCAATGTTTAGTCCCTTTACTGAAGTCCTCAAAATGTGGATAAGCAGGTTTCTAGTTTCTCTTGAGGGAAACAGCAGCTGTCCTGGGCTCATGGCTCCCCTTTCTGAAAGCAGAAATCTGAGAAAATGAACTGTGAATGAAAACAGCAGCTTTTCTGTTCCTGCAGATCTGTGATGGTTTGTCTAATAATGAGCCTTGTTCAGGTAAGGGCTGGGAAGTTAGATGAAGATGTGGTTTCAGAGAAATCCAGAACTGCACAGCCTGGGATGATCTTGACAGGACTTCTACATATTTTTTTGTTTGCTGTAAGTTCAGGACTCCACTCTGTCATAGATGTATTAAAGAATCCATCCTGTCTGCGCAGAACTAGGACCAATTTCTGTGAGGTTGCATTATTTTGTTACTACATTTCCAATGCAAATAAGAGAATGACAGAAATGGCTTCAAGGATGAGAATTGCAGTGAGAAGTTAGAGCAGAGTGAACATTTGCATGGGCAACATTTCTCATAGCTCATTTGCCTGACATCCTGTCTTCACACTGCCACCAAATGTAAATCCCAGTCCATGCATATTCATCAACTGCTGCAACTCAGAGCTGCTCAGGGTTTAAGTAACTATTAAATAGGTTTCTCAATTACAGGTTGAGATAAGTGAATTTTCAGAATTGCCTTGGGCTCATTTCTTAAAGCTCAGGAGTGAGAGGTGGGGAAAAGTAGCACAGAAGAGCAGAGCACTGCCTCTCTGGTGCTGTCACCTGGCACAGAGGATGGCTGGGGAAAGGAGTGGGAAACCAGAATTCTTGCTCAGTTTTGTGCCTCTTACTGGGCCTGGTCCATAATTTATCACAGCTGGTGAGACTTCTGCCAAGTCTTTGTTGCTTCCCACAACTCTTCTGATACGTAACTGTTTCCTA
Source organism: Lonchura striata (assembly GCF_050655825.1). Classification (NCBI taxonomy): domain Eukaryota; kingdom Metazoa; phylum Chordata; class Aves; order Passeriformes; family Estrildidae; genus Lonchura; species Lonchura striata. The sequence goes on along the minus strand of NC_140713.1, from coordinate 16,902,440 downwards.
CCCTGTCGACTTGATGATGGGGCCTTGGAGGACATGGGATTTCCTGGGGCTCCACTTTCTCTTTTTGTACAGGCTGTGATTCTCTGCTTTTCATGGGAACTGGTGGCTTTGCCCCCTCTCTCCTTTTCCAGTCTTCTTTCTTCCCTGGAGCAGATCATGGGTTTAACTTGAAAAGAGAAAGACCTTCCAGAGATGGAACTAAATTTACACCTGAAAGCTCCTGGCTTTTCCAGCTGCTATCCAGGCTTGCTGGGAGAGTATGTCCTTCTGAGCCTTTTCCCACCTGCATGTCCAACCCTTTCAGCTTTTGTTATTCATACCTTACAAAAATCCAGCAATGCCTAGGCATAGAGAAACAAGCTGTGCAGGGGAACCAAAGCTTTTTGTCTGTAGGATGCACTTGTCCCTGATCATTTCCCATGTGACTGTCACTGAAGCAGATGACTGGGGTGGTTCTGCTGCCATTGCAGGATTTTGGAAGAATTTCAGGGCTTTGGCCCCTCACAGCAGTGGTGCACAGGGGCAGTTGACATCCTGATGAAACCCCAGGAGCTCTAAACTTGGAGGAGAGCAGAGAGGTTGGTGGAGGGAATGTGGGTTTGCTGCTGGACTGCAAACAAAGCTGTGGGGGCACAAGTCTTACCAGAAGGCAATTCTTAATAAAGAGGCAGCTCTACCCAGAAACACCAGATTTGCCATCATCTCGGGGCCAGGAAGGCTGCTGAGTATCTCACTTCCCAGAATTATGTGTCACCTACCCAGAGGAAGCACCAGGTTCCCTCCTACCCCACTAAGAACAGCCTGTCCTTCACTCCAGCCCCTGCTCCCCTATGGCCCCTGCACGGGGCAGCACTGCAGTGAGACACCTGCTCAAGAGGTGAGATACTGCAACCCCTGCCAGCACCAGCCAGCTCCTCACTGGCCTTCCCCAGTTGCCCCAGCCAAGCAGAGGGTTGCCACCAGCCTGCAGACAGCTGGGTAGCCTGTCCATGGAGCCAGGAGCCTGTGCCCACAGCTGCTGTGGCCCAGGAGGATGAGGATAGCTGGAGATGCTCAGACCTGCATGAGAGCCAGCTGTGATCCAGCTCCAGGTCACAGAATCGTGCAATGCTCAGGGATGTAAGAAATCTTACAGAGCATTTAGTCCACTCTGCTGTGATGGACAGGGAACATTCCAGGTCATGTGTTCTGGCTGTGTTTGAGGTCTGGGGGCCAGGGCGAGGAGGGAAGGGAGGGACAGGCAGAGCTGCACGCACAGTCTGTCCCTGAGCTGCCGGTGATTGCCTTCTGCTCCGGTCAGAGCTGCTGCTCAGGAGCCCCCAAACACTTCCTTGGCAGCGGCAGCCCCGACCCGGCTGCTTGGCGGATGCTCCCACACAGATGAGAGGACAGATCCTCTTTTTGGTTCTGCTTTCAGTTCTGCTCTGCAGAGCACATCTGGTGTATGAGTGCCGGGACCTGGTGCTGGTGGTCCCGTCGGCCGCGTGACTTTATGAAACCACCAACCCCAACAAGGTGCTTCATCACCAGCTCCTTCAAACCCCCTCCACATCCAGACCTCTGCCTCGGGGGCAGGATGTGCCAGCGGGACCACGGGGCACTGCACTGGGAGGAGGCTCAGAGAGCATCTCTGTTGTTGGTTCTATCCACCACAGCCCGTGAGTAAGATCCAAGTCACACCCTTACTGCTCCTTCACCAGAAGTCAGTGACAAAATGGGCAGAGATCCTCGGGGGCTCTGAGAGGGCCCCTGCAGCTCTGACTCAGCTCCTTCCAATGATGAAACCCCTAGCACCAGGGCTGGAGCAGGCTGGTGTAGGGGGCTGACCCCCCCCCCGCCCCCCCCCTTTCTCATACCATATCCCATACCCCAATAACTCTTCCTCATCAGCAGCTGCGACATTCAAACATCCCTTTTGGAAATATATCCAAAGGTGAAACTGAGCCCAGGTGAAAGCCCTGCCACATGTGCAGCACTCCTGAATCCATAAACCCTTGCAATAGGGGGTTTGGGAATTCTGTAGAATCCCCAAATCCATCTTTTATCTTGTTTTGTTTTGGTTTTTTTTCCCCATAAAACCTGTGTTTTAATTTTCTTTTTTTTTTTTTTAAACAAAATCCCTGTGCTTTTCCCCTGGGTAAATTTTCCCACCAGTTTTCAGCGCATGATTAAAACCCCAATCGCCCGGCTGGGCGGCAGCCGAAGGCAGGATGCAGTGGCCAGTGGCTCCTGGAAGGACAGATGTCCCTCGGCAGCTGCAGCCGCCGCTGGCTCCGCGCTGAGCCCGGGAAGGAGCGGGTGACATCCCCGGTGCCGCAGCCCGGCTCCCCGCCCGGCGCCGCGGCGAGCTGGGCTTCGCACCCTGCCCACGCCTGGCAGAAAGAGAAACCAGCGCATCTGTTTCTAATGAAGCCAGTTTAGATCTAGCCCTGCGCCAATCAGAGCTTTTGAAATGTATCTGGATTTCTGTGAAATGCGCGTAAATCGCGCTGCCCTGGGGCGATGCAGGGGAGCCGCTTGTGGCGAACAGCCCCTGCCGTGGCCGGCTTGTACTGCAGCTCCCTTTCCTTCTCGGGAATGCTCCATCCATCCGGCCCTCTTCAGCCTGCCCTCGCCCCAGCCCTGGGAAAAGCCATGTGTGGTGGGGCAGGGGCTGTGCCTCTGCCTGGCCAGTGTTTAATGTACCTTATCTCATCAGCACCCTCGAGTGAGCGCTGGGACCCTCCCGTTTCTGCCCGTCTCCAGACACCAAGCACGATGCAAAAATTCAGGAGAGCTTTTGCAGCTGCCAGAAGCCCAAATCTGGGATGAGAGAAGTGATGCTGGTGATCCCCGTGGTCCCGGCTGAGGACAATCCGGAGCCTTGCCATGTTCCCCATAGCCCATGCCAGGCACACATCACCTCCCTACCGCTGGCCAGGCACAGAATCACCTCCAAAATCTTTATTGTGGATGTGCTGCACAGCCGCCAGTGCAGCACACGCAGCAGGGAGGAGGATGCTGCCCCGGAGCAGGTGAACCGCAGCCCAGGAAGGCTCCGGAGCAGGCTCAGGGCAGGCTGGGGGCTCGGTGTGCCCGGCAGGAAAAGGCAGCAGCGCTGGGCAGGGGGGCAGCCCCGCAGAGGGTGCCAGGGCGATTGAAAACCATCCCGGCAGGGCTGGGCTGGGCTGGGCTGGGCTGGGCTGGGCTGGGCTGGACAGGGCAGGGCTGGGCTGGACAGGGCTGGGCTGGGCAGGGCAGGGCTGGGCTGGACAGGGCAGGGCTGGGCTGGGCTGGGCTGGGCTGGGCTGGGCTGGGCAGGGCTGGGCTGGGCTGGGCTGGACAGGGCAGGACAGGGCAGGGCTGGGCTGGGCTGGGCTGGGCTGGGCAGGGCTGGGCTGGGCTGGACAGGGCAGGACAGGGCAGGGCTGGGCTGGGCTGGGCTGGGCAGGGCTGGGCAGGGCTGGGCTGGGCAGGGCTGGGCTGGGCAGGGCTGGGCTGGGCTGGGCTGGGCAGGGCTGGGCTGGGCAGGGCATGCTCAGCGCAGGCGGGGAGGGGAAAAGCGCTGAGCCAGGGAAGAACGGAGCCAGGGGTCTCCTTGGGAACGTCTGGGTGCTGCGCTGCCAGCAGCCTCTGCCCACCCGGGGACCCCAGCCTGGCACTGATGGGGCACTGCCCACTCCGCTGGGACCCCAAACCCTTGGCTGTGGGATAACCCCCCTGAAGAGGTGGGATAATCCCCCCCTCGGAAAGTGCAAGGCTCTCTCTTGGAGCTGCCAACCCTGTTTGGATTCATTCCTAAGCGCCAACCCAGAGCCTCGCAACGGGAAATGCACCTCCAAAAACTCAGAGCAACTTCAGAGTTTTACAGCAAATATCTTTCCTCCAACTGAATCAGGGCTGCCAAGGCTGGGATCTGCTTCCAGCCCGTTTTTACGAGCAGCCACGGGGCAGATTTCCTTACAGACCCGATGTGTGCTGCTCTTGGATGCGATCGGGAGAGGGCAGCTCTCCTTCGCTCTGCGCACGGCTGCGTCCCACGCCTGATAGCCTGGGGAGTTTTTGTCCCTCCTGGTGACATCTGAAATTATCTGCTTTCTTTTAACCGGCTGGGTTGAAAATCCCAGCTCTTCTCAGCCAATATCTCCCCGCAGACGTGTAGAATTTAGGAAAAAAAAAAAAACTTAAGTAAAAGTATTCTGAAAAATTTTAGAAAAATAAGTAAAAATCCATTAATCCCCTATAGCTGCTGATCTCACCCCAAAATATGATGGCATCACAAGGCTTTGGTAGAATCATCTTTGATGGATGCACCCACTGACATTCATTCAGTCAGAAACATTAACAACAGAACCAGCCTTTAAAAATTGATCATGATTTTCAGAAACATGTGCATTGCTTCCTAAGCCCTGGGGCTGAATTTTCCAATAAGTGCTCCATAATCTGGAGAGTAAGAAGGGTAATTTTATCCTTTTAAAATTTAAGTTTTGCCTGTCACAAACAGTTGCCAAAATGATGGTGCTTTGCCCAATCTGCCTCAAAAGTGCCACCCTGCCTGGAGTCACTGGGGAGCCTGGGGGGCTCCTCCTGTCACTCTGGAGGATTTGATTTCTGCTGCCCATGTTGGTCCCCACTTGGGCCCTTTGGCAGTCTGGTTTTGTGGTGGAGACACACAAAGAACCTCCATCCCAGCACGTCTGTGGATACTGGCTGATCCTGGCCCCTGTGTCCAAGGGGGAAAACATCCCCATGAGCAGCTCATGGTGCCTGCTGGGTTTGGGCAAGAAGAGGTGTTGGGGGATCTGGGAATTTTTGTAACTGGGAATTCTCATAATGAGAATTTTCATAACTGCTGCTTCAGCTGTGTAAAAAAGCCCAACTTACCTAATCCAGCTTGCAGCTGGATTTGCAGGTGGGAGAGGTTCTCCAGGAGACAGGAGCAAGCCAGTGGGGATGGGGCTGACCCTGGGGGTTTCCAGCTTCTCTCTGGAGATGGTCATCACCTCTGCAGAGCACTCACTGCCATCGGAGCCAGGGGCTCAAAAGCAGCTCTGGAGCTGCTCTCCTTTGGTACAAGCAGACAGCAGCCATGCAAACAGCCTGGGCTGGGGTTTCTGCCTTCTGGGACTCGGGATTTGGTTTCTTCTTTACTTGTCTTGGCTGAGAGAATGAGGAATGTGAGCTGAAAGGAAAGCAGCTGCTCTGGGAACCCAGGGAGGATGCCTGAGGTGCATGGGGGAGTTCTGCACCCAGAGAAAGGGGGGATTTGGCTCCATGGTGGGCATGGGCACAAGGAGATGCTCCATCTCAGCTGTGCCTGGATTTTCAGCCAGCTGGGATTTATGTTGGTCTGTGCTCCTGCCTGGACTCCCTCCTCACCCTGGGGATCACTGCACTTCACCAGAATACACCCAGCCCTGCAGGGTGTCACTGCCCTTTCCTGCCCAGGCTCTGCCCTCCCAGAAATATCAGGGCTGTGTTTGAAGCTCGGGAGGAGGTGACAATGTTAATGCATTGGTGAATGTTTTGAAGGACAAAGCCCCAAATCTGGCAGTGCCCAGCCCTTCTCCACTTATCTTGGGGTTTGGGTTGATGTGTGAAAATGAGTGGCAGTGGAGAGGCACATTCAGAAATAATTACTTTTTTTCTGCCATTGTATATTTGTATTTTTTTCTGCCATTGTACCTTTCTTCTCCTTGGTGAATTCACCTTGTTCTTGTGGTACTCTCCTACAAAAGATGCTGCATCTTTTTGAATGAAAGCCCAAACTGTTGCATCCCCCAGTTTGCAGCACTGGGCATTCAAAGGGCATCACCAAACACAGTAAAGGAGATGGAGAAGGGTTTCTGCAAAGCCCAGCTGATCTGCAGCCACCTGTTTTCCACCAGCACCTCAACCTGAGGGCTGCACTTGCCATGGACCTGCTTAAAAGTAGGTGCTTTATATTCTGTTAAATGAATACAAGAATCAAAGTTTCTAGCTACATATTTATTATCTCAAGTACATTCCTTATGGGTGTCACAATATGAACTTACTGATAAAAACACACAAATACTGCATATATACAAATATATCTACAGTGAGCTGGAGAGAAGCAAGTGGCTCATAAGGATTATCCCTGCTCCCAGGAGATGAAAGGCTAATTTCTAGTTTTGACCCAATAAAGATGTGTCAGAAGGCTGGAGTGAAGGGGAAACATTGGCAGCACCTCTGTGCTTTTCAGCATATTAAGATGTCACCATGCTTGGATTGAAAAAAAAAAAAAAAAAAGGCAAGCAAGGCATGAATAATAAATAGACTAGAGCAACATGCAGCTGACTTCAAGAGAAAACTAATTTCCCTGGGGCTTGCTCCACTCCATATACGTTAAAATCTCACCTGCTTTGACAACTCTGTGACCTGAAGAGAGATGCTGAGAAATGTGGTGTTCAGAGCAGAGCCTGGCCAAGGTCCTGCTCCCAAACATGGCTGGGGTTTCTTTTCAATGCTTTGATCCCCCCTGCCAGCCATGGCTTGCTCTGCCCACGGGAAGGAGCTGCAGTGCAAACCTAGATAATATTATGTTAATTTTATTTTTTTTTAATATGCAGCCCTCAAATTTCTGTTGGGCTGCCTGAAGAGTGTGCTCCAGTAATGTTTTCTGTCCTGCTGTGGGACAGTCTGTGTGATGGGGCTGCCCTGCTGCAGACCTTGCTGGGACATGGTGGGCACAGGGATGGGGCGTGGGGTCAGGCTGGGACTGAGCATCACCACCTGGAGGGATGCAGCAGAGGAGAGGGGACAGAAGATGGGTATCACCTAAGGAGATGTTTTTCTACTGCCTTCAATGAAATATGGAATAAATGCATCTTCCCCCACTCTCTGGCCCCACTGGAGCCTCAACCTGCCAGCAGCAGGAGTTGCAGCTGCTTCCACACCCTCTGCACCCTCTTGAATTTCCATCACTCATGCTGCCCTGCTCCAGAAGAGCTGTCACTTTGTGTGAGCGTGGCACGGGTCCATATCCTTGGGTTTTCTCTTTTAGTTCTCTGCTTATTTGGGCAATGCTTGACCTGGTGCCTTTCATCTTGAATCAAGTTTCCACCACAAACACGAGGGCTGGTCTGATGTGGGTTGTCCCAGGTGGTGGCACATCCTGGCATACTGGGAGAGCTCAGGTTCCTCCTCAGCTCTGTGGATATTTCTGGCACCTGGGGTCTTTGGGTGTAACCAAAGCAGGTTCCTGCCTGCTGAGCCCCATCCCAAGGGAAATGTGGGCTTTCCTGGGGTCAGCACTCTTGGGTGGCACCACCCTTGTTTGCTCAGACAGCACTGCAAAGCCAATGACCTCGTTCCTCCTGTCTTCCTTACTGAGTCACTCCCGAGCTCACTGCGGTAACTTTGCTCGTGCCACTGACTAATTTCTCCTTAACTCTTCTTTCCTCCACTCTGCCCTTTGAGCTGGAAAAACGGGACGGCCGTGGGTAGTGGTTTGGGCTGGTTATTCCGTTTCGGACGCCGAGGTTATCGCGCCCGGTATACCGGGGCTGCCGCTGTAGCGCTGAACCACGTCTGCCACGAGGCCGGGGTGGGACTCGAACCCGGGTCTCCGCCTCTCCAAGCCGACGCCCTCCCCCCTCGCCCACGGCCGGGGGGCGGGGCGCGCCGCCCGGCCCCGCCCGGCCCCGCCCCGGCGCGGGCGCGCCTGACGACAGCTGCAAAGCAGTTTTTCAGCAGCCGCAAGTGAGGTGAGTCGCGGCCCCGCGGCGCGGGGGGGGTCGGAGCCCCCCCGGCCCCTCAGACCGGGCCGGGCTGGGACGGGATGGAATGCAATGGGATGGACGGGACGGGACGGGCGGCGGGGCCGGGACGGGGCCGCGGCCGCTCCCCCGTCCCGCCGGGGCCGCGCCGCCCGCGCTCCGGGGTCCGGCGGGCGGGGAGCGGCGGCCGGCGGAGCCCGCGCCTCCCCTCGCGGTGAGGCGGCGCTGCCCCGGGGCTGCGGGCGGCGCGGCCCCTCGGGGGCGGCGGCGGGGCCGGGCTGCGAGCGTCCCTCCGCTTCCCTGAGCTTCCCTGCGCTTCCCCCCGCGTCCCTCCGCAGGGTCCGGCGCAGCGACCCGGTGACCGCCGTGCCAGCCCGCGGCCTCCGCGCTACCTGAGCCAATGCTCGATCTGGAGGTGGTGCCCGAGCGCTCTCTGGGGAACGAGCAATGGGAGTTCACCTTAGGTGAGTGCGTTCCTTCCCCGGCCCTGGGCTCGGCGGGTCCCCTCGGCGTCCCTAAGGACTCTCTGGGAGTTGGAGAGAGAAAGGGAGAGAGAGCCAAAGCTCGCCTTTCGCTGCCCCTAAAAATACTAAAGTACGAGCTTTAAGGGTTTCCGTGTAGTTCATAGTTTCACCTTTAGCTTTTGCGTGCCAACTTGTGCTTTCTTTATCTGATTGTGTGCTTTCATCTGCTCGTTTGCTTTCTTTTGTCTTGCCATGTAAGACTAGGCATTCTTTTAAATAACTCCGAAAAGAGGAAGCATGAATGTGCTGATTGTCACCTGAATATGTGTCAGGTGATACTGGCAGCTTCAGCTGTGCCCTGATACTTACTATGACTGCTGTGCTTTTCTGTACAAAACCTTCATAAACATGAGTCGAGTTTCACAATTTCTTTGTGTCGCTGTTGGGTTGCGAAATAGTGGAGAAAGTAAACTTTGGAGATATTTTCTCGGGGTTGGATAACAAGTGTTTCCCTCCCCCCCCCCAGTCATTTGTATTTTTTCATCGTGCTGAATAGTCCTTCCCTACCAGTTATTGCTCTAGTTACTGTGATGTGATGAGAAAGAACTTTCCCCCAGCTGATGCAAATTTGGTTGGTGCCAAAGTGTCCGGCAGGACACTGAAATGAACAGTTGAAATGAGCTGATGTGGGTTCTCCGGGTGACCTGTGTTTTCAAGCAGACATTGGTAGTTGTTAAAACTCAGAAGGTGCTGTCCTTGTCATTTTTGGCTGTGTGACATGTCAGTGTTGATCTCTTTTTATTCCTGTTTTCCATCCTTGCTGTGGCTCTGTGTGGAGTTTATGGTGGTGGGAGTTTGGGAGATGTAAACCGTGTGTCACCCTCTGTGTCTGCCTGAGCTGGAGTTACACTTGGGCTGCTGCTCCCGTCACCTGTGACAGCGAGGGGACAGACTGTTCCTAAAGACACTGTTACACAGCTCTGCCCTGACCTAGGCTGGACCTGAGGAGGGGTGCTGTGCCTTGGGGTTATTTGTATGAAACCCATCAAACACAAAGGGCTGTTTATGCTGCTGTGACTTCAGTCAAGCACAGCTTGATGGTTACCGACAGGGCTCAGTGGCTTTTGAAGGCTAATTATAGCACCTCAGGTCCCACCCTGGAAATCTTAGTGAACTCCTTGTACCCTAAACGTTCTGTGCTCTCAGCTCTGTGTGACCTCTGCCATCCTTTAGTGCCTGTGTTACCTGGGGAAAAGCAATTTCCAGCTGCATACCCTGACTGTCTTCATAAATACAGAATACCAGCTCCTCTCCCTACTCCATATCAAAACAAGAAAAGAGAAAATGTTTTTCCTTTTCCCAAGGAAAGCCAGCTAAAGCAGCCTCATGGTTAAAATTTCCCAGTGTCTCTGTGTATGTGCACACACACATACATAGATGTGAGCAGGAGGAAACTCGGCTGTATTTCTTGCAGTAAACATAGCCACCACGTGATGTGTCTAATATATAATTAGCCTGACCTGCTGGTGCAGAGCAGGAGGCTGACTGGGTCTTAGGATACTTGACTTTGTCCTGCACCAGCGATGGTGTGTGAAGATTGTCCCTGCTGACAAGGCTGGGGTAGTGCTGGTGTAGATGGGACTCTCACTGCCAGCTCTGTTCTACTCATTATTTGTTTAGCTCTGCTCTTAGCAGAACTAATGGCAGTATTCCTGAACTGCTGCTGACTCTGGCTTCCAGTACTGTGCCCACAATGGAGATGACTGAGGGGAAATGCCAGGAAAATTTTGTACATGACTTTTTGGATTCTGTTTCTGGCTCCAGTGTTGACTCACTGTGTGACTAGAGCATAAAAAATTTACCCGAGACTGAGTTAGATACCTGTGCCACTGCACCTCTTGGGCTGCATTCCTGCTGTTTTAAAGGAGAACAATTAAATACTTTGTAGTGCCTACAGCTATACTATTTGTGTTTGAGATGTGTAATTTCTAAGGCATACTGGCATTTCTCTTGGGCTTTGTACTTTCTTTTCCCACCAAGTTTCACGTATCTTTATTTAATGCATTGTGGTTCATCATAGATTTTCTTGTATTTTTCTCCTAATTTCTATTCACTTTTCTGTCCCCATCCCTTCAAGCCACACAATCTTAGCATAGGCTGATGCTTCAAGCCATGATGTTCCTGACCAGTGTGTGTGAGAGAACTGTCTTGTGCTGCTTGTATCACCCAGCATTTAGAAGAGGGAAAGGCCTGTGGCAGAGGAACCCTAGCACTGGTCTTTGTGGGCATTACTGCCATGGCTCAGTTTAGTTTTGACTGTCTGATGTGTTGGAAACCATGTTTGCTTCCCCGTTCCCCCTGACTGATGAGCAAGGGAAAAAGAATTCTTTGTTTTCCTCTTTGACTGCAAAGGCTGACGAATGTTGAGGAAAAAGGGGATGTTGTGTGTGAGAAGACTGGGGAAAAATAACCCATTTTTTTATTCCTCCTTTGACTTTCTAGAAGCAAATGGAGGCAGAGGGAGGATACTGGCTGTTCAACACATTTTGGGTCCTGTAAACCGTTCCTGGAGAACTTGGGTTGCTCACTGTAGCTCTGCTAAGCAGCTGCATGGCCAAATCTGTTTGATTCTCAGTGACTGAAAACTGAACAAGCCAGCCCATGTCCATTTGCTTGCAGCCTGAGAAAGCTGTGAGTAAGAGAATCACATGAGCCATCTGTTTGCACACTTAGCAGCCCAGCATTGCATCAGTTTACCTCGCACTGTGTTTCTGCACTTCTGGAGCTGGCTGCTTTTTGACTGAATCCTCACAGGCTGCTGGCACCATTGGCCTATGGGTCCTGTCAGCTGTGCTGGCTGGGCTTCAGCCTGTGCCACTGGTTTATTTTTTAACTGAGCCCATGGTCTTAGCCCTGCTAGTCTTATGAATACTGACTTAGAACATGGGATTGGTACTCTTCAGTCAACCTTACCTTTTTTCTGGATTCATACTTTTGCTAGGTTGAGAAATACAAACTTTTACAGCAACATCTTTGATCTTATCTTCTTGCTGCTATTCATGTTTCTATTCCATTTTGAAAATATTATCCAATACATAACAACTGTCATCTTCAAACTCTGCTGCCTAGACTACAAGGCAACTGCTATTTCCTAGATAATAGGAAACAGTGCTGCTTTATTGTGTGGCTCTGCATTTTAATTTCATTACCGTTATTAAAATAATAACTCTTTTTTACTTAATATCATCTACTGACATATAATTTCTAGCTGCAAACCAAATTGTCCCCAAGATTATGGGCTAAGGTGAAAACCAGTTTTGCAGACAGGTTTGTATATGGTATTTGCAAATTGAATCACTGTAGTTCTAATTTGTGCATCTGTTTTACCAAAACTTGATTTCATTATTTCAGCAAAGCTGCAGTATATGGGCTCAACAGTGAGAATTATATTTTTGGGTTTTTTTCAGTGGTATGCCATTATTACTTTAAAGCAGTATCCATGGTGAGCTAGGTGTGTATGTTTTAAATATATATATATATATATGGAAGAGAGAGAGAGAGAGATTTCTCACTTTGATACTATGGATAATGTCTAAAAGGTGCTTTAAAGCATGACATATTGTCTGAGTTTGATTGGTGCAGCAAATAACTAAAAGTTTTGAATGTATTAAATGTAGGTTCTGAGGTAAATTATGCCTAATCAGGCCAACTTTTTTAACATTTAAAAACTAGAAATAGAAAAGGACAGGGCAAGGAATGGAAATAAAATGTCAGATAGCTAATCTAAATTGGGTTGAAGCAGTTAGTAGGGAAAACAAAACTGCACAATTATGAGCTCATAACCTCGCTTTATAAATGCCTGCTTTCAATCCAGGAATGTGATCACATTTCATTTGGAAAGGCAACAGAGGTTTTTAGTGTGATAAATGATGAGATGGTGTGATGCTATTTTTTCTGCAGAATCAGCTGTTTCATTCTGCTTTCAAAAATATGTAACTGTAAAGATACACACTAAGGAAAGAAAAACAGCCATTGAAATTGTAGGCAAGGCTGTGGACTACAAGTGTATTGCCTCAGTTGAATCAAATTTTTAGTATGTCTATCCTGTCTGTAAACTGAGAAGATAAAGTTTCTTCCTTGACACAAGTAGAGCCATATCAGCAGCTCATGTGGCCTCTTAGGTTTGGGGAGAATCATTGCTCTGTGTTAGTATTTTTATGTGTCTGGTATGAATACCCAGTACTCCATCAAGGTTAATGAAGTGTGTAATAAAAGGTGTTTCAGGAGCCTGTTGAATGGGTGTGGGAGTGCCCAAGCCAGCTCTAGTGGAGTTTGATATGGGCTATTTTATCAGTTATTGCACTAATACCCTAAAAAGCAGAACATTTTGTGCACAGGCTGTGGCAAGCTCTTTGCTTTTTCTGCTTGAACTTTGCTGTTTAATTTTGTGTCTAGAGGTACTTTTTTCCTATATGCCTAACAATTGGTAGATAAACAATGACTTTTCTGTTTCCAAACACCAGGTCTGTGCTGATACCATGAGTCAAGCCAGCTTGTTTGTTGACCACATACCTTTCTGTTGTAACTCAGTGTTTGCTGATGGTGGTTTGGTTACCTTGTGTAACCTTGTTGTTAAAAATCTTTGTTAACTGGTTTCTGCACTGAAGAAATCCTGTTTTTATTTCCAGGAATGCCATTGGCTCAGGCTGTAGCAATTCTTCAGAAACACTGTCGCATTATCAAAAACGTCCAGGTTCTCTACAGCGAGCAGGTGAGCAGGGCACGGGCAGGAAAGGCACCTCTTGGTGAATGAAAACATGCTTTGTGCTCATGGGCATGTTGTGGGACTATTTGAAATTGAGCTACACCAAATTATTGCCACGATGTGAGAGATGCAGCTTTTATGTTTCTTGTCATAATCCTCAGCACAGCAGTACAGTGATTTAACAGCTGTCGGTTTTGTATATGCAATGGAGGAGTGGCATTGTTTTTCCTTTAAGAAATGAAATGTTATGTAATGAGCTGGACAATTTAATTCTAGTCTATTTACTTTATCATTGTCAAGTGGTGCTACAGTTTAAATAACTGAATCACTCATTATTTCTGCTTTTGTGTTTGGTCCAGTGGTGATGAGCCACTTCTGTACCTTTTCTCTGCATCTGCAAATTTGTCTACAGAAAGTAGGTGCAGTGATTTAAGCCAGCTATAAATGTCTTAATCATTCTTCATAATGAGCATTAAGTTCCTGATATGTTTGACTTCCATCAAAAAGAGGGCTAGAAGTGAAACCCTTCTACTAGATCAAGTAAAATGTGTTATTCTGATGGAAGTGTAAGGGGAAATAGGACAAAGGAGTTTCAGATGTCTCAAAGGACTCTCCAGATGTTTTATGTGCAATGCCCTTTAATAAGAATATGATATTCATATGTTGCAAATTATGGCTCTTTGCATCAGGAAAAAATCAGAGTCTGTACAATGTTAGTTTGTATCAAAATAAGGATTCAGGCCTTGTGCATTTGCAGCGAGTACTGAATGGCTAAGAACAACCTTGACTCTGGTGTTCAGTGCTGGATATGTATTTCATTTTATTAAATGAATTATCATTTTGTTTTTACTTTATGTGGATTTATGGGTTTTCTGATGACTGAATTGCAAATCTGGCTCCTTGTGATTAATGCATGGGAGCATCTGTCTGGCAGTGAACACATTCCTTGTTTTTTTGTATTCTTTGGAGAGTTTTAGTTTTTCTTACCACAGTGCATTTGATTTTTTTCTAGAGTTGTTTAGATGAAGGATGAGCTTCCTATTCCACTCAGATTGTAGGATCACAGAAGGGTTAGTGTTTCAGTGCTAGTAAGCAAAGGTGTATCACTCCTTATTTTATTTACATCTCTTGGAAAGTTACATTGTTCTTGACTGTGTACACTGTGTACACTAACTTCCATTCTGGCTGCAGAGGGCAGGTTTAGTGGTTTGGGGTTTTCTTCCCAAAATGTAATAAATGTAGAGATGTTTTAGCACCTGCATAGTCTAACAAAATAGTTGTTCCCATCTTTCTGGAATAGTTATGATGATTTTTTTTTTTCCTGTATATTATTGCAATTCAGTGCCTGATATTTTTTTTCACACACCACTCAGGGCCTGCATTTGACTGTCTGGCTCTGTCCTTACCCTCATGCAGAGTGTCATGCATTTCATTAGCAGCTGAGCACAAAGAGCTCAGTTCTTAGAAGATTCAAAGCCTTAAATTAAATTTGCCATGCACAACTTCTATCTAGAGAAACTGTACCTGAACAGCTTTCATGTTTTTCTTCTTTGCCTTGTAAAAGAATGCCTTTGAGCACTGTGATCAAATGTTATTTAAAGCTGTTGCATCTCTAAATTTGAATTTCTGATCCTGGAACTCCAGCAGTGAGTACTTCCTTTCAAAAATTTATATGGCAATTAAATGCAATTAGATCTGCCCATGGTGCTCTCTTTAACTTGACATAAATGGGATGCCCAAACTGTGCCAAAAAAGCTTGATGAATCCTTTTCTGTGAATAAAAGAATTTTAACTCATTTTTGGTCAGTTTAAGTGGGTACTAATTGCCTTTGTTTTCCTGGGCTTTTCCCTCTGGATTGTGGTTGATGGGAATGTTCAGTGATAACAGTTTTTCCTACATCTTTGTGTAGATTAGCAATATAACTGCAGAGCTGTGGTGCTTTTTTCCGAAAGATCTCTCCTGTTGCTTCTTGGCATCATCTTTCATACTTGAGGTTCTGTTTTGTGTATTAAAAGTCACATGAACTAAATTTGTGCCCTTGAATCTTTCCATGTATTAGAAAATATGCCAGCAGAGAAGCTATTTGCTGTGCTAATTATCAAGCTTTTCCTCAGATGTTTAGTTTTTTTTTATCCATCCACTCAAAAGTACTTGTAATGCACTCGTTAATTTTGGAATAACCTTACGAAAACTATTTAGAAACCAATGAAAAGCAGACCATATCCCATAACAGAACAACTCAGCTGGTGTATTTGGATGCCAGATTACAAGGTTTTTTTGCCTTTCTAAATTAGATTTATAAGGGATTAGAAAACTACTTTCATGATCAACATTAGGCCTTTTTATCTCAAGCTTATAGTTCTGTTGCAATAGTGCTTCAGTTCTACACAGAGCCATAAAAGTTTGTCAGCAAGACAGGTGCCAGCAGTTGATGACATTGTGTGAAATGTGAAAGTTTCATTTAGAGCAGAGTTGACGCAGCAGATCACTGGTGTTCAGCAAAGATGGGCCCAAACTGGACCAACTTCAGCAAAAGCTACTGCAGTGGTCCAGAGGAGCAGGAAATCTGTCACGGGATGGAAAGCCCCATGGCTTGTTTTAACTTAGTGATGTGAGGTCTAGGATGATTACTTGGCTATATGGTTTGGGAAGGGGTGGGACATGCTCATGGAAATGCTCAGAAAGTATCAAGGCTAGAAGACAGTGCTGATGTGAGAAAATTGAGGATGAGAATTCGACTTTGACACTGAAACCCCAGAGCTCCTCTCAGTAGAGCAAAGTAAGATAGCTTATGCTTAATTAATGAAAGGGCTGCATGTGTGGTTGTCCACTTTAGAAGCCTTTATTTGTCCCAGTTGTCCATCCCCATCCTGTCTTTTGCTAGGAAACTGCCTGGTGCAGTTCTAGGGCATGAATCTTGCTGCCTGCCATTCAACCTTTTTTCTCCTCTGACGAGACAGCTGTGGGGGATAGAGCATTTTGAGCAAATGTGCTTTAGATGGTACATGATCAAAAAGCTGAACTGGGGCCAAGTGGCTGTGTCTGTGTGGATTGCAGTGGTAGAGCAGAGCAGCTTTCCCAGTGGCCCAGCAGACTGAGAGGGTGTAGAGCTATACAGACACCAGGAAAGTCAGTGGAATGTCTCCTATTGACTCCAGCAGACTGCAAATTAAGCCTTTAGTTGTTATGATTCACAGTAACTAAGGAAACCTAAATTCACAACATGAGAGTCTGAAGCCTTCCTTTTGAGGCCTATAAAAGACTGTGACAGTTTGATTTTTGAAGTGGAAAGCCATCTCTTTGTCAAGCACAGGCCTGGTTCTGAAGTGAGACTTGGTATTTTTGTGCACCGGGAATGCAACAGAGGCTGTCCCTTGATGATGTCTCTGATGCTAAACTGGGAATGTTAATTTTCAAGGTGGGGTTTTGTTTGTTTTTATTTTTTTTAAATGTGGTTGAGGGTTATACTGTTGTGAGTTTTGTTTTTTGTTTTTTCCTCCACTTACAGTAATGGACAAAGTACTCATAGAAGTTTTTGCAGGACACACGCATTTCTATTTCTTTTCATAAGGAAACTGAAGGGTTTGAGATGTTTGGCCAAATGTATTTTAGTTATGCTTATGAATTGAACAAGTGATTGCTTTCTGAGGTTGTTTTGTTTTTCTAAAGCAACGAATTTATACCTCTACAGTGATGTATAGCTTAACAAACAAACAAACAAAAAAAACCCTTAAAATTAAGAGCCTAACCGCTTTTTTCTTTGTTTTACAGTCACCTCTTAGCCATGACCTCATCCTTAACCTGACTCAGGATGGAATCAAACTGCTGTTTGATGCTTTCAATCAGAGACTTAAGGTAATAAAACACCCCTCCTGCAAACAGACAATGCACACCAAAACCCTGGGATGTCTTGACACTTAACAGAGCATAAGTGGCTCCTGTAGACATTTAATTTGTCTTCGGTAGAGTGCTCTCCTGTGATTATGATATGCATTTCTTCAGTTTGGGATTTCAATCTTTGTTTATGGAAGTAAGACACCTTTCCTGTGCTCTGGGGATGTACAAGTGCCACAGAAGTGTGATGGTGCAGTGTGGACTCGCTTATCTTGTCTCGAGTGGCACAGAAAGTGCCAAGGCCCTTACTAAAGCTAAGCCTTGGGTTTGAAATCAGATCACCTTTATTACACACCAAACAGGGTTGTTTTCTGCCCAGGTTATTCCTTTTTCTGGGCTGCCATTTTACTTATGAAGTTAAACTTCCTCCTATTCATAGTTTTCATTTAAGCTAGCTTTACAGAGTACTTGTGTGGCTGTGAGCATGTGATTCCCCCCAGAAAGCCACATCCAGGCCTCTGGTGAGCAGCTGGATTCTGCACTGACTTCAGTGAGTTCTGATTGTTGCATTTGGTGTCTTCAGTTCTACTTTTCTGCTTTTAGGTGACCAGAGTTGATGTGCATCTCTCAAGGATGCTTAGTGTAGTTAAGATGCAAAATAAAAGGCAGGCTGGTTACTGATTTCTCATGGCATTTATCCTTGCAAAATATCTGTAACGGAAGTGGTATTTTTTATCCATACAAAGTGGGTAACTGTGAGACTGTAGAGGTATGACTACATGGGTAGAAAATTCTGAAAACCTCTTAACTGAAGAGGTGTGTAACTCCTTAGTTATTTAGAGTGGTCCTTTCAGCCAGACCAGCTGTGCTTAACAATTGTCCCTGATTCTCACCTGGTAGGTGTAAATTTCTCTGTGACAGAAGTGTTTAGGTGTTGATTTGGTTACTTGGGTGAGAATGAACTGCTTGACATGTGAAAGCAGAAGTGTGGAGTTGTGTGATACTAAAAAATTGAATACTTATAGTTTAGGTAAGTCTGGTATGGTGCTCACATCCATACTTGCAGGGTTTGGAACAGTGATAGGTGGAGCCCTCTGCCCTTTACTCACATATAAAATAAAACCAGCAGAAAAATACCACTCTCTAAAGTTCAGCCATTGCTTTATCCCAAAAATTACTGTAGGAGAGAACCGTGGTGCTATCAGCTGAAACTCAAGCTCTTTGTATATATATGAAATGGTTGAATAGCAACCCAGATTAGTTGTTGAAAGTACTTATTTCTCTAAGAATAGGCTGTAACACCATGGTATGCTTGTATTTTTATAAGAGTTTTTATTTTATAAAAATACACATTTTGAAGAAAATTTCAGTTCAAATTGAGCTCAGCTGAGGGACAACTGAGCACTTGTTTCCTCAGATTTCTGTTTGTAATTGCCCTATGGTAGTTTCTGTTCATGAAGTCATTCTATAATAATGGTATTCTTGTTTTTAAGAAGTTTTTGAATTTGCTGATACTGTGTATGTGGATGCACAATTTTTAAGAGCATATCTTGAAAATTCTTTGTCAGCTGTATGAAATCTTTCTAACTGAATTTAATTCTGCAGGGGACTGAATTCAAAGTGGGCATTATCATTCAAGTACATGGCTTGCTGACTGGCTTTTTTTTGGGGAATGTTACAATCCTGTAGTGTTTCTGAGGTGCTTTAAGTAATGCATACCATGTCTCTTCAGTTTCTGAGGGTCTGTTTTTGTTGGACCCAGTGGGCTAAGAACCAAGCAAGAGCTTTTCTTGCCTTTCTGGATTTCTTGCCTTTTTTTTCTCCTTGCTTTTCTGTATTTAAAAACTAGTTTTAAAGAAAAAAATAGAAACCCCAAACTCTTCTGGTATGTATTGCTAGGTTTGTTTGAAAAATAAAAATAATACAGGAGAAACAATCTCTTCTGTCTTGTTGTGGTTCAGTGGTCTAGTGATACTTCTGTTTGTTTGAACTATGAATAGTCAAGCTGTGTAAATGCATACAGTGCTATGAAAACTTAGACTTGTAAAAGTGTTCAGAAAGCTTTCTAGAAGAAATCCAATGGGATCAGTTCAGAAGTGAGCAACAGCACTTGTTAAAAGACACAGTAGGTGTAAAGTAAATAATGCCTGTTTTTAGGATAGTGACTGTTTTCAGTGTTGCTCAGCAGCAGCAAAACTGGAAAAATCAGGAGGCCTTTATTCTTTGTGTGTTTTTTTTTTAATGCACACTTGCTAATAAAATTGTCTGCGAAGAGATAGAAATACAGGGTACTAAGATGGAATATCTTGGCAATTCCAAGGAAGCTGCTGCAGGAATAAAGTCAGCAATATTCCTAAGAAGTTCCCTCCCTTTTTTCAGGGAGAAGGGGGAAAGACTCGCCTTCAGTAGACAAAGCATTGCAGGAGATGTTGCTGATGTGAATTGGTAGATCCAGGTTCAGGTCCTGAAAGCAATTTTAGCATTAAGGTCTCTCATGTGTCCTCCCTCTGGGGTGGAGGAAGAGTTGGCTTTCCTAGCATTGGTCTGTTATTGCTGGTAATAGACATCTGAACATTTCCATAAGTCTTCATAGTGAGTTCCTCACACTCACAGTGAGTGTGAAGTAACATCAGCTTTTACTCATTTATAGCAACTGTCTTCTGACTTTGTAGTAAACCCATCACTGAACAGTCCTTGGTCTTCTCAGTTTGTTCTTTGCACATAGAATCACACTGATCCTTTTGTCAGTGTGGCTGCTGTAATTTAGAAAATAATTTTTTCTCAAGTGCTCTGGCCTGTTCTTCATTATGACATTCATGACTTATGAGATCCTTTGACTGCCATTAATTTTTGCTAAGTTTTACTCGTTTATTCCCCTGCTGTTGGTGAAATGTTGACCTGAGTTGGTCTGTTTGAGTCTTGGGAAGAGGCTTTTTGGCAAGCTGGTGCCTGCTGGCTGCTGTTGGGGTGTTTCTCTTGGGGGGAACCACATTTGTGCCACTGCAATTCTTTGTGCACTGCTCCTGGTGCTTCAGCTCATCCTTTTGTCTTGCACCATGTAGTTTTGGTAGAACTTTAGGAGGGTGCCTAGGGCACACAGCAGTGGCTGCAAAACAAGATCTGGGGTGGGGCTGGTTCTCTCTATTTTCAGAAAAAAATTTTGTGGAGGGAAAAGATGTGCAAGAGCACTAAAAAAAAATAAAATCAGTCCTAGCTTTTCATAAAAGTAGTCTTTGTTTTTTAATAGGCTTTAACAGTAAAGGAAATCTGGACACATCTACTGCACTTGAATTAAAATACTAGATAACTAGGTTTTTCCAAGAAGCATAATTCCAAGTGTACTTTAGTAAGAAGAATGTTTGTTGTCTTGTTGGTTCTGCCAAAATGTTAATTTGTTACTTGCTTTGTGCCCTACTTGTTGCTTATATTTTGAAATGCCATTAAATGTTGATTTTCTTTTTCTAAATATATACAGCGGTAGTGGTTTAAACATGGCAAGTTGTTTTATTTAGGGCTATTTGCTGGGCATCTCCCAAAACCAAGACTTCCTTCTCAGCTGGTGATATTTTTAGGTTTTAAAGCCACACTTGGTAGCAAGCTGCCTGGGAAATTCTGCTTTATTCTCTTGCTGAAGAGTGTGTCCTGCCAGAATGTGCCAGTAATTTGTTGGAGGATTATACAAAACAAAAAATGTGGTTTACCTTTGCTTTATGGCAGTTATGAGCTGTATGTGTTTTCTTTTCCTGCTGACACAGGAACACGTATGTAAGGTGGAAGAAGTTGGAAGAAGCTTGTGTTTTTCCATGGCTACTTGCCAAAAATCATCTACTTAAAGCCCAGTATAGCCTCAAAATCCAGTGGCAGTCATAAAAATCGTATGACACCAGTCTCAGATGCATGCTTGCAGTAATGTATTCAGAACAAAGGATCTGTATCTAATGTTTTCTGCAGAGAGGAAATCTCCTTGGAATCTTCAGTAAGGTTTAAAGCGTTTACTGAATATCAGAACTGGATATTACTGCTTGCCCCGATTCTTCATGGGCTGTTCTTCTGATTTTTTTTTGTAATGCTTGGCAAGGTTGCAAAATATCTTAAGTATAATTGAAATGGGATATTACTGCTAAGCCTTGCTGTGTTCATCTTTTACTTTAGAAGAGCTGGAAAGTTACAGCAGTGCAGTCAGTGTAAAGACCTTGTGCCCTGCACAGGCATTCTTCAGGGTAATAGGAGCAACCCAAGGAATGGCCCATTGACATTCATCAGAAGATTCCCTAATTAGCTAATCCTTGCTGTTGCTTTCCTTTGAATTTGTTTGAGTAAACTTTGTAGAAATCAAGATGCTGATGTGTCAGTGATAGTATTGCTTCCTGCAGACAATACCGATAATAGACATGGAATATGGGGGTTCTCTCCTGAACCCAGAGTTGTTCAGTCCTTGATTCAACAACTGCACATCTGAAATAGTTTTTGAAGTTTGGTCTCTGACACTGTGGTTTATCTTGGCAGAGTTCTGTAAGAAGGGGAGCAAGCAGCACTAGCTAGTCTTGCCTTTTGACAAGGATTTACCTCTGTAATGATTTGCAAGTATCTGAACTATGGCAATGTTTCTGTTTCCTGTGTTTCAGGTGATTGAAGTTTATGACTTGACTAAGGTGAAGTTAAAATATTGGTAAGTGGTTTAACACCTGCCATGATTTCCTCTTGGTTAGAGTGACTGGTTTTACTATATATTTTTTTTTTTAATCCTGAATTAATTTTTTTCAATTATTCATTTTAAAAATAAAAAAATAACTGTCATAAAGGAGTGTGCATAATCATCCTTTCTTGAACATGGCATTCAGTTAAATTACCAATTTACTCTTCTGTCTTGGAGACTTCTTACAATTTTTGTGGTATTGCCATTAGTAAATGGCTTGTTGCATCAGTTTGGTTTCCTTCAGGCAGATTAATTTTGTTTTCTTTTTCAGTGGTGTCCATTTTAACTCTCAGGCAATTGCTCCAACCATAGAACAAATTGATCAGTCATTTGGAGCAACACATCCAGGAGGTAAGCCAAAAAATTTCTGAGAAGCACACCTAGCCTGACAGACTTCTTTCTAGGAAGCCTTTCCAGTATGTCTGCCTAGAGCAATGTGTAGGCAGTTCTGTTGTCATATGATCTGGAGCTGTATTCCAGAATGGTCATATTCTTACAGCTGGGAAATCATGTAAAATGTATTGTCAGTTCAGTTGTGACTCTTTTTAAAAAGTGAAATGGTGAGGCAGAGAGTCACTGGCACAGAGTGGTGTATTCAGATGTCATTAATGATCTGTTTTGAACTGCCAGTACCAGAAAACTGTGATCTTTGTTGTTGATGCTGTTGTTGTTACATGTCCTTGTGCATGGCCAGCTCTCCAGCATCCTTAGGGATTGTGTATACCATGAGCACAGACATTTGAGCTGCTCCCTGTGCAGAATCAGCCAGGGCTGTTTGCTCAGTCTCCATGCTCTGTGAATGTGGTAATGCCCTTCTAGGCAGGAGCAAAGCTGAGCTGTGTGTGACTGGCTCACACCTCCCTGAGCCCCCTGCTCTGCTGGGGCACTGGGGAGGTGTGCAGTCACTCTATGTGCAGCATGAGCAGAAGCAGGACGAGTTTGTTTAACCTGGCTGAACCCACTCTGACTTGCACAGCCACTTGGCTGTTCACCATCCCTGCAGCAGGAAAAAGAGTATCTTTAAGCTCCTTGTTTATGTATGAAAACGAAGAGTGTATTTCAGGGGGTTGTTAGGCTATGAAAATAAGCAGGGGGAGAGAAACTTTTGAACTTTATAATTAAACTGCTCGGGAACTTTGAAGAAGTTGACTGGCACAACAAGGAAGAACTTTACCTCCATATAGTCAAGATACCATTTTCAGAGCCTCATTTTCTATTTTTAGCTTAAGCCAGTCCATTTGCAGTAGTCAGGCTGATCCCAAACAGGCAAATGTTCTTTGTGATAGATGGTAATTGCATATCCAGCCTTTGTCTCTGCTCTCTGCAGGCAATCTCTTGCATATTACAGAATGGGATTTATTAACTGGGGAGGGTCATGTGGGTAGAGCAGTATTATTGCATAAAAATCTGCAGTAGTGGATGAATATCAGATTGACATAAATGAAGCTTGGAACATTTCTAGCTGTAATACTCCAAGGACCAGAATTAACCTTTCTAAATTTTGGTCCTGACATTAACAGTTCCTCTTAGACAGAAGCTCTGAGATCTATGGTTAGATCTATTGTGGAAATGGTATGTACAAGAAACAGTAGAAATAAGGGTAAAAGTGGTTCCATGTCCTGGGTGGCTTATAATTTTTATTTGTTCTGTGATGATGGTTTATTTGCAAATATGTAGAAGTGGAGCACTTCCGAAATTGTGGTATTATGAACTGTAAAAGTACATATCTAGACATAAGCATTACCTGTGGTAGTGATAGCATATTTTATTACTGCATAAAATCATATACAAGCACTTAAAAAAATTGTTTGGCACCACGTGTCCTTGTGCTGAGTTTGCAGATCTTGTGCATCTGTCATATTCAATTAAGAAGACTTGCACACTTGCTTCATCTGGTGATAGTTTTTCATAATATCTTTTCATCTAGTGACAAGTAGATAAGAAAATATATTTATTAAAATGCTGGCCTCTATTACCATTTCACTAATGCATTTGCTTATTCAAGTTTCCTCACTGGAAAAATACTTCTGCCATTACCAGCCTGCTTAGCAGAAGTAAATGCTTTGTGTTATGTTGCCTGTCACACACAGTTTGAACTGTATTATCCAACACAAGTTTTTGATAACTCTTTTTATCCTTTGTGTTTTCTGAAACAGAAAAGGTGAAGAAGCAGAATGGTTTTCAGTATGAGGGAGGGATGGTGATGGTGTTTTCATGTCCCACATAAATTGGACTGGGGTGGGAGGAGAAACCTTCCTTTTAATGTGACCAAAGCACCAAGTGCTAGGTTTCATGAATGAAAGGAACAGAACCATCCCTTTACTTCTCTGTGCTAACACTCCTCCAAACCCCCAATGCAAGCACTTCAAATTGTATTTTTTTTATCTCTGTTAACTAACCTCCTCTAGAATTTCACTCAAAATGTTGTCTTTCACTTATAACCAAGGTGGTTGCAGCAGAACTTTCCTGCAACAGG
Organism: Lonchura striata; assembly: GCF_050655825.1. Lineage (NCBI taxonomy): Eukaryota > Metazoa > Chordata > Aves > Passeriformes > Estrildidae > Lonchura > Lonchura striata. The sequence continues at coordinate 16,878,486 of NC_140713.1, read as the reverse complement.
ATGCAGTGCTAGTTTCAAAATAAATTTCAAAAGGTTAGCAACAGTTTTGTGTTGAAACCAAACTTCAGTGAGCATTTTTGGTTTTGCCAGGTCAATGGTTTTAAAAAAGAAGAGTCATCAGAAAAATAAATCCGCTTCATTACTTTTTGGCTAATGTTAGTTTGAAACATTGCAGTACCTTTGTCATGGGGCTTATTGAAATACAACCACTTTGGAGGTCAATAGCTTCATCAAAGCCAAGATTTTTATCCCACATTTCCATGATTCTCTGACCTGACCTCCTTCTGGGAAGGGCTTGCTTTTGCCAGTGGCTCTATTGAGACCACATCCTGTCCTGAGTCCTCATGAATGTGAATTTGTGCCAAAGTGTCATTCAGCAAGGATCAGGGCTGTGGGCTTGAACTCGAGTCATAAGGTAGAAGAAAAAGTCCTCCTTCCCACCTAGCAGAGTGGCCTTGCAGGGATGGAGGGGTTGCTGGGCTCTGGCTCTCTGACTCTCGGACTTCACTGTCTCCTAAGGTAGCAAAAAAGTCTTGTGCTTGATACCACTAAGAATTGACTTTTGGATCTGCCTCTGCTTTTACTAAAGCTGTGTCCATTTTGCAGCCTTACTGGTGTTGGTGGCTTTGTGCTGTCAGCTCTACAGAAATATTTCCCAGCTGGTCACACTCTGCTGCCTACTGGAAGGCAAACCTCCTCCCTTTTCCCCACTTAGAGTGCAGCAGCAAATAAGCAATCTTTTTGCTTCTATCAGCAATTTTGACTGGAATTAGCAGGGTACCTGTGTGATAAAAAAAATTAATAATACAAAAAATCCTTTTACCTTGTTCAGTCATGTGGTTGTAATCTATGGTTTTATAGATCTATGGTTTTATCTAGTTCTCATGAGAGAACTTCCCGAGAATAAAAAATTCCTTGCCCTTTAAACCTAAGCATCAACAAACATTGCAGGGGATGGGAACTGATGCAATTTGTATAATCAGATATCACACTTGGCATGACTAGGGGAAAAATCGTTCTCCAGCTGGCTGTGGGCTTTGGAAAAGATGTATCATAATTTATCACATGAGAGAGATTTGTATAATTTTCCTGCCGATCAAAACATTTCCCTCTCTCCACATGTTCTTCTTTCAGTGACAAGCATGGAAAAGACTCTTAGCTGTTAAATTCTGTAGAAAAGGCAAATGATAACTTTTGAAAGTTTAATGCTTATTGCTCAACTATTATTTTTCTATCCTGGGTGGCCTCACATTGTCCAGATAGCTTGTGATATGTCTTTCAAGTTGAACATTTGAGAGACACTGTGGGAGGGAGAGAATAAAATATTTCTTTATATGCATTTTCTCTCTATGCTATGCCATTTTAAATATAACATCATAAGAAAAAAGAGAATATTGAGCCTTTGGTATTCCTTTGGTAAAGTGGAAGAAAGCAGCTTCTCTTGTTAGAGGGTTTCTTTATTGTTTTAAGCCTCTGGTGTTTTCAAGCTGTCAGCTCCTGTGTGTTACTAGAACACTCTGTTCCTCCAGTGGCTACTGGGCACAGGTGGAAATTTGTAAAATCAATCCCAAAACAGTTCCCAAGCTCTCAGTCTTTTGGGATTGTTTTTTAATCTTTCCACAGTCTCAGAAAACAGTATGTCTTGCTAGAGTAAGCACTGGGATGACATTTATTGTTTTTGTAGTTGATGTTGTGCAATTGATTGCAATGAATCAGGACATCTCGTGATGTGGTGACAGCTGGAAGTCTGTGCCTGCTCTAATTTATTAGTGCTCTTTGTGGGAGCTGACTGGTTGGCTGCTGTTTCTGGTGATGCTATTTTTAATTATCATTGTAAATGGCCTAGGACCTGTGTGTCTGAAGCATTTCCTCCTGTGCCGTGTCAGTGTTAGCCGGGAGTGCACGGAGCTGACTGGGGCATGTCAGCTGCTCTTGGGAGGAGAGGTGGAAGTGCAGGTCACAGGATGAGCTCTCCTTTGAACTGACCATGTGTGAAAGAGGGAATTTTCAATGTTCTGTGCACATCTCTCAAAGATTTCTGGTTAATATTGTACAATGTTTTACATAACGAAGCACAGAATTGTTTTGTACCAAACGTGGCTATTTAAACTACTTTAGAGATATTAAGGTATAATTGATTGTGTCATGTTGTATAATTGTATTGTTAGGGATAGGGTAGTGCCTGCAGGCTTGCAGAGGCAACTGTAATGAATCTATGGTTTCTCCTATTGCTGTATTTTTACTGCATGGAATTAAAAGCAAAGCTGTTACAGTCCAGTGTAATTGTGTTCCTCCTGCATTCTGAGATGTAACAAATTCATTGAGGTGGTGAAGGTGCTGTCAGATATGAACTGGAGAATTCTTATATTATTTTGGTAACTCTATTTCTATTTTCTTTTCCCTTTCAGTGTATAACTCAGCTGAGCAACTCTTTCACCTCAATTTCAGAGGACTGTCGTTTTCTTTTCAGTTAGACTCCTGGACTGAAACTCCAAAGTATGAGGTCAGCAATCATTCTTAGTTAATGGATGGTCTTTTTGCCTCTATGGTACTTGCAAAGTATCACCTACATTGTGTCTTGCTGTCTTTTGCAAGCAAAAGAAACCAATAATTTGGAAGGAATTGAACTCCTCTGTGTTCTTATTAATGCTATGTAACCATCTCAAAGTTAAAAATTTACTTCCTGTTGACAAAAGGCGTGTGATTAGGGGTTTTGCTTGCATCATGAACTGGGACTAGCAATTCTGTTGGTGAAAGGAGTATTCTAAAAATATGAGTGCTGTCTATGCAAATACATAAATATTAAGCAATCTACTGGGAGGCTGTTCTTTTATCAGATATTTTTGAATCTCATTGAAGTGATTATGCAACTAAAGTAGGATAGACTTCATAAACTACATTTTCATCTGAAGTGTCCTTCACTTCAGATGAGTGCCTTCATATGAGTGCTTCTAGCAAGCCAAATGAATGAGTTTTATTCATAATGCCTGTTTGCATATTCACCAAATGTTTGGACGAGTTGCTGAATAATTAAATGCATTACTGCATTCTCTGAAGTCTTTGGAAATTCCCGTCTAAAGTGGAAACAAGATCAGGTCCTCTGTGGTTTCCTTCTGTACTAAGGATAATGTATGTATAACTTGTTTTGTGTGAAGATGGAAATGCTCTCAGTTGTGAGAGATAATCTGTATTTACCAGTTAAAAAGCATTAAAATAAAGGAGCGTATAAAGAGACAAAACAAAGAAGAAATCAACCAACATGATGACACATGTTCTTTTTCACAGCTTAGTGCTTTAGTGGTTGTGGCTGACATGTCACGGGGTAACCAGGGGAAGTTATTGTTCAGCAGTAATGAAGGTCAGTTGGGTTTCAGATTGGAAGGTGAATAGAAACCTAATAAGGCAAACAAAAAGAATGCCCCAAGAAAGAGTAGTTTCTTTTCATGCAAGAGTTCCCAGGGCATTGATGAATGAAATAGCCAAACTACTGAGGAAGTAAATAGTTTCACCAAAGATTTGAAATGATCATAAAATATCTCAAGTTGGAAGGAACCTGTAGGGGCATCATTGAGACCACCTCCCTGCTCCTTGCAGGACTACCTAAAAGATGTTAAAATCAAATTGATAGAACTGTGGAGAAAGTAATTTTGCATTCTCTGTCTCATTCAGTTGCACTAGTAAGGTTAGTAAAATCTTCTTTGTGAAGAGTGTAATGCCAAAGTCTCCCCAGGAACAGATAGAAGTAGGATTGTTTTGAAAACAGAATAGTATGAAACAGTCCACAGGGAAGACAAGTCTTTGTGGAAATTTTTAGACAGGAGCATTAGAAAATTGCAGAGGGGAGTAAAATTTGAAGCTGTCAAAATCTGTCAAGTTTAGGAAAGATCATATAGGAATGCTAAGCTACTTAGCAAAGCAGTGTAATCTTCTACTTATGGAAATGGAAAAACTATGAAGAAAACTTATTTATAAATAATACAATAATAAACTTAAGTTTATTGTATAGCTGGAAACAAGCTGCAAGTGAGGAGAGCATGAAAACCTTTTCTCTCTTCAGTAATCTGAAGTCTGTCGTCTTTAAGAAGCAAAAGGTATTAATGTTCTGGGCAAATTCAGGATGAGAATTGAAATTGGGACATTTGCTAAATAATAGAAGTTCCTTTCTTAATATCTACAGCAGTGAAAGTTATTGTTCTAGGTTAATTTTTTTCCAAAGAATTTTTTGTGTATGTGTGTTTACCTTATGTGACGCCCTGCTAAAGCAGACCAGGTAGTAGTTTGCATATTGTACATCTTGTCTTTGTTGACTGCTTGTGACAAAGATAGGGTTTTTTCTGTCTGGTGACAGCAAAGTATGTTACTGGTCTTGAATGTCCTGTCACATTCAGAATTGAAAGAAATTCCTTCTAGTGCAGTGAGAGTCAATCTGACTTCCTTAACGTGCTTTCTATTTGATGAGAGCACTCAAATCCCTGTCAAAACAGTATGTGTAAGAGTGTGGTGATAAGGAGAGCAGAAAATCTATTTAATGAACAAGTTTCTGTTCATCAGATAAGGCATCTTGGAAACCAGCAAAAATGTTAAAAGGCTGAAATTAATGCAGTGGGAGACAAAAAAGGGAAGTTTTCCTTTAAGACAGATGATTTTTTAGACCTCAAATATAGTGTATCAGTACAAATACTTGGAAGTTGCTAGCTGCCAGTGATCAAACCAAGGAAAAACAAATTCTCAGTACACACAGAGGCTAATTGTCAGACTAATGGCATCTTTTGATGAATAAACATGCTGAGTGTTTCACCCCAGCTCAGGAATTCTAAAGTGGTGGAATATAAAGAAATACCTTCCAGAAAGTTGGGTTTTCTGTTATTTTGCCCCCTTGTCTTTTGCTGGAGACTTGCTTGAATTGGTAAGCATATACAGCATCTCTAAAGCAATTTCTGACCTTAAGTTGAAGTGTCTGCTGTGTGTAACAAGAATTATTTTGTGTTTTCCCCAGCCTAACTTTGCCCATGGTCTGGCCTCTCTGCAAATTCCGCACGGCGCGACTGTGAAACGCATGTACATCTACAATGGCAACAGTCTGCAGGATACCAAGTATGTACAGCTGCTCCTGCTCTTTCCATCACTTATTTATTCCTAAATAGAATAGTATGTTTTTTAGTTCAGTTTGGGTCTTCGATTAATTTGGTAATGTGCAGAACACCTTGAGATACCAGATTTCTGTAGGTGTTGTCCTCAGACCTTACAATCAAATGTTGGTTTGATTTATGTTGCTGTAAAATGAGCTTGGTTCAGCTGTAGTAGGCAAGTTCAATTGACCTGAAAATGAATTAAAGTAGGGAACACTGTGAATTTAGTAACACGTTTTTAGGCTATTCTTCCTATAGATTTTGTTTGTGCTGATGACCTTTTCCTAAGCAAATCAAACTTGATGTAGGCAGTCTGTAAGGTTGTAGGATATTGATAATATGTATGTCATGGCAGGGCCCTATCAAGGGTCTCAAACTCTTCTGCTAAACAAAACTAATAAAATATGCCATATGCATAATCTGCCATGTGTTCAATGTATTTGCAGATACCTGACTGAACTTACTATCTTAAAAGCCAGGCTGGATGGGGCTTTTGAGCAACCTGGCCTAGTGGAAGGAGTCTCTGCCCATGGCAGAGGGGCTGGAATTTGGGAATTCCAACCCAATCATTCTAAGATTCTGAGATGTCTAATCTTAGAACTAACCAAGCTGATAAGATGGTATTTTTTGCAGAGACAGTTGAGTTTTTAGGCCAGGAGATACACACATCCTTGGATTGCTGCTCAGAAGGGAGGGAGTCTGGTTTATGCAGACATTGTCTCCTAATTAGAAATAAGTGCTCTTGAGAAAAGTGCTGTTGTCTGTGCCCATCTGTGACATGGTGAGCTTTAGTGAAAGCACTGATTGTTGGATGGGGCTCTGTTGTGTGTGTGAGAGCTCAAAGCCCAGCTTTTAGCTTGTCATGCACCCAGAGGAGGAACATAAGAAAAGGAAATTTTAGGGAGCATATACAAGCTGATACACAGAAAATATGCCTTTCCATTAAAAATACCTCACACGGGACTGTTACTATTTTCTAAAATAATGCTGGTGTTGAATTAAATTGAGAACTTTCCCAGTAAAGCAGCACAGTTGCCTTTGGTGTACCTGCGCAAACTGATTTCATGTTCTGGGTTATGAAGTACCTTTCCAAGAGCAGTGGGTGCATCACAGAGAAAGGTCTTTTGCAGCATTTGGGTGATATGCCTAGTTCAAGGATTTAATTAGCTCTAAAAACTCCACAACTTCATTTTCCCTGAGAGAAATCTGAGCTGACATTTCCTCTTTGGTGATATCCAAAGGTTAGGTACAGTTTCTATAATTATTTAATTCCTGGAGTCTTTGGAACTTGCTGGTTTTTTCATTAATGGTAAAGATCTTACATTTGAGTGCTGTCTTGTTCCTCTTCCTTTTTCCCTTCACCTTCTGATCCTGTTCAATACCATTTTTAATCTTCAGTCTCAGTTACATGCAGCTTTGTCAAAATTAATATGCTCTGTTCCAGTGAACTGGTACCAGCTTGTTACAGGAAAATTTGAAGGAGAGGCAAATCCTCTGCACATTTTGTGTGCTTGGTTTCAGGGCTCCCTTGATGCCTCTCAGCTGTTTCCTTGGGAATGTGTATGCTGAGAATGTCGATGTTCTGCGAGATGGAACTGGACCCTCAGGTTTACGGCTTCGCCTACTCACTGCAGGTACTGGAGACACTCAGGACATTGCACTGGTTGTTCCTCTCAGGGAAAGAAGGGCAAACCTGTGTAAATGAAGCACAGGTTGTTTGTGCTGATCTAGTAAGTGATTTCAAAGTGTTCTGTCCACCTTATTTTGAATTATTGGAAACAAAACCCAGTTAAATCCTTTTGGAGATGAGCCTGCCCAATGCTGAGTTTTTCCAGCCCTGGAGAAATTGCTAAGAACTGGAGCCCTCACATGTTCCAAGTCCTTAGAACATGTTTGCAGAAATGGAACTTGTCTCCAGACACATGTAGAAGAAAACAGATCACTGTTCTCAGTACATCACTAAAAAAACCCATGACAAACCAAGAAACCTTTTGTATTTGTGCATTTTCTGACATTCCAGGGTAGGGTGTTGATATTTTTGTGATTAAATCTGGAAAGCTTTTAAAAATGCTAGCAAGTAACTATATTAATGCTGCAGCATTAAACTGCATTTCCAATTCAGTTCTGTTTTCATTTACATAGGAGACAGTGGTGAAAGTGAAGAGAGGCTGATGAGTCTCTCTTGATGTGCTTGCAGAGATAGGAGGGTGCTTAGAAATTAGGGCAAGTTGTAACAGCTGCAAAGGAGTCTTGTTCAGTTACCATAACTTGAGACTTGACAATGTTTTTAAGAAAAACTATATTTAACAATTTTCATTAGGAGGCTCAGCTCTTCACCCGTTCTGATTGCTAGCTCTGTGTGTATTGAGGAAACATTTGGAATACATTCACAATATGGAAAAGTTGAAAAAAAGGAAATTATAGATGACAAAAAATTTTGACTAAAAATAGAGCAGATATTTTCAACCTACTTTGCTTCCCTTATTACACAGGAATATAAGGTAGAGCTGTCTAGTGCAGAGAACATATATCCTTATGTACTGGGGAAGGAGTTGGCTAAAGCATCATAATTACGTAAATTATTTTGAGAAACTGGACACTTAGTGTCAAGTTTTGTTAAAAATGTATATGCCTGCACTTGTCAATGAGTAAAATAATTATTAAAATATCTTTGTTCAGACAAACTTGCAGAGAGGCAATCTGGACATGTGTTGTTTCTATCTTGCAAAGTTTGTAGAAACTCTTACAAAACATTACACATCTGTTCTGGCTCAAGTTTCTCTGCCTGTGATTAATATGAAGTTACTGCTGCTTAAGAAATCAAGGATGACCAAATTGGATTTTTCTGATTTATTTTAGTGGGTAACTAGCTACATAAATAATGCATAATGAGGAAAGCTAAGTGTGTATTTAGAGCACATCCTGTGTTTTGCCGTAACTGCTGCAAATGTGTACTTGCATTCTTGTAAATGTAAGATGCTGCATTCCTGAAAGCAAGTGGTCTCACAAACTGCAACATCTTTCCATTTCCTAACATCTGGTAACATGTCAGCAATTCATCTGTGTAATGGCTGTTCAATAAGATCTGATTTAATGTTGTTTGCACAGGGATGTACTTGCTATTGATTTAGTAAGTTATGGGAATCTTGAGTAAAGAATGTGTGTTTTGTGATGCAGTTAATGTGGATGAGGGATTTCACTTGATGTGCTCTAAATATGTTTTACTGCTAATAGCCAGCTGATCAAATTGACATGGGCTGGGAAACCAAGTCATGTCCATGTAAATGGCAGGGCAGTGAAGGTAGTATGGCTGAAACTGGAGGTGGAAATGGGGAACCATGCAACAATCAGTGCATGCACCTCTCTGATAAGAAGTGTTTACACTGTTGCAAAGTAAGTGGTTAAATTTAGTTTGGCACTGTTGTCTGAAGAATGCAGCTGTTGGGTTTGTGATAAATAGAGGAATGCTAACCTTTTGGTGTTGATTGCTGGTGTATTCTGTGATCAGGAAGGATGCATGTAGAGTTGTTTTCCATCCCTCAGGCTGTGGCCCAGGTGTTTTAGCTGATGCCAAGATGCGGGTATTTGAGCGCTGCGTGTACTTCGGTGATTCCTGCCAGGATGTGCTCAGCACCTTGGGCTCTCCACACAAAGTCTTCTACAAGTCTGAAGACAAGGTGAGGGAATTCATTCAGGCACAGACTTTGTTCATTGGTATCTCAGTCTCATCATAGTGCTTGTGGTTGGCAAGGGCTCAACATACTACTTGACATAATAGACGAGGCTGAACCATTATGTAGTAGGTTTTAAGAAGCTTTTCCAAAATCTAAATTGATGCAAATCTGTTTAAATTTATTTTAAAAATCAAATTGTGTGATGCTAACTGGTTTAAGAATTGTTACAAAGGGGAGTGCTTTTGTATCCTAGATGGGCCTTAGCAAGTGTGTGCTGCCTATTTTTTTTCACTTCTAGTATATGTAAAATAACTTCAGCATATGCTTTGATCTTTTCCTAATGTTTTCACACAGCATAATGTAAGTAAACCTTTTAATTATGATAACTGAAAAAGCTGATGTGTCACTGTGCTGCTGCAAGCAGCTGATGGTCCTGTCATGAAGCACAGTATCTTCCTTAGTTGAACAAAGGCTTCAAATAAGGTTATAGCAATTTGTTTGAATGTAGAATTGTTATTAAAGGCATTCATCTTTAAGCATTATTGAATGCATCTAAAAAGTGTATTTCTTGCAGATGAAAATCCATTCGCCCTCACCCCATAAGCAGGTCCCATCAAAGTGCAATGACTACTTCTTCAATTATTTCACACTTGGAGTGGTGAGTCGAAAGCTTCCCTAAACAATTCAAGTAAACTTCTGATTGAGTTACACGGCAATCCTTTCAGGAGGCTAAACGCTGTGGGAAATGAGAGGCTGCAAAACTCTTGATTGCTGCCTTAGGAATCTCTGGATATGAACAGTTACACTTGATTTCCCTTTAACACTCACAGATTTAATCAGCAGCATTTTATCTCCACCAGTGGATGGAGGGCTCTTTGCACTTTGGCAGTCTCTTAGATTTTACTCCTTTTTCTGTAGTACCTGATGCATAGGTAACTAGTTCTTATTCCTGAGATGTGTGCCACAGCATCAGTTGTGAAAGCTTACTGAGCTGTGGTGTGTAGTTAAATCTTTGTGCTCCTTCTTGCAGCTGCTTTGCTGTAGTTTACATTACTGTAAATAATATGCAGAAAACCAGGACCTCCTGAGAAAACTTGCCAACATTAGCAAATGAAGCTGCAGTTGTGATTGAGTGCTGGAGGAAATGTGTTATTGAATTTACAGTTAGTCTTATTTTCAAATACTACTTTTCATTATTTGATTCAGTTTCAGTGAGATAAATGTATGTCACTCTACACAGGGGCTATTTTAAGTAATCTCAGGTTAGTTTAGGGAATGCCTCCTTCCTACCCAAATTGCTTTATCTGTGCTTTTTGTCTTAAACAGGATATTCTCTTTGATGCAAACACTCACAAGGTGAAGAAATTTGTCCTGCATACAAATTATCCTGGTCATTACAACTTTAACATGTGAGTGTACAGAACTCATCTATTAAAGAGTACATTAAAACAAAAAGGAAATCTTACCTTCTTTTTATAGAATTACAGTATTTTTTCATAAGTCTCTTTGGTGTATCTAGTAACCTGTGGAGGTTGCAGGCATCATTAGTAACGTTTTTAGTAGTATTTTCTTTGACTCTTAAATGCCTTTATATACACTGGCAAGTATGTTTAAAGCAGTGAATGAGGTGAGGTAGTTCTTGGGCCAGGTGTGATGTGCAAACTCTTGATAGAGGCAAACTTGTATTAGCAAGATTGCCCATTTTCTGGTAGCTACATTGCTGTTTTCTTCCTAACGTGATTTCAGTTAGTGATTAAAAAAATCTCATCTTCTGAATATGTTTTCAATACTTTCTAAGTGTAAACTCTTTACAGGAGGAGTATGAGTTAGTGATTGGATGGCTGGTTGAAGCAGTTAGTGACAGAAATCTGTAGTGCTGTTTCCTAGCTAAATGTTTCTCCATGACTCTGTGTAACAATAGAGTAATTTGTGCTGAAGGACTTCTGTGTCATCTAATAAATTGTATTATGACATTCCCAGGCTGCTGCCTTTTTTGATACAGAAAATCTGAGAACCTAATCTGCTATCATAGATAACTGTTTCATAGCTAAATATTTCGCCATCCATTCTGTGTAACAATAGAGTAATTTGTGCTGAAGGACTTCTTGTATCCTCTAAAGAATTTTATTGGGACATTCCCAGCCTGCTGTCTTTTTTGATGTAGAAAATCTAGCAGAGAACTTAATCTGCTATAATAGATTCATTCTCATTTTCATTTTATTACTATGACTTTTCATGAAAGGGATTATTAAGAGCTGTCAGTCTGTGGCTGTGCAGTTTATCTCTGTTTTCTGATAGCTTTCTGATTTGCACTTTCTAGTTACCATCGCTGTGAATTCAAGATTCCACTCGTCATTAAGAGAGGTGAGCATTTCCCTGCTGTCCTGCTGCAGGGGGCACAGAAAGCTCCAAGGGGAGCTGGGATCAGTTCTTGTCTCTGTCCTTCATTATCAGAGGATGCTAACAGTGACAGTCATTGAGACAGAGAAGAAGTTTTGGGATTAGGTTTCTATTTAAGTGGAAAAGACACTTCAGGGCAAGGTACCAGTTCTCTTATTTTACTTACACTACTTTTTCCCTTATTTGGATCATGCAAATATTTAGCTGCACATCACAATATCCTGTAATGCTACTGCTCTGCTGGAATCAATTACCTTGTACCTGGAGGCTCAAAATCTGTAAGACAGTGTTAGTCTGAGCTCATCTGTCCAGTCCACTGGTATTTAATATAATCTGGTTTACCTGAGAATGAAAATAAACATCCAGATAAGTTGGCTCTGTGTGCTACAGATGAAGTATGTTTGTGTTCACCTGAAAATAAATATATAAAAAATAAATCTATAATCAGTAGTGCTGATTTGGCAAGGTACTAAAATATTCCCAGCTCTGTGCTTGTAACTAATCTCAACAAAGTAGGGAAATCCTGTCTGAAGATCACAGTGATTGAAGTCGACTTCTTCAACATAAGAAGAAATGTGTACTGGGAAGGTGTTTGGATTATCCAGGGAATGCCAGATGCTGCCTAGGTTTTGGCCAGGGATGTTTTCCACATTCTGATTGGTATTTACTGGAAGCACTTTGCTGTGTGAAATGCAATCCTCCTGTGGCTGTCACAGCAGTTTGAGCATATGGAGGATTAAAATCTGCAAAAACAATGTTTGTGTATACAGGCTTATATGAAAGTTGACTTGTACTTCAGCCAAGAGAATGAGCATGAGAATTCTCAGTTCTAAAATTATTTTCCCTTAGGTTATTGTATTCAAAACATTAATTTGTGATTAATTTTATTTACATCAAGTATCATTATCAATTTATTCTTAATGTGTCTGTTTTTTTGTTTAATTGGCATTTCTGACCAGCTTTTCTGGCCTCTAGCTTATGTCCAGGACATGCAAGAAGTTGTAAACAGATATAACAGTTTTGAAGAGCCCATCTTCTTCCCTCTGGTGGCAGTGCTGGATGCAGTTTTATCAGTTCCTTTTTATACTTCACGTTCAGATGATAAATTAAGTGCCAGACAAGTTATCTTTCAAGTTGCACATATTTGATTCTTCTGAACTCTCAGCACAAAGAGAGCATGTTTAGAGAGGGAAAAATACAGAGGAGCAAATGGTCTTGAACTTGACTGAAAGCTCTGCTTGACATGTTTAGTGTCTAGGTCCATTCCCACTGTTTTGGGAACATGCTTTCAGTATTTAGGAGTACCCAAATATATGTATGTAAGATATGTATGACAGTACTTGAAACCACCAGCAAACAGTTTCTGTTTAAAGGCTGTAATTGTAAATACAATGCTGTCCTTTTATTTTTTAATAAGTAGGCTGTGATTCCCAAGCTCTCTGCCATCGTTATTTTGGAAGAGTGATGTTTTAACTGATTTCAGGCCTGCCAGCTCCTGAGTCTCCAAATGTCAATTTTAGCCAGATGTCCTTCCAAGTGCAGTGGTGTGTTTTGGACTTGATGAGTGGCACATCATGTTACCTCCTGGAGTGGCCATGCTAGGCCTACTAGCTTAGTGCAAAGAGATGGAGTTTATTCTCCAGTGCTGTTCTTCCATCTAAGATTAAAGCTTAAGCTTTTATTTTCTTAAAGTTGGGACTTGCTGTAAATAGAGAGGCTTTATCACCTTAACTGGCATTTAGTCAGTGTTCCTGACAATTCTGATTGCTAGTGAATGCTGATAAATTTGTATATGACCTGATCTAAAGCTCCTGTGTCTCCTACTATCTGAATTAACATGCCAAAATAAAAGATTATTTAGGGGACTGTTCAAGGTTAAGCTATAAAAGCTTTTCTGTTTTTGTTTCATAGATAGTGCTGATTCACAGACAGAAACATGTACAACGTACAGCAAGGTAAGCCTGTGCAGAACTGAGTGTTTCCCTAATTTTCTTAAATCATCTAAATGATTCAACTTTACAATGCACTTCAAAGAAATTACAGCAGTGGTATCATGCTGTTTTAAAGTGGAATAGTAGAAGGCCAAAAGTTAGTGTGTATCTTGTGTTTTAAATATTTTGGTGTGTTAAGTGGTTGAATTCATTTGTAATAGCACTCTTCAAGTAAACTAAATTATTGCATTATGGCATGGCTTGCATTTTAACACAGCTGCAGGTAGAAATAGTGACATAAGTGATGGGGGAAAACAACAGCTGGTGGTGGTTGAATGTTAGCTGGAGACATGTTCCTAAACAAAATTCTCAGTTACTGTACTGAGCATAGCTCTTGAAGACATGTACTATTTAATAAGAGAGTCTAGTGCCCTTCCACTTTCTTCTGAAGGGCACCAGTAATGGGATGTTTCTTAGGGAGTAGCCTCTCAAAAATGTCACTGCCAGTGTGACATCTCTTGATGACAGCAGACTCCTTGAAGACTCCACAGCCTTGCCACCTAAATGAACTTCCCAGCTGGGCAGTTGCTGCTGCATATTTGATAGCTGCATTAAGTTGAAAAACTTCTCAAAAACTGTCTCTGCAGTCAACATTCAGCCAGGGCTGCTGCTCCTCTCTTGGTTCCTGGGGTGCCAAATGAAGGCTTTCCTTGGTGAATTTTGGGTCCCATACTGGGAAGAAAAATTGGAGTCAGCAATCTGGAAGATGCCATTCTGTGCTTTTTGGTTTGAATTAACTCCCTTTAGTGCTTTGACTTATTTCAGTCTTGTGTGTGAAACTGCAGCTTCTTGGAGTCTGGTTCAAGTGAGGAAAACTGTTGGGCATTCCCAATCATTAAATAGTGCAGCTTTCCTCTTCTACAATATTGTTGCTTAAATCAAGGAAATATTTTTGGGAGAGGTAGCAGTGGGGCTGTTTTTCCTCTCTGCAAAGGTATGAGGATATTTTGTTGAAGCTTCCCATAGCTGCTTTGGTCTCTGAGGTGCCCCTAAAATGCCTCAAGACTTTCCAGCAACATTTTATCCCTAAGACAAATAGAAATTTTTATATTAATAATTCTAATTCCAATGTATTTTTAGACAAAAATGAGAATATACCTTAAGAGAATTTACTAGCCCTAGCAATAGATAGTTACATTACTGAGTATGGCTCCAGTCACAAAATACTTCTGTAAATACAACCTCAGGTTTATTTGACAAATAGGCTTGTCACTAACAAATGTGCATGGCACACTTCCTAGATAAAAAGAAGAGTTTTCTTTTGCCTCATTTTAACACACATTCATTGATGTATTTGCAGTGGGACAGTATTCAGGATCTACTGGGGCACCCTGTAGAGAAGCCAGTGGTACTGCACAGGTAAAAATCTCTCTCTTTATTTTGCTTGGCAAGGACTGGGTTGACAACAGAGAACAAGGAGGAGTGTTTATAGCACTGGTTACTTTTGTACTGCTTTGCTGGTTAAAGTTTCAGGGTTTTTTTGGCCACTAACAAGATAGCTGCTCTCAGAAGAAATAAACTGACATGCTGAGTGAAAGCATTTCCAAAATTCCTTAAAATGCAAAATCCAGAGAAGATCTCAGAGAAAACAGTGCATTAAATAGTATCTTTATGAGTAACAAATAGTGTAGAGTTTTGTACTTTTTATAAAATATTTCAATAACATGACATTATATAGCACAGTATATATGCATATGATAATATACATAACAGCAGTCTGTCTGAAGAAACTTGTCTTTTATGAACATACATGGTTCTACAGTTCCTTCAGGCTGACTGAAGATAGAATAGCCTTAAATTGGCTGTGTTTTGTGGGCATTGAGGTGGATACTGGCTTAAATGGGCATTATCTGTTTGTACAGTTATCATTTTATGATGTGAAACCAAGATTTGTATCTCAGGACAAGTGTAAGTGACGGGTACTGTGCAAATACTACAGCAATTTCAGATAAATTAATATATTTTTATCAAGATTTCACATAATTTTGACTTTGTTTTTTTTTTTCTTTTTTTCCCCCTCCTTAATCATTGTGCCCTTTGTTCCCCTTTACACCTGTGTCATGCCAGTGAGATGATTAGAGCAGAAGCCATTGAATGAAGTAAAGCTAAGGTGAAATAGTGATGACATAGAGCCCTTCTATTCTTCCATCTGTGTTGTAGAGAGTAGTTCAACCAGAGAGCACTTTACTGAGCTCATCTCAAATGGCTCAGACATGCAATTTGAAAAACTGACCAGTTTACAAGAAAGGACAAAAGGTAAATATTCATTAGGTTTTTTTTTTTGGCTGTAATCTAAAATTCATTGCAGTCAACAGAAATTGTCAATGTACAATCAAAAAATACAAGAAATAACTGGAAGAAAGTGCTACATAGATCTTGAAAAATACTGTTAAATAAAACTTGGATTATTCTATTTCAGCATCATATAGGTTAATCTTCTTAACATGCTGAATCCAGTTGATTAATAGATAGTATATAGTAACTATAAATACCAGACTATATATAGTAAATACATGTAGTAGAGGTTGAGACACAAAGGGAAGGATTTTGCAAAAAAATAATGTGTAGTAACATGGTGCTTCTCTCTTTCTGTGTGTCTGGGGGTTTTCTTAGGTTTCTTTCTGTTCAAGTTAAGTGCAGGAGAGTTTTCCTGTAGAGGTCACTAGTGGCTTTTTTTTTTTTTTTTAAACTTTATCCCCAAGTGCTATTAATGGTTCTGTGGCATCAAGCAGAATTTCCTTTGGCTCACTTGGAGTCGAGCAATGGTGTGCATAATGTAGAGGTACTTTCTTTTGATGAAAGCCATGATAAAGATACTGTAATTCACCTTATATTGCTGAGTAGTTTTCCTCCTTAAGATGCTCCTGATCCTCACATACCCATTTTAAAATTTTTCCCCTCTTTTCTGTTCAGGTCATCATCTCCGAACAACACTAACCCATTTGGGTCAACTTTTTGCTTTGGACTGCAGCGAATGATCTTTGAGGTTAGGAAAAAGCCCTTTTACTTTGTCTGAGCATGGGAAGATGAGTCTGCTGTTCTATGACTGGCTTCTTACTTCCTATTGCAATAAAAACCAGTGTTTGGGAGTGGTATAATTTTAGTGCCTGTTGGAAGAAAGAGGGAACTTTGCAACCTCTTCTCTGAGATTGTACATTTGCATGTTAAAGCTGAAACTTCAAGTTTGTCACCTGGAACTTGTCCTAGCAGGAGATAAGTCACATGATTGGCTGTGTCATGGAAATCTAAGAGACTGTGTTTAGGAACTAGCCAAGGGCTCGTTGCTGTCATTTGTTGTTGGGATTTCTTCCTTCAGGCAGATCACTTCTGTATTCACCATTTTAATACTTCTGATTTTCTGTTTAGTAGCACTTTGTTTAATTTCCCTTCTTCCTGCTGTGCTTTTGCAGGTGATGCAGAATAATCACATAGCTTCTGTTACTCTGTATGGCCCCACACGGCCCAGCAGCCAGTTGAGAACGTCGGACCTTCCCCAGTGAGCATCCCCTGCAAAGTCAGCTAATCTCAATGCTACAGAATTAGTACAGCGTGCCTTGATTTGCTGCCACTTATAATATGGAAAGCACGTTATGATTTTATTTTTTTTCAATAAGCCTTTCCACCCAGGAGTGGTGTGGAGAGGAAATTCTCTCAACCCTTCATCATGGGGCATGGAACTGTTGATGGAGGAAAGCAGCTTAGGTGCCTGTGCCGTCATTTATTCCTCTCCGTTGCCCTCGTCCTATGCAGCGCAGACATGAAGAGACTGTCCCTCCTTCTCAGCTGGCAGAAGGGGGAAATGGAAGAGGGGCACGTAATGACTGCAAGAATTAGAAGCACAAACTTTCTGAGCCTTGGAGCATCTGGAAGCAGGTATTGATTTTAGTCTGTTTGTGTTACTGTATTGATGTGGTGGTCACATTTTAAGAAAACGTGTGTGTATATATATATAGATCTAAACACCTCGGTATTTCTGTGGCTTAGGACATTGTACCAAGTGTGACAAGGATGTATATATGTCCATGATTTCAGGCACCACATCTTTGTGTAACTTTAAACCAAGCAAGTAGCATGTGCATAATACTTGGTTGTAACATTTGCACTACATACACTTTAATTACTTGATAAACGTTTATCTTCACTGAGGAGCATCTGTGTACTGGGTGAGAGTGGGGTGTGGTGGTTATTTAATGTACACTGCGCATAAAGCTTATTTATACAGTGGATCAAATTTATCCACCTTCCTGCACTAATATGTACTTGATATGCTGATACAATTTTTTTTCTGTCATGGCTGGTTTACTAATTTTTTTCATATGCAATTTTGAAAGAAAAAAATTCTGGAAGGGGTTATTTCTATGATTGAATTATGTTTTAATGAAAAGGTTTGATACAATTTTTCATACTAGTGAAAAATTTAACAAAGAAATAATGTTGCCTCATTTACCTCTGTTCCAAAATCCTTTATTCCTACTCTATTTCCTCAGAGAAAGGAAAGCTGTATATAATGGTATCTCAGAAAGAAATTCTGGAGTTCTGCCATCACCAAGATAACCTTTTCTGTAACTTTTGATGTATGATTTTAATTTATGCCAAAGGTTTAGCCAAAGACATCCTCGTAGTTTCACCGTTTCTGTACATATATGCTAACTGCACACCCCACCCCAGCAGACAGGATATAGGCTTCTTTCTAGTTGGGAGATGCTGCTCGCAACATTTTATCCCAGGAGGATACTTTAGGTTTCTAGTTCTCTTACCAGTCTTATTTGGGAGAAATAGGTGGTCTGTCTTTGAAATAATGAACCCTTTTTAAAAATGGACAAGAGAAATGTATAATTTTATCCCATTTTTAATATTTTGGTGTCGCAACTTGTGATACATAGATGACAATTTTGTGAGTTTTACTATGTGTGTACAGATTTTTGTAAATATGACATTTTTGTAATTTTAACTCCATGTACAGTGTAATCCTGTATAGTTTATCAATGAATGAGAGATAGGAAATCGAATGTTAAGTGAAGTTTGGGATCCTGGACCAGTAGCAGGGATAAATGTGTGTGTGTGTGTGAGACATTCTTTGCCATTTAGTCTTCCTGTATACTGTGATACTCTCAACTGTTTTGCTAAAACAAACAAAAAAGCCCCATGGAGAATCTAATGGATAAGGAAAAAGTTACTGTTTACCTTTATCCCTAGGTGTCACTCCTGTTGAATCCCTGTTCAATCTGTGCTGTCTCCTGTGATCGTTGCTTGCTAAGAAAATTCTATGCCTCAATCTTCCTTTTTGTTTCCTCTCTAATTTTAATTTCATTTTACATAGCCCTTCTGTAAATTAAATGGAATAATAATGAGCATGTACACTGAAAGAAAAATAAAAAGAGACTCTCAGTTACTGTTTTTGTGTTAAATACAGTTGCTGGGTGTTTTTGTAATAAAATCATGGATGTTCTTGCTTTTTTTCTTATCAATTAGTTTTTTTTTATTTTACTGGTTTTCAGACTTTGTATTTGAAGTACCTGATGAGTGTATAGTGACTTTATAGCCAATTCAGTATGTTCTCCAAAGAAACAGTAACTAACATAACTTGATAGATACTTGTAAGGTTCTGCCCTGAAGTGGAGAAGTCTGTAAACTGTGGTCGATAGCACCGTGGACTCTGCATTGTGTTCAGAAATGAGATTGTTATGCTTCTGTGGGCCCTTGGGGATCGTGGAAATCAATTGAGCTTTGAAGAGGGGGAATATTGCACAGCAGAAAGGAGGAAATGCCTGCAATGAAAGCTGCAAATGTGAATTCTCCTACTGCATTCATGTGCCCCAAGCGACTTCACAGAAAAGCTCTGGGAGTCTCCCTGCCCCAAGCAGCTCAAGGTTAATGCAGGGCACAGGGCAGGGCACTCCTGCCCTGGCTGTGCGGGCAGGCAGAGCTCTCAGCCTCCTCCTGCAGCCTCCCTCAGAGCTGCAGTGCACCCTGACCCTGCCTGCTGCTCGGCTCAGTGTGCTCTCTCAGAGTTTTATGGTCTCTCAGCTGAGGTGCTGTGCCTGCTGATTCTTGTTACTAAAACGTGACAGCAGTCCTGATGCTAACTTCAATTAATTTTAATCCATCCTTTTCTAATAAAGGCTGCAGAGAAGTTGCAAGAGGAGATAAATCCTTGATGGGATGGTTTGAGTAATGGCTATTGGTAGCAGATGCTACCAATATCCTCCTCTCAAGCATATTGAGTTGAATTTCTTCAACTCAAGAGTGAGGTCAGGCCTGCTGCTGTAGCATGAGCCCTGAGACTTAGGACAGGAGCAGCAGCTAACCTATGGTGTTTAATAACTACAGTGGCTCCCAGCTTCACTTGTAATGCTCTGGTGAGATCTAGTGGCTTAAATAGTATTGGTAATTAACAGTTCTCTCCTAACAACCTATATACTTCTCTAGGTCAGCTCCTTGATATTGAAAAATTCTCTGCACAGACAAAAAATTAAAGGCAATTTTGCATCTTGGCTGTTGCTGCTGGGCTGAGCTCAAAGCATTTGACTTTTGGGAGAGGCAGGTGTGAAGAAGCACCAGGAGAGAGAATGTGGAGCTGCTTTTATGGATTTCCTCACCACCCTTTGTGAATGCAGCTGTTCACAACCCTCTTGTCTGAGATGTTTTGGTTTGTCTGCTCCTTTTTGGATTAAGCCAAGCCAAGCTGTTCCTGAGCTGATGCATTAGAGAAGCGTTGTGGAGCATTTAAGGACTTGCTGGCATGAGAAGTTCAGCCATGGGTAGAGGGAACTGATGTGGGTTTGAATCAGAAAGAAGAGAGGAAGGAGTGGAGGAGCTCTGGGGGACAAGGCAAGGATGGCAGTGTGGCAAGAAGGGAGGCTGGGATGAGGCAGTTTCTCTGAACCAAGAGCTCTTCTGGGCAAAGGGCTGCTCAGGGGGAGCAAGGGGCCAGCTCTGCCTCCCCCTCCAAAGGAACTGAGAGATTTGGGCTTCAGATCCCATTTTGCCAGGTGGCCTTGTTCCTTGTGATAATCCTGTGTGGTTTGATACAGATCCTGCATGTTGGCAACATGTGCATTGATCCACCATTTTGGTTTCATATGATAAAACTGTTTGATATAAAGTATAATTGCATTTTTAATAAAACATGTAGTGCATATGATCTCCTTCTGATGTGTGCTGTTTTCCTTTGTAAAGAGGTCAGGAGTTTGTGTGTGTGCTTAAATTGCAGTACTGTCCACAGTATTTCATTTGTTTACATTTAATAAAACTGATTGTTGTGCCGTTCTCTAAGAAGGTGAAGCTGACATTTCTTCACCTATTCTCCAGGCCTTCAAGCAGTCCCTGGGTTCCTGTGATGGCTCCAGGCAGTGCTGTATAGATAAGTGCTGCTGTGTAATACTAGATCCTTCTGTTCCCCAAAATGCAGTTCCTGACAAGGAAAAGCAATCTTCTGTTGCCAGGAACTGCCACATTTTTAATTCTAAACAGATTTTTTTTTTACTGAAAGACTAATCATATGGTGTGTGAGAACTGATTCATGTGATCATGATCATTCAAATTCCAGAGCTCCCATCCAACCTGTTTAAAACAAAATCTTTCAGCTCTACAAGTAGATGGTGATTCATCATTGCTTTGGGGCTGGCTGGAGATTAGGGGCCAGCTGCTGTTTTCCAGAGGGAAATCGTGGGTGTTGCTGCCCCCTTCACACTGACTTTCTACCTGCTGTTAGAACCTGTTAGTCACTTAACTACTCTAAGCCAGAACTTCTATTATGTTTTTGTGTTTGGTGGCTCAAAATGTACATTGAAAGTAAATCTGTGTGAGTCAGTGTGGCTCTTACTTTGAAAGAAATGTTACATCCAAACCCTCTCTTCCTGCTTTCTCCAGAGTATTTGGGCAAAGACCAAGTTGTCTGATTTGGCACAATTTCACATAGGCTGGTTGTGTTCAGGATATTTTTTGATGTTACGATGCAAGAAACATTATTCTATGCTAGTTAAGATAGTTCTGTGTCACCTTTTGCTTGATAAACACCTTTTTTTTAAACCTTGATTACACCAGTGCAAAGCCCCCTCCCCTCTGCCTGCCTCTGTCAGCCACAATCTGCCACAGCACATGGAGCCAAGGAAATACCTCACTGTGTGTCTGTGCAGTTAAAATCCTGGTTACTTCTGGTGGTTCTTTTCATGTGAAGCATGAACCAGGTTGTTTCAGAGAGAGGATAAGGCTGAAGTAAAACAAGGGGAAATGAAAGATGGAGCTTACTGGAGATAAAACTGTTAAGCATTGAAAACAGGCTCAATGAAGCAGAGCTCGTGAAGGATTTTTTTGGGGGGAGTGTATGTGTTACTTGGGAGCTCAAATAAGTACTTAAGGTGCAACTTAAATACCATATTCTTTGCCTATGTGAATTTGTACTGTGACTAGTAAAGATACTGTTAAAATGTTTATCTGCCAAAGCTTGCATCCCAAGCTCTTGTGGTGGATGTGGGGATGGCTGTTTTTCCAGCAGGTGGAATAATTTATCCTCATCATCTGGAAAACATGAGTGCTTGAAACAGGAGGAAAGGTAAGCTGGAGTTTGCAGAGTAGGGCGCTCATTCTGGTGTAAGAGACCATTATTACAGCAACTTTTGTTCTGGACTGGCTGTAATGGTTTCATGTAATCTTTTTCATACATTAATGAATTTCTCTTTAAATTTCACTCCTTTAGTTATTTTGAAGTACTGCATATTCCAATTCTGGAAGCTGGTTTTAAGTGCCTTAATGCTTTACACCTACACTATATATATATATATATATATATATATATATATATATATATATATATTCCACTGAGTGCATAAGTTTCATTCTCTTATTATTATACTTCAGAGAGGCATTTTGTTTAAATACCAATCAGAAAAAACCCTGCATGATTATGCAATGTGCAATCTAATCAACTAAATAATCAAACCAGCCTGATTTGCTGTATTCCCTTTTCCCTTCTGCTCATCTCAGAAAAACTGCAGCCCTGAAATTCTGAATTTACCCTGTCCCTTGCTGGGTAAGCTCTTCTGCATCCACAGGTAGGGAGGTTACAGAGATTATTTCACCCTTTTCTGCTTCTCTGGCTGTAGACACCAGTTGTCTTATTGTCACACCTTGATTCCCACCCTGGGACAAGGCTATCACTGCAAACCTGTGTTAGGTTTTTTCCAAGGTTTTAGCTCATGGATTGTCAACAGATGGGCTGGGAAAGGGAGGGGGAGAGAGAAGATCCCTGAGCTGAGTCTGAATGGTTTGGAGAAAGCATTGGGCTGGCCAGGAATGGTGGGGGAGCTGTTTGCCACTCCTGGAGGGACTCAGTTCTGCTCCTCCTTTGGTTTTACGTTCCTCTTTGCTTTCCCCTCTCATTCCTCAGTATGGTTTTCTTACTGATCATAAAAGCAATGAAAAATTGTATTTAAAAGTTTTACTGGTTTTTAAAACTGCCACTGCAGTTAGTAGCATCATTAGGAAATGTGGTGGGCTGATTTTCTGAGCTGCTGAGACTTGCAAGTCCAGCTGGAAGAGGTACAGCTCAGGAGATCAGCAGTTTTTCATGCTGGGCTTTGGGATAGACTTCTTTTTCTCTCTGATCTGATGGTCTTTCAGCACTCCCCAGGGAATGTTCTCAGTGCTGATATTTAGTGAAGGTTCTCTGAGCCGTTTGATTATTTTGTACTGTTTGAGTTTGCAGCTGAGGTTTGCTTCTGGAAACCTGCTGCAGAAAGATGAATAATTAAGATGCAGACAGGAAACACAAGATTTTAATACTGAATTGCTTCAGAGTCCTCTTTGGCTTCCTTTTTTGTTATGTCTGTCTGCAATGGCTTGACCAAATGACGGATCTTGGCATTCCCTACCAGTTTGTGTGTCCAGAGATGCACTTGGAGGTGCTGAATGTGAGATTCAAGCCAGCTCTGCTCATTGTAGTGACCAAATCTGGCTACTTATGTACAGCAGAGGCTGGAGAACAAAACCAAATGGATCTTTCATCAAGAGAGACTCTGGTATTCACTGGATAAGAGAATGAGCTATTCTATAGACTAAGATAATGGAGTAAACAGTTCACTCTAGCTCTGTTTCTGCCATCAGGGTATGTGCTGGCACAGACTGTGTCAACACAGATGTTGAACAACTTTGGTCTGGGACAAAATGCACTCATTAATGCTGTATTGTGGATAGATTACAGATCTCAAGATATTGCAGAGGGAGGAGCCAACTCTGCATCTTCATGTGTAAAAGGAAAACCTTAATAAGGACTGCTGAACCTGACTAGCTGCCTCATAGGAAATTGCAAGGTAAACTCTGTTTATTTTTCTGTCACTGCCATTAAAATAAGTCCAGCGTAAGGAAACACCAAGTTATCCAAAATAATGAATAATGTATTTTTCGTGTTACTGTCTTCATGAAAAATCCCTGTGATTTTAGTCTTAACGACATGTGTGCAGGTGCACTTGACAAACTCATTCTGACAACTAGAGGCATGTCTGCATGCTGTCTTTTAATAATGGTATAAATAATTTCCCAAACTGTAAACTACTCCCAGATAATACATTTCTGTACAATCTCATAAATACACAAGTATCACACGTGTTAGCAGACAGAAGCAGGAGTGATTTTGTCCTACCAGTGAGGCTTTGGCTTAGTTCCACACCCTGCAAAGCTCCTTGTGAAGCTCACGTGAACATTTGATATTTCAGGATTGCATCCTGGAAACATCTCAAATGTAGAAATCTTTTCATTTCTATATAGCTGACCTTTTCTTGGAAATACATGACTGTGAGGCTTGAACTCAAGATGAAGATTACCAAGGTGTAAAGCTCTTGTTCATAGTCTGCCACAGACACTCCCAGCCTGCTGCTCTCTCTGTGCATTGTTAGTACCAGTACTGAGCCCAAGCTGCTGTGGGGTGGGAGGGAGGGAGGGAGCTTACCCACGGATATGAAATGCAGCTGTGCTGCAGGCTCTGTGCAAGGGAAAGGAACTTTGGGCTTTTATGACTGATTATAGTTTCCTTTGAAGCTGTGTGGATGTGCCATCCCAAGGGGTTCTCTGATGGACAGGAGTTTTGTTGAGGGGGTAAAAACTTGTAAAAGAATTAACAAACACAGTATCAGAGGTGAATTAAGGCTCTTTGTCCCATGAATTTCACAGCTTTGTAACCCTGATTTAGAGGAATTCACTTCTGCTTTGATGTCTGATAAAAGTATATTCTTCTAAGGTAGTCTGCTGTTGGGAAAACAAAATGCATCAAAGTCTGGACTATACTTTGAAAAACTGAGCAATTCACTGTTCTTGTCTGATGCTTAAAATACTTACAAAGTTCCTGACTGAACCTTGGAAAGCCCAACAGAAAGATTGCTGGGTGGTTTTGATTTCTTGTGTTAAATTTAGGTGGACTTTTATTCTGAAGTCCTTTTGTCTGAACACTCTCCCTTCACATGACACCCGCAGCAGTATGAACGTCCTGGCTGCCCTCTGCAGCTGACTGTGCTAAGCAAGAGACCAAGGTCTGTAGAAACCAGCCCAGTCCACTCTTTGGTTTGAAGCAGCTCCCAGATGTGATGCAAGCAGCAGCTCTGTGTGGGGTTATGCTTATAAGCAAAGGCCAGAGGATCTCTCCAGACACAAACCTTCTGAAAATCTGGGTCAGATCGTGAGAGTGATCAGATACTGTTGATGACTTCTGAATTTTCCCTGAATATCAGTCAGCATAGTGCAGAAAGCCTGAGCTCAGGGAAGTGCCAAAACCTGCTCCACTGGTCCCCTGAATCTTGAGCATGTCAACAGAGCAGATATTTGAACTGAGAAGAATGATGAAAAATTAAGACTCAAAGTGATCAACTCAAAGTTCTTGTCCTTTCTGTAAAGGCCCTTTGTAAGTCTGCTCCTTTCTAGTTATCTACTTACCTTTGTTCCACCAGCCATGCCAGCCTCAGCATCCAGTTTGATTTCTTGTAATCCACCTGAACTGCAACTGTAGGACCCCATTTCAACAGCTGTTTGTTGTTCTCTTCTTACAAGGCCTGTGGAAAACCAACCAGGCAGCAGTGATATCATCTGAGCAGACACTAAGGGGACTCAGTTTCCTGTACCCTAGTTACTGTCTGGTCATTTTTCAATGAGTCCACGTCAAGGAGCAAGTTGACAATGATCCCTGTGCTCCCTGATGTCTGTTCTTACCTTATATCTTCTTTCATTTCTCACACTTCTAACCATGCCGGAAAATGTCCAAGGACTGCATTTTTCAATGTGCTTTTACACACTCTCCCACTAAGCACTACTATAATTCTAATAAATAATAATAAATAATATATATGTTATGATTATTTGGACTCATTAGTACAGAAGGACCCACATAATATGTATGTGCAAATATAGGATTTGGGCAAATTGATGCAATTGTTTGTTGTCTTCTCCAAATGTTGTAAGTAAGATGTGCTAAAAACACTTGGAAAGTTGGTTTGTTGGGCTGTGTCAGTTCCAGGCTCCCTTTCTTGGCTGGTTTGCTGTGTGTGCTGTGCTCTGCCTGCATTATTAGGGTGGTGATGCTGGTGTTGTTATCTGAGGTTTCTTCTTCCATTGGAAAGGCTTCTTCACCTGCTTCTTCTGAGTACAGGAAAGCCGTGGGCTGTGGAGCAGGTTCCACATTAGCCAGATCTCAGCAACCTTCAGGCTATGAACTACCATGAGATCTTTGTAAAAACAGGGATCGAACGTCTGTAGGTGTGGGGCAGCAGAAGGCTTAACAATGCCAAAGGTCTTGAATCCTTCGTGTAAAATGGGCTTGAGGTTGATTCTCTGTAAGCACATGCCCAAAAAGACATCATCAATGGGGAACAGCTCCACCTCCCTGCAAGCCCTAGAGAGCTTCCTCATGGTGCAGCTGGACAGCAAGAACCCTCCTCCTCCGGCGTAGGCGGGGTAGACGCTCAGCCCGTACATGGTCTCTGGGATGTAGTATTTGCTCTTCCGGACACGGATGGGACGGGCATTGTAGATGATGTCCCCAACAAAGAGATCTTCAGTGGGATCGTGTCTCTTGAGGAAATCAACAATGTTCTCGACATTGACGAAAACATCAGCGTCACCTTTAAAAATAAATTTCACGTTGTGGCAGAATTCAGCAGCCCAGCTCAGGAAGTGGATCTCCTTCAGGGTCAGGTTGAAGAAAGTGTCCATGAAGTCCCAGAGTAAAATGTCCCGGTATGTCTGACTCTCCTGCTGCATCAGGGTCTCCCATGTTGCCAGCACTGTCCTATTCTTTGGTGTTCCCAGGAGGAACACTCGCTGGATCTGCTCCCCATTCACCAAACCCTCCCTGCCCCAAGTTTTCCGGACAATCTCACGCCTGTCAAAGTCTTCAACTATCGATTTGATAGCAATGAGCAGAAAGGGACCTGCCGGTGTTTTTCGGCATTTCCTGGGCTGATTAATGAGGAGATTGAAGTTCCTGTTATCCTTGTTTAGGAGATAGAGCTTGAAGTTGAAGGCAGAATTAGTCAGCGGGGGTGGAGTTGTAGTTTGGACCCTGGTTTTGGCCACTTCTGTTTGTCTCATGACAGGGGTAACTTGGGGTCTGGGTGCAGTTGCTTCTGCTGGCATCAGCCTCTCAGGTGCTCTGAGATCAGAGAATACTTTTGGTGCTACTCGAGGCTTGTTCTGTGCTGGCTCCTTCTTTCCTGCTGGGACTAAATGTTCCAGCTGGGAGTAGAGCAAAGAACAAAGTGCCACCAGCAAGAAGAGGGTACAGATCACATCCCCTTTGAGGCGAACTCTCATTGTCTCTCCAGTGTTCCTGGGACTGTTAAAAGCTGTGTTTGAGCTGCCTGGCACCACTGGCCATCTGTAAATAAACACAGTGTGTCAGCAGTGAGGATTTGGCAGGTCTGAAGCAAGCAGGCAAGACTAACTGAAACATCATTTAAAAACCCAGCAGCAAAGCACATTTTACTCACACAAGCACAGAGATGTTGAGGAACTTGTCAAGAGGCACAGAGGGTTGCAAACTTACTGCTGATCCCAGGGCCAGCCAGCTCTGTGACTTGGTTAAGCAGTCATCCATCATCCTGAAAACCACTCTAAGCACAACCCAAAATCCTCCATCCCTTACTGCTGAATGTGTTTTGTCATTTCAGAGATTTCATTGGGAAAAGCAAAGTGGAAAATGATAAATGATGCCATTCTCCGTAAGTAATTGTGTTTTTTCCCTTCTAGCTTCACAACCATTACTTGCTGCTTTTAGACTTTTTGACTCAAACCAGGGAGGCCCAGACTGACTGCTGAAAGACCAACTCTTCATGGCAGCATGTTGCTGGTATTTCCCTGCCCACGGAACCAGCTTTTGTTAAACTGTGATTTGTATTCAAAGTGAATACATTGGGTACAATCTAGAATTCACACAGGACCTTTCTCCTGCCAGTATTCTTTATAAAATATTAAACCATTGTAAGTAACTTCCATTAATAAGGTTAGAAGGGGTCATAGGTGTTTTTCCTCTGCCAAATCACCCTAACCCCTAAGTGAGAGGTGGGGAAATAAATCCCAATATGCAGAAGCAAGACAGAACATGGTGCTAGGAAAATTTTGTTCATGTATGATAGATGAAGCTGCCTTTTGAGATACAGGACTTTTCTTCACTTACACTTTTCCTGGAGATCTTCTGTCTTATTTGATCAGTTCTTCAACTGCAAACAAAATGAGAACGAAAGAGCAGTAAGAAGGCAGCAAGCAGCAGGTACCCACAGTTCAGGGAAGAGCTGGTCAGGTGTCTGAGCTGCAGCAAGGCCAGGTCCTCTCATCACCCTGCAGGTGCAGCCACTCCCTGCAGCAGCAACAGCAGAGCTGGACAGAGGGACCCCACAGCTGCTCCAGGAGGAGGTGAGTGACCATCACCATTCCTTCCATCCTCAGCAAGAAGGAAGTTGAGCCCCACCCACAAATTTCCCCACAAGTGCACGTAAGTATTTTATCCACCCATGAATAATGTATCATTTCATGTGTGATTTGTGGCTCTCTTGCCTGTGCTGTACTAAGAGAAGCTACTCATGAAGGTATTACAGTTCTCTGTCCTGAATTAGCTGAGATCATTTCCAAAGATGACTTCTGGGATAAAAAAGCTGGAGAGGCACGTTTGACAAGGACATACAGTGACAGAAGAAGGTACAAGTGCTTGGTAAGAATTTGGTAGGATCTATTTCCATCAAATTTCCTTTTACTGTCCTGGACTGGATCGCTTGCTAATTGTTCATTAACTATCAATTTTGTATCAGCCATAATGTTAGGTTTTCAAACTCAAAATTAGATTAATAAGTCTGTAATTATGAAGCAATAAAATAGTGGCACCTGTGGTATCTAAGCAATATTTCAAGACTTAAAAGGAAGAAAAGTATTATACCAGTTGATTTCTTGGCCAGACCCTTTAAAATTCTTAGATGCACATTATTTGAACATCATAATTTAAATATTGTGCTTTTTCCTCACTGATTAACTTCACCTCCAAGGTACTGTTGAAATAGAGTATTTCATCATCATCATATGCTATTGCATATCTTTTTCCCAAGCTCCAAGATGTTTACTGACCTCATTCACTTTGTCTCCATTATTTATGAAATTGTCATTTTGGAAAACAACATATCCATGCCTTGGTGTAAGGCTCCTTCCATTCCTGGTGGATTTAAAGTCACATTGGCCTTGTCCTGATGACCATGGCTTTTTTCCTTAGGCCTTTTTTCTTGCCTTTTACTGCCCTCTGATAGAGGCTTTTCTTCATTTGTTAGCTTTTTTGTTTACCTTTCACTCCTCTCCTAGGCAGATGCTTTCACTGGCATAATTTTGATACTAATAGCAGGATTGAAAAATATTCTCAGATCTCTTGTAAATTGTTTTTCAAGTGTTTAGAATACTCAGGATCTGTTTTCTGTTTATGTTCTTTCTGCCACGTGGCTTGGCTCATAACCATGTTCAGCCTCATGAAACAATCCCTCCTGACATGTACAGGATGTTGGCTTGCATTTTACATCTGAAGTCCCATCTCCTTCTTCACAGCAAATTTCTTTTTCCTTTTCTATGCAAAAGTTTGATCTTATTTCAGCTGCCAGGCTTCAGATGGTAATTAAGGAGCTGGATGAAAGTCCTGGATTTTTCCTGTGTTTAATGTTATCGATAAGGGTTTGGAATAAAATGTGTGTGTCATGAAACTCGTAATTTCCATGGCTTGAAGCTTTTTATTGCCAGCATCTCAGAATCTGGCAATAAGTGCCCTTGGAAAAGCCAAGGAAAACCCTGAATTGTTACAAGCCTGGGCAGATATCCCAGATTTTCCTCTGTGTTTTCTTTTATTGAAAATAAAGTATCCGAAAGAGTGATTTCCACTCTGAAATAAAACAGTTCAGTGCTGAATACAGACCTCTAATTTACAAATGAAGTTGCCAGCCCTTGAAGTGATTCCTTGATCTAATTATACGGATTTTCCAGTCTTTGCTAGGTATTTCCTTCTTTGGAAGGAAAATACCCTTGATTGTTACAGTGGTGTAAGCTCTATCCATGGATGTCAGTGTGGGAAAAGCTGTTCTGCTCTCGAATACAGAGGGACTGATGATTCTGGCAGATGCTCTGGTATGTCCTAAAGCCAAAAGGATTATTCATCCACTTTGACACCAGGGGAAAAGAATTACAGGGCTATCAAAGTGAGCAGGAAATATTTGATGCCAAAGGAAAGAGATGAGAGCACAGCAGAGCGTTTCTCAGCACAGCACATCCCTGAGTGTCTGAGGCTGATGCACCTCTGCTTCCCCTGCTGCTGTGGGGAACCCCCATCCAACCTGTGAAATGGAGCTGGGCTTACAGACTGCTGCATCACTCAGGGCCTTGAGGAATGGCCTGGCTGCCAGCACTGCCTCTTGTGTCCTCCAAGCTTGGAAAAACAGGCAGCTGTGCCTCTTTGTGTTGGCTGTCTGGGGATGGATACCGAGGAGTGTTGAGTCTGGCTTGATGAGGTCTGGATGGGATCATGGGGCTTGTCTCCCCAGGACAGGGGTCCTGGGGGAGGCTGGGGATGTTCCATCCTGGGCTGAGCACCAGCAATGTTAGAGGGCTCAGCTGGGCAGTGGGAAGAGGCTGATAGGTCCCATATCCATGAGGTGGCAAGATGGGAAGCCATACATAAGGAATTAGTTGGAAGAACCAAGGGGGCACATCCTGCAGAGCCCAAGAGCCAACAAAAGGCTGGAAAGCTGGAAATGGCCAGAGCTGGGCATGGCACCCTGATGAGCATCCAGGCAGGGAGACTGACCTGCACTGTTGCACACTCGGGGAGAGGGCCCAGTCCTCTGCCTGGTTTTCATTTATTTGAGAGGAGGATTCTGAAATGTGGCCAAGAACAGCTGCAATAAAAGCAGTCAAGTGATGATAAAAAATAATAAATTGCTAGCCCTTCATTCCCAATGGAATGATATGAAACCTTGAGCTCATCCTGGCAATCTTTTTTGCTGCAGTCATGACACCTCCATCACTTGGCACTTCTGCTCAGGGCCAAAGTGGGAAAAGGTCTTTTGGAGCCTGTCCCCAAATTCAGTCACGAAGCCTTGGTGATTCTGGCACGCTGCTTTGTGCCTTGAGGAGTGGTTATTTGATCCAGCCAGCCCTGGGAAAAGCAGCTGAGATAATCAACCTGAAAACATGATGCACTGAGCACGGGGGCACAAGATCAGCAACGAGCTCTGCTGCCCACATCCATCCCCACCAGACACAGCTGTGGGTTGGCCTGAAATCAGCTTCTCCCTGCTGCATGGGAAGTGCTTCCAGCTCCCTCCTGACTCCTGTCCTCACTCCTGACGCTGGAGCTGCCACTGGTAGGTTTGGGCTGGGCAGCAGAGGGACACGGTGTGGCCATGCAGCACGTGGGGTGTGGCTGTCTGTCTGTCTGTCTGTAAAACGAGCTAAAGAAAGTCTGTGGGATCCAGCACTGATGGGTTTGATGAGGTTTCTTTGTAATCATCAGAGAAGACTGTACAATCTTGGTGGTGGGGATACTTTGAGCAATGCTTCAGGTTTGGGATATTTGTTTTCATTTCATGTTTGCTGAATGCATTCCACAAGAACAAAGTCATCTTGTAGCAGCCAGTGCTGGATACCGAGATCTGCCCGGGCTCTGGCCTGCAAGGGGAAAAGGTTGTGCACGTGTTCTTCTCCTGCCTTTGCCTTGTTTACAGGAATTCTTCCATCCAGATTCCCTCAGCAAGAAGAAAGCAAACTCCCAGGATCCTCCTCACCTGGTTCCTCTGCCCCAGGGAGAGTCCTGACACTGTTCAAGAAGCTGTAATGCCACAGCCTCTGCCCATGCTGCAGCTGGGGCTGTGTGAATCAGAGGTGTGCAGCTGAGCTTTCCCGCCCAGAGCAGGATGCTGACACCAAGAAGTCTGCACTGCCTGAAGCCCTGGAGGCTTCATCTTCCCACCCTTGGTCCCATCCCCTGCACCCCTGAGGGCTGGGAGAGGGTTTGACTACTGTGCCTACACTGCTTTAATTTAAATGTCTTGCTGAACACAGGGACGTGGGAAGTGTTGTTTTGGGTGAGGAATCACATGTTTTGCTCTCTTTAAGCTGCACTAGGCTCCATCTTTCTCCTACCCTTCTACAAGAACCTGAAGTGCAAAGGCCAAGGTTTCAAGTCCTCAATATTGTGCTGGCAAAACTTCATCTGGGCTCTGGGGTACCCACAGGGAACTGTGTCAGCTTCCAGTGCTGACACATGTGAGGTTATGTGGAGTTTGTTCTATCCCACATACAAAAACTTGCATGAAACAACTTGAGTTTAATCATTTAAGCTAGGTTTGAAGTGTTTAAAGGGGAAAAGTAGCTCTGTGTGTTGGAGCAGGGGAAGAAGCCGTGTTCCACGTTCCACTTCCTGTTTGGGTGCCATATAATGGCTTTTATTCCTCCATGGGTTTGGGGATTGTTTGTTTGTTTATTTTTCTTTGTTTTTCTACTGCCCCACTCGAGGAAAAGTCAATAACCTCATCAAAGTTATTGCTTTAAGTGGCCCTGGTGTTGAACAACTCCTCTCTGAATTTCAGGGTGTTTGTGAAGAGCTCTCATTTGGAGTTACAGAATTATAAAGTGATGCTGAATTATTTGATCTTCTTGATTAGAAGACAGAAGTGGCTGAAATACAAAGACCCCTTTGCATGCTGGTAAGTGCAAAGCCCTAGAAAAATGAAGTAACCAAAACACTCGCTGTGCTGCCTTACCAGATAAAAACTCATCCTAATTCAGATGCTTACAAATTCTGAAGTCTATAAACAAACTGAGAGCAGACTGTAGGATTTAATTAGCTGAGTGTCATGAGAGCTATTCCAGGAATTGGGTTCATGAACCAGAACCAAGGGAGCACAGTGAGAGGAGCAGAGGCTCAGTGTTCAGCTGCCCACAATGGCACAGCTCGGACACTGCTGGCCAGTGCCACAGTCACAGCACTGCAGCATCACTGCTGTTGTTATTTGCTGTAGCACCTGGAGGCAAAAGCTCTGTTGAGTCAAATACTGAGGAAGCAGGTAACAAAAATGCAGGCCCTATTCCAAAGACAATTTCCAACTTTCCTGTCAGAGCTGCTTTTCAGGGCATTTTAAATTTTTTTTCCAGGCCAGAGCAAATGAATGTATGAGATCCATGCTGTTACAGGACAGGGTGCCTTATTTATCTGCCTGCCTCAGTCCTCAAATATGTAGTTTGATCAGCTTCCCAGCTGGCTGGTCCCATTTCATTGCAGTTTCTTCTGTTGGCACTGCCAACCTTCCCTTTGCAATGCCAGTCACGTTGGATAACTGCTTGCAAATGGCTGCTGCCGTCACCTCCTTTCACCTTCCACCAGTCAGAAACTTCTCTGAAGTGCAGAAACTCAAACACAGAGGAACTGCAGAGCTGCTGTGTGAAGGCTGTTGAGGTTTCCATGTGCAGGGGTCCCAGAGAGGAACTGGTCCCTCCTCGCTGGGGACTGTGGTCCCGTGGGAGCCCTACTGACCCTGGGCAGCACCAGCTGCCTGCAGGACTGAGCTCCTGGGAAGGCTGGCTGCCAGCACCCTGCTCCCCTGGCCCTGCTGGCCCAGTGTCACTCGGGCACACGTGGCACAGTTTGGGAGATGCAGCTTGTTTAAGCAGTGCATGATGCTCTCCGTCCCTCTTGGAGAAGGACGCGCCGTGGGGGCAGTGCCCGTGCAGCACTGAGCGGTGCCAGGCACCCGGGCTGGGCTGAACTGTGCCAGGCACCCGGGCTGGGCTGGGCTGAACTGTGCCAGGCACCTGGGCTGGGCTGAGCTCTGCCAGGCACCTGGGCTGGGCCCCAGGATCCTGGGAAACCTGCAGTTCCTCTGAGCACAGCCCCACACCTCTAACGAGTGCTCAGCTGCCTGCAAGGTAGGAGAAGGTAATGGCCAATGACCTTCTGCAGGTTCAGCAGCCTCCAGAGGTACTGTCCTACCTTCAGATGCAGTCTTGCTGTTGGTAGTTTGATTTTCAGAATGGCGAAGGGCTCAGCAGCTCAACTCTGAGTGCTCTGGGGAGGAGACAGGTCCCTCCTGAGTGGCCAAGGTGAGGAACCTCCAGTCTATCTTTCAAACATTAATTTTTCTGGGCACCAGGAGGGGAATAAAGCCTTGCAGGTTTGTGAAGGAGTAAGAAACTGAAACAAACACCTTCCTTTCCCAGCCCTCCCCAGGCTGCAGTGCTTGCCACCTCTTCAGCTCCCAGACCCTCTTCTGATAGATAACTTGCCCAATGCACCCTAAACCCAAGCAACTGCAGTGCAGTAGCATGGATGTATTGTTACATCCATGAGAGATGGGACAGAGAGTACATGTAGATGTGCTTTCAAGATTAATTCATTTCAAGATTATACCCAACACAAAAGTTTCTCAGAATCTGCCCAAAAGCTATTAAAAAAACATCAGTAACTGCCTGATGATTCAGAGGGGCTAAATTACTTTCTATCTTTGTGACGCTAGAGAGCTTGAAAAATCCCATGTTCTGCTCAAAGCATACCACAGTGTAACACGGGGAAGATTCATGTCCTTTTACTTTTAGCTTGTAAATGTAATGTGCCACCGCTGGAACACGTTTGTGGATGGGAGGAAACCCTGTCTCAGAGCGCTGCAGGCATTGTCTAAAGAAGCCCCACATTTCTGTTAAAACAACCTAAACATTCAAAGAAAGTTCTTTGGAAAGTAAAGTGTAAAGCAGATGTCTCAGGGCTGGAGCCTGCGTGTTCAGAGCCTGCAGCCGACCCTGCTGCGTGTTAACCATCACGGTCCAGGCTGCTGCACGTAACGACATTCAACAGCAGCAAGGCGAAAAGAAAAGCAAAGCTGGGAGCAAAGGGAAGCAGTAAGGACAGACTCCAGTCCACCCTGCTCTCTGCACAACTCTCCCCACCCCACCGAGATCAAACACCCTTAATAGATACTTACACCGCATTTGATAGCGCCGATCCCGCGTCCCCTCGGTAATGTCTGTGCAGCGGGCTGCCAAGCAGGCACATCTGGATGTAGTTAGCGAGAGACATTGCTCAGCCTTCCCGCGGAGCAGCAAACCCTGGCGGCTCGGGGCCGTGCCCGCCGGCAGCGAGCGGAGCTGGCCGGGCCGGGAGCGGGATGGGGCCGGGATGGGGCCGGGATGGGGCCGGGATGGGGCCGGGATGGGGCTCGGCCGGCCCCCAGCACTGCCCCAGCCCGCAGCCAGGGGAGCTCGGCGGGCAGGGCAGAGCCGGGTCCCGTCCAAGCCCCGGCACGGGATGGGGCCGGGGAGCGCCGGTGGCCCCGGGACGGGGCGGAGGTGTCGGGGGGCAGAGCGCGCAGCCAGGTTGGGGACTCGCACCACTCCTGCACAAAGGCTGCCTTTTTGCTTTCCTGCCCCCGCCCCCACCCCGCCGTAACTTTTTCCAATAGGAAATGTACTAATTTTTCTGAGTGTCTTTTTATTTTCCTTCTATATTTTGTCTTTTTTTTTTTTTTTTTTTTAATTCCCTTGTGAGTATTTACCTCTGCAAAGAGTCAAAATGAAAAATAGAGGTTGGGTTCAGCTCAAGTTAAATCCACTTGGGGGTTGTTTCTTTTCTTCCTAGTAGGGAAGTGATGGGAGGATGTGTAAGCTGAGCAGTGCAGAGGCTGAAGACACAGAGTCAAGGGTTCTTTCCAAAACCTGGAACAAAAAAAAAACCCCAAACCCCACGGGTTTGTTTGGTTGGTTGGTTTTGTTTGTTGTTTTTCATTTAATTTGAAATACTTTAAAACAGGTTTTATTTGGAGCCAAATCTAACGTGCCATCACTACTGATCTGCCAGCTGAGCACAGCCACAGCACTTCCCATCCCTGTGGCTGTTTCTTTGTCTCTGCATTGCAAACAATCACCCTTATTCCTCTTACAGAGGCCAAGTGTCTGGAGAGTGCCCAGACCACGGCCACTTTAGGGAGCAAAGTTTTTCATTTACTTGTCATAAAAGCAGGTTTTTATCTACTCTGCTGTTTTCACAAATAGCTCTTTTAAAAACATAATATAAAAATTCCTTTTTGTAAGCATCTGTGCTTTTTTGGATGCATTTTTGATTTCAACTTGAAAGTTGTGCTTTACTGAACACAGTCTCATGAAGAGTGGGTTCTTGATGGGCCACCCTCAGACCCTGCACTCAGATGCTGCAGGCTGGGAAAGTCCTTTCCTTCATGGCTGGCAGCTGCCTGAGCCACAGTGGGTCCTGCTGACCAGCACAGCTGATCAGAAACCTCAGCCATAAATGTTTCTTAGCTTCAGCTTTCCCTGTGCCAGCCCAGGGTACCTCTGTTCTTTCCTTCTGCAGCAGCCCCAGGTTACTTACCATCCCTGCTCTGTAAGGAGGGGTTGATGGTCACAGAGGCAGAGACCAGCTCCTGTCTGCCTTTGCTCGGCTGGGGAGGAACTGCTCCCTGGACCACAGGGACTCACAGCAGTTATTTCCACTGTGATTCCTCACCCAGGTTCTGGGACCTGCCTCCCTTTTTGCTTGCTCCCATGGTATGAGAGGTTTTCATTGATGTGCAGTGCCCCTGTGCCTGCCGTGGCTTGGAGTCATGCAGGGAGCCTGGAGGTGGAGGAGTTTCTCCGTGGGTGCTTCTCCTTGGTGGTTGTCTCACGTGGACCTTGTTCCCTGGGCACTGATCCATGGCTGGTTTATTCTCTCACTGCCAGCAAAGATGCCCTTGGCCCATCCTGTGCTGAGTCACTGTTGGAGAAGCTTGGGGCAGTGATCTCTCTGACCCTCCTCAGTAGGTCAGCCCTGTGGTGTGTCCTTCCAGCTGCTGTAGGGCAGAGCCCTCCCTGTGTTCCTGCAGGCATCAAGCCATGCAGCTGGAAATTGAGCTTTGTGGTAGATAAAGAAGGGCTGATCTTGTGATTTTCAAAGTGTTTGAGATTTAAGAGATTCAGGGTAAAATACATCTCTGCTCCAGTTCATGGCAAAAGGAGTTTTCCTGGATTCAGCTGTCAGGTCAGCCAGCACCTTTCTGTGCAAAACTGCTGAAGATTTTATATTCCAGCTCCTTGTGAGAGCTCATTGGTAGTGAAGCACTTGAGATTAGAGTGCTGTGGCCTCAGAGGAGTCCCAGATATCCAACAGCACTGAAAGAAACACAGTGAGCTCCGCCAGGTGCCAGGGGTGGGACAAACCTCCCCTTCTGGCCATGCTGGCTGAAAAAGGCTCATCAAAGCAGTAACTGGAAACTGAACAAACACAGAGGCTTAGCTTGGTTTTCTAATCAGAGCTGTTCCCTTGCAGGTGAGACACCAACCTTGGCATGTCAGGAGAAACGTGTGACTTTGGGCAAAGCCCTGCTGGGCATCCACCCTCAGGGTGGAGCAGGTGATCACCAAATGTGGCCAGAACTTCAGTAACCCCTGCTCTTACTACTGCAGCTAAGCGTTCAATTAAAGTCTCTGAGGCAGTTTTCATCAAAAGTATATATTTATTTCTAAAAAAGAATGGGGAAAAATATATACCAAAGAACTTTTTCTGTAAGACAATTCCTTGGAGGCTGAATGTCCTAGACCCCAGTATGCCTGGCATTGCAGTCCACAGCTGTAGATGGCTGAACCAGATCTGATGCTGAATATCATGGGAATCTGGAATTAATGGTCAGCAAGGGATTTTTTCCTTGCTAACCACTGAAAACTAAGAGACATTAACCACACATCTCAAACAGGTTTCTATTAGAGATGTACAATCAGCTCCCTTCAGTGGGTTTAAAATTCAATCCAGAGAATAAAAAAATACACATTTATTGACTCTAGGCCTTAAATTGCTTTACTGCTTGAGTTCATCTCCATAAAAAAGACACATGGCCAGAGCCCTGTCCAGTGTAAAGCACCAGTGTCATGCACACACTCCAATATGTGGGTCAGACTCAGAAACCCTCTTGATTCCTCTTCTTCTACCTCCTTGGTTTAAGGACAACAGATACCAGAGGTTCACCAGAATTTTCAGTTTAACTAAATCATCAATTAAGGTGAATTTGAGCTCCTCATTCTGCCCATGTTCACTCCTGGTTTCAGAGTCTGTGAGCAGCTGTCAGGGTATGGTCCCTTGGGAACAGCAGAGGGAAGACAGTGACCCAGACAGCAGGACAGCTCCTCACTGCTGAACCTGCCTTTGAAACTAATGGCAAAATAAACAGATCTTTTCCTTTGAGACAATCTTGTAACAGGCTATCCTGTCAGGTTTGCTTCTATCAGATATCTCATGTCAAAGTATAGCTGGTGAGCATTTTAATTTCACTCTCCTCTTTGTTATCATCTGTTTGAACACTGTAGGTCAGCTATGCCAAAACAAATCATTCAAATTCTCCTTTGGATGGATCTTTTATTCATTCTGGCAGACTGAATGGAGACTCCTTCAAATCAGAAATATGGTTAAAACTACAAAAACAATCTGTACCAGAAAAAAAAAGCCCTCTTGGATGTCTTCCTGTAAGCACATTTTGGTCTGATTTCTGCTGTTGGTTTTATGGTTTTTCTTTTTCAGATTTTATATCCAGCTGGTTAGCACCTTGATTTGCTTTTAAGATTGATTCTGAAACACTACCATCACCCCTGATTTTTTCTTTTTCACAGATATATCTCAGTATATAGAGAAGAGCAGTTACTGGGATAAGGCAAATTTCTCCAGCAGCAGCACTGTCCATGGCTTATGTAGAGGTATAAAACAGCCACTGCTATGTCCTAAACCATGCCATGTGCTCGAGACAATTTCACCATGGAGTATCACTGAAAAACCCTTTTCCTTCAAGTCTCTGCAATGAAGGCACCTGTGAATGCTGTTGGAGATTATGACATTCCAGAAATGTTGCCAGGGGCTCCAGCACTTAATGGCACTTCTGACAGGGAATTCTAACAGGTAATATGTGAGTAAGAGGAAATACACATGCCAGTTACTGGCAGAAAGAAAACGTTTATATTCAGAAGAAAGCTTTCATGGTTAGTCTTCTGTAAAAGAGTAAGAGCAGTAAAAAAGTTTTCTGGACTTGAAGTAGATGCTGAATAATGAGACTTTAGCATTTTGAGATGCTACAAAAAACAGTAATTCTCACTACTCAGTGGCTGCCTTATAACTATATGTGCAAGTTGTGAACATATGGTTGGTCTGAGAGCTTAGACAAATTAATTGCAAATGGGACAGCAGGCTATGCATATGACCTTGTTTTCCTAAAAAAGTAAATTCTGCAAAATGAAGACCAAACTCTCTTGCTCTTAAAGTAATTTTCAAATTTCTGATTTTTTAGTTTTTTAAAATATGATTTGTCAGGTGGGTTTCTGGCAAAGAGAGTTCCCCAGCTCGGATTTGGAAGGAAAGCTATATACTTTGAGGTATGGTTCCACAGTAGCCTAAATTAGCTAAGATCAGCACCACTGTGTCAGTCCCAAAAGGTAAACTGTCAGAGAGGTAATAGCTTCATTTTGGGAAGAGCATTGGTACTACTGGAAGGGAGAATGTAGGATGTGGAGCAGGAATGGAGGAGATAAAACTGCAATGGCACTGATATAGAATGGCTTAGTAAAAGGTGATGGAGCCACAGTCTTTGCAGAGATGGTGCCTGCATGAAGTCCTGCTTCCTTGGAAGCAAGGGGCAAGATGGAAACAGATTCACTCACACATGAAACAAGAACTGAAAGCAGGAGTCAGTCCTAGGGTTTGGGAGATTTCTCTTGTAAACCATTTTTACCCTAAAAATCAGTGCAGATAAATCCAGGCATGGTTTCAGCTGATGTTTGATTGTCACACAGTGACATCAGTGTCAGGGAAAGGCTCTCTGTAGGTCCTGGCACCTGTGGGACACAGCAGGGTGAGCTGTTCCCTCCAGCCTGAGGGTGGTTAGGAAGTGAGTGAAGGCAGGAGCAGCCAGCTGAGTCTGGTGATTGCTCAGCTCTGTGGTCTGAGGATGGCATTTGATGCTGCAGTGCCCTGAGGGCAGCAGTTCCAAACCATGCTCCACAGGTAACTTGCTGATGAGGAGACTCTTCCAGCATTGTTTTGTTTTCTATAGCTGCAGGCTCCCTTAGGCTGGCAGGCAAGAGCTAATCAACATATTACTGTCTACCACAGATGAGAAAAATGTTGACAATCATTGCCTGAATTTGAGTTTGTCCATATTGTTTCTTCAGTGTCTGCCATTTGTTGTACAGCAGCAATCTTTTGCCCTGTGGAAGACTGTGGCTGTCCCAGGTAGTGGGAAAGCCTTCAGGTGGTGAGAGGTGGGAAGGAGCTATGACAGAGCAGGGCAGAACAGATACTCTTGCCATGGATGTTCTTTGTTCTTCAAAGAAAGAAGGAAAATAATGTAAAATTGACTTTTCTTTACTTTCTCCTTTTTCTTTAATTGATGTCATGGCTAAGAGCAAAAATGTCTTCCATGTAGAAATATATTGCAGCTCTCCAGGTGATGGCCCTGGACACAGCCTGAGAAGCAGTGGCAGTTTCTGCTTCTATGAGAAGCATTGCTTGCTTTTCTCCTCTCCCTCATTCTCCCCTAGGGCTCTCTGTCTGGCTGCTTCCCTGTCACAGTCCTGAAGGAAGTCAGGGTGAAAGCCTCTCACCAGTTCACAGGAAGGTAGTGCTATATTTCTGGAAACACAATGAAATAAGGAAAGTCAGAGGTCCATGCTGGCTTCTGCAAACACAGAACCTCTCCCCTGAGCATTTCCACCTAGATGGAAATCTGTGGTGATATTCAAGACTTTACATTCCCAGACACTGGCAGCAGTTTCATACAGTAGCTAAAGCAGGAAAGCCCTTAGCAGTGGCACTGTCCTTTGGGCTCTAGGAGCAGTCCTCAGTGGAATGGAGGCCCAAGAGCTCCTCAGCCAAGCTGACGAGCCCGTTTTCCTCCAGGGCTGCGATCAGCCGTGCTATGGTGGCCTTCTTGCCCTCGGACTGGATGAACCTGAGGAGCATCTGGTAGGCTTGTTCATAGAGTCCCTCTCGGTCGTACTCCAGTGCCAGGTTGTCAATGACAGGGTCACGCAGGGCCCGGCAGGATTTCTGCAGAGAGCGACCCACCTGCTTCCACTTCTTGGACACGGACTTGGCAAACTTCTGGTGGTCGTCGGGTGTGATTGTTCTGTTGTCTGAAAGGGGCAGAGGCCAAGTAAGACACAGAAGTTTCCTGGCTGGCGTGATGCAGCTTGGGCCAGTTCAAGGTTTGGTCAGTATTCTGTGGAGCAGGGAGTCTGAGCTCCCTGCCTTGCCCAGCTGTTCCCTTACAGAAATCCTCCCACAACAACAAAGCATCTGGGCTTGCCCCTACCCTGCAAGCTTGGCAAGGCCTATTTTCTTTTTTTCTCCCTCAGAACTGTCCTGTGGTTTGCCAGAGTTGGTTTTTTTGTTTTTTGGTTTTTTTTTTTTTTTTTTGGGATGGACACCCTCTTCATTTGTTTTAGCCTTTCAAAGGCCTTTCTGACAAAATCCCCTGTTCCCTATCTAAACATCCTCAAAACACTGAAATGCTGACAGGAGCCCTCTCCTCAGCTGTTAAGCACTGGAGACTATACACAACTTAAGCAAGCTCAGAAATGATCGCTTATCTCAAGCTGATATTGCTGTTGAGACTCTCTGAAAACCCTCTGTAGGGACAGACCCCCAAAGCCAGCTGGTGAATTGAGGGAGCCTGGACAAATCAGTCCTGTCTGAAAGCAGGGCTGAGGGTGTCCATGGTAACTCCCCCAGCCTGATCCAACCTACACTATTAACTCACCTCAACCAAGTGACATAGAAGAAGAGAAAAATACTCTACAGTCTTCCTTCCACTATTCATTTTAAAATGTGAGGACCGTGGAAGGGACAGAAACTCTGAAATATGTGGTTCTGTGCCACCCCTGAAAAGAAAACAGGTTGATGACTGATCTGAAGCATCATGGCAATATCTTAGGACTACTGTAATTTCTTTCTTATGGGATGCTGGGAAGTGCTTGGTTTCTCTGAGGTAGACCCCAATATGTAGTCATGATAATTCTCCCTCCTGGGCTGTGAGTCAGACCAAGGCCTCTGTTGGTCAGCTCTAGCTACTCACCAAACTGCTGTCCCTGAAAGATGAAGGTGAGTTGTATGGGAAGGGAGCTGCCTTGAGGAGGATAAGGCTGAGATGGGGACTGCAGAGACGAGCAGTCTTTTGCAGCCATATTGTTGTTGGTGCTCTGGTGAAGCACCAGGCTCTTGAGGCTTTCCTCCAGCTCCATGATCTCCTCATCTGGCAGGCGGTCAGGCTGTAACACAAACAGCATCAGTGACTCTGCAGGGACACCAGCCTGCAAAGCTGTGCTTGCTGATGCCTAATATTCCTATTGATAGTGAATGCTTGTTTCTCAGAACCATTTAGAGGAACCAGAGCTAAAGTTCCAGATGGAAAAAAAAAGAGGAGGGGAACAAGTCAGTGAGTTTAATCATATCAAGTGCCTTGTCGTGAGATGACAAGATCTCACTGTTCTTGCAAGCAGGATTAGAGTGCCAGTACCAAAGTGTGCAATGAACCAGAAGTCAGATGAGAGAGACTTTGCCTTCAGAAGGGCAGCCTACTCTTGCTGCCAGTAGATGCTGTGTGTCCTCTGACACAAGTTTTTGTGATGTGCAGTGTTTGCACTCACTTCCACTGCTCATTTCCAGGTGCAGTTACCTTTGCCACTCTGGGAGGAGGTGGTGTGTGAGGCAGGGGAGGGAGGTGCAGAGCAGTGATGGTTCCAGCCAGGGCTGCTCCTCTCTGCCTGCCTCACAGCTGTACTGAGGACACTTGTGTGTAAGCTGCACTGTCTAGAACTCCTTGTCTTAGTGGGGATAACAACCATGCTAGCTGTTATACACAGAAGGCACAGAGAG
The DNA here is from genome assembly GCF_050655825.1 of Lonchura striata. Taxonomy (NCBI): domain Eukaryota; kingdom Metazoa; phylum Chordata; class Aves; order Passeriformes; family Estrildidae; genus Lonchura; species Lonchura striata. The sequence goes on along the minus strand of NC_140713.1, from coordinate 16,835,900 downwards.
TTAGCAGGCTCTTTGCAGGCTGCTTTAGGTAACTCTATTGCCCTTTTTTCTGAGGAAGGGCAGAGCTATTTCTCCACATTAGAGTTAAGATCTAAAGGACTGAATGCTCCATCAGAACAAGACTTGCACCCACCTCTGCAAGCCCAGTGCCACCCCTCCTCATTGTTGTCCAGCCTCTCTCCCTCTCTCACTCACCTTTTCTCTGTAGATGCACTCCAGGCAACGATCCTCATCCTTCAGCATCTTGTCAAGGTGCTCACTGCCAGCCTTCAGCTCCACTTCCAGAGGCACCATGGTTGTGGCCAAGCAGAGCTGGAGGTGACTCTGGAGGGACTTCTGGAGTGCTCCTTCGCGGTAGCTCTGCAGGAAGCGGCGGCAGTTCTCCTCCTTGCAGAACCTGAGCTGGACTATCAGGTGTGGGTGGCTGCAGTGCACCTTGAGCATGTCCACACCATTCACGCTGCCAGTGGAGTCTGGCAGGGAGAAGGGAGCACAGTCACAATCCAGGCATGAGCCAGCCCACACAGACCCCACCCATCCACAGCAAGCCTGCAATAGAGGAGCTTTTGCAATCTCTTTGTGATAAAGTCCTCTGGGATGGAAAAATGTGTTAAACCAAGAGGGAAAGATTAAGTTCATGCTGCCCTGCCTCCACTGATCTCCATGAGTATGGTGTCCAACATAAGATGTATGGAACTACATCCCAGGTAATTATATCAATACTGCCCTAATAAGGGCAAGTTTTAAATTTGAGGTTCCATCTCCAGGACGGAGATAGTTATGATAAACTGGTAGCATACAAAAGTTTTATAGATGAAAGCTCAGTTCACCTCAGTGCTCAGTCAGCCTTCAGTCTTTGTGACTGGAGTTTTATGCAGTGATGGAGGTCCTGGAAAGAAACTCAGTGTTTCCTCTCCACCTGTGCCTAGAGGTAACTTTTGTTTTTCTGAGCCTTTAACATGTTTCACAAACAGCAAATGACAGATCCTGCCACAGGGGTTAAGCTGCTTGAGGTTGGGCCTTGACTTGTTATTTTGCACAGAAAATTAATTAATGGTAAAATCTAAACAAGGAGAAGCCAGGGATGTACCCTGTAACATTAGTGCAGGAGGAGCACAAGCGATGTGGAAACAGAAAATGCCAGGACTTAATTCTTCCTTCTCCCAGCAGAATTTAATTTTTATTAGCTGTGCTTATTATCCTTATCTCCACAGGATTTTACATGCTGCTGATGAGTTCTAAGTATGTGTTTTTCTCTTTTTTTTGCAGCAGAGGCCTTTGTGAGGCTGCTGTACTACTTCCAGACCTGACTGCACCTCATGGGCTGTCACTGAGAGCTGTATGGAGACACCAGCTCACACTGGCCCTACATCAGGTAAATACCTAAACTACGTGTCATGGCATGGAGGACAATCTTAAGACAAGGCAGACTTGTGTGCTCCACATTAAGCAGGGTAAGTAACCTTGTATTTAAAAGTATAGTATCTAACAGTGGCTTTACATGTTTACTAAGTCCTGTTTGCATCTGGTCTAGTTTGGACCACATGTGTAACTGACACATGGGTTTAGGCACCTAGAAAAGATATTTAAATTCACTGTGGATGATTTTTTATCATTTCCTTCATGCTTTGCTTTTTATGAGTGCTTATTAAACAAAACTTCCATAATAGGGCAAGAGGGCTGTGGAGGGAAAGCTGCACAGACATGGAAACCCTTATGAAGAGTGTACAAGACAGCTGTAAAGCAGCCTCAAAAGATGGGACTTTGCAGGCACTTCTGCATGAAACCTCGGGCAGCTTAAGATTTCATGTCCTTTTCAGGTCTGAATAAGCATGATAGGATTTCAGTTTTGTGAGCTGTCCTTTAAATGTGTGAGTAGATTCACATTTCAGTGCCACAGAGCAGCAATAAATCAAGCCTAACTGGACAACTGTATCAGGCTGCCTGCTTCCTGTTTCCTGTATTTGGAATGAGCTGCAAAATGAGCAGGCCTGTATTGGATAAACTGACTTGGCATGGTTTCCAGAAGAAACTGCAGAATAGTTAGACAAGCCCAATTAAACAATAGAGTCTCAGCTGTGTAACTGTGTAACCACTGCGAGTCTTCCTAGGTAAGTGTGATAAACTCTTCAAATTACTATCACCCTGCAGTGTGCTTGGTCAAGGGTGGATAGAGAAATATATGGTTTTATGGCTATTTGCATATCAAGTAATTCTTTTATGTAAATAGGGTTACATACACCTCAAGCTAATGTGTGTCTGCTTATATCAGAATCTGAATTTGAATTATATCAGAATTTGAATAGAAATTAATTTATACTGGCTATTACTTGATTTAGAAAACAGCTTCTCAAAGCAGAAATCATGTTTCTGTGGTGGTATAAAGACAGCAATTAAATCTTCTTTCACAGCAATTGCAATCTTTTCCCCTGTTACATAAATGGGTTTAAACAAACATTCATAAAGTTTGATAATTCACAGGATGGTTCAAGTTGGAAGGAAGCCCAGGAAGTGTCCAGCCCAAACTCCTATGCAAAGCAGGGTGAGCTCTGAGGTCAGAACCAGTTGCTCAGGGCTTTATCCAGTCTGTCTGAAAGCCCTTGAGGATGGAGAGTACACAGTCACTCTGGGCAACTGCCTGACTGTCTTAATGGGGGAAACATTTGTTCTTTTGTCAGGTGTCTACCTCTCATTTCAATTTGTGCCTCTTGCCTCTCATTCCCCATGCACCACTATGAACAGTGTGGCTCCATCTCTCCCTCCCATAGGTATCAGCAAGCTGTTGGTAGGTCCCCTGAAACCTTCTCTTCCTCAGGCTCAACAGGTCCAACTCCCTCAGCTTCTCCTCATAGGAAAAGTACTCCAGCCCCCAGCCATCTTGGTGAACCTGTGCTGAGCTTGCTCCACCTCATTGCCTTTCCTAAACAGAGTGAGCATGAGCTTTCCTTACCCGTGAGGGTGAGATTAAAGAAAGGCATGGCACTGCACACCAAGATACCAGAGGATGGGTACCTGCTAACGCCAGCTTCAGGGCCTTGAACACACAAGGCTTCTTCTGGGAGCTCTCGTAGAGGGATGGCAGAGCGATGGTCTTGCAGGTAGACTGAAGGAAGAGGTAAGCACTGCCAGTCCAAGGAGGGGAGCTGCCTGCCATCTTCAGCACCCTGCAAAATCACACAGGCAAGCTCAGAGGCCATAAGGGAAATGTCCTGATGCCAGGAGAATGTTATAGCACAGGCACAACAGCTTATGGGGATATTCTCTTACTTCTTGGAGCAGTGCTGATGTTGCTGAAGCAAGTGTAGCCTTTGAGGGGTTTACTGTTATTCTGTAAAGCACACCACAGTGGGACACCATATCCCAAAAAGAGCAGCTCGCAAAGCTTTGCTTTCATTTTCCACTGCAGTCCATTCATTTCGAAGTCCAAAGGTACTCTGAAGCAGAGTTTCAGTCTGTGTGCCTCTGACTAGCCAAGCTGGCAAAATGTGAAATGATTGAAGCACTCCAGGGACCACCCAGCAGTCCTGGCTGTGGCATGCTCCCATGGACTGAAGCTCTATTGCAACCAGAGACGTTTTCCTTAAGGTCCTGGTGGCTTGGTTGTTCACAGGGCCCAGAGCTCTTGTAACAGGACACTCTACACAGGCAGGACAAGGGTAATAGGTTTAAACTAAAAGAGGGTAGATTTAGATTAGATATCAAGAAATTTTTTATAGTGAGGGTAGCAAGGTACAGGCATAGAGAGGTGGTGGATGCCCCATCTCTGAAAATATTCAAGGCCCGGTGGGATTGGGCTCTGAGAGACCAGACCTAGTTGAAGATGTTTCCGGTCACCGCAGAGGAGTCAAACTGGATGGCCTTGGAAAGGTCCCTTCCAGCCCAAACCATTCGGTGATTCTGTAGCTCGGGGTACCCCTCTGCTTTGTTAATGCCCTTTGCTCTTGTGCCTCTGCAGTGTTAACCCAGCGGGTCTCTTCCCGTCCAGCGAGCACTGCCCCGTCCCAGCCCCCGGCCAAACCGCTGCGGGTGCTTCCAAAACCAGCCCCGGACCGTAAGTCACGTTTGCCATCACGGTCATTGCCTTTTCGCTGACTTCGGCAGGCGTCAGGCCGCCGCTGCTCAACTCCCGTCACAGCCGGGCTGTGAGGGGGCTGTCCCAAAGGGAAAAGCGCCGGAGCAGCCGCCGGCTCCATCCCGCCGCGCTGTGCCGCCCGCGGGCCCGGCGCTGCCCGGCTGCCCGCTCGGTGCCCGGTGTGCCCCCAGCCCGGCACCGAGAGCCCGCAGCGGCCCCTCCAGCCCGGCCCCTCGCTGTCCCGGCGGGACCCCCGCCCCGGCCCGCCCCGGCCCGGCCCGGCGGCGTTACCTCCTCAGCGCCGGCCTCGGCCCCACACTTCCGCCCCGGCGCGGCGCCGCGGCGGGCGGGGAAACGGGAAGGCGAAAGTAAATCCCAACAGCCCTTGGAATGGCCGGCGGCGCTTCCCTCCGGTGCCTGCTGATTGTCCGGGCCCGCCCCGGGGGCAGGGGCTTGCGGACACCTTGACGCCTCAGGTGTCCCCGCCGCAAGGCCGCCCACACAGCTCGGTGGCTCTGGTGCAGGTGAGGGTGTGACATCTGTCAGAAGCACTCCGTGCAGGTGGCTCCAGAGCTGCCCGAGGGATGCCATGCACGGATCTCTCTGGACCATTAGGGATGGAGGCCAGTGCGGTGGCTTGAAGCCCCTGCGTGCCTTGTGGCTGACACACGGAGGCTGCAGTTGTCAGCTTTTCCCCGTAGTGCTGCTGGTGAGAGCTTGGATAGGTGGAGAGAATGAAGCAGCATTTCCCAAGTCCACGAGAGATTCTGTGCCAAAGCATGATTTGGGTCTCCTTTGCTCCTCAGGTAGCAGCCTCCTGCCCAGGCTGCATCTGCCTTGCACAGGTGCCCTGTGAGCTGAAGGATAACAGCAGCTCCCTTGTTTGTCCCCAGCTGGTGAAAAGCTGGCATGGGCCTGGGGCCAGATTTTGGGCTGACGTGCAAGCTGCAGGCACTCTGGCTTGGCAGTGGTTTGTGTAAATTGGGCGCCTGAACTGCTAAAAAGAGCAGGAAGCATTTTAAAACACTAAAAATACCTATATATCTGATGCTATTTTAAAACAACGGCATTTTAACAATAAACCTAATTCATTTGCTAAAGCAAAGATGTGATTCAAATAGAACTGTAAAGGGGTTAACCTAGGCTAGATCTCCTGGGTGCTCTGGTTCACAGGGTCAGATCCAGGGGGGCAGGCAGTTTCCACAGACCCCTTCAGGGTCAGCAAGCCTGATGGGGCCAATGCTTCTGGAAACAAAGCATTTACTTGCTAACAGTTTTAGCAAATGAGTTCATACATTTAAAGGTCTGTCTGATAGGGCTAAGTGAACTTGAACATCCCAACATTTCACTATAAAAGCCAAACCTGAAGCAGTGTTGGCTCCCAGAACCAGGTGGGAACTACAGTGTGACTGCTGTGGGGAGCATCACTCACCCATGTCCTGGAAATGTTCTCTCCTTGAAGCCAGTCTGCCTTCTGTATATTGTGGGGGTAAAAAAAGAATGGTTAGCTGCGCCCCAGGTTTCTCCTCTGCTGACCCTTGCTGAGTGTGTACTTTCTGGGAGCATCCCTTGGGGCTAAATCAAAGTGCTTGATGAGCACTTGGAGTTTCATCTTGTTATTTCCCACTTGAGAAGTAAAGATGGTAGTGAGGGGAGAGGCTGTGGCTCAGTGGGGCTCAGCTGGCACAGAATTGGGGTGTCAGGGTTCAGAGGCAAGTCTGCCTGGGGGGCTGGGGCTGGGATGGGCCAGGCTGCCCTGAGCTGGCAGCAGTCAGAAGGCTACAAGCACACTCTTACAGTCTGTGAGATTTATGATCCTTCTTAATGGCTCCAAAGGCTTTAAGGAAATCATAAAACAAAAGGAGCTGAATATGAGATCTCATTTTGCTGTAACACTTTGGCTGATGTGTGTTACAGACAGTATTAAAAGCAGCTAAAAGTAGAAGAACAATGTCTGAGCTGTCAAGGTGATTTTCAGAGAAAATGGCAGAAGATGCTGAGTTCCCAGGAAGGAAGCAGGATGGTGTCACTTGGTGCTGTAGCTGGGCTGGGTGGGAAGGGGGTTGTCGCTGATATGATGGCAGATAAGATAGCACAGCTGCTGTGCTGCTGCCACCTCACACTCCCAGTAAGGAGTCACGCTTCAAAGCAGCACATTCTAGAAAAACGTGCAGTTGTGTTCCCCTCTGCGTTACGCTTTTTGCGTTGCTGCTCCGTACTTGCTTCATGGGTTTCAACTCCAGCTCTTCTTTGAGGCTCTTTTGGTGCACAGGTTTTTATTTAAATGAAACCTGCACTGCTGAGGGAGTGCTGTGACTCTGGGACCTGGGGCTTCCACAGCCCCAGAGAGGGTGTGCCATGAAATTCAGAGTGAGACTGTGAGATCAGGCCCACACTCCAGTGCTGGCCTGGGAAGGGAAATATTTGCTTTTAAAATATGAGAGGGCTGAAAAAACATGTCATGGTGGGAGTGTAGTTTGTGCAGAAATCTAGAAGAGAGGTGCAACACATTTTGGAAGAAGGCAAATAGAAAAGTTAGGTAATGATCTGATGCTCTAAACCTTCTTCCCAGACACTTACTCTTCTGCATTATAGTTCACAGGAAAGGTTGATTAAAATACATGTTTCCCTTATTGTGTCAGACATTTTAAGTGCAGTTTCTGCAAATTGGAGTCAAAGTCAAAAAAGGATTTTTTTCCAAACTGCAACATCTCATCCCAGGCAAGGACCACCATCATTAAGCTGCTGGTTTCTACTCTAGGCCTTCTGTTGCACTATCAGTAAAAAAATGGATATGTAAGGCTGTTTTCTGTGCAGAGCTTCTGCTTGCAAAGAGGTTTTTCCCCCACAGTTTGAGAAATCTGTCTCAGCTTTTTGAATACCAGTGCAGCAGTACCAGAAAATTCCCTTGCATTTTTATTACTCAGAGTAGCAAAACCTCACTGTAGGAAAAAAGACCATTTTTTCCCCAAAAAGCTTTCATCTGACATTTTTAACTCTTGAAAAGTATCACTCAGCTTCTTAGGATTAATTGAAAAACAAAAACAAAACCAAAACAAACTGTGAAATAACTGACCAAGAGATTTTCATAATTTTTAAAGTTCAAATTCAAAATATAGTGAAATTTCAAGTTTGAAACCTCTGTAGTCCAGTTTGATTTGTTAGTTAAATTCTAATGTGTGTGGCCCTTTTTTTTGTTGCTGTTGTTTTATTTTTCTCAATTCTATTGAGAATTAATTGCAGTTTTGGATGTTTTCCCATGTTTATACCTGACTGAATTGTTAAAATATCTGCTCCAGAGCCAGAACCGTGGCGTTACATCCCAGAAGAAATCCTTGTTTGAATATTGTATTATCTTTCTCTTTGAGATGGACACAGAAACTTCCAGGTACGCAGACAGGGGGCTGCAGCTGTTCCTTCCAGCTCTGTTTGGCACTTCACAGAGGTCAGGTGAGAGAAGTGGGGTCCTCTGCCCAAGCACCTTTGCAGGAATAGCCTGATCCTTGTTTCCAGTGCGTGTCAAACATCTACTCCACTCTTCCATGGCACTGCTGACCTTGTGACTTCTATGTGTGATGATTTTACCTGGCATGACTAGCACCTGCTTATATAAAATTTGTGTCACTTGCTGGTTTTCGGTTTTAGGGGAAATACCACATTCTTAGTACACTAAGTTGCCCTTTGAAAATGACAAGAAAAAATTAATGCACTGTTATCCTGACACTAATCTTGTCTCTTCTCACCTCCTGACTCTTTCAGTGTTTGGCCTTAAAGGACTCTGTAGGCATCAGGTGAGAAATCTGTTCCATTTTTTAGCAGGAATGTTGAGCTTTGCAAGTTTTTGCTAAGGACCTCAGAAAAATTTAATATTGATTTTATATTTTATGATATTATTTAAAGAGCAGTTTCTGAGTTGAAATTACTCTGGCATTAAGCCACACATGTATTTAGAGCTATTTAAGATTTTATATTAAAGATAAAACCATATTGTCTAATAGACTCTATGTGTAGCTGTTTTTAGCATCCTGTTTTCTCATGCAAGAGCTAAATAATTTCTGTTGACAAATAAGATAGTAGCTAAACCTGCTTACACTTTTGACTTTTCAAAGTCTTGCTGAAGATGTACAGCCTGGGTCTGGCCAGCTCTCCTTCGTCTATGCCAGCCAAAGTTTAGAACAAGAAAATTCCAAACTAACAACTCAGGTGCCTTCAGCCACCTGGGATGTCTGTGCCTGGGTGTCCCACAGACTCTGGGCAGGTGGGTTTGCTCTGGTGACTTGCCCACCTCCCAGCATAAGGTGGGCAGCACGTGTTCCCTTTGCATGACGCTGCGTATTTATTCACAGCTCTGCGAGATCGGCTGCAGTGCATTTTCATTCTGTGCATTGTTCTCTGGGGCTGGTGATGCCATCCCATTGTGCTGAGTTTTTAAGAGTGCGAGCAGCACTGCTGATGTGACTCCCTGGACGCCTACTTTCCACTGGCCTGGGATAAAATTGGGTGGCTCATTCTCTGCGGGACGCGGGCGCGTGCAGGGACGCAGGCGCGCCCAGGGCAATGGGGTCAGTTTAGCCGGGACACTGCAAAGCTATGCAGGATTCACCCAGCTCTCTGGTGATGGATGGATACTCCAGCAATGTCCCAGCCTTCCTAACAAAACTCTGGACGCTGGTGGAAGACCCTGAAACGAACCATCTCATCTGCTGGAGTTCTGTAAGTACAACAGGTATCGGGTGTCACTAATGCCTGCAACAACAGGGAAAACCCAGGTGTGAGGCCTGAGAACTGCATGGCACAGGAGCTGCCCTCTGCTTGGCAGGTGCTGCCCTGGCAGAGTGCAAAAACAGGATACAAGAACAGGCGCTTTTGGATATACTTGGTATTATTTATCTGAAATATCATGGCATTTCTGTTTCAGAGGGGCAACTGTTTCGTGGGTGTTTTAATGATGATATTTACACATTTCACTTGAAACATCCTAAAAAGTGTCTAATTTTCTGATTCTAAGAATTCCACATGCTTTGAGAGAAATATTTTTCACCTTGCTTGAATCTGCAGCTCCCTAACATTTTCTAGGAAATATGCAAAACCCTTAAAAAGTTTCACTGCTGTTTGGTGTTATCTCACATGTGCTTCTTAGCAGCTTCTCACAAATGTCTGGGTGGAAGGCAGCAGATAAAGAGCACTCAGAACTCAGATTCAAACCTATAATTTAAACAGATCTCAGACTGGCACCCTGAATTGTTTTGGAAGAGCTTTACTTGATTTTTCAATGAGTCTGTGTGATGATAATAGTGATGTGGGTATATATTGTCTGTACAGCTTCACAGGGATAGATTGCTTTGCTTTGGCTTCTTATTTTTCACAGAGGCATTAATATACTAACTGCAAGCACAGAAAAAAAAATATTTGTCCCCTTTATACAACAATTGATACCACATTGTGGTTTTGACCTACAACTTGCTGCAAGTAGTATGATTTGTTTTCAGCAGGGAGTTATTAGATAAGCTATGTACTTAAACTTGTTTTCCAAAATCAAGAATCTAACAAAAGCAGATTTAAAGAGAGGTGGTAAAAATGTCTAAAGCAGCCTTTCTTTTATATACTTTGTGTACAGTAGACTTTTCATTCCAAACCTGAGACAGGATTTCAGCTGCATTGATATCTGTGACCATGGTTGTTTGATGCTGGTATTACATGGCCATACCTCTGAGAACCACCAAATTTTAAATTTTAAATAAGGATTTTAAAGCTATAAATAATTTTCTAACCTGTGTAAATAGTCCCCTCTCTGTTATACTTAGAACACTGTTATTTTAGATTGACCATCACTGTGCTTTGATTTCCTGGAAACTAACATGCAGCTATATCCTTGGAGGTTTTGGTTAGGCTTTTAGGTGTCTAATTTTCCTGTTGTTGCAGGTATCCATGTTTCTCATATTCTTCAGCTTCTATATATTGGTGATGTTGGAGCTGAGAGATTGTGTGTATGCCTAAGATTTCTGGGTGTAATCAGTAGTTCTAGAAAACAGGACCCATAAGGACCTGTGAACTGTTTCTTAGGATGAAGAAGAGATGGAGAGGAAATGCAGTAATGGTTTATATATACACTAAAGTCTGTTGTGAGGTGGAAAGGAAAACTCTGCTCTCTGTGTCTGTAGTAGATTGGACAATAAGTAATTAAATTCATTTTTTAAATGGAAATGCAGTAAGAGAGAACTGGCAAATTCCTGGACTAGCACTTGTCTTGTCAGAGCACAACATGTCTGTCCTGTTGGCTCTGTCAAAAGCAGTTGAGATAAGCATCTGCCACGATTGTTGTGCTGCAGAGTCAGTTTTGCTTTGGGCAGAGAAGACTTCCAGAGTTTCTCTGAGTTTGTGCTCCCATGGTGTAAAACAGCCACGGCACAGCTGCAGTGTGGGAACAAACTGACACATGTACAGTTCACCGGTGAGCACACAGTAACCCCAAGACCTCTTGTGTCTGTAGGAGCCTTTCTGAGTGTGCCAGCTTCTGAGAACATTGTGGCCCTGAATTCAAAGGAATGGCCTCTCATGAAAGGCCATAAGGACTTGTTAAGGTACACAAAACTCTTGTGCTTCTCATTTTCCATCAGTGGGTCCAGCCTGGGACACAAAGCTGTATCCCAGAGTAAGGAGGCAGAAGCACAAGAGAAGCAGAATAAACCAGCTCTGTCCCCAGGGCAGTGTCTGCAGTTTTGGGAAACCCTGGTCCCTGCTGTCCTGTCGGCAAACTGTCTGTGAGGATAATTCCAGCATGCAGGCTGTCAGTGAATCTTTCAAGTGCTTGATCAGCCTTTGCTTCTGCTGCATAGGGTAAGGAATGATAGGAAAGACCCCAAAAATGGTCAAAGAGCACTGCTGAGGCACAGTCATGTTCAGTGTTTGCAGTAGTAAGCAAGGAGCAAGAAGTGCAGCTGACCCAAAGTCCCGTGTTAGTGGGTGTTAATTGTTAGAGCTGCAAAATGAGCCTGAGCCAGAGGCAACTGGCACCATTTGGTGATGGAAATGCAGTGTAGGGCAGCAGGGTTTGCCAGCTGGCTGTTTTCTGGTGGCCATGGGCAGGCTGCAGGTACACACCAGCCCCTCTTTAGTCACTGAGCTGCACTGGGATTGAGCAGCCCTGATTGCACTCCCTGTTTTAGAGACTTCCAGACTTCCCTGAGAGCACCCTCACAGCTGCAGACACTCAATGGGTGCGAGGTGGGACTCACACCACTGGTACCTCCTACTGCACACAGAGCCTGAGGGCTCTTGCAAAACACTGTCCTGTATCACAAACCAGCCCCTGGCATGCCCAGCCAGGCTGACACACCTCTGTCTGATGTAATAGCACTGAACACAGCAGGAGGATGACTGTGGTGTGCTGGTCTCAGACCCCTCCCTGCCAGCATGGTGCAGGCCCTGGTGTCTTTAGCTCTTGTCCCTTGAAACTCAGCTGCAGCTGAGGCAAGTCCCCCCTAATATCTGCTGATGTCATTGCACTAATGTAGCTGTCAGCAGGTAGAAGGCCAGGCAGGGAAAGCACATGGCCTGCAGTGCATCTTCTCTGCCAGCAATCCCAGGCAGTTTGCCTTGTTTGGCAGTCATGGATCTTTGCAATGCAACCCCAGAAATGGAAGATTTATCTGATTAACATGTGTGTTGCTAGCTTGGACTGCAAAGCGTGATTGTCAACATTTTGTTGGTTGCCCTTGTGGTTGTTTACTATTAAAAATAATCAATAAAATGTGTGTAGAGCTTCTGGGCAAGTCTGGTGTCTCCAGAGATGATTTGCTTCTTGCCTTGCTGTGTTTCTTGTGCCATGTCTCCAGGCAGTACTCCCTCCAGGGCTGCTGTGCTCTGGAGCCGATGGATTTGGGTTAGATCTGAACCAGTAGGTTATAATGGCAATTCCCACTTTCAGGGCCTTCTTAAGACTTGAGTCTTTCTGAGAAGTCCATGAAAGAGGGGATGATCACAGACTACCTACCAGCTATTTGGGCACAAAAGTCAGTGGTTTCTTTCTTACATCCAAGACTCTCAACTAAGCAGTGACAAAAAGCAGAAAAGTATCAAACCTGCACCCATAGAGTCCTGACTGTACCGGAACTGAAAGCGACACATCTGTCATTGAGGGCTGTTCTCACTCTTCTTAGCTTCAAGGTGGCAATTCAGAGAACAAGACTTCCCCTGCTGTAGGACTCCTCTTGGGCCCCTCTCATGGTCAGGGATGCTCCCCTGACTTTGCCTGTGTCCTTATCTCCTTTGCAGAATGGCACCAGCTTCCATGTGTTCGACCAAGGCCGCTTTGCCAAAGAGGTGCTGCCCAAGTATTTCAAGCACAACAACATGGCCAGCTTCGTGCGGCAGCTGAACATGTGTAAGTGCAGCTCCCAGGGCCAGTACAGTGGGCCCCACAAATAAGAGGGGGTGACAGGAGGCATGGGAGAGAATTGTGTAGAGAAAAGTTTGGGGTCTCATGTATGTGACTTCTTGTGGCATTATTGATTTTGCCAAAGAGGATCTGCCTCTCAGATCCCAGAGTAGTGATCTCCTTGTATTTACCTTAAATTTCAGCATGACATTTCTGTTAGATTACATTTCTAGGATTACATTTATAGGATGTTGGCTAAGAACTTTCACCTACCAGGTATTCTGCTTCTCTTGCATTGATTTGATGACCAATTATTATTAATTTTCCATTTTATTCTGTATGGAGTTTTATCCAGCCACCAACTGTAACACCTCCCCCAGAATATGCTGTTCTTGTGGGTCGTGTGCCCTGACCTTATCCCTTTCACCAGCCATATCACTGAATTCAGTAACAGACAGTTCCTCTCCCTGCAAACCTTGCCTTGCTGATCCCTTAAAGAAGGTTTAGGTGTAATTTTCAGCCACTTCAGCAACATGACTGTTCTAATAGGTGTTGGAAATTTTTCAATGAGAAATTAAGTTCCTTAGTCAGTTTTAACTTTGCTATTTCACTCTGTAGTAGCATTTTTGTAAATTTTAGGCTAGTCCTTAAATACAGCTTAGAAACTTCTAAGGACTTCAGAGAAGTACTCAAAGCAGATTTCCAAATGTGCACGTGACCCTTTTTTCCAAAAGTGACACCTGTTGATGGTCTGTGCCTTTGAAAAACCTTCCCCTGAATCCCCGTGGCTTGCAAATTGAGACAGGAATTCCCTAAAAGCTGGCATTCCAGCTCCTGGCAGAGCAACGTGCCTGTGATGGAAAGGCTTTCATGGCACAGGCTGCAGCATAGGTGGCCAGTGGGATGCACAGGGCTCTCCCTTGCCCTGGATTTCTGGTGGTTATGGCCCAAAAGCATGTCCAGGGATAAGCACTGGCAGCTCAAAAAGTGTGGAGGGTGATCAGAAATGTCCTCAAGAGTGACGAGGGTGGGAGGTGGAGGGAGTGCTGGCTCCTGTTGCCCATCAGCCGTGTCCTCTCTGTGCAGATGGCTTCAGGAAGGTGGTGAACATCGAGCAGGGCGGGCTGGTCAAGCCTGAGAGGGATGACACCGAGTTCCAGCACCTCTGCTTCCTGCAGGGCCACGAGCACCTCCTGGAGCACATCAAGAGGAAGGTGAGGGGCACTGTGTGGGAAGGGGGCACAGGCACCTGCCAGATCCTGCTCAGCAGAACTCCAGCATCATCCTGGTCTTGTTCCTGTCCTCCCCACACATATGTACACCTGGGTTGGGGGTTCTTGGTCTGCAGGGCTTGGCCTGCATCAGAGTTCTGTCTGTGTTTTTCCGCTCTGTTACTCTGTATCACAAGATGTATGTGTAGTGCTGCAGGGCCAGACTTGCTTCCCACTCCTCTGCCTTTTAATTGTTACTGCTTTCCTAGAGAAATATGGCATAAGTCCTGCAGGGTCCTCAACAGCCATCTCTTTTTCTTGCACAAGAAACAACCTACTCCTGCCCTCTGTTTTTTGTCTTTTGACCTATTATTAATACTCTCAAAGTGTTGTTCTCTCACTGAATTAGCATAGCAACTTCTGAAAAGGGACTTGAGGAAAAGCCCTTTGGAAATCCAAGTGTAGTATGTCAAATTGAAGCATTTCATCAGACTCATCCCTGTAAAACATAGGGCTTGATTTTGTATCTCTGTAGTTAAAAGTAGAAAGATTAAATCAATCTAGATCTATTCCTCCCTGATACTTAAAATACTTTTGTTTTGCCCCCAAGCTGATTTGAAATAGGTCCCCACTCTGACAGGGAATGTAATTCTGCCAGCAGACTCTCTGTATTAATAAGATTCATCCTGTGCTTTGCTCTATTTGGCTCTTGCAATAGTGCCCCTAGAATAGTTCAGACTCTTTGGCACATGGCCTGTCCTGGTATTTCAGCTGGTGACAGTCCTGCACCTGAGCCACCACAAAGACTCTCTCTGTCCATGGCCCTTCTTGCACAGGTAAGATCTACCTTTGATTTTTTTCACCTCAGGTGTCAGTAGTGAAAAATGAGGAGACCAAGATGCGCCAGGAGGACCTCAGCAGGTTGCTATACGAGGTACAGATACTGAGAAGTCAGCAGGAGAACATGGAGTGTCAAGTGCAGGACATGAAGCAGTGAGTTGAATCCTACTCAGGCTGCTTCTTATGGGCATTTGCTTCTCTGGAGTGGGGAATGGTTGAAAGGAGGAGCCTTGCACACTTCCCTGCCCAGGGAGCACGTGGAACCAGAGATCTGTTGGGACAACAACATGTAGGATTTCTATGCACATCTGATCTACAAAATACAAATTAATGCTCAGCCTCTCTGTCTCATTTGTTTTCCCTTCACAGATGAGGAAAGTGCAGAAAAGGTCAGACAGGAAATATGTGCATAACCTGGGGACTTAGATAACTATTGCCTCCAGATGGAAATGGTGATAAAGATGTAACTCTCACACATACAAGAGTCCTTGGCAGAAATGTGGTGGAGTCCACTCCAGCTATGAAGAAATTAACTTTCTGCCATCATTCACCTCCAGAATTTATGACTAACCTAAAAAATATAGAATGTTATAATATATAACATAAGATCTTCTGTATCATATACTCCATGGACTCATTTCCCTGAGACTGTGTCATCTGAAGTGGCCAGAATTGTTGGATAAGAGCAAACCCTGATGCAATGCTTCCTGCATGTGGCTGCCTCCAGCTGTCTGAGACTCTGGGATTTTGTGATTCAGACATGGTCACTAAAAGATTAGGAAGTGGATATGGTTTTATAAATTATGTACTTGGAGTGGTTTTTATTTGTCTCCAGAATTTTAATATTTACAGAGAGCTTTGTTTAAAAAGCACTTGAATAATCAAATAGACCCAAACCCTTTCTTTTATAGTGAGACCTGGTATTCATACACCACCAGATGACACTGTCATTCTGGGCCTTAAGAGTAACACTACATACTGGGAAACTTCATTCCAGAGCAGCACCTTACGTGGAATGGATACATATTTTTATCCTGCATCAATTTTTAATGACTCCCACACTTAGCACATGCTTGAGTTTGCACTGTGAAATCCAGATACAGCAGCAATGAGTTTCTGGGCTTGCATTTGATTTAATGAGTTCCAGTATTAGTGATTTGGCCTTGATTTTAATTTATTCTCCCTTTTGATTTGCATGTTCCTTCCCCCCATCTGGCAAAATTGCATTCAACTGATGAAAATAATATGATTTTTATAAACTAAGACAGAGGAGAAATCCCAAGCTGAATCCATGTTAAGAAATTTACACTGGTGAAGAACAATTAGGACATAACTCCAGTAGAAGCTGTCAGACTAAGGAATGATGCTTTGCTGAAAATCCTGTCAGGACCAAAAGCTCACTGCAGAGATTCTTGCTGTACAAGCTGTTCTACTGTGCTCTTTAGATCTCTGGGCCTTGCCTTCCCAGTTCTAGCATCCATCCACACTAGAAAGACTAAAAAGCAAAAGGATTTATCAGTTTAACCTGTATGATAGGTTTTGCTGGCCTGAGAGTTTAGGTACATCCATATACTCTAGAGATAACTTGGCTGGCAAAACCTTTTTTGGAATGGTCTTGGCTGGCATCCAGACTTGAAGGCAGCACAGTAAATAAACTCTGAATCTCTCCATCCCACTTAGGGGCTGACTGTTAGAGGAAGCCTGTAAGCTCCCCTCTGTGCTGCTTCATTTACAGACAGAAAATAAATTTTCTTTATGCAAGCTGGACACAGGTCTGTGCTGGGTTAAATCAGTGGCTCCCACTATTAACATCATTACAGTCCTCCTAGTTCAAGGCTCTGAGATGCAGGAACATCTTTTTGTCTGCTCCAGTCATGACCAAACATGCATTTGAACCACCACTTGTATGAGTTTTAAGCAGGTAGAATACACAGGGTCTCTGTTCGTAGTCTTGTCTTTGGGAGCACTGGTGCAGCTGGGGACAGGTTGGGCTTTCTTGGCTCCCATGGAAGGACAGTGTGGGTGATCCAAATAACTCACAGTCACAAATAAGGCCATGCTGAAATTCTGAGTTTGGCCCAAATGTTCCACAAAAACATGTGTCCTCTTGTTACCTCCCCCTATAAATATTGGCTTTTCTTTATTTGTTTTTCCTCCATGCTTTGGTGTATAGCTCTTTTGAGATCAAGGAATTAAAAGGAAGGCAATTGAATGACCTTGTTTGGGACACGTGAAAAGAGCCAAACACTGCAAGAGCCCAGAAGTGAGACAGATTTTTGCACAGTTGAATCTACTGTGCATCATGGCAGCACCATGGGCTGTTGACATTTCTGTTCTCATGGAAAATGTCTGTTTCACTTTCAGGCAAAATGAAGTTCTTTGGCGGGAAGTTGTTTCTCTCCGGCAGAACCACTCACAGCAACAGAAAGTCATCAACAAGGTAGTTGTCATATAAACTCCAAACTTGCTTGTGCTGCCTGGTCTATGTCCTCCTCTGATTTGTTTTCTTGTCCCATAATCTCCACACTGTGATATTGCAGTGTAATTATTTTCCCTTTCTTTTAAGTTGTGTGATGCTTTTATGTGTCCTATGGAAACAAGTCATTAACAAAGATCATCAAATCATGACCATGCCCTTAAGCAAAATATTTTAATTTCCTTGTCAGTCCTTTCTGCGATGTTAGAAACCACTTTCTGTTGAAATCCTGAGCAAGAGAGCACAACTCTCACTAATTGTCCTGTGTTGGCTGTGTTCTGGTTGTACCAATGCCTTTGGGCTTCCCAAATCTTCCTCTTCCATTTGTTCATGGAAGGAACCCCACTGCTGCCAGCACCAGTGGGAAGCTGCAGGTGGCAGAAGTGGCCACCCATTGCCCCACTGGGGGAATGTGACAGCAACTACTACATTTTCTGGTGTTACTGGTATAGTTGAGGAATTACTGTACAATCTTTTAGGCTGCACAACCATCTCCCTTAAAGTCTATCATGACCAGTATAGAAAAGGCCTCTCCAGTGATTCCTGGATGGTGCTGACATGGCTGAGCACGTCACACATCCCAGTCCCCATGTTCTGACCCTCACGTGGCATCACGGAGTCATAGGACTGGACAGAAATGCATGAGGCTATCAAGCCTTCCTCCAGTTCTGGGGGTGAATCAGCCACATGCTTCATTGTAGAGGCTTTTATGGAACTCTATTTTGTTATATTGAGCAATGAGTAAGAGCCAGCTGTGATATATAATAATGATGCTCTCTTTGGAGGTCAAAGCAAAGCATTAAGTTCAAGCTGACCTGAGAATATGTTGCTAAGTGATTCCTCTCCAAAGCTACTATTTTTCCTTTTTAGTGTCCTGTGTCAACACTGACATTCACAGAGCTGGAAAACTCAACTGAAAGAGCTCAGAGCCCATACAGGCTCTCTGCAGGGAGTTGCCTCTTTCACTTGCAAAGTCTTTGCCAGACTTCACAGCACCTCTTCTAAATGTCTCTGAAAACTTTAATGGATCCAGGTCTAACTCCAGGCCTAGGATAGTTTGCATTTGCACTTCACAGGACTTCTGTTAGGACCAGCTGAAGTTCTTTATGCACAAAGTGAAGAGAGAAAGTGCTGAGCACATGCATCCAGGAACCCTTGCACAAAGCAGGGTCTGGCTGTGTCCCTTGAAAGCCAGGGCAGGCTGTTTTGAGTTCTTGGACAGCTCATTTCTGTTTCAGGCTCCAATGTCTCATACAATTCGTCTCCTATATTCTATGGCTGCTTTGGGGTGCTGTTGGGAGGGAGGAATGTGTGAGATAAGAACGGCTGTGAGAGCAGAGAGTGCTGAATCACTCTGCTGATTAACACCGGATTTTGATCTCTCCTGACAGCTGATTCAGTTTCTGTTTGGCCAGCTCCAATCAAGCCCCAGCAGCACTGGGATAAAGAGGAAGCTGTAAGTACCCGTGTGTGGTGCACACGCTCACGGGTGCATAATGCTGCCCCCTCACTAAAAGCACAAGCTCAGCTCACCCAGGCGGGCGGTCACCGGACCGGGGCTCCATGGTGATGGGGAATGAATGGGCTGAAGTGCAGAGTCAGACCTGCTGACAGGCCCCATTCACTGCTCTGTAGAGAAGCACCGTGTCAGCTCGTGACCTTTATCTGGGGAACACGGTGCGCAGCGGGACATGGGAGTGCTAACTAGAGGGAGGCTAAAGGGCAGGACCCACTGCTGGTCTTACAGGTTCCAGTTTTGCCACTTGGCAGCAGTAGGAGCAGGGCTGGGCCCAGCCAGCCCACAGACACCTTCAGTTTGACCCATAGTCACTGATTGTGGTGTGTATCCAACACCGGCTTGGTGGTGTTAACCTGCAAGACTTACAAAGAGGAAGGTGGGAAAAAATTTTAGCCGAGGGGTGTCTTTAGATGGGCTCTTAAAGGCAAGTGATTTGAGCAACTTGAATTAGGAAACTTAATGCCTTTGAGGAGAGCAGCTATGCCTTTCTTGTCCTGTGGTGCTTGTAATTTACAGTAGGGGAAGAGACTATTAAATGGAATTTGCTGAGGACAGGCCTGCCTCCAGTTCCCACCTTTATTGCCTTGTGGCCTTTGACAACTTAGAAACTTCTCCATGCTGCAGAGAAAGGAGCCAGACCTCCCACGAGCTGCTCAAAAGAGTCCATTTTCATTAAGTCAGTGTCCTTGTTTTTTTGACTGACTCCTCTTGTGAGGTCTGTAAAGGCAATACAGGATTGAATGAAGGAGCTCATAATCTGTACAAGCCAGCAGGGTCTGTGCCTCTCTGCCTACCCCCTCTGCTGAGCCTCTTGAAAGAGCTAAACACTGCAGATAGCAAAGAAAAGGGTTCAAGGGGAGAATAGCAGCTGCTGAGGTTTGTGACTGGTGAAATTTTCCTCCAGTAGAGTGGGCAAGCAGAGAAATGAGATGCCAGATCTGACCTCTAATTTTCATGGTCAGAGCTGTGTTCTCCCTTGAAAATCTTTGCAACCCAAGAAATGTCTTAGCTACTGCTTTTTTGTAAAAAGGCAAAGAATTAGGAGAAACGGTGCTGAAAAGGGAAGAAGAACACAGAACTAACTGCACAGCAACTGTATTGACCTCCTTATGATGGGGGATTACACTTCACAAAACCAGCTGCAATTTGCAAGGTAATTTAAGTTCCTGGTTCCTTGGAAACACAAAGATCTGTCTTCCAGAAGCCTCAGCTCTTGTGTCTGTCTATATCTGCATCCTTAGTGTTCTATCTTTCACAGTTGTGTTTTCCTGCCTCTCTTCTAACTGGCTGCAGGAAAGGATGGTGTGCAGCCTGGAGCTACTTGGTGCAGAGCAGAGTGCTGCCTGGGGGCTCTGGGTAGATTTGGGCAGGATGGGCAGGTCTGCATTCCTTCCCCTCTCTGTTGGGTTAAAGCTCTTTTTTGATGGTGACCTCCTCCAAAACTGTTGTTAGCTTTCTTTGCCCATAACACCGGGCAAGAAAGACAGAGCTGAGGAGAACCAGAGTACACAGGGGAGAAGAGCTCTTGGCTCATGGATGGTTTCTGTATGAGCAGCCAGGAGCTAGTCAATACATGCTGGAAGACAAAACTGTTTCTCTTCACAGACCTCTGATGCTTGACAATGGGAACTCAGCTCCACCAGTGTCCAAGTTCAGCCGGCATTTGTCCCCAGAGCCCCTCCACGACCCCTATTTCATACAGTCGGTGGGTTCAGCCTCTGGGCTCTGTGGGATGGCTTTGGCTGGGGCGGGGAATGTTTGAAGCAATAATAGAGATTATGAAGTAAGTAATTTAGCAAGAGTTTGGCAGTGAAGAGGAAATGAGGTTTGCTAAGCTGGGTGACATTTAAAATTCCTTCAGCTCCCCAGTTTTATGGATGCCTTCATGGGGGAGGCCATGGGCTTTGTGAGGAAAGGCAGACCCTGCACACTGAACTCTCCATGTTGTTATCCCAGCCTGCTTCACCTTGAGAGAAGAGAGGAAGAAGTGAATTCTAAAAGTGGGATTTTTGTAGCCTCTGAGGGATCCCCACCATCATCAGAGCAGACACCAGACACTTCTGTCATGCAGTTAGAATACATGAGCTGGCATGAGAGGCTCATACGGCCCTCTTGGGCTGTATTGGATCTTTCCCTCCAGAGGAAGTTGAGCAGTCTAAGCAAAATGTCAGACATGCTAAAACCTCTTGGTTGCTGACACTTCACAGGGTTTATTTCACACCTGTACCTCTGTGTGGTTGGAGAAAAAATGAGAGGAAATTCTAATATTGCATAGTAGGTAAAAGCTTTCTTGGTTTCCATACAGGAGGAACTCAAAATCACAGTGAATAAACCCTAATCATCTTAGATAAGGCCTTGGATCTGTTTTGGGGTCAGAAGGATAAATCTATATGACTTTTGCTTTCCTCTTAGCCCTCAACAGAGCCTGCCTCTTGCTTAAACAGCCCTGCAATTGCTGGAGGACCCATCATATCTGATGTTACTGAAGCATCACCATCCAACATCATGAATATGCAATCCCCTCCTGAAAATGACAGGTAAACATGTTTGTGATTAAAAATAGGGAGAGTTGGACATAAACATGCTTATGCAACTACTCTCAAGAATTTTTCGGCTGTAATTCTACCAAAATTTGTGTCTGATTCACAAATCTCTATAGAGATACGGGATGGAATACTTTTTTCCAGTTTGCAAAGTGGGTCAGATTTTCAGAATTAGAGGGGGTAATAACAGCATAATTTTTTTTTTTTTTTTTTTTTTCAAAACAAATTCCTGAGTTTCCCTGAGTTTCATGCTGGAAACTTCCACTCCCCTCTTTGAGAAATATTCCATGTTTCTTTAGTCCCAAGTCCCAAGACAGAGACTGTCTCAGACTTGATCAAATAATGAGATACTAACACTTATTTGGTTTGTTGAGAGGGAGAAAGGAGGGTTTCCTTTTGGCTTTGGCAAAGAAGAAGCAATCAAATCTTACATCTAACAGCTAATGAGAACAGAAAGGTTGCATCACAACAACTTCCGATGTTTGACAACTTTTCTGTGAAAAGGCCCCAGTAACTTAAGAACTGAATAAAGAGGTATTTTAATGCTTATCTCTTCCTGCCACAGGCATGCAGTGTATTTAGGGCTAGCAGCAGAATAGCTAAAGCTATGTCAGTGGAAAGTAAGTAGACAGATGAATCATGGAAACAGTTTCTCAGGCATAGAGGCAAGACAGTTATATTGTAGAAACTGCCTGTAAATCTGTTGCATAATTGAAACCATAACCATAAAATTAACTGGATTCATGTAAAGAGCTTCAGATTAAAAACAAAACAAAACAAAACAAGAAAAACCCCCAAGAAACCTGGAAGCCATTTCTAAAGCAGAAAAACTTTAGTACAACCTTCAAGTTAAGTTGCTTATTTCTCCTAATTACTGAGTGCCATCTGGTGGTTTCTGCTCTGTTCTGTGTCTGCACGACTTTAGCATCTGAGCCAGCCATGGCCCCAATCAATTCAGGTGTGGTACCTCCTAAAACAGCTGTGCTTCTGGTGGGAATTTAGGCCCCATGAGATGAGATGATGATCTGGAAGGAGTGTTGAGGAAAGCTCTGTAGTATCACGTACAATCTCTGTTATCTCCGTGCCTTTGTCACTTTGGCTCTAGCAGTGCAGGTTCACAGGGAGCTCTAAAGTCTCCTACAAGTAACACAAAGTAGATTTTTACACACAAGATGTTTCTAAACAAAACTTCATTGTCATTTGTCCATCTGGAAATAATGTGGGGTGCCTCTCCATTGGAAAAGGCAAACTTCTGCCTCCAACGAAGTAAAACATCTGACTATGACTGTCAGATCTCAACAGTTTCTGTTCAAGTCCTGGAGGGCCATAAGATCCTGACCTGTGTCATTGGGATCTCTAGAGTGCTTGCTGATCCAATCCTAGCTCCTGCATGGGAGAGTCTTACTGATCCCATTCTTATCTCTAGGGTGGAGACTTTTCTTTTTCAGGGGAATCTCTTTAGTCCAGTGTCCCCTTAACCTGTCCCTAACACTCACCCAAGAAATGATCAGTGCCTAGAAATTTATATTCTGTATTTGCAAAACAATTAAATGGGGCAAATTCATTATAGCTGTGACTGATGAAGTGCCTGCAGATATTCCAGCTGAGCATGTTTCTGGAGCTTGCTGAAAAGAAAAGAGGCTGCTGGCTTCTTTTGCCCATCTGAGGAAATGGAAAGACCTTCTGCGGCAGTTTGATGGGAAGTGGAATCAAGGCCTGGTGCTCCTGCCCTTCCCAGTAGCACGAGGCCTTTGCAGAGCAGCTGTGTGCAGTGCTCAGCCTTGTCTCTGCTGCAGGGAGAAGTGCCTCATGCTGATCAAGGAAGAGCCAGTGAGCCCTGGAGTGAAAGCCAGCACGGAGCCCGAGGTGCCCCTGCCCGGCTGCCGGGCCTGCCCCGAGCCCCCGGTGCTGCCCGTGGCCATGGTTCAGTCTGTCCTGGAGGGCAAAGGCAGCTGTGGTGCAGCCACAGGGACCTCCCAAGCACCCGAGAGGAGAGGCAGGAGGGCCCTGCTGGACAGGTGAGGTGAGCCAGGGAGAGCTGTGGCTCTGCCTGCTCGTGGCCCTCTGCTCCCATTCCCAGGGTGGGGAGGGAGGGCGACTTCAGGTAGCCAAGTGCAGCCTGGTGAGCTCCATCCTGCACCTGTGGCATCTGCTAGAGGACCTCTGAGTCCCAGGGGACAGTTCACAGAGGCAGGGGGCACATGGAGCACTTGCTTGAAGGACCCAGCAGAGACAGAGCTGTCAGAGAATGTGCATCAGAGCTGTGGGAGCAGGAAAAGGCTTTTTGCATTTAGAGGGATTTGCCCAATGTCCGAGTGAAAGCTGGAGCCCAGACCAGCATCTGTGTCTGTCTGGACTGTGCTACACCCCTGCCCAGGGGACTGGCACTGTGACATCAGGCTCAGCCCCAGGGTGATCCCAGTGAGCCACTTTTGGGGCTGTGCTCTGAGACTGAAATCCCAAGAGCACCCATGTCATGGGAGAGTGTCCAGCAGGCCTCACCAGCAGAAGGAAAACATGGTGCAGCTGGGTGGATGATGTGGAACCTTGATAGCAACTGCAGCAGTGTAAGGTGGCTTGTCAGTGGGGGGAACCCAAAACACTCAATAGGGTTATCAGAAAAGCTTCCATTTTCCTTTAAGTCCTTACAGAGAATCAAAGTCCTCCCTCTGAACCCACTGGATGCTAAAAAACATATTACCAGAAAAAAAAGAAAAGAAAAATAATCCCTTTTTAGAAGACCTGATTTTAAGAGAAAGTTTTTATAGCTTTTGGGGGGTTTAATCACAGCAGGCCCTCGCTGTTGCTCATTTAGCTGAATGTCTCTAGTAAATGCAGCCTGCAGGGTAAATGCCTGCAGCTAAAAGTCACTCCTTTAAAAAGCCTTAGTTAACAATAATTCAGGCATCTTGGACCAAGGAGAATGGCAGTGCTGTCTGCTCTGGTTCCAAAGGAATTCTGAAAGGATTTGTTCTAAGGAAAGCTTTCATTTTCCCAGTGTTGAGGAGATGTGCACAGACTATCCATCCCCAAACCACGTGTCACCCAGGAGAGGGATTGTCTCATTTGTTTTACCATCTGCCCAGTCCCCTGTGTGCTCTGCTGAGTTGTACTCTGGGATTAAACCAAGCTTTATGGCATAAACCCAGGCTGACAGCGGGCTCTTGGTTTTCAAAATGAGATTTAAGCATAAACATCCTTTTGGAAGGCTGCTCAGTCCTGCTTTCTGTAGGCATCTATGCAAGTTTCCTTTGTGGCAATATTTCCTCTTGTGTTTTCTCAGAACAGATATTTCAGACCCGTTGGAGGGCACTGACTGGAGCCTGGAGGGGCTGCAGCTGCTGCTGAGGAGCCAGCAGTACAGCCTGGAGCCTGCCAGCCTCTTGGATGTGAGTGTTGCTGGAAAGGCTGCATCAAAAGAGCTGGGAAGTTCACAGAGGTTCCTTTGGGTGTGATTCAAGTCATGTTGCTTGTTCTTGTGTGGCATTTTATCTGCCACATGTAGCCTGTGGAGTCACAGCTCTGTTTTGACCTGCTCATAGGATTTCAGCTTTAAATTGTGCCTTTTTTGTTTTTTTTTTTTTAATATGCATATTTGAACTTAAGGGGCACAAACCACGGAATCTGATAAAGAAGATAAAGAGACCAGACACATTTTTGTAAAATAGATTTAATATTACTTTCTAGCTAGTTTGGTAATTGCTTTGTAGGATTAATTTATTTTCTGCATATTCTACATCTTAGATATTCCTAGACTGTGTTTAGCTTTTCCTACCTTCCCCTCTTCCTCATATTCTGGGAAATGTAGCCAGTGTAAAATCCTCTCTCTGCTAAGCTGTTTTATCAGTTTCACTTCTTAGATCACCTTTCTTTAGAAATGGATGTTGGCTTTTTCTTAAGCAGACATGCAGAAATAGGAAGGTTTGTTTATTTCTCTGTTGTACATATAGTTGGTATATGAAGGGTTTTTGCCAATAATCAAATAACTGTGTATGTAAGAAAAAAATCTATATGTCAAATATATGCCCCATTAAGGAGGTGCTTCAGATAAAGGCATGTTGTAAGCTTGCATGGATAAACAGAATGAAAAATCATTTTTAAAAAATCAATCTTATTCTCTTCAAGCAGTTCTCAAGTGTCTGTGGTTGATTCTGACTTTACAGAGAGCTTTTCTAATGGCTGCTCTATCACTGTTGGTTTCTGTTTCTTCTGTCTCATTAGGAAGTGTTTTCCTGTTACTGCCACACTTCTTTCTCTGTGCAAATAATGTCACAGAGTGAGAATGAATCATAAAATTTGCCTCAGATCAACAGCTCCTTTTCCCAAATTGCTCAGACTTCTCAAGAATTGCCACCAAAGCCCTGATGCAACAGTAACCTGCCCTCTGCTACTGAATTCTGGAATGCTTTTAAAAGTCATATGAATCTAGGGGCGTCCTAGGACTCAAGAGCAGCAGAAAGATGCTTTGATTTGTGTGTGCAGCTGCCCTGGTTAGTGACAGGACAGTGGCATGGGGTGTCTGTGCTGTCCCCCCTGGCAGGCAGCAGGGATCATGGATCAGCACAAGTGCCCAGAGCCCAGCCCAGCTGTGCCACAAGTCAGCACAGGAGCCTTTGTCTGCAGCTGCAGTAGTGCAGGGCTGCACCCTCCAGCAGGCAGGGGAGGGCAATGAGAATCTCAAACCATTCCACCTTTCACAGCCCTAACTGTATTTTTGTCCCAACAGGTCTTTAATCCAAATTTATCTCTGAGTGAGTGGAATTTGACTGAAATGGAAGCCAGTCTGCCCCCGGTAAGAGATCTGTGTTTCTGAGCTATGAAAATAGCAATCATAGAACCCCAGAATGGCTGGGGTGGAATGACCTTAATGTTCATCCTGTTCCAAAGCTTCTGCCCACTGCAGAGACACCTTCCCCTACATCTCCTTGCCTAAGTAAAGATGGAACCATGAAGCAGAGCTTGTGCATAACTGAGGAAGTTATTTCATAACCAGAGGGGAGAGTGAGCTAAAGCACAGCACGTAGGCATCTCCTGGGGGCAGCGTGAGAGTGTTGTATTATACTCTTGACCTGTTTTTCCCACTCAGTCAGGCTTTGTCTGGAGACAAGCTCTGACTGACTGTTGGTGTCCTGGAGGCTTTAATTGCAACTGGCTGCTCTAAACTTTCTCTTAGTGAGAATGTCACGTCCTACTAATACCATAGATTTATAAAGTGTCTTTGTGCCAAAGCTCTTTATAAATTATGCCTTTACAAAGTGCAGCTATCCCTGTAAGTCTCAGGAGCAATAAAATACCGTGCAATTACAACAGAGGTTCCTGCATGCCTTTACATGAAGAAAAGGAGAAATTGTTTGGCAGTATTTCTTTGGAATCGATTCCTACACAGATATTTCTGCAGTGCAGAAAGAGCAGGTTTAATAAACAGTGAAGGAAATTGTAGACTCACAGAAGGATTAAGGTTGGAAGTGTATTACATAGCTGGGTTCCTTTTCCTGTGTGATAGAGAGTGAATTTTCAGAGCCCTTGCTGACAACCAAGTTGGATGAAAGCTTGGATGGTTCTGCCAGATATCTCTACAGATGCACAAGTAGAGTGTTATCTACTCTAAAGAAATGCAAAAGGTCTCTAATCCTTCTTCATGGTATCAACATTCTTTTTACGTTTTAATAATTTTGAATTTACTAGGTAATTCCACTTCCTGAGAGTTAGGAAGGAGAGTGTCTAAGGAATAGTTACTATTAATTAGCAAGTTTTGGAAGCAAGGGCTATAACCTTTTAAAAATAATTGCAAGAAAAGGCCAGGAAAGGAGGCTGCAATGTTCAGTATTTCAGTCCTTGAGCCCACTAAATTTCCCAGGAGCTCTTGCTTGTACTACAGAAACTCATGAGCATGGAGAAGTGTGGAAGCAACATATGCAGGAGCTCTGTGCCTAGAGCACTGTGTACGAAAAACTAGTTTCACTTTAAAGACAGTCATAAGAAAATGGAAAGAAAATCTCTTTCTTCTTTGTTGCTGGCTGCAGAGGACTGTGGGTTTGCTTTGTGACTGTAAATGTGGGCAGCCACAGTGACACCAGCCTGGCCCCTCATGTGACATGAACTTCACACCATATTAGCCAATGCTGAATAGGGGATTGCTCCTCCCACAGCCCTGTCCTTCGGGCAGATCTGCCCCTGAGCACATGGTGTGGCTGTTTTAGTGAAGTGCAGTGAGGCTGGGAGTAGAGGATGGGCAGGGAGGATGGCTTGTGTTCCTGTGGGTGTTATGCAGTGGGGTGAAGCACTGGTACTCAGACATGGCCTAGCTCTAACAAGCTCCCCTGTCTTTGTATAATTGTACATTGTAGTTTATATTTTTGCATCAAGATGCAGCGATTCGCAGTGGATCTGGAGAAGAGTGCAACTGAGCTGCCCCCAAAAGTGTTCAACCCACCATTCAACAACACCTGCCCAGGTAGGAGCACCAGCAGCTCTGTGGTCCTGGCAGTAGGATGGAGTTCAAGCAGCCAGATATGATGTCCAGCATTGACAGTTTGCCATTTAAGGAGCAAACCACATCTGTCATTTTGCTTTCATGATTGTCAGTCAGCAGTGTTTCCACAGCAACTGCTAAGTCAGTTCTTGAGCAGTGGGTAAAGGGTGGGGGATAAACTGAGATGTAAATGGAATTGAACTGGTTCTGCAGCCCCATCATGACTGTCAGTGTTTCCACTCTTTTCTCTGCCTGTTCACTGCTACCTCAGAGCAATGTGGTGATCTCAGTGGTGGGTGGTAAGAGCTGGTACAGTCTTGGGGGTTCCTCTGGTTCCTGCTGCAGAAGAGGTGCCCTAGTAGCTGCTGGCAGCCAGAGGCACAGGTTGTATGTCTCTTTCTCCAGACCTTTTAGCAGACTTTGAAGGAACAGTCCAGCTGATCCACTTGCTCACTCTGATAAAGTGTGTTATTTACCTTAGATATGAATCCAGGAGCATTGCCCTGGCTGTGGAGTCATGATATATGTTCATGTGTGTTCAGCTGGGACAGACCTGAAAGATAAGCTCTTGTGAACTTGTAGTTTTAAGTGGCTACAGCACCCAGCTGAACCTGCCCCAGTTTTGATTCATTGTGTGTCATTCAAGGACTTCCAATCTCAGCCTCTTTCATGGGCACCTCAAAGGTATAAAAGCCCAGGTACACTGGAAAGAGTCCTTGAGCATCCTCTTTTTGCAAAGAGTCTCTATAAAGAGGGAGAAAGACACATCATGAGTGAAGGAGAAGATCAGCTGCTCTCATCCTCTTCTGTGTTTCCAACATTCAGTCATCCCTCTTTCACTTGTAAGGCATCTCAGCTTTCAGGCAGAACCCACCTGGTTACATGCAAAGATTCCCCTTGATTTTAGTGGGCTTTTGAGTCCAAGTTCTACTCAGGTGTTTCCAAGTAATTTTGCTGGAGTGAGGCTCCTCAGTCGCTGCTGCAGTTGAGATTTGTCACTTTTCAGTTCTACATATGTAAAACTAGGAACCTGCCTTCTAGAAGCTGAATTTTCTGCTGTTTGTTCCTAGGGAAAGATGTCATTCTTGAAAGTGCCCAGCAGCTCCTTCTTGACCGTCAGTCCATCTTTGGGAACGACCTCATCAACTTGCCTGAAAATTCATCACTTTATGTTCCTTCTGAAAATATAGTTTCCTATATGTCCTCTGTGGGTGTCCAAGGAGATATCCCTCTAAACCTGAGTTCTTCCACGGACAACAGCCAGTGATTTAGCTCCCAAGAAATAAAACCTCCCTCCCACCCATCCAAGCATCCACAGGTTGAATGTAAAAAACAAAACTGACTCAGAAACCCACAAGAGAGTTTCTTTTTGTGACTTTTTTTTTTTTGAGTAGGTGGAAATGGTCAGTAGCTGTTGCATTACCCTCCCTGCACCTGGATTTCAGTGTTTTTTTTAAAAAAATGCTACTTCTGGTGCTTGCTCCGAGGGGGAGTGAGAACTTGCCAGGATTTTTTTTTCCTTAAAAATACTTTAGAAATTTCAAATCTTTTAATAAAATTTAAGTGAAGAGTAGCTTTAAAGTCCATCTGAGACTTCATAAAATAGTGATCCTGACTAGTGCCTGCAATGGCAAACTGTTGGATTTTATTAGGGCAGCACAGATTAGCTAAGATGCCTGACCCTTGTTGATGCTGGTTATTGAATAGGAAAATAATTCTACATGCCAGTCCAATGCTCTAAAAAGATTTTTTATCTATTTTCTGGGTTTGATGGGATGCACCTGTTCCTCCTAGGGTGAGTAGGAAAAAGATCTCTTGGGGTGTGTAGAAGCTTGTTTTCTGAGTGACCCCACCAAGAATGTGCCTCTGGCTCTTAGGGGAGCTACAGACCATCACAGGCTGCAAAACATCCCATGCTGAGTTGAGAGTTTTGTTGTTTGGGATTTGTTTTGCCCCAAATTTATTTTCTCTTATATAAAGGCAGGGCACTCCATACTTAAAAAATAGAAAAGGGATAGACCTTTTCTGCACACTCAATTTTCTGTGTGCAGAGAGGCCTGAGGGAGTGCACTCTGGGTTTTGGTGCTGGCTAAGTATTTCATGTCCAGTCCAATGGGTTTTTTTCCTTGGCTTTGACCTGTTCTATTTCCCCTGAAGATGTGCCTGTTGATTTATTGATGTATAAGATCTGATTAAATAGTTTAATTTATTGGATCCCCTTTTTAGATGGACTCTCAGCTGCTCAGTGTAGGAGAGAGGCAGAATGGTTAGTCCACCATGTCCCACAAACTTTCCTTCTGTCCTTTGTGCATCTGAGACCAGCCTTAAAGGCTGAACTAACCTTCCCCATCCATGTGGTTTCTGACAACTGAGTTTCTCAACAAAGCAGAGCTTTGTTTTTTATGCTGTAGTTCTAATGAGAACGTATTATTTATCTCAGTATCTTCTACCTGAGTTGCTTTTCCTTAGGAAGGTTACCCAAATGCAGTAGGACAGACCCAGGAAATTCAATTAACTCAGGCCTCCTGAGGGCTTAGACAGGGAGGTTTAAGCTGTGCCTGCATCATTTGAAGAAATGCTTTGCCTGCCTTCATTGTCATGACAACTCTTGATTATGAACCACATTTCTGAGCATTGTGGTCAAACAGCATCCACCCCAAAGCGTAGCTAATCACTCAGATGAGTGCAGGCTCAAAATCTGCTCAGTAAGATGAGCATTTTTTAAATGGACCTTCCTGTCAGAGCCCTTTCCTCCATCCATTTATCACTATGTGAACAAATGTGTTAGTTCAGAAACATTCACTTTTGAGCACATTTTTGCCCAGCTGATTCCTGTGCTGGGAGCTCTGTCACTGCCTTAGTGGTGTGGTCTGTGCAGGAGCGAGGTTGTGAGAGCTCCTGAATTAATCCGGGCCACAGTTTTTGTGTTCAGGACTAAGGGAAAATTCCAGCAGCCCCCACTGGCCTGGTATTTAGATGATGTGCTTGAGTGTATCCTGGACAAGGTTTTTCTTTTTGAGAGATTTGTGCTTAGAAATTTCACCTAGGTCAGCCCATTTCCACCCTATTTTGCCCTTTCCAGTGATGGAAAGTCGTTGAGTTGCACTCTGTTTACTTCTTTTCTCATAGATAATTGAAAACTGCCTGGTGTCTCCTGACACCGACAGTGTATGTTCAAGATTTACACCCTTCTCTGAGCTTCCACACTCCAGGCTGCTGTCATGTTAACACTGAATGTATTGATGCAACAAGGTATTTAAGCACATGCTTAACTTCAAGCTCCTGAGTAGTTTTCCTATATTTCTATGGAGCCTGTCACATGCTTGAGGCTGGGCATAGCTTGTGTCTGACTGGATTGTCTGGATGGATTTGAGAAAGGAACCCCTGGGGAGCGTTGCCTGTGGGCACAGCCAGGTGGAGCTGGGCCCTGGCTCTGTCTCGGGCTGTGTCCCACAGGGCAGGCTCCAGCCTGTGCTCATGGGGAGCAGCCTCTCAGGAGGGCTCCAGGGGTTTTCTTTAGGCTTTTTGCTCTACTATAAACGTGAGATTGGAGCTTGATGGTGAGAGAGGAACCTCCAGGAAGAGCACTCGGGAGCCATTGCTGTGAAGAAGGAAGCTTGTGTTCCTCAGCTTTTTACATTGTTAATTTTACTTGAAGGTGATGTGCTGAGACTGCGTTTTTGCACTATGCTGTACATTTGTAAAGTTTTACAGAAGACACTAATTAAACATGTTTCCTTTTTCTCATTTAGTCCTGCTTTGGCATTTCTCTCACTCCTTTCATCTGTCCCTTACTCCCTTTCTCCTTCCCAAATCCTCAGAGACAAGTGAAGATTGCTTCTAAGCATT
Organism: Lonchura striata; assembly: GCF_050655825.1. Lineage (NCBI taxonomy): Eukaryota > Metazoa > Chordata > Aves > Passeriformes > Estrildidae > Lonchura > Lonchura striata. The sequence goes on along the minus strand of NC_140713.1, from coordinate 16,804,541 downwards.
CAGATTCCCTTGTGAGGGCCCACGGGTGGGTTGTGGTCACTGAACACACAGGGCTGGGGAGACCTCCCATGTAAATTGTGGCTAAGTAAACACAGCTTGGAAAGCTGCTGAATTCTTCAAACTAAAATGCCACTCAGGGTGGATATAGCTAGTAAAATCAGGACCACAGTAAAATAGTCTACAGTTCTTGGAACTATTTCCTGTTTTTTCCCCCCTCATTTGTCCTATTTTTATTGCTTTCAGTGATAACAGAGCTCAAACTTCACTCTTGGAATTATTTTTTTAAACCTTTTGTTTGCAAACATAATGTGATCCTTTCTGCTTACTTGTTTTTAGTGTAGTAAGTGGATACCAGGACAGGCACCAAAACACAGCATGGAAAATGCAAACCCCAAAGTCCTAAAAATAGTCCTTTTCCAGAAAGCTGACAGCTTTCCATCAGAAAAGGAAGCAGCTACATTTTTAGTATGGAGCTCATATAGGCTGGTGGCAGCATTTGCAGCTTTCTGAAGAGCAGATTCCAGCTCTGGTGCTTTCAGATAACCCTGTGCTCCACGGGCCCTTGGTTTACCCCCTGTCCTGGAGGCCAAGGCTCTTGCCAGCATGTTTTAACTCGTGCAAGGTGGAAAATGGATGAAATTTCAAGCAATTGTGTTTTCCTCTCTGAGGACAACACAATTTTTGTGTTTCTGTGAGGTCTGCTTCTCTTGCCACCAGATGGCACCTAAACCCAGGTGACAGGAAATACACCTTTTCAACAAGCCCACAGTAATTCTTTAAATCCCGCATTTCTTTAAATGTGCACACCTAAAAGAATTGTTGAATTCTATTTATTACAAATTATTAGAGATGTATAGAAATATGAAAAAAGACATTAATCTATACTCAAAATCCACATCCTGAGACACATCTTAATGAAAAACAATAAAAGCAATAGACATAAGTGTATGTTTCATTACAGATGCCCTAAAAGGTAAAACCAGATATTCTGTGCATGGATGCTATTTCTGCATCTTTTTAGGCATAAACAATCATAATGCCAAGGAATATTAGATCAGTAAAATATCCCATCAAGAAGCAATCTCCATTTGCTATTGGAGTCCATCTGCTATGATGTACACTGGTATGGACTTAAAATATCGAACAGCAAATGAAAATATATGTGTTTACAAATAGAATTTTTATTTAGTCAAATGGCAGACACATTGAATTAGGCTTGAAACTCCATCTGTAATGAAACTCTGATATATAAACATGTAACTAAGGCATTTCTAGAAGGATGCAAAGGCACAAATAACACAAGACTGGAATTTAACCTCAAAACAGTAGTTTTCAAAGTTGTGACCACGCAGCTGCCCTGAGGAGCATGGAGCCAAGGGCAGTGAGTTTTGATATCACAGTGCAATGTCAGTTTTAACAAATGGTCCCATTGCCAGCCTCCATATTTTGGGAATATTTCCACATTGTGCTTCAGATTTGGTCTGGTTTTGTAAAGCGATTAATCCAATCCACTCTCATCATCCTTGTCACCTTGTGCTTTATGAGGGCATCCTTCCCCCTCAGCCTGGTCCTGTGCTTCTCTATCACTGCCATTCCCTGTTAAAAGCACAAAAGCAACAGGCAAATGAAACTCATACATGATCTTTAATACTGAAAAAAGAAATCTAGAGCCCAATTTTTAAAAACCATTTAAATGAAAATCAGTAAGAAATTCTCTGTAGAAAAAGAAAACAAGGATTCACACATAAATGAAAGGAAGAGGTGATTGTAACCAACAACCTTCAACAGGAGCTGAACGGATCCTTAGTGTGTCTGTGCCAAACCTTGTTTTCTCTGTGATTAATAATGTCACTGTAATCTTACCATCCTCTTTCCATGAGCTTGGGTCATCTGGTTGATAACAGTCTGGTGACAACAGCAGATGATCCTTGGGGTCAGTGATTATCTCTTGTATCAAGGGTTTCAAAGGGGCTACTTCTTCATCTTTGACCTCCAGGTACCCTTCTGAATGATCAGACTCTGTAAAGAAGCTTTTGAGAAGGGGTCTTAAGTGCTCCTTTTCATGCTCTTTATAGTTCTGACATACATTTGAAAAAATTGGTGTTGGAACTTCTTCTACTGAATTCTCAAGCATACTTCCATTGTTTTCCTCTAATGTAGAATTGCTGTCATTTGTCACTTCAGAAATTATCTCAATCCTTGGGTGACAGTTCTGCTGTAAAGGTAGAAATGTAATTGAAAAATTATTCTTAGATAGAAAAGCCAAAGGATGGGTAAATATCTCTTGGATCCATGTAACAGTTATCAGCTTTAATGTGCTGTTCTCATAAAATATGTAGAATATATGCTTCACCCATAGTTCTGCTGCTTTGTGAATGAATCTTAGGTTAGCAATTTCTCAGTCATCATCAATGAACTGACCATAACTAACTAGCAGTTCATAAAAAGAGCAGTGTGTTCTGATATTCTACTCCAAGCAGGGGAATGTGACCAACATCTTAACCTGTTTCAACTGAGAACTGAGCAGCCTTTGAAGCAGGACAGCTGCTAACACATCTTCTTTCCCTAATCTTCTTTCCTTGCCTTCTTTTAATTTTTTTTTTAATTGGTGGCTTTGTTGGCCAAGACATTTTGCAACCCTGTTGTGAGTCTGTGATCAAAGGGCAAATCAATTTCATGCCTTATACTGGCTGTAGGAACAGTTGGCATTATCTTGGAAAGACTTGTAAGAGCATGTAGTCTACCAGCCTCTGCCTCCAGCAAGGCCAGTATGATTCTATGATCAGCATGCAAATCAAAACTATCAAAACTGTGCTTTTAAACTTTGTTGTCTTCTTTTTTCTCTTCTAATTTCTCCTTACAGGCTTGTGCCTAAAAGATTAGTTTGAGCAAAGCAAAACTCTAAGGTGGACAAGGACTGGCCTGCAGTAGAGAGGAGGAGTTTCAATTTCTCTGTGATTTCAGTGAATTAAAAAGCCGGATTTTCTTCATCAGCAGGCAATTTGCACCATATTAATACTGGTAGAGTATAATCTTTAGTAAAACACTACATCCTATTAAGAAATTAAACTTATGTAACTGCTTCAATACTGATCATAAGTTTTTATTCTATTTTTGCTAGACAAGAATGTAACAAAGGAAGATTTAAACAAAGGAAGATTTACATGTAGATATGAACTGCTGAAGTGATTGCATCTCCCAAATGAGCATTTCACAACTTAGATTATCCTCAATTTGCAAAACCTTTGCAAATGTATTTAGGGAAGTTTCATTACTGGAATTAATGAAAATGTTACCTTTTGAACAAAGATTTCCTCTTCTGGGGCAAACTCACTTACAACTACATCTTCTAAATCAGGCAGATCCTGAAAACAATCACAGATCAATAATCAGTGGGAAGAGCTACTGTAACCTATGGAAAATGACATCTCTGGCTCATTGGACAACTCCTCCAAAGCAGTGCTCATCAGGGTGGAGGCCACAACCAGCAGGACCCCCCTGCCATCCCCTCACAGGCACAGTTTTCTGTTAAGCACAAGCGGGAAAGAGAAAATTCATGTTTCCAGAAATAGCAAATGGGAAAGCAATAGCCCTAATGTCAGACTGAATGCTGTTTTTTACTATGCTATATGATTATGAAGGAAAACAGGATAAAGAATAAGGTATTACCAGGATTTTAAAAGTAAACATGGTTTATTCTCTTAGCTGTTTCCTATCTAATGAATAGACTTAATCCCAGTTGCAGCCCATCTCTATGGGTAAGTGCCAAATCCAGACCTGCAGTCTTCCTGAAACTGCATATCAAGTAAACTCTGTTAACCTAAATGCCCCTAATAAACCAATGTTTTACTGTGAATGCCTCATAATTGAGACACAGAACTGCAAACTTCCTGAGAACTGTTTTTCCTCAGACAGGTCTGACAATTTCAGCTTTCCACTAAAAAATATTATCTCAGACACCTATCATTTACTGACATGAAACGAAACACAGAAGGTGGGAATGCAAAATCACAGGTAGAAACTAATACCTTTTTGCCATTTTTTTTACTGTAGGTCAATACTGGGATAAGCATCTCCTTTTGTTTTTAGGTATTTTTAGCACTTAATGACTTCATAGAAGGCTGCTTGGCATGGTAACATCAGGAACATCTGTACTGTCTTGTGTGGTGAAGGTTATTACACAATTAAAATCAAGAAAGGAAATTTCTCCTTCCTGATATCATTGCAGCTAATGTAGCATGTCCTGAAGTCACAGAGTTTTATAAAAATTGCATTGAAAATGGACAAATTAAGATCTGAGACTAACGTGGAGTTTGACGTCAGCAGGGAGATGAAATAGCTCTTAGTCTTGTTTCAGTCATCAGGGTGCATTTGCAGATTTACTAGGAGTTAACCCAGTCTAGATATGTGGGAATGTGGTTCCCACACTGCCAAGGCATGTGCAGCAACAGGAGCTTGTTTCTGCTTGACACAGGGATGTCATAACCACCCATTGCAAACCCTCCTTCTGCCTTATATTCCCCCTGAGACCATCTAAAGACTCAGGATATGAATAAAGACAGTGGTGCTGCTCCAGAGCCTCTCACTGTTGGCATCTTCCCAGCCATTCCCTGCTATGTCAGCACTAAGATTCTTTGGAATATCTGCAATAGGGTAAGTACTGGAGGCTGTTGGGAGAGGCTCTTTCTATTACTGAATGTTGTTGGAGAGTAAGTAGCATAGAACACTGAAATGTGCATTAGTGTGTGATTTGGGTTTGGTTTTCCTTCTGTAGAATTAAAATAGTCCCACTTGTTACATCTCTAAAACCCCACAGATGTCTGCTTAAGAGTTACTTTTATACTGCCTTGAAGTTTGTACACAGGATCGTCCTTTGGTGCCATAGAGCATCAAGGGAAAAACAAATACTGAATCAAGGAGATCTTCACATTGCGGGTACCTACAGTGTCACTACATATTTAAAGCCTTTACTTGAAACACTGCAAGATGTACTTTTAAGAATAATATTTTGCATACTTTAACTGCTGCCCATTCTCTCAACTACACTTTTTAAACCTATGATTAAAAACAGGTAAACAGGAGGAGGCAGCAGCAAACCCTCTAGTGGAGCAGTGGGTTGAGCCCTTCAATAACAACATGGAATTTTTGCCTGGGAAATTAACAGCACAGCAGAGAGATGAGGCTTTTCTGCCAGTAGTTAACAAGGGCAATACAGGGTATCACAGAGTGTATTAAGTGCTCTGGGAAGTCATAACCTTTTATTGCTGATTATATCACAGTCTGACACTGTCAGTTTACCAGCAGTATCCTAATTAGGACATGTTGAACAATTCTCCTTTGAAGTGAGGTTGTATTTTTCAGTGGTATCTATGTTCTCCTCATGGTTAAATGTGGTAAACATATTTTAATGTTGCATCAGATAGACATTTTAGTTAACAGAAGATCATACTACAAATGTAAATCACTTATTATATATCTGAATAATGTACATTCTGCTCTTCCTGGAAACAGACATCAGAGTTATATTTTGAGAATTAATTTATAGTATCTAACACTGCTGGGTAACATTTACAATGATGGGGGTGCTATTTCTTCTTTATGGCTTTTCTGCAATAGTTCACATTTTCATCTGCATATTTCACTTGAGTTTTGATTAAGAGACAAATGTGTCTACTAGATTATTTTCACTGTAATTTCTATTTTTAAATGAGAACCTCATTAGCTTCTCCACAGAAATCACAAAGATAGAGGGTCAACTTTAGGTGATTTACAGGACAAAAGGATTTATAGGATAAAAAATTTAAGGACAAAATAAACTTTGGAAGCATTCTTCATAAATGCTCCAATGGAGAGAATACCCCTGCAGCTTTACTCTTTGGGTTTTTCTTCATTTCTTTTTATTTTTCCTAACAGTAGACCTTTCTTTAAAACCTGTCCATACAGTTTTATTAGCTGCAATGTTACAAGAATTAACTTGGGAGGACCATACACACATGTGAACTTCTCAAAGTCTGACTCCAATACATACATCAAGAGAAAGTGCTGCCAGTGTCTCCAGTTTGAACTGTTCCATTTCAGCATGTTCCTCCTCCCTCCCAGGAACCACGGCCTGGTCAGTAGCTGCCTCCTGTCCTGGTAGATCTACAGAACAATCAATAGTCAGTTGCAGAGAACTAGCTGAATAAAAAATGTCTACATTGCAAGCACTGCAGACCCAGACTGCTGAGGACTGACCACCACTGCAGAATTCACAGCTCACTACAATGCTTTGTTTCTCTATTATTTTCTGGGTCTCTCTTTGTATAAATATATGCATTTTCCATATGTGTTCCACAAATCTATAAAAACAATTCTCCATGTGTGAAGGTACAAAACCATCTCTAGAGTGATGACCAGCCTCTGTTGGCAGACAGACTGCCCAGTTTATGTGGGAACAAGGCAAGTCTGTGAACTCTCCTGGCCTTTCACTACACCTGGCATGTTTGAGAGGTGGAGTTGCAGAAGTTTCAGGTTAAGCCTTAAGAAATTTACTATTTATTGTATTTAAAGAATATTTTACCTAGTATTGCTTGATTTCACCTAGTCACTGGAAATCTAATGGAATGTTTTTATGTATTAATTAGTTGGCTTGAGCCTCAGCAGAGGCAGTGCTCTAAGACAGAGGTTGGCTCATCACCTCTGCATGCTCAGTTTGGTTTGGCTCTTCACTGTGTACGTTACCATCTGCCTCCTTGTTGAAATTTGCGCATTTGTAAGAGTTTGGTTCCTGTGCATCCTCTTGAACTTCATCAGGCATATTTCCAGATGTGAAATCTCTATCTCCTCTATTTGGTAGAAGTGTTACCACTTCATCACAAACATGAAAACCCTCATTTTTAAATTTCTCAGTCTTTTCTAGAGCTTCTTCTTCTGATCTATTTGAAGTTTCTGTTGTATTAGAATTTCCATCACCATCTTTTGAATTTGAAGATGCTCCTACAGAAGAAATAATTTAATTAAGATTGCTGAGCTAATCTACCACTGCTCATTTTAAATTTCTAAACACTACTACAATGGGCTAGAATATGCCTCAAAAGCTCCTACTTTGAGCAGCTATCCATGGATAACTAGTCCTCCCAAGACTGCTGCAATGCTGTTTTCCCATCTCAACTCCCCAGCAAACAGAAGTTCCCCAGGAAAAAAAAAAAAATACATCTTTGAGGATTTCAATGAATCAGCAACAAGTGCCATTTACCCTCTCCTTTGTGCAAACCACTTACTTGAAAAAAAGTTTTTAGTTGTTAGTCAATCCAAAGATGTATTAGATAAAGACTCCTCTGCACATTCAAACTGAAGTGGTCACAGACATCTTCCAAACAGTAAACAAACCTTCTTGGGTATCTGTTGCAACTCCTTCCATGCACTTTTGTCTCCTCTTTTCCTGTGCTCTTTGCCTAATTGTTGCTAACGCATCAATGCTATCTTGGATTTTTTTTCTCTCTCTGGTTTCCCATTTTTCCCTTTCTGCTTTCTCAGCTTCAAGCCCTCCAACAGCCCAGGCTTCTGCACAGGCTCTAATGAAAACACAAAAGCTCACTGTAGGACAGCTATAAAAGCCCACCTTTGCAAGGAAAGAGAAATTTAAAAGAGTTTGCAACAGCACAATATGCAAGAGAAAAGCAGATAGCAGTTACAATCCCTTATGCAAGAGGGATGTTGTTTATCTCACAAAATATGTGTTTAAATGTATTTATCTCACAAAAGAAATAGAAATACCCAAATGCTGATTGGTGATTACACCACCAGAGATTGGTCTGATCTTGGTTCAGCTGTTCCAGACACCTGCTCAGTTTCTGTTGAAATTAGGATCTGCCTCTGGTCTACAGACATGGTGTGAGACAATTCTGTTCAAGAATTATTTTGTGAAAAATTTTTTTTTTTTTCTAGGTATGTTAGATTTAGAACTGAGTAGTACAATACTCTTCTCAAAGTCATCCACCTTCAATAAATTATTCTGGTCAATCTTCCTTCCATGACAGTATTGACAAAAAATGGATGAGTGATTGTTATCACTTGATTCTTGCTGTGTGAAGAAGATGGCTGTGTTTCTTACCTATCCTTTGGGAAAACTGGTCTGTCATCCAGATATGTCAGCTGTTTTAGTCGAACAGTGAGTGTTTTTCTATAGTTAGGAATTTTCTTTATCACCTCATTTCCCATCAAGTTCAGCACATGCTAGAGAAACAGGGGAAATAAATTTTAAGCTTGAGTAGCAAAAACCCCAGCCTGGATATGCACTTCCTCTGTCATTTGAAAAGCAAGAAATGAATAAAACATCCAAGGTGTTACAGGTGGTCTAGCAGAAACAAAATAATGTTTAATAATGTTTCTTTTAGACTGATACCTACTGTGCACTGAAGTACCCAACAATGACACTTGATGGGGTTCACCCACACATGACACAAACCCTCAGCTATTTTTGGCTTACCAGATTGGGCATGGTCTCCAGAACAGCTACAATACTTGGATCACTTAGATTGTTGTGGGAAAGATCAAGAACAGAAATACTTGGGCATTCCTGCAAGTGCTGGATGTCTTCCACTGTTCGTAATTTATTGTGAGCGATCTGCAGAGTCTGCAGGACTTTCAGACAAGCTGCCAGACAAGATCAGTACAATGAAAGGAAAGGTAAGAGTTGTCACTTCACAGAGGGTTTTATGAGCAGGTAAAAAACTGCATTGTCAAACTAATAGTTTATACTGAATTTGGAGCTTTTTTATGAAGTGGTTATTCTGATATATATACTTTTTGGCTAGGCTTACAAAGCTGCTTTTTTCAGCCCAGGGAAAAACAGGTGCTTAGATTTAGGATGGCAGTTGTTTTAAATTCACATTTCAAACTAATCAGTTACACAAAAGTAAGAGCTTGTGTTACAATATTCTCCAATGTATGCAAGCAGTAATATACAGAAATAGTTTTTTATTTTCTGCTGAAGACAGAATCAATCTTTTAGCAGATATAAAAGATTTGGTAATTTTGTCTGCAACTGCCAAAGTATATCTTAAGTGTAAAGTAAATGGTGAAAACTGGATTGCCTGTCTGCAACACAGATAAATACTTAGATGGTATTAAGAAGTGAGGAAAAACTACTTCATTATCCTAGGTATCTATGTGAAAGTAGTTTATGTGTATTTTCTGTTTCTCAACATAGGTTTTATTCCACCACAGAAGCCCTGTAGGCTTTGGTATGGATATTGTGCAAAATTCTAACGCAAATTTAAAAATCTCTTTAAACTAATGCCACTAACAAAAGCTTAGTCAGAGCTTAGGAAATATGGGCTTGCCAGAGGCTAAAAACTGTTGCAGAAAAAATTCTTACAGAGATTCTCAATGGTCCTAATGTAGTTGTTACTGATATTGAGGGAATCCAGCTTTTGTAAGGGTTCAAGGTTTTCAATTTTCTCAATTAAATTGAGTTGCAAGTAGAGGCAACGCAACTCTGTCTGAGCCTCCAAATTCTCAATTTTTCTTAAGCCATTGCATTGCAGCCACAAACACTTCAGTCCAGTATATTCTTCAAGATTCTGCAGTCGGTCAAATCCTACAGAGAAAAAAAAGATGTTTTAAAATGAAATGGCATTGGCTGAAAATGGCTCTTTGGATGAGAAAACTCCATTCAACCAGAGCTGCTGAAACAGCCTGAGAGAATACTGGTGCTGAAGTTACTGCAATATTTCCACTGAATTCATGGTACTGTTTCTGGCCCATAAAGGGCAAAACCAAGTTGATACCTATTCTGGTGTGTATCTCAGCAGCCCTTTAGATGCTCAATAATACATAGCAAAAGCAAGGCTGAATGTAGAAGGTAGCATATCCTATGTATTTGGAAGAATTCTTAGGCTAACTTGGGCCAGGTAACTGTATCATGCAAAAACCTGCTCTGAGATCACCAGAGGATGAGTAATGTTCATTCTAACAATTTTTTTTTCTTTAAGTAGTGTTTGCAAACATGCAGAAAGTATTTACTGTTTATTTTCCTCTTGACCATTTTTACTTAGCAGTACAAAAAGTTCCAAAAGGTGGAAAAAGCTCTTTATACAAACAATTTAAGGAAAAATACGTATGTTTTCCTCTGAGAGCAACCTGGGCCAGTATTTTAATTTACATTTCTCAGAGGCTCGTGTTTCAGTAAAAGAAACCATAAATATGTCCCTTGATTCCTACTGATCCTTTGGATGGTTCCACAAAGCGAGTTAAATGTACAGTTTACTTTTCCACCTTGATATTGACTCATTTTGATTCCCAAATCCAGTATTACATAAAATTGTTTTTCTCATTTAGAAGAATGCCTAGATACGTTACTTCAGTGAGCCATGAAGTAAATTCTCTGCTAAAATGGTACTTAGGATGATCAAGCTAGGCAGTCATGTCCACCTCTTACCTTTATAGTGCAAGTACAGTGTATCATTTAAGTATGGGGTCCAGTATAATTTCTGCTGTTTACAGATGTCTAGCAGAGTCTTTTTTGTCATCCTAAAATAATACAGGAAGCAAAAGCAAAATAAAAGATGTATTTCTGAGATCTTTGGTTTCCTTACAGATTCCACAATTCTTTCATGTAAAAGAAACAGCTACAGCTTTCAAAATTGTATTTTAAAAAAAGCTGGTTTTTTTTAGTGTGGCTTTTCATTTCTACCTTTGAAGTGAGCTACCAGGCTCTTCTGCTTAAAAAAAGAGGTTTCATAGGAATACAGGCAGGGAATTAGAGGGTCCACCTTCTTGGAAGAGGGCAGCATGATTTTATGTTAGCTTCTGGTTCCAGTGTTAGCTTCCTCTCCAATTCTTTCCCCTGTTCCTCATTGCTTTGGTACAGGACCTTTGGTGGCAGAGCCAAAATGCAGTATTTTTCTCAAGCTAGAAAAATCAATAGTAATCAACCCAACATTTTATTGACATGTTGAGTCCAAAGTAGCACTCAAGAAAGTTTTGATATACAGCTGTTGGTTGGCTGGGAATGCCACTAGGAATTAACAGAATGCTTTGTCTGAACTGATGCAGAGAAATGGCTAAATCTACTGGCACATGACTTCCATGGGAGTTTGCACAGTTTTCTCCAGATCCATTAAATCACTTCATCGTGTGGTCAGAATGTCGTTTGCTATAGTGGCCATAAAACCCAAACATCTGTCCAGATGCTGGAAATAGCACTAATACCTGATTTATCCATTATTCTCAAGTTCATCTTCAAAATTGCTCTCCAGAACGGAGATGAACACACAGAATAGCAAAATTCATGATGATGCCAACACATCCACAAATAATGTATTACCTTACAGAGCCTCTCTTTTCTTCTGTCCTTTGACTGGATGAGCTGGTTCCAGACTTCTCATCAACACCTGATTTTTGTTCATGATGTTGATCTGCACTGGACATACAGTTGACTTCTTTCTCTTGCATTTTAACAGCTTTTTAAATAAGAAAATGAGTTGCAATTTAACAGCAAGGGTGGGGGAAATGTGTCATGTTGCCAGTTACTTCAGAGAAATATTGAAAAGCACTTGAATATGAATTTGAAGAAGAGAGTGTTTTAACCAAGATTTCTGCTGAGATTTTTAATGAAAATTAACTTTTTTACACAGCATCATAAAACAAATAGTATTAATTGAAATCTGCATATTTATTTTTTTTTAATATCTGGAAGTCAGAGTGTACCCATTATTCTTAATGTACAGTCACAATAAAGTACTGACACCAGTGTTCTTACAGAGTTAGACATTTAATATCTATTACATTTAATTAACACCAATTTGAGATCAATGTAAAGAGACTTCAGCACTGCTGTGTCACCCCAAGCACTGTTAGTCCAGCTCTTCTACCAGTGTACCCTTTTGCACTCCTTGGAAGATGTCTTTACACTGCCTTTGATTAATTGAAGTTTCAGTATGTCTCTACAGATACTTGCCCTGAACCTTCTACTTGCACTTTTAGTTCATACGTTTAAAGAGAAAGTGCAAACAAGATGACTGAACCAGCTTACTTAAGTATGACTATAATCAAAAGACAATAATCGGACATACTTAGTAACACAAAAGGCAATGGACTGAAACTGATGCACAGGAAGTTCCACCTGCACATAGGGGTGAACTTTTCAGTGCGGGTGACCATGCACTGGAGCTGTTTGCCAGGAGAGGCCGTGGTGTCCCTCCCTGGGGATGTTCCAGAGCCATCCGGACACAGCCCTGTGCCCTGCGCCGGCCCCGCCTGAGCAGCGAGCTCGGCCAATGGCCCGCTGCGGACCCTGAACCATCCTGCGGCTTCTGATTTACAGGTCAGGTTGGCTGTGTGATTGCAACACTGGAAGAAATACTTCTGCGGCAACAGCAAAATAAAGAAACGTCGGGAAAGGAAAATGACCACAGGAAGACAGCAATTGAGTATGCCTCAGTTATGTCAGGATTCCCAGTGACTTTGCTGGCAGAAAGCACACCCTCGTACTCTCATCCAGATGAGTGTGAACAGCCGCGATGTGCAGGCTTTGTGTGCTGGCGAGCGAGCCGGAGGGGCTCACCTGTGCTCCCAGCGCTGCCCTCACGCTCCGCGCGGGCGCCTCCGCTCCCGGGGCCGCCCAACGGCGCCTCAGGCGCCGGGACCTCCCCACTGCGGCCGCCGTGCGGGTCTCCAGCGGGCGCCGCCTGCATTCTGACAGCCCCGAGCCGGTGTGGGATCTACGCTCTGCCTTTTTCAGACAAAATGTCCGCAGGCTTTAGTCGGCGGCAGGCGAGGGACGGCGCGCAGCCCGAGCCGCGGCCGCAGCCGTGGCCATGGCGACGCCGCGCGCAGCCCCACAAGGCCCCGCGGCCGCTCCCGGCGGCCCCGCGCGGTGCGGGCGGCGCGGCGGGCGGCGGGCGCGGCGCGGCTCCGCGGGTGAGGCGCCGGCGGCTCCGCGCCGCGGCGGGTCCGTCCGGGCCAGGGAGGGCCCCGGCCGGGGCTGCGCGAGGGGCCGAGGCGCCGGGCCCGCTCGCTGGGGCTGCGCGGGGAGGGCGCGCCGGAGCCCGCTGTCCCGCGTTGGGCGAGGGGCGGGCGGGGTGTGGCAGTGTCGGGCGGCACAGCGGGTCCTGCGGAGGAGAGGTGCTTGTTTAAAAAACCCTTTAACTAGTAAAAGCCGTGTGGGCGGATTTGTGCTGGTTTCTAAAACGTTTTAACTAGTGGGAGGCATGTGAGGCACCGCAAGCGCGGTGTGCCTGATGCACTGCACCGTGCCGTGGTTCAAGGACAGTGGCAGATGCGGTGCTTTTGGCTGCCCTGGTGATTGCCGTGCTGTCTCTGAGCCTGCGCTGGCTCTCATGTAGCTTTCTGTCCTTGAAAGAGCCCGTTGTTTCTTTGTTTCTCAGCTCTCGCGTGCTGGTTATCCTTGCCTCTCTTGTAGGTAGTTTTTAATCTTCCAACATTGGTTTTCACCTGTTCAGCTTCTGCTTTAATTGTTTTATTTACAGAATCGTTGATCATTGATGTTGCAGTATAACTGATTAATAGCTCAACCCTAGGAAAAGGGTTTAAACAGTACCTAAACCAAGTGGGGTTGATGATAGCTGACACAAATTTTAGCATAGTGACTTGTGGTTTTTCTGCATCAAAATAGTGCTCAAACTGTAAAATGCTGCATCTCAAAGGTTATCCATACAGTGAAGAGTTTACATGGCCCAATAGGCAATTGTAATTGCATGTGTCTTTTTTTTTTTCAGGTTTGTGATCACCATGGCTGCAGTGGATCGATTCTCCCTCTTGTACAGAGAAATCAGTCGCTCCTGCAGTTTCTATGTGGAAGCCCTGGCTATTGTTGGAGCTTGGTACACAGTCAGAAAGTGCCTATCCCTGGCGTTGGACACTTACAGCGCGCTCAGGCTGCACGTGATCCCAAAGCTGATTGGGGAGATTGATCTCGTCAAGAAGTACGGGAAGTGGGCCGTGGTCACGGGTAAGAGATGAAGTGGTGAATTTCCTTGTGTTTATGAAACATACTGTGCCAGTTCTGTGAAACTCGGTGGCTTGTGGCGCTGGGTGAGCTTTATATTGCAGGCCTGTATTGTCTCTGGTTGCAGGTTAATCTGCCTGAGCAGTGGCTGTTACTCATTGCCTTTATAAATTAATTCCTCAGGAGAGGGGCAAGCTAAGTGAGTTGACTGACTGCTGAGAAAGAATCACAGCAATTGTTGCCCAAATTTGCAAGGTACCTCTTGATCACCTGCAAGTGTAGACAGAGATGTAGACAAGATCCTCTTTTTGCTATGGGGTGTTCATATGTGCCCTAGTTTTTCAGCAAGGTTTGAGTCCTGTACCTCTGACATCCCTGCCTTTCATTAAAGCTCTCTCTTGTTGTCATAGAAAATATAAAACTTTTATGAAGGGAATTTCAGAAGGTAGTTGACAGTGTTGTCTTTTCTGTTGTGTCTTTTAATTCAATATATTTAGTGCCACATGATCTCAGAAAAAGGAATAAAGCAAAGAAAGCACTGTCAAGATAGAAGGCTAGTGTAGCTGTGTTTTTCACTTGTGTGATCTATTGCTGTTTTCTCTTGCAGGTAGCACAGATGGTATTGGGAAGGCTTATGCTGAAGAACTGGCAAAGCATGGTGTCAACATCATCTTAGTCAGCCGAAACAAAGAGAAGCTGGAGGCTGTGTCCAGGAGCATATCTGAAACCTATAAAGTGGAAACAGATTTCATAGTAGCTGATTTCAGCAAGGGGCGTGAGCTTTACCCAGCCATTAAGGAGGCTCTGAAAGACAGAGAAATTGGGATTTTGGTGAATAATGTAGGAATATTTTATGCCTACACAGACTATTTTACTAATCTGTCTGAGGATATACTATGGGACTTGATCCATGTAAATATTGCTTCTGCTACCATGATGACACATATTGTGCTGCCAGGCATGGTAAAGAAGAAGAAAGGGGCAATTGTGAACGTTTCTTCAGCAGCCTGTTGTCAGCCAACACCGATGTTGACAGTCTATGGAGCCACTAAAGTAAGTTGGGCTGTAGTGTTAAATGGCATGCACTGGAAACACATTCAGCAAGGATGTCAAAATACTTGAATGTTTTCTAGGGATTTGTTTAAGTTTTGGGGGTGAATACTACATGTACTATGCAGTAAATTCTTCATCCTCACCAATGTTGGGCTTTGAACCAAAGTCAGTGCTTTTGGATTTTGTGTGCAGTGTGGCATAACAGTCATTCTAGGAGAAATGCTGCCTTTCTCAGATGTACAAAGCAGAGAGGCAATTCTGTGGGCCCCATTGAAAGGATCAAGAATTTCATCTCTCTCTTCTTCATCTGGACTGTGCACATACCTTGAGTCTCTTGCATACCAGTATTTGGTAACAAAAATATCTATACTTATGCTCAAGCCACCACTGTGACACGGAGTGTGGCCAAATGAAGCTGCTGCTTCATGTAATACCAAGAAGTGTTGTGGCATATGTGGGGACAAGTGAAGGGAACTCCCCCATAATTGTTCTTCCTGAAGAGATCCAAGCAGTAATGAATAGGACTGGGCAGCTGGATGATGCTGGAAGAATGAATGCTCATGGTGAATTGACACGGCATGACATACAGCTGAATCCACAGGAGCAGTGGAAGGATCTCACCCAGATCCAATGTCTAAACACAAGGGGTAATTGCTCCAGCTGTCCATGGCTGCCTTCTGTTGTAGCCTTGCTCCTGACACAGCTCTTTTATTTCCTTTGGCCTGGAGCAAAACCAGCTCTTACTACCCCAAGGTGTAAAACTTCTTGCAGACTTCCTTCAGTTAGAAACTGGCTTACTGTTTCTGTGCAGAGTTTCTGCCCCTTTGGTTATGCTAGGTGTATGTAGAGCTGCACTCTGAATTAAAACAATTAAAAAGCTTGAATGAGAAAGAAGAATCACAAATGTACCAAAGTTTCTTGATTTAACTGAGATAATCCAAATGCTAGATGAGCAATCCAGCTTTAAGCCTGGCCTCAAAACACAGAAGTGAGAACAAGCTGCTATAACATCCTAAGCCTCTTTGTGTAGTAACAATTTATAATGCTTGAAGTGGTTGTTTTAATTTTCCTAAAGCAACTGTAAGAGAATTTGTACAAGATGCTTTCTCAGCAAACTGTTGGGAAAACCTTTTGCAAGGCTGATTGGAAGAAGCAAAAATCTGCTCACAAGCTGAGTCTAAAATGCTCTTTCTCAGGGAGAACTGGCTGTGTGGCACATCAGCAGGGAAGGCTTCAGTGTTGCTGCCCTGATAAGACTAAGCCAGGCTCTTGTTTCAGTCTGATTCCAGCAGTCCCACTTATCAACCTTGTGCTTTTCTTCTCCTGTCAAAGTAAAATGGGCTAAAGGAGGTAATGCAGATAAATATTAACAAATCTTTTTGCCTAAGAGAGTCCCAGGAAATAACTAACCTGGCTTCTGGAGAAGACAGTTGAATGCAAAATTCCCCTGTAAATATATTAAAGAATGGGACTTTATTTTTTTCTTCTGATGGTAGTAGGTATAATTGTCTGTAGAGTGACCTTGCAATGCCCCCAGACCAGATAAGGTGTTTGTTTTAGATGAAATAAATGTTTTTGTATTATTTTTTAGCAGAAATTGTCAGATTGTGATAAGCAGTCACTTTGTCCTGCAAGTTACTGTACTGTGGCAGGTTTATAGCAATTGACAACACAGAGAAATGCTGATAATACTTTAAAAAAATCATATTTTTATACTATTTATTAATATTTTTTGAGCCGGTGCATAAAGTATGTTAAAACTTTTCTGTAATTTTAATAAAACTTTGCCTTGATATTTCATTGTTTAAAAAAAAAAAAGAAAAAAAGTGTCTTTCTGCTTTTGTTTTTCTAGAGCTACTTGGACTATTTCAGTAGATCACTACATTATGAGTATGCCTCTAAAGGAATTTTTGTTCAGAGTCTAACACCATTTGTAACTACTACAAAAATGTTAGCATTCAGCAGCACAATATCAAAGAAATGGATCTTTTTTCCTACTGCTGAAGAATATGCAAGTCATGCTGTTTCTACTCTTGGGTTATCCATAAGGACCACTGGTTGCTGGAAGCATGCAGTACAGGTAATGGAATGAATTAAACTATTTCATGTTTGCCAGTAGAAGTAAATCAGCTGTTTACTTTCTTAGGAGTCTGAATGAAAACTGCTCATTATGAAAAAGTATAATATATATTGTAGACTTTAAGGCATTGTGCCATATTTTCTCACTAGTTCTGCTTTATTGACTTATGCTTGTCTGTGCTTATTTTTAAGATCAGAGAGTGAATCCAATTCTCCCTTGAAATGCACAGCAGAAATGGGGAAGAGACAACTTTTTTACTGATTAGCAGAGTGTCTCATTTCTCTTAGGGTGTTGCCGACTGGGCAAGTGTTTCACTGTCTTCTGTAAACAGAAATGGCTTTTTTCAGTCTTAATATATTGAACATATTCGTGCTTTGGGGAAGAGTGGGTAGGGAGGATGGATTAACAGCAGGAAAAGACCTGTATTTTCATCCATTTGTTGGGGTTTTGATTTTTGGGGCAGACGGTTTTATGCATATTGGTCACATCTCATGTATCCTACTTAGCGGCTTCCTAGATGGGCATGACTAGATGGAAATGAAAAAGTGGGGATTAGTCCAAAAGGAATAAAAGAGACAGGATGCATTCTGGCAAAATGTGGCAATTAATGGAAGTGGGCAGAATTGCTGTTGTGAACTCAAACAAATCAGGATTCAGTATTTATTTGGAGAACTTAACTGCTCAGATGTGGCCACTACATCTGAAACAACTGAATATGTGTGCTTCAAGGGGTTGAATTTAAGGCTTAGTTGATGATATTCAAGAACTTCTTGTCTTGCTTTAGTAGTGATTTGAGAAACGGTTTAATAGAATGTATCTTAATCTGTCCTTTCTGTAATTTTTTTCTGTTTCCCTGTCTGCCTGTGCCTCTTCACAGTGGACACTGGGCGAGTGCCTGCCTGAGTGGATGTGGGCATGGTTTGCGCTGTATTTGAACAGAATTCTACGCAAGCAAGCTTTGGCAGCCAAAGCGAAATAGGAGTAGCTCGATGTCCCACAAGACAATTTTCATCAGAAGGCTGCAAAAATGTTCAATGAACCTTGGAGGACTTACTGTAAATTATCCATACCTTGTTAAGGAAACTGCGTAACCTAGACAGCAGAAGTCTGGATCCCCTCTGTATCCTTGTATTAAATAGCTCCTCTGCCCTTTCCTTTATGACAGAGTGCTGATGTTCTTGATGTTAATCTCTATTCACTTTCTCGTTGAGATAATTGGGCAGGAGCAGGTGCAGTGTTATTTCTGTCAGTAAGTGACAAAATAGTGCTACATAATGCCCATTTGTAACATTGAGAGAATTTGAGACTCGTCCAACGCCATCAGAAACGGGACCCCAGAAAAAGCAAGCCGTTTGAAACGACAGCTACGAAGTTGTGCAGAAGATGGGGAGCAGCTGGTGGGGTGTCAGGGACCCATGACGGGGGTCTGTCCACAGCTGACGCCAACCTCAGCTGGCCCTCAAAGCCCCTCAAAGCAGTTATGCGGGATAAAATTTGTGTTGCCAAAACGCCTTCCGCTCGCTGGCCAAGGGGCTTTAAGGCCAACCATTGAATTTGGGTAAGGGCTGAAATGCAGCCGCTGTCCGCCGTGTCCCGCGGCCGCCGCTGCGGGCGCCATTCCCGGCGGGAAGCGGGAGCGCGCGCCGCCCCCTGAGGGCTCCCGCGCCCGCCCCGCCCGCGCCTGCGCAGCGCGGCGCTCTCGCGAGAGCGCGGCGGTAAACAGCGCTCAAGATGGCGGCGGGCCGGGCGGCGGCGGCGCGGTGAGCGCGGGGCGGGCGGGGCGGGCCGGGAGCGCCGCGGCTCCCTCGGGCTCTGGGCCGTGGGCGGGCTTTAGTGCGGCCGGGGCGGTACCGGGCCCGGGCTCGCGGGGCTCGGTTTTGGTGCTGGCAGAGCTCCCCGGACTGCGCTGCAGCCGGGGATCCTTGCGGCGTGCCCAGCCCACGGGATGGGGCCCTCGCTCCGGCAGGAGCAGGGTAGCTACTCCCAGGGTAGCTCTTCTAGGGCAGGGGCAAGTTGGCAAGTGTGAGTCCCGTCCTGCCCCTCACGGAGTGGCTGGTGAACAGAATAAACCTCTGGCCTGCTGCTCCTTTGCTCTTAGTATCCATCGTACTTTGTTATCGTGCTTGCATATAACCTTTTATTAAGCTACAAGGGTGTTTATTTTGCTCATTTGTGTGGTTGTTTTATTTTATTGCTATAGGGGTTATTAACCGATGGAGTGATAAGGCAGGCAGAGCTTAGCCGAGGCCAGAAGTCAGTGCACTGTAACTATGTTGAGTTAGGAAGGATGGAGAAACTTTATAACTGCTCACAGGCAGTTCCCAGTCTGCCATGGTGTTGTCAGTCAAATGAAAATAGAGGTAATTTCTGTCCCTATTGCAAGGAAATACTTGATAATGCTAAATAAAATTAAATGAAAATGAAGTAACGGCTGTTGCATTCAGACTCGATTAATGTGTTATGCTGTGAGGTCAGCCCATCATTCCCCTAAGTCATGTGAATCCCCTAATAAGGCCCCTCCTTTCCAGTCCTGGTCACAGCTGCAATATACACTTCTGTTCTGCTTCTCCAGGTGCTGTGACAAACCAGACATAAATGTTTCTCTTTTCTTTTCTTTTAATGGCCTTGTAGTTCTCTGTTGCTGGTTGACTGTTTGGAATTCAGGAGAATACTAGCATTGCAGTTTTTCTTGAGTGTATGATGCACTTCGGAACATAAGGGGAGGAGGCTGTCCCTCCATGTGGAAAACACTTTCAACTCCTTCTGTTAACTTCACATGCTGTTATCAGCTCTTATTTCCTCGGGTGCCTATGTTTTTATTAACACACACACCCTGGCTCAAAAAAATTTTGAAATACATTTTTCATGTGGATTTCAAACACAGTCACTGCAGCTTTGCCTCTTCTGTTATCTTTTGTCCTTACCTGGTTTTGGCATAGAGTTTGAATCTGATCCACCTTCGGTAAAATGAAGTTCTGTGCGTTGTTTCTATTTGCCATGTTTCTGAATGGGAAAAAACATGCTTTTTTAGGTGTCCATGGACACTTTTATCATGTTAATATTTTATTTTTCACTTTTTCCCTGCCATGGGACTTGCATGTAATTTTTAGCTCCTTGCTGTATTTCAGGAAGTGTGGTTGAGTTTGGTGGTCATTGTTGCCTGTTCTCTTGTCAGGGTGATGCCCGAGTGTTTCACATGTACTCTGGTCTGAAGAAGGGAAAAACTTCAGTGTTGGTGAAAAATTGTAAATGTAATATGAAGAACTTATTTCCCTGTTATTTCTAAAATGAACTTCCAGAGGTGTCTTTTTTTTTTTTGTGATTTTCAGACTATACAGTTGCACAAATTATTAATGCATCTAATTGTTTTCTGTATTGCCCTGCTTTACAGGTTGCCTTGCAATCAGCTTTGCTAATTCTTTTAGGGAGTTAACTTTGCCATCAGAAATGGAGTACAGGACTGAGCTGCCACATCCTGAGTGACTGAATCATGTAATGCAAAATGGAGAAGAAGCGGAGAAAGAAATGAGCCTGTTCACTAGGCTTGACCTGAAAAGACCATGAAATCTCTACTTATTTTGGATCCAGCTTTCAGAATATCCAGTTGATCAGCACGGTGAAAGCAACATTTACTGAAACAAAAATGAACTAGTTTATAAAGAAGAAAATTGTGATTTGAATGTATGGAATTTTTGGAATGAAACCATTTTCTTCTATGACCATGAAGTTTGCAAACATCTGGCTTGTTCTGTTTGTTATTTTACTCTGTGGCAAAAAACACTCTGGTACCAGAGTAGGGAATTCTTCTCATGAGGCTCATGTATGTCCTGGATGTTCTCGTCTTACTTTGAAAGTGGAGTTCACTTCGACGGTCGTGGAGCATGGTAATAAAGAGTTAAGCAGTAAAAAAAAAAAAATAATCCATATCATGTTCATGTGTATGTTACTGATTTTTGGTGTTTGTGCAATTGTAACACTCAGGGTTTCTGTAGAAACATGACATGACATGTGGAAACATGTTTCTTTAGAAACATTTAACATCTTCTGTCAAATTCTCTATATTTGAAAAGAGGAGCACTTTTTCAAAGGTTCTTTGTTTAGCTGGAGACAGCGTTCCAACAAGAGAAGGGAGAGGGAAATCCAGAGGATTTTAAAAGTGAAAATGGAGTGGGAAGGCTCAGGTGGGCAAGAGTGGTGTGTTTAGTAGCTTTTGTTTTTACCCGGCCAGTCAAAACAGTGGTATGCTTGAGGCTCTTTTATAAAATGTAGCCACACAGATGGGCCTTGAAAGGGAGAGAAAAGTAAGAAGTCTCTATGGATTTGTTAAAGAAAATGTGTGGAAGTGATACTTGCATGGAAAAATGGCAGATAATAATGAAGGGAGCAGGTGAAAGGCAGAGTGAGGCAGATGCTGCTGCTGGGAAGGCAGAGGACAGCAGTAGGAGACCTTGGCCCTGCATCCACGTGTTGCCTCGGCAAGCTGCAGTACTCCTGCAGTGAAGCTGTGCTGTGCCTGGCTGCAGGAGGGTGGCAGAAGTGGCATTCCTCTGCATAGCTGGCCACAGCCTTCACATACTGAGTGTGGTGGTGTGAGCTGGAGCTGAGCCTGCTGGCAAATCACTGGTGCAGATCAGGGACTGGGCTGTTGAGTCTGACTTTGTTTTCTGAGGTTGTCATAGTTGGTTTCAGTAATTTGCACTAAATCACAGTATCATGTAGAGTCTTTGAACCATTCCTGTCCAGAAACAGTGGATTGGCATATCAGTTTGTAACAATAAATCTGTTCCCTCACTCCTCTCACATTTTGCTTTTCCCTGATATTTACAATTCCACCTTCCTTTCAAAGGTTTTTGTCATATTTCTTGTTTCCAACACCCCTAACCCTTTACGTAGTGCAGAAACAAATTGCAAACCTGTAAAAGCATTAGAAAAGGGCCCCAAATTGTAATTGTTTGTTCTTAGTAAAGAAAAATTCAGACTGTAATGTGAATTCATGCATTAGCTGCTTAAACACCAGTTCTGACAAAGTTGTGCTCTTGTTCCAGAGTATATTGTGGCTTTTAATGGATACTTCACAGCTAAAGCTCGAAGTAAATTTATTTCAAGTGCATTAAAAAGTAGTGATATTGAGAACTGGAGGATTGTACCTCGCAACAACCCGGCCAGTGACTATCCGAGTGATTTTGAAGTTATTCAGATCAACGAGAAGCAGAAGGATGGAGTCCTCACTCTGGAAGATCATCCAAACATCAAGCGTGTGACACCTCAGAGAAAGGTCTTCCGGTCACTCAAGTATTCAGAGTGTAAGTTATTTTCTGTGTGGCTGCGTGGGATCTGCCTTGAAAAAGTGCTCTTAGCCTTATTTCAGACCATCAGCTTAGCATTACACAAATGAGAACTGCCCTGCAGTTTTTATTTAATTAACAGAAATCTGTTCTTCTGGTTATAGATTTACAAGGGTCTTGTCATACGTTTGCTGAAGCATGCTGTATTTCCATCTGCAATGTAGGAACATTTATTTGCAGCAGTGGCTTAGCTGAGAATAGAGACCTCTGTGTCTGTAGTAGATAAACCAGCAGCTTTTACTGATGCTGATTAGAGAAATTCGATACTCAATCTAAAACTTTTGTTGTAACACTATGATGTCTTAAGTTTCTGTAAGAATCAATTCTATTATGGTTTTTGTCGTGCTGCTTTTAATTTTCTTCATCCTAATTCTACACAGCTGATCCAGTGCTGCAGTGCAATGAAACCAGGTGGACTCAGAAGTGGCAGTCATCACGCCCCTTGAGAAGAGCAAGTCTTTCTTTGGGTTCTGGCTTCTGGCACGCCACAGGCCGGCACTCGAGCAGGCGCTTGCTGAGAGCCATCCCTCGCCAGGTTGCTCAGACCTTGCAGGCAGATGTCCTCTGGCAGATGGGTTACACAGGTATGCTTTTGCTTGTTGCCTGAGAACAATAACCTCCTTGGAAAAACAACTGAAGCGTAAGGAGAGCATAATCGACTCGTGTGTGTTAACCTCTCACTGGCTGCCAGATTGCAAAGATAGAGAAATAATTTGGTTTGGAATGCATTGTATATTTATAGAGTGCTTGTTTGTTCCACTACTTTACTTAGGGGAAGTTGGTCGTGTTTATGATCTTTGACTGAATTTTTGAGTTGGAATATAAGTTTATTTATTACCTGTAGCTGACTTGAATTGTAAATTGCTTACCAAATTAAACAAAATTCCCTTTTAACTTGATAGAATAGATTTGCTATGGAACTGAGTCAGAAAAAGCAATGTTTTCTCCTAATAGGTGCTGGTGTGAGAGTAGCAGTGTTTGACACTGGTCTGAGTGAGAAACATCCACATTTCAAAAACGTAAAGGAGAGAACAAACTGGACTAATGAGAGAACCTTGGATGATGGTGAGTTACAGTGCAGTTTTCCAGCTGTTCTTGACACTGGTGTGTTTTGTGCTTGCTGCTGTGCTGCTAACATTTGTTAAAACTGTGTATCTTGATATTTAAAGCTTTATTTTGCAGTGTCCCAGGCACTTTGTACTCATACGAAATTCAGCAGGGACTATTAAGGTTCCAAAAGGGTGGTGCATAAGTGTCCTTGGAGTCATATGTGACACTTCATTATAGCTGTTAATATGTCAGGGCAAAATGTTACTGTGCACCTGTGAATACATTGCCAGAGAAGGTGTTTTCTTTCCTATTCCTTTTCATGTTGCTGTTTCACAGTGGTACATGTTTCCATACTGTTGAGGGACAGCATTTTCCTTCCTTACTGTGTAGTTTTAAACTGATCAGATTTTGGCACCTTCCTCTAAAGTTTTTCTATTCTGTATAACTGAACCTTTTATTTTCTATATTATGTTTGTGTTCCTTTTACTGTGTTGACCCTGACTTGCCCTGACCATGTGCTTTCACAGATTATTAGCTTCATACAGTTTGGGTCAGTGAGTCAGCTGGCCATTGACTCTTCCTAGGGTTTAAGGTAGATGCTTGTATTGCTCAGTCTTGTTTGCACCTCCATAGATTGTTTTCATGGTAATTACTTTACATTGCAGCATCTACTTTTGGATAGCTCTTTCTGTAAGTTCTGTGCCCAGAGGATTGCTGGACAGGCAGATTTGGAGTAATAAAAAATGCAATGTGGGCCGTTCAATAAAGCAAAAGCTTAAATGTTTTTTGAGGAGAGGAGAAAAAAGTGTTTTCTCATTGCTCATGCTTAACAAAATCTGGTTATTGCAGACTCAGGATAAAAATCCTTTAAGAAGTCTGCATTAAAATACATTGACTTTGAAATGAGCTGCATTTTCCAAAATACTGGTTTTTGTCATGATTTCATTGGCAGCAATCAGGAGTAGATGGACTGGAGAATTAATCACCCAAGTTTCATCAGCTGGTTGTCTGGCTACAGTGTGATGCAAATTCTGTCCCCACTGAACCTAATAGCAAAATATGGTTCAAAAAGATTAGGACTGAACCCAGCACTTTTGGTTTGTTGTAAAGTCTGTTAAATGTATGTGATTTTTGCTATAGGTGATGTTCAGCGTTAGAAATTCTTGGCAATGGAATTCTTTGTGTTCTGATGTCTTATTTTGTTTCCTTCTCGTGCTGATAGGTTTAGGCCATGGGACTTTTGTAGCAGGTGTGATAGCCAGCATGAGGGAATGCCAGGGATTTGCTCCAAATGCTGAACTGCACATTTTCAGAGTGTTCACCAATAATCAGGTAGCTATTTTACATGTGTTTCAATTCCTGCTTTGTCTAATGCTGTTATAATCCTTTTCTTTGGGAATATTGCATGCACTCATAAATGTAGACATTGATAAGTGGAAAGGATACAGCTTTCTATTTATAAAAGATTTACTGTAAGATTTCTGTCAGTTTCCAAATCTGGTATGTTTTCCAGAAATAGGGTATGGAAGTGTATAATGGAGCAGTCACTCAAATGTACTGAGTACTAGAAATTTAAGACCATTGTCAGTTTTTTACTTTATTTTGGTGTTTTTCCTCTCTGTCTAAAGTCTGCATTGTCCTGAAATCACAGATTTTTTTTTTAATGGTAATTTCCCCCCCCCCCCTCTTTCTTACATAGGTCTCATATACATCTTGGTTTCTGGATGCTTTTAATTATGCAATTTTAAAGAAGATAGATGTACTGAATCTAAGTATTGGTGGGCCAGACTTCATGGATCATCCGTTCGTTGACAAAGTTAGTATGAGGAAATGAAGTGGGCATAATGCTTGTATCTCTCACACAAATGCTGGACTTGCAGAGCTACTTGTTTGTGTCTAGTCCTGCTGACAGTTTCTGTGTTTCATTTGTGTGACAGGAATGTTGTACAGTGTATGGGCTTTTAGGAATATATATAAAGAATGAGTGAAAAAAAACCCAAGCCCAACCCAGATGTACACAGAGTTATGGAAAATGCCCTTTAACAAAATGCTTGGCAATATGCTAGAAAATTGCTCCCAAGCAGACAACTGAAAGGACCTTTAATATGAGACACTTAACTGGAATCCAGTCTTGGGATTTTTAATCTCTGCATGATTAATTTATTTCATTATTAAAAAAAATCTGTATGACATGATTTTAGTGAATTTAAGAACAAGTAAGTAAAAAGTGCAGGTAGTTGATTCAGCTGTGGGCGAAGAGATTTGGTTCAGGTTAAGATGGAATTGGCTTTTTGTCTTTGTAAATGTCATAGTTCCCTGAATGTTTGGCCTGGCCTTCAAAAGCATTAAGTGAATTAGTTCACTTTTCAACTCAAGAATATAATAGTTCTTTGTAAAGGCCAGTTAAGGGGTTTGAAGCATATAAATTATGCCTTGCTTTTTCTTATTAAAACCTTCAAACCTGCATTGAAATTTAGTTTGGCAGTGACTTCATTGTACTCCCCAGAGGGAGGGGATTCATAATGACTACTTGACTTTATTAACTGCAGTGCTTTGTTACAGACAAAAGTTTTTCCTTTGGTGTAAGAAGATTCTGTCAACATTGTTGCTGTCAGAGCTGGGTTATTGCTAAAATCATCTTAGGAAAGTTCAGAGCTTAATACTGGGTGCACAGTGAGATGTATCTTGTAAGGCTCAGAAGTTATGTCTGTTAGAAAAGTCTTTTTTTTGGTGGCAGAGCCTTATTGTAAACATTGTTTTTTGTAGGTTTGGGAGCTGACTGCCAACAATGTCATCATGGTCTCTGCTATTGGCAACGATGGCCCTTTATATGGGTGAGCATCAGTGACCACTTCAAAGGGAACTGGCTGTGGTGTTCTGTGGGTTTGGAAGTCGTTGTGCTTCGTCAGGAAGTTTTCTCTCCTTTTTTTCTCTCTAATCTTAGAAAGTGATTCAAGTTAAACTCTTTCCCCTGTCCATATTACTTGCATTTTGTGAAGTATTTAACTGTTTCTCTTTGAAAGAGTGGAAAGTCAGCAAAAGAAGAAATGGTAGTGCTGCCATCTGACATTTCCCTCTTAGTGTGAGCAGACAGCTTTTGGTACTGATCTTTGACTTAAGGAATATAGAAAGGATCAACCCAGAACAATTCATGGCGTATCTCTAAAATAAATGCCTAAGAATAGATTTTGTTTTGTCTTCAAAGTACATGGTTTGATAGTTACTGAGTTAGTAACTGCCTGATAAGCTGCTGTGAAGTCACCTGTGAAGTATAAGTATGTGACAAAAATCTGATAGCAGCACTTCTGTTACCAGCCTAAACTTATGACTGTATCTGGTTTTTTGGGTATTGTTTTAATTTTTTTTTATATCCCTGTCTCCCAACTCATTCTAGAACTCTCAATAATCCTGCTGACCAGATGGATGTGATTGGAGTAGGTGGCATTGACTTTGAAGATAATATAGCTCGCTTTTCATCTAGGGGAATGACCACTTGGGTAAGATATTTGCATGGTGGCCACTCACATTTGCAGCCAAAATAAGGGCCTTGGGAGGGCAACCTTTTCTGGGTGGGCAATCTTATGTAGATGTGTGTTGGGGAAAAGATTTCATCAGAGATCAGAATAGTTAGAAATTGTAAGTCTTTAAGCAAGAAGCTTAATGTTCTTTTCAGGGTTTCTCATTATTAGTCCTGACTACTACTGACATTTTTGATGAATTTATAAAACATCCACTTCCTTTTGATTCATGTTGAAGACTTGTCTGTGTGGTTAAATCTGGAAACATGAAGGCTTGCTCTTGTCCTTTACTAGAAAAATCCTAGGATTTCCAGGTGCTACATGTGAAATTGCACTTATTTGCCTGTAGAGCTGAGGGGGTGCTTGATGCACACAAGTTGTCAGATGAGCTTGCATGGTGATCTTGATCAAGGGGACTGTCACATGATTCTGTTTGTGTGGCCAGTAATCAGTGTGGTTCTCATTTGGTCAGTGGTTTCCTGCTTAGCAGAAATGCTGATCACCCTAACCTTGAAAAGTGGGGAACTTGTCCTAAACAGCTTGAGTCTTTCTTTGGCTTAGTTGCTTTTCTGTGATGCTGAACCTCAGATAATTTGGTTGCTAATTTTACTTCTGAATATCCTGCAGGTAATTTAAGTGCCCAAATGAATCCATCAGTGCCCATTTTACATTAGGGCAATAATTCTTTTGTTTTCCTTCACAGGAGCTGCCTGGAGGTTATGGCAGAGTGAAGCCTGATATTGTTACTTACGGCTCTGGCGTGAGAGGGTCTGGTATGAAAGGTGGGTGCCGCTCCCTCTCTGGGACAAGTGTGGCATCTCCTGTGGTGGCAGGTGCTGTCACTCTCTTGGTGAGGTAAGCCTTATATAAGAATCTCTAGAAAAATATCAAACAGGAGGGTCATAAAATTCTCTATAAAGAAAACCATCAAATAAAACAAAGTTGTGTTTACATGTAGGAAAACAAACTTAAGAGAATAAAATCATTGTTGTTCTGCTTGAGATATTACCTTATCTGTCTACCTCTGTGTTTCATGAAAAAACTTCAGAACTGTTTTGAATAATATTTAGGTATTTGAGAATATAGTTATGAATAACTACTGTGAGGAAATTTTGTCATGTTTTTTAATAATTTGGAATTGCTGCACTTCTGTCAACTGTTGTAAAAGAGTAGCTGCTCAAAGTAGGTACCTGTAGTAGATAATGATCTATGTACTTGTAAATTTTATAGGATGCAGGGGTTTATGGCCACTATCCTGTTGCATAAGTCAGCTGTTGCACACTGAAGAATTTGAAAATGGGAACTGCAAGTCCATACCCTGTGTTTGTCATAGCTACTCCATATGGATGAGACAAATCTTTATTTGCGAAACATGCAAAAAAATCAAAGTCATCATCATATTTCCTCAAAAAAATTGTGTATTTTTGTTTGAACAACAGAGGTATTTTTCCCCCTTGGAAGACAGTTATTTTATTTAGCATATAAAGATACTGCCGTGGTTGTAATGACTGTTGGTCCTGGAGCACATTGTAAGGAGAAAAATTCATGTGTTATTAGTTTTAAAGAGAAATATATCAGAAACTTTTCTGCATTTGTATCATGAGAAATCAAGCAATAATAGACAAATATGA
Source organism: Lonchura striata (assembly GCF_050655825.1). Taxonomy (NCBI): domain Eukaryota; kingdom Metazoa; phylum Chordata; class Aves; order Passeriformes; family Estrildidae; genus Lonchura; species Lonchura striata. The sequence goes on along the minus strand of NC_140713.1, from coordinate 16,775,913 downwards.
ACAGAGAATGTTACAGCAAACTGATTTTGTGGTCTATTTTTTTCTCCTTCAGCACAGTTCAGAAGCGTGAAATAGTGAATCCAGCAAGTATGAAACAGGCCCTCATTGCATCAGCACGGAGACTTCCTGGAGTCAACATGTTTGAGCAAGGACATGGCAAATTGGATCTTCTAAGGGCTTATCAGATCCTCAACAGCTATAAACCACAGGCCAGGTTAATTTTAATCCTTAATTAATCAGTGGTACAGTAGAATTTGCTCTTTTGTTTAGGAGAGCAGGTGGTGCATGTGTAGGTCAGTTGAGCAATCTGTGCTTGTGCAACAGTGAGGACTTGCACAGATCTTGCATAATCTCAAGTATGAATTTTGACCAGACAATGGATGAAAAGTCACACAGCAGTGTAGGGGGTGATCCTTTTCTCTTATAGACTTAGATGTTATAAATAATGTAAGAACACAGTAGAAAACTACTTACATTTGAACTTTTGAGAATAAGGACCTTCTCCCTGTGCTGCGATGTTTCCTTTTTTGTGTGTGAAAATCTTTCCACAAAACTTAAAATAAAAAATAGGAATGGAAGATGATTTTGGGACATATTTGGGAAGTGAGATGAGGGCTTGGTAAACTATGACTGGCATGGTTTATCTGAAACCTTTTCATAATTATGTGTAGTGGCATATTGTTCTGTTCATTGTTAATTTTTTTCCTCTTTAAATTTTCTCTTCTCTGTCCTGCTGTAGTTTGAGTCCAAGCTATATTGACTTGACTGAATGTCCCTACATGTGGCCCTATTGTTCTCAGCCCATATATTATGGAGGGATGCCAACTATTGTCAATGTTACTATCCTTAATGGCATGGGAGTCACTGGGAGAATTGTAGACAAGGTAAGTATTAACATTGTTCCTAATTCTGACTGGTAATGTTGCTAAAGCCTTCCCAGAAAATACTACTTTAGTTACGAATTTCATAGAACAAACCTCACTGCTTGGAGCAAGAGATGCAAACTGTTTGATTAAAGGGTGCACCCAGACTGGAGGATTTTGAGCTGTCTACAAATATTCAAGCAATGCAGTGGTTTCAGGGCGTGTAACATTTTATCTTTGCAAAACCATTTTGAATTAAGATGTACTTAGAGATTTCTTTGTATTCTCTAGTGGCATTGAAAATCTTCTGGACAGACCTTCTTAATTTATTTTTTTTTCATCCTGAAACATAAATGATCTCAGTAAAGTATGCTGACACTAAATTAAGCCTTTTCCATGGGTCAGGGCAACCTGAATGTATCAGCTTAACCAGGCTCTGCTGCCAAACCTGTTCTTTCACATCCGTGATGTTGAGCGTGTTGGTTGGCTAGGGAGGCTTTTAGTTAAGTTGAAATGTAGAATAGATTTGAGAATTGATGCAAGTTAAAGACACGTCCTGTAACTCCAGCCAATGTAAATGAGCCTAATTTTAACATTTTAGTGTGTCTCCTGAGGTTTGTTTTAAATTCAAGCTTACATTAAAGGGCACTGAAGTTCTTATCAAAGATCATTAGCTTGTGGTAATACACACAGCTGATATAATTGCCCTGTGTCTGTTCCACTGTTAGCTCACCTTGTTATTGAAGGGAAATCTTGTGCTCTCACCAGTAAAAGTTTGCACATGATGTCAGAATGTTGAAGCAGGTTCACTAAGGCAGCTTCTCACAGTCCTGCCTCTGAAAAGCCTCTGGTCTGGGTCATTGATGCTGTCAGAGCTGGGCTGATTCACTGACATAACACCAAATTTTTAGGCTTGGAGGGCATTTTAAAATTTGATGTAATCTTCAGAAGACCTAATATTTGTTACTTCATGCACAGTAAAAGGGCTATGTGCACAAAAAATACTGATTGCAACTACTATGTTACCAGTGTTCTGTATTCTTGATTTCACAGCCAGACTGGCAGCCCTATCTCCCCCAAAATGGGGATAACATTGAAGTGGCTTTCTCCTATTCCCCAGTCTTGTGGCCTTGGTCTGGATACTTGGCAATTTCCATCTCTGTAGCAAAGAAAGCAGCGTCTTGGGAAGGCATTGCTCAGGGTCATGTTATGATCACAGTATCATCCCCTGCAGAAAATGAAGTAAGTTCTGTGCATTTTGAGGTTTCTGGGTGAAGAGTTATCCAAACTGCTTTCTGATACACGAATACCTTGGTTTTAAGGGTTTGCTCTAGCCCTGTCATTTGAAGCATAAATTAAATTTGAGTCAGGAAATTAAAGAGTACAAATAATGTTCTTTATAATTGAGAGCAAATTGCATATAATTTAGAATCAGGAAACTTCTTTTTGGGACCAACATCATAATTTCATTTGTTTATTGTGGATTTTAAGTAATGTATTTCGAAAAAGATTGCCTGAATATGTTTTCCTCTAGAACCATGCTTAATTGTTCCTGAAAAACTTTTAAGATTTTGAACAACTGAACCAGATCACAGTTGTAACAGATGTTAAGTATTTTGCATTCTGAGCATAATTATAGACTGCTGAGTGCAGAAAAAAAATACTGCAGCAGTTTAGGGCAAAAGTAATCTCTTTGTCTCTGGAGCTGTTACTGGTGACAAAAAGTAGATTTGGTATCTCCAGTTTTTTGGTCTTTTACAATCCATGGTGAACTGATTGCTGTGGGGAGAAAGGATTTCACTGCAGTTTGTTCTGTCCTTCAGTCTAAGAATGGTGCAGAGCAGACTTCCACGGTGAAGCTTCCAATAAAAGTGAAGATTATTCCTACTCCACCTCGTAGTAAACGAGTCCTCTGGGATCAATATCATAACCTCCGTTATCCACCAGGATACTTCCCCAGGGATAATTTGAGGATGAAGAATGATCCATTAGATTGGTATTTATCTCAGGTTCTATTGAATCAGTATTTCTTGATTCTGTGTTAATGATATGGGATAATTCTACTGAATGCTGTAGTTCTGGCCTTTTTCAGAGGGGCATGGGATTATCTTTTGTAAGAAATCCATGAAAAATACTTGGACTCTACACTTTTTGTGCAGGATTGTTTTTTGAGCTCTGTTGTTTTATTCACATGAAATGAAAAGCTTTTAAAATGCTGATTTAAGATACTGAGATTTTTGTTTGGCTTTTCTGTTCTGACCTAATTTCTCACAGGAAATTAAAGGGGACACTTTATTAACTGCTTTGACATTCACTTACCAAACAAACTTGACAATTTAAAAGACAAGAAAAGACTTTGTCTCTTAAGGGAGACTGTCTTCAAAGCAGGGAAAGACTTCGCTGACCTTTCATAGATAGAGCAGGGAAGCTCCATCATTCCATAGGAAAAATCATGCAACAGTATCTCAGTGAGGATTAACTGGGTCAGTGACCATGACACAAGCTTTTTTGGAAAGCTTCTCAGAGTATGCAGAGGTGGCAGGTGGACAGGATTTCAGAAAATCAAAAAGGTGAAAATTGGATTTCTACTTGCCAGATCTAAATGTCTTCAAAACTTTTCTTTTTCTAAGGAATGGTGATCACATCCACACAAACTTCAGGGACATGTACCAGCACCTCAGGAGCATGGGGTACTTTGTTGAAGTTCTTGGTTCCCCATTTACATGTTTTGATGCAAGTCAGTATGGTAAGCATGAGTTAATTGCCTTGTTCTCTATACTGTTAACTTTTTCTGAAATGACCTTTTGTTGGAAGACCAAAAATGTGTTGAGGGTACAAATAAGAATTCTAGTGGTAGTAGAAAAAATATTTTGGCATTGGAAGTATTTATTATTTATGTGCTGATATTTAGTTGTGTGGAGTATTGCTGGGGAAGCTTGCTTGTGAGTTTAGTAGAATTAGTGCAGTTCTCTGTCCTTAACATGAAAAAAAGAGAGGGAAAGCCAGCCTCTGAGTGGGTTAAAAGCTCCTCAGTGTTCAGTCCCACAAAGGCAGAACTGTATTTGCCAAAAGATTTTGGCACAGTCGTAATGAAGCATGACCTGTTTAACAGGCTAAAATCAAAGGTGTTCATCCTGGTTCTTTTTTTATGTTTAGTGATCTTTGATTGGATAAAAGAGTGGGTAAAATGTTCATCCAACCATATGTGATAGCAGAGCAGTATCTGGTTTGTTTCTGTGTTCATGAGGAAGGAAACTGGATAGGTTGGCCAGGCAGGGGACAGAGCAAGCTGTCTGTGCTCTTTTCTGCTTCCCTATGCCCCTTGTTTAACCATGGCATGCTCCAAAACCCCTCTTCTGTTTTGGGCTGGACTGTTTTTCAGTGCACTGTGAGGGTGCATTCTCCTGAGTTTGCCAGTAATCCTTTGTTTATCTTGATTCTTCAGTGAATATCTCACCACTGCTTTTACAGTTCAGTGGATGTACACATGGATATGTAAATGTTAGCCCTTTAAAAAGTAGTAAAATAGTGTTTCTTCTGAGAGCACTAGTTTTATAATTGATAGAGAGCAGCATTAGGGGATTTCTCTCCCCTCTGATTCACCATTGTAGTTTGTAGTTTGTTGGGCTTTTGGAATTTCCTGAAGAAGTGAGGGGAATAAAACTCAATGATCTGTGGTCCATCTGCCAGTTGTCCCTAGCTTGTATTGTTTTCCCACTTTGTGAGGGTGCACTCTGTCCCATTTCTACTGGATCTTTGTCAGAAGAGTTTCCAAATGCTGACTGCCTGGTCTTGTGGAATTGTCTTGGTTGCAAGGAACTGTGAGGCACGGGGCTCACAGTGGTTTATCAGGTTGCTTAGGGTATCATCCTGTCAAGAATTGCGTTGTCTCTGAGGATGGAAATTTCATCACCTCTCTGGGCAATCAGAAAGTGAAGAAGCAAAAGGGCTGGTATTTAGAAGCAGTCTAAAAGCATAAGCATGTTTTCAGGGAATAAAAGTATATTTTTCTGGTTGTGTTGTTTTCAGTGATACAGAGAAGGTTGTGCTTACTTGTTAACAGGAGTGAGAGAGGGCTTTGTGAAATTGCAGTGGCACTTTAGTCAAGGCTACCAGAATGCAGCTGTAGTTTTCAAGGGATGAATCAAACCACATTTCAGAGTAATTGCTGCCTACCTGGCTGCCAGTTTGCAGTAGTGAGGAGAGTACTGTTAGAGCTGGAGCAGTGAAAAACCTCCTGACCAGGCTGCATCTGCATTAGCACTCCAGTTTGGATCAGTGGTGAATCCCCTCATTTGGCTGTGCCACAGTTTGGCTCAGTTTTCGGAGCATTTGTGTGACACCAAACTGCAAAACACACACGTGACACATGTGGGCATTCAGTTCTTGAGATCACACAAGCAGGAGTTGTAAGTAACACCCTAACAACTTCCTGTGCTGCCAAACTAATTTTGGGATACAATTGTCTTATATTTACCATCCTTAAATATGACTTCATTAGATGAGCTGCCAGAGCAGGGCACATGGACCAGATAACGTGAAAATGTGCACTTGTGTGGGCTTCTGTGTGGGTTGTGTGGTAACATCACAGTGACCAGCCTGGAGAACTGTTTCTGCTTTTCCATACAGGGACTTTACTGATGGTGGACAGTGAGGAAGAATATTTCCCTGAAGAGATCACCAAGCTGAGGAGGGATGTTGATAATGGACTTTCACTGATAGTCTTTAGTGACTGGTACAACACATCTGTGATGAGAAAAGTCAAGTTTTATGATGAAAACACAAGGTACTGACTATTTCCAAGTGCTTTGGGAAAGAAAATGCCATAGAATTCTGCCTGTTACCCTAAAAATCCCAAATATGATGCACTGTACTTCAGCACTTGGATGTTACCTGTAAGAAGGTGCTACCTTAAGTAGCAGAACTGACCTTGGGCTACAGCTTAAGGAGCATATGTACCCATTTTATAAAGATTTTGAAGGCCTCTTTGGTACTGTATTCTGTTTTTAATGCCAAGAAAAACATATACAATGAAGAGAAATAAGAAATTGGAGACAAGACCAACAAATAAAAATGGACATGTTTTTACTTTGGGGGAGCAGAATAGAAAGAAAATGTGCTTTGCAACAGTATCACCAGGTCATGTACCTGTTACTGAAATTACTGCATGTTTATATTGCATATAAAGAAAAAACATGTGACATTTTGCATCTTTATAAATATGAGAAGCAAGGTACATGACTGTCATTTTTACCTCAGCCAAACAAACAGCATAAGACTGAATTTCTTTCTAGCAAATTGAAGTTTTTCATGCAGCTGAAATGCACTGAGAACTTTTACATGAGTATTATTTAACTTTACCTCAAAAGCAGTGTTGTCAGAGACAGCTGCTCAGATGCCCATGGAGTTAAAGAAGGCTTTAAGATATAGTTCATTATTTAAATGGCTTTGGAGAAGTCTGTATGCAGGAGGACATGTGACTTTCTGTTATCCAAACTCTAGGGTTATATTCTGTGTACTAATAAACAGTGTTACACTGTAATTTTTACAGGCAGTGGTGGATGCCTGATACTGGAGGTGCTAATATACCAGCTCTCAATGATCTGCTTTCTGTCTGGAATATGGCCTTTAGTGATGGGCTGTATGAAGGAGATTTTACCATGGCAAGTCATGAAAGTGAGTACTGGAGTCCATTGCCTGCACAGGCTGCAGTGGGGTGTTTGGAAAATCAATTTTCTGCAAGTTTGAGGTTGAGCAAGAGTCAAGGGAACTGCTCAGATTCAGTGAAAAGAGTCTCGTAAATGATTTCTTAAATTATTTCTTATTTTGTAGACTTTTTCATTGTAATTGATTTAGGTTTTCAGTTTAAAAAAACTCCTTAATTGAAAGATTTGGAAAGTGTGTAAAGGTGAGCCTGTAAAAGCTGTGCTTAGCAAAGCTTTCTCTGCAAATACACACATTGGTCAAAATGTGCAAATTCAGTGCAGTGTTTCTGGGAATGTTTTTTTCCTGGGCTTGTTGGGTAGGGAAGGGAGGGAGTGTCATTTGTGGTCTACACAACAGTTCGTGGTGTTTTCCAGTGAATTACGCGTCAGGGTGCAGTATTGCAAAGTTCCCAGAAGATGGCATCGTCATTGCACAGACTTTCAAGGATCAAGGTGAGAGCTTCCTGGTCCTTTTTTCTGTGGTTTGAGTAGAACTTTGGGGCCACTGCACAAGCAAAGTTGCAAAGTCTAAAGGTCTAAAAACAATAAATGCAAAACCACATTGACAGGGTAGGTATTTCTACATTTCCTCATGTTGCCTAGAACATGTAGCTGGTGCTGAACAGGCAGCTGCAGTGTGACTCTGCATACAATTATTAAATATACAATATCCAAGTGTTATATGCAGCCCTGTGTTGTGTTTGCTGTATGGAAACATGATCACACATGTACATGTATCTCTGGAAGGGGAGGAGTTGTGTTGTAATTGTTACTTGTTCATATTTCTCATAAATTTCAAATGCTAGTGAAATATATCCCCTTGCCATATTTCATTGCCATATTTAGCATGAGTGTTGTGGTAGCTGTGGTGATCTAAGGATATAAATAAGGAAAATTTTAGTAGACAAAATGTCACCAGTGAAACTCTCATAAGGGAAAATTTTATGCATACAGGATGCCTGTGGTCTCAGACTTGAGTGCTCTGTTCTCTATGCATTTCCATCCTCTTTTATCATAATATCTTTTCATTTGGGAGAGGGTAATTCAGAACTGTAATGGCAGCAGGCAGTTTAAAAAATAAATCTTGTGTTTGATGAGCTTTTAAGAAGTGCTGTGCAGGAGCTCTCTGAGCAGAGCTCTTAGGGTGTTGCAGGTCAGGTTTGTGCAGATGGGTGAAGAGTGTTTGAGTAAGAGAGCACAAGCACATGCAGTGCTTCTGATACAAGTCAGCAGCTGCCAGAGAAGATCAGTAAGTTCATTGTATTTTTGACTTAGCAGAGGTAATTACCTCATGGAGAAATTTTCTGGAACAGTAGAGCTCATCTGTGTGAGCCTTTTGGAGAAAACACAATATCCCTGTATGCCAATGACTTATGTATTTCCTTTTATGAGAGAGAGGAAGACAGAGTGTCAATTTGACAAGTAGCCTGCTAGACCTGCTTTTTCTGTTGACTCCTTTTCATTGCAGTTCCTGAGGCAGAAGAGCTCTGATTTGTTTCTGCTGTCTAAACAATGTCTCAAGTAAAGGGGATAAATTTCAAATGCAAAAATGAAATTTGTCTTTATTTTTTCTAATGGATATAATATTAGGAAGGAAAGGTAGGAATAATCCAGGTTGTGAAGTCTTTTTTTCTTTCTTTGGTGGAGAAGAAAAGAATTTATTATCAGTAGGGAGGCTTTACAATCAGGGTCTTGCAGCAGTTTCATTTTTGTCATAACATCATGCTGGTTTTGAAAACTTCTTGCAAAAACGTGTGATGTGGTGTGGGGCATTGTAGACTTTGTCAGCTGGAAATGTGGGCTGTGTTGTTTCATGGGTAGATTGATATTGACGCTCTGCTGGCTATGAAATTTATTTGTGCTTTGCTTTAGGTCTCGAAGTTTTAAAACAGGAGACAGCTGTAATTGAAAACGTCCCCATTTTGGGGCTTTACCAAGTTCCTTCGGAAGGCGGTGGCAGAATCGTTCTGTACGGGGACTCCAACTGCCTGGATGACAGCCACCGGCAGAAAGGTGTGTGCACCCGGGGACAGGCACTGGCCTGCTCACAGCTCTCCTCTGGGGCTTTCACAGCCCCCACCAGAAGCAGATGGGTTTTAGGGACTCTAAATATTCCTTACTGGGGATTAATCTCAGTTCTGCAGAGCTCTGCTGAAATGCTATGAGGTGCATTGACAGCAAAGGAGCACCCCACATTAAATAGCCCTCTGATAAATGGAGCTGTTTACCACACACAGTTGTTTCCTGTTCCATAAGCTTTGGGGGCTGATGTTTGGGGTGAGCTGTTTTGCAAGAGGGGTTTGGCTTGTGGGGTTTTTTGTTGTTGTTATTTTTAAATTATTATTATTATTATTATTATTATTTGGGGTGTTTTTGTTTGGAGAAGGCAAACAAAACACATTCTTGAATGGTTACACGTTCTTGATCTGAAGTTGTGAAGAGGCCATTAGGAGATCCTTCCACTTTTTCCCTAGTTATATCTTCAGAATGTTTGTATAGAACAGTGGATTTTATCTTTTGAGTTTGCACCTTAGCCTGTCTTGTTCCCTTTGCAATGTTTCCTGTGATGATTTATGGTAATGCTCAGTTGTGCATTACTACTTTAAGGTTATCCTACTTTGACACCAACTGGTGTAAACGTGTCAGAAAGTAGGAACTTCCATTTGTTGTCAGGGCGTTTGTTTGCAGTTGTGTGAGTTGTGTGTGTGTTTTCTGTGGCTCCCAGAGATGCCATGCTCTCTGCCTACACACTAGGGCTGATTCTTATAAAATCTTTTTTTCTAGCAGTTTGTCTGATCTGACTTTGCAATTTTTTAAGAAGTTGCTTAGGTTTCTCATGACATGTAAAGCACAAGCTGGCAGATCTGTGGCTTGAGGGGAGGAAGATAATCCAATATGTGAAGTGTTTTTCTGCATTTCCACGGAACAGAACTAAATTTTCCTTTTCTGATGAAAAGTACATGTATATATTTTTAAGCTTTTGTCACTGACATTGTAAAATACTATATTGTGCAATCCATCCCTTTCCTAATTTATATAAGTTTAAAGGAGCTTACTGCCTAAGGGAGCTCTCCATCTGTAGCTCATTTCTTTCTCTACCATACATTTTGGGGTTTTTTAAGAGCTCTGTGATTTTTCCTTATCTGCCTTAGGGCAACTCACAGGAAGCAACCCAAACACCTGCACATTGGTGCCTCAGTGCTTGCTGCAGGTTATTGAAAGCACATAACAAAAGAGAAGATACATAGCTTAAATTCCGTAATAGAAAATAATGTTCTGCGACCTCCCTCATACTGTTAAATTCAGTGTGACATCTGAAGCAAGAAAGAGTGGAATGCTCTAAAGAAATCCTTTAAAATTGGCTTTTAAATTGTGAACCAGGAGCTGTGTCTCCTGCAGAGACATCAGTGGCTTTAACTGAGCAAAAATTCCTAACATTTGTGAATATAAATCCTTAAAATCTGTTTGACCTCTTTGAAAAATCAAAGGTGAGGGTTTAAGGGACACTGGGATTATGAAGATTAACTCCCATTCCCAGCCAACTGTTCCTAGTGGCAGCAATTCTGAGAAAAATACTTTGCTGTGTGGTGGAAATAGCTGATAAGGCATTGTCCTACTCCTGCAAAGGGAAGCTTTAGAGTTGTGATGTGAACTAGCTGGAGTGCTTGTTCCTTAGGGGTAGCTCTGGATTAAGGTAGTAATAATTCAGGAGAGAATCAAAGTGAGGGATCATGAGCTTTTGAAGTGCAAGGGAAAACCATGATCATGTGTATTGTGTTGATTGCCAGCTTGGTCTGTACCTCAGCTGCTGTAGGTTATGTTTGTACCTTTAGCTGGGATGCAGCCAGAATGTTTCTCCTTAGTTTGTTTTTTTAAGCTTGAGAAAACAAATGAGTCATATCCTTGCACTGTAAACACTACCTTGTTCTTACTTTTCTTTGCAAGGTATTTATTTTGTCCTTTCAGAAGAACAGTTGATTCTCCATTACCCTGTTAAAAATTATACCAGAAACTTGGAGCTTTCTTTGCTTCCACTGAAGAACCTCATGATTTTTATCAAAACTTAGATATCGTGTGCAACCTGGAATTCCTGTATTCAAAACCTATTTTTTTGTGTTCTGCTCCCCAGAAGAGCCTGGTTTGGTACACAGGGGACAATATTTTAAGACTGAACAGTTTAAGGTTGTGTTTGTGTGTTGCAGGGGAATGTGGGGTGTGCGTTGAAAATTGCATCTTTCTGAAAGTGAGAGCCAGCAAAATGGATTGTAATTCTAAATGTCATTAAAGCCTTCTTAGCAGAAAGATAAGCCATTTAAAATGTGGCATAATGCATATCTTGTTTTGGGGCTTGGGGCTGTAAAATGCAGATTGCTTCTGGCTGCTGGACTCCCTGCTGCAGTACACGTCCTACGGGGTGATGCCGCCGAGCCTCAGCCACTCCGAGCACAGGCAGCGGCCGCCGTCGGGAGCCGGCTTCTCCCTCCCCGAGCGCATGGAAGGTGAGACACAGCCTCAGTGGCCAAGCACAGCCCGAAGCTGAGGGACTCACGGGCCAGGAAGGCTGGGGCAGATCCCTTGAGTTATGTGCCAGCAAGGTTGGTTTGCTGTGAGCTCTGCAGTGTTGTGCTGTTTTACTGGAAGAGAGCACATATTCCAGGGTTTTGCTGTGATAATATAGTTGGGATTCGACTGAAGAAAATGTTTTTTTCATAGAGTAGGAATGTTCAGATGTTTGGTTCTGTAGGGGGGCATTCTAGTTGCTAGTAACAGAGCATTATAAAGCATTCAGTCTTATCTCACATACTGCCAGAAAAACTTGGATTAACTGCTGTGGTAGGTGCAGGTTCCTACTGTTTTGTATGGTACCCTTAGGTTAATTCTGATATTTAGCTGTGAGTCCTCGTTACTGTAAACAGCTCCTGGCTTTACAGCAGCACTGTTTAGCCCAGGGTCAGTGTTGGTAATTTTTATCTTGCCTGTCTTTGGGTAAAAAAGCCAAAGCCTTTCTCTGCTGTGAGTTGCAGGTAACCATTTACATCGATACTCAAAGGTGCTCGAGGCTCATTTGGGAGACCCTAAACCCCGGTCCCTTCCTGCTTGTCCTCACCTGTCCTGGGCCAAACCGCAGCCTTTGAATGAAACTGCCCCCAGGTTAGTATATGTCTTTCTTGTACAAGAAGTCTCACTTTTGAGTTCAGCTGAAAAATAATTTGTTCTAGCTGCTTTTGAAAGGGACAGCTGTAATGCCTTTTCCTAGAAAAATACCAGATTGCAAAGAGGAAATAAGGATTAATGCCTCTTCAGTGAATAACTTTGACTCACCTAATAGCTACACTATGAAACTTGGGGATTTTAAAAATAACTTCACAAGTCACTGTTGTGATTGAGTGATTCCAACTTTGAGTGAACAGTCTTGATGAAACCCACTGTCATCATGTGCCTTGGAAAGAGTTTTCTGAAGCATTTTCTTGGACAACTCTCCTAGTGCTGCCTTCTCTCCTGCCATTTGTTAGTCCCTTGAAGGAGAGTGCTCAGCACACAGCCCTTGCTTGTCTGCTGGTTACTTTTGGAAGTCTGTGTGCGAGAAAGAGTTGTTGGTACATAGTTGCTAATCTAGGTTGTGTCCCTGTGGTGTCTGAATTTAAATTTGTAGGCCTGCAACCTGCAAAACCTAAAGAATGGATTGGATCATCATTTGGGTCTAGACTAGTGAGTTATACATAGGTTGTATATGTATTGCCACTTTCTCTGTGTGTTCCTACAAGATTCCTTGCATTAATGAAGTAAATGGGCAGACACTTCTGTCTTTCCATTTCTTTTAGCAACCTTTGGAAACATCAAAAATTACTGTCAATCGACCTTGATAAAGTGGCACTGCCCAGTTTTCGACAGAACCGACCCCAAGTGAGACCACTGTCCCCTGGAGAAAGTGGAGCATGGGACATTCCTGGAGGTAAATATTGAAAAGTTTGAAAGTTGCTGTTTTGGCTATGCTTTTTGCATAAGCTTTGAAAAAACCCCAAAACACAGCACAGTAGAGGCTACTGTTTATTTTCAGTTGTAAAAAACATGCATATAATAGTATGGCAGTGTTATTAAAGGCTGTCTGATGAAGTTTTTTTTAATATATGAAAGTTTGTTCAGTAGAAAGTGTGCATGATATACTGGGAGGAAGATCTTGGTGGGTGCATTTTGATAGTTGAGGTTTGTTTGGATGCTGTTCAGTCTGATGGGTCAGCAGCAGCTCCTGTCCTTGGGAGCTGTGACCACATTCCCACTTCTAATTAAAATTTCCTTCTATGTGTGCACAAAAGCAGAGTCCAGAAGAGTTTGTCAGAGGTGCCTTGGACAAGCTGTTACACTAACAAATGATGTCTAGCACTCAGAACAGCTTTCAGGTGGGCAGCTCTCCTTCACAAGACTGGCATTGCAGGCTGAGCTGAAGCAGTTGGAAAGCCTCGTATGTGCTCTTTCCCAGACTGAGCTGCTAGACCAGAGACACCTGTCAAAATGAAGGGCTTGTTTCTCTAGCTCATCCTCACTGTATGCACAGTCTCTGGAGCAAGCAAGCATGAAATCACTTTCCTCGTTCCATCAGGATTTGAATTACAGCAATTACTTAGTAGTAAGATTATGGTCAAGTGTTTGCATCTCTCTTCTAATGCAAAACAGAAGACTGTTGTTACAGGGGAAATCTGGGCTATGCTTTCATGTGCCCAAATAGGTCAAGGTGGAAATGTTGGTGCTTTTCTGTAATGTTAGCATCCCATCTGATTTTCACTAATCGGTCTGCAGCTGTTAATCTTCCTGTCTGAAATGTAATCTGATTAATGGCTGCCTGGGCTTTGAACAAGAGTTAGCTGCAGATCCTTTTGGTAGATGGCATTAGCACCACAAAGCCATTGTGGCTCACGTGGTAACTGTGCCTTCCAAACCTCTTTGCCTTTCTAGGTATAATGCCAGGCCGGTACAACCAGGATGTGGGACAGACCATTCCTGTCTTTGCCTTTCTCGGTGCCATGGTGGTCCTGGCGTTCTTTGTGGTGCAGATCAACAAAGCAAAGAGCAGGCCAAAGAGACGGAAACCGCGCGTGAAACGGCCGCAGCTGATGCAGCAGGTTCATCCACCAAAGACACCCTCTGTGTGAAAGCTCTGCCTTGCCAAAGATGACCTCCTGTGACTGCTTGCTTTCCAGGGTGATGGATCGCTCCCCATGGAGGTGCAGTGAATGTGCACCTGACATCATCTCATAGTCTTTGGTTTGTGGAGAGAAAAAAAGAACCTCAGCTGATCATCTGTACATAAAACTGCAGCTTTAAGCAGCTGAAGCCACCAAAGACTTGAATACTGTTTAAATGGCTGCTTAGTCACTACATATCCCAACAGGGGGAAAATGGACCTTTTTTTTAAGCTGACCAAACTAAAATTTATTTCTTTAGAGGCTATTTTCTATATTTATTGTTGGGGAGGGCGGGGGAAAAGTCACTTTAAGGACCTCTGCTAAGGAAAATCAAGTGCATTTTTTTGGATGGAATGCAATTTTCTAGAATGGTTCTATGCTGAAGAGTATAATATGCACCATTAAAGGAGGAAGGGACTGAGAGAGACCAGTACAAATCAGTGAGGCATACTCCTGCAGTTTATTTTTATAAAGCCAACTACCATGATGTTTTGTAATTTTTGGTCACGATTTCACCGTTGTTGGTGAAGCAGATTTTTCAATAAATATGTTATCTATATGAAGCAAAGACAGTGTGCTAAGTGGCTCTTCTTTCCACTTGCAGTCAAAGAGAGCAAATTGCTGGGTAGAGAAGATTTTCATGTCACCTGTCTTCCCACCGTATCTTTGTCCTTACCGGTGGTATCCCAAGTTGCAGACTTCTTTGGAGCACTAACTGGGCAGTCATGCAAACAGTGCTTGCTCTGAGTGAGAACAGAGTTCTGGAAACCTTCAAAACTCAGCAACACATAAGGAGAGAGCTCTCAAAGAGCTGTACAGGAAACTGTCATGGGAATGGCACCTAAAAGCACTATGTGGTATCACAGAGATGAAAACCCAGTCTCCTTTAGTTTCTCCTGCTTGAAAGCCTGTGAATTGTCACTGGCTTAAATTAGGATGCAGGCACAAGTTTCCCCTGTCCGTGCGGTGCCAGTTAATGTTGCCATAATTGAAATAGCTTCTCTCTTTTCTAGTGAAACTGAGCTTTTCCCTGCCAACTGCTTTCATCATTGCTCCAGATGAGCACCTTTTCCTAGGAGGCAGGAGCTGGTGGCTGCCTGTATTTGTGACTGGAATGGCAGCCTGGGCAGGTAAGCAGTGCGCGCTGGTGAACGGTCCTGGGGGAGTTCATGGGCAGCTCTGGGCATGGCTGGAGAAGGAGGCGGCAGGGACAGCCCTGCTGGGCAGTCTGCACCCATCCTCTTAGGGCTTACCAGCAGGGATGAGGGTGGGCTGTGGGAAGTGCACTGCAGGAGAGAACTTCGCTCCATGTAGTCATGGAGCCATGGATAGAGTTTGTGAGTGTTCTGCAAAAAAGACTGGACAAACCAATTTTCACTAACTTGAAGAATGGTTGCCTTTTTCCAACATTTCTCTTCTGGAGGATGCACTGGAAGAGGCAACATTCTGTTGTCGCAGCAGAGAAGGCACTGAGCTTTTGTTTTGGAGACGCTAGTGGAAGATTCTTAGGGCTGAGAAGATGGTCCCAAGGCTGGGCTGCTTGTGTCATCCCAATGGGGCTGGAGCCTCTTGCTCCTCCCTCTCTGAACACAGATCTATAATGACAGGGAGGGAGTTTTCAGCATCTTAGCTGTGACATTAGGGAGAGGACCATCATAGGACCAGTCAGCAGCAGCTGTGCAACTTGTCCAGGATGTAAAAAATCTATCAGTAAAGGTGTGAAATCTCAAGTGCCAGACCTCAGAAGGGATTGCAGGTAGCAAAACGTAATTGTGATCAGTGTTTTTATTTGTATGAAACAAGGACTGTCCATTTGCATTTTTGTACCTTCTACAGTCTTCAAAGGTAATAATGTGGAAAATATTAACAGCCCTTCTTCCACCTGCCAAAGGGACACAGCAGCAGGTAAAGCTGCCAACCCACAGGGACCCTCGGGTTATGGCTTGTAGTCCAGGGGCTGGAGCCCCAGATAAATGGGAGAAAGAGAGGAAATGATAAGGGACAGAGCTCGGAGCCACTGAGAAGAGAAGCTGTCTGCTGTGTTGGTGTGTGAGATGGGATGCACCTGTTTGGTTTGAGGTTCTTCCATCAGAGGAAACTGGAAAGCTTTGGTGGCACTTCTCAGGTTGGTGCTAATGAGGAGACTTGCTCCTCATCACAGCACTAATGAGAGATTAAGGCTACACTGCAGCCTTGAAACCAGAATCAAGTGTATCAAAGCACCAGTCCGAATTAAGAGCCTTTCCCAGTGGCTGGTATTTTACAGCCCAGTGGTTAATTTCTAAGTCGTAGAGGCCAATTATTTCCGAAGCCTTTGGTGTGCAGCTAATGAAGGCTTGGAAGGACCCTTCTAAGTGTTTATAAGCTATGTAGGCGGCAGAGATGTAATGGAGGTGGCAGGCACAATTAGCCATCCATAATTCCTCCTAGCAGCTGATTAAAGTCTCTTTATCCGTCTTACCAAGATCAGAAGGGCACATATTTGGGAAATCAAAAATGCATTAGGGGCTGTCAGCCAACGCCAGCGCCTGTGTGCTGAGCCCTGGGGCAGTGGCCTGTGCCAGGAGTGGCACAGAGCTGCTGTGTGCCCCTATGTTGGGAATGGACCCCTCATTCCTGTGGGGTGCAGCCTCCTCTGTGTAGATCCTCCGCAGCATCAGTTGCCCAATCCCGTTATCCGGGCATCCCCTTTGCCTGCGTGGAGCAAGGAGTGGGATGGGATGGCTCCTCTCCAAAGTCTCCCAGTGCAGGAAAGCACCAATGGGCTTTTAGCTGCTGCTGGGACTCGCAGGGGTGCTGGCCTCATCGATGCTGCACCCAGCGAGTTAGGGTGTGTGAGCTGCGGCTGCCTTCCTCCACCCTTCCCGGGGCACTCCATAACGCCCTTTGGTGGCAATTTCATGCCTGGGTGAACAGAGCAGGATGAGGGAGGCCTCAGTCTGCCCAGCCCTGCGGTGATGATAATTTCGGGCAAAGTGAGAGCAGAGCCCCCAGCCAGCTGCCCCGGTCCCGCGCTGGGAGCCGAAGGGGCGGCTGTGCTGCGCAGGAGCGCCCCGCGGGCCGGGGGTGCCGCGGGCGCTGTGAGCAGGACGGGGCTGGGCTGAGCTCCCGCCGGCGCTTCCCACGGCCGCCTCCCGCCCAGCGCCCCCTCCCCACGGCCGGGGGCGGGGGGTCCGCAGCCCCGCGCCGCCCCCGGGCCCCGCGGAGGGGCCACAGCCCCGCGGGAGCGCCGCGATGGAGCGGGCGGCGGCCGAGGGCCGGCCCCTGCTGCCGGCGCCGGGCGGCTCCGCCGGGCTCTCCTCGCCCGGGCTCTCCTCCGCCGGCGCCGTCTTCATCCTGCTCAAGTCTGCGCTGGGCGCGGGGCTGCTGAGCTTCCCCTGGGCCTTCGGCAGGGCCGGCGGGGCCGTCCCCGCCCTCCTGGTGGAGCTGGTAAGGGCGGACTCGGGGGCGCCGGGCTGCGGCAGCCGAGGGGCGCCGGTCCGGAGAGGGAGCGGAGGGAGGGGATGCACCTGCTCTGGCGCTCGGGGAGCTGGCGGGCACCCCCCTCCCGACCCCGCAACACCCTGAAGTTGTTGTTGCGGTGCCACCTTAGGGATGCCCTTTGCAGCTGAAGCCACGCTTGTAGCTGGCTTATAACTCGGAGTAAATGGGTGTCCGCTCCCGTACACGCACCAAAACCCCAAACCTAAACCCGAAGTACCACGTCAGGGTGTGTCTCCATCCATTTGCTGACCTTTGTTACCCAGAGCCACAAGGTGATCTGGCTGGTAACCTGGTCCCTGGCCGTGGGCCTGCTGTGTCCTGCTCTGGTCTGGGGGTGGAGGAGGGTCGGCGTGGTGCTTCCCGCTGGCTCTGTGCCCGCAGGGCTCGCTGGTGTTCCTGGTGAGCGGGCTGGCCGTGCTGGGCTATGCCGCGGCCCGCAGCGCCCAGCCCACCTACCAGGGCGTGGTCCGGGCCGTGTGCGGGGCGGCCGTGGGGAAGCTCTGTGAGGTCTGCTTCCTCCTCAACCTCTTCATGATCTCCGTGGCCCTCCTCAGGGTGGTGGGCGACCAGCTGGAGAAACGTGAGTTATTTCCCCTCACTGTGTTTGGGACTTGGTTGGGGTCGGCAGCTCTCAGGAGTGAGGGGAAGGTGCTCCCACATGGGTTGGGGTCACCCCTCAGGGTTTTCCTGGAAATTCTGAAGACACGGGGCTCCCTGGTTCTGCCATGGTGTGATGCTCCCGACCTCCCTGGGCCATCTTTCAGGGTGCAGCTGACCCCCCACTGCCTCCCCACAGTGTGTGACTCCCTGTACCCCAACGGGACACTGAGTGAGGCCCCTCAGCTGCCCCCCTGGTACGTGGACCAGCGCTTCACCCTCTCAGCTCTCTGTGTCCTCGTCATCTTCCCACTCTCTGTCCCCAGGGAGATCGGCTTCCAGAAGTACTCCAGGTACCACCTGGGCTATCCTTGTGGTGGCCCACCCCTAGGTACCCGGTACCCCAGGTTGCCACCTCCCAGGAACCTGTGGGGCTGTGGGAACCCCTCTCCTCTGTTCCTCCTGGCTGTGTTCTGATGCTCTCCCATGCCCTGACAGCATCCTGGGCACGGTGGCTGCCTGCTACCTCACTCTGGTTGTCATCCTGAAATACTACCTGCAGGCAGAGAACCTGCGTTTGACTGAGTCGCCCCAGCCCTCCAGGTAGGAGGGTCAGCCCCTTGTCCCTCCTGCCCTGACCTCCGTGGCCTGAGCAGTGACATGGGGGCAGGGCTGGAGGCAGGGCAGGGGTGGTGCTGGGCCCTGTGTGTGGTGGGGGTGAGCTGGGGACAACTCACAGTGGTTGGTAACTCCCAGCCCCAGCTTTCACCCCTTTCTCCCAGAATCACTGGGCGAGAGATTCCCATAGTGCCATCCAGGCTGCGCAGTTTACAGCATGTTTTTTTTCTCCATGAGAGCTCATGCCTTTTGTTCTCTGCTTCCTCTCCAAATGCCACAGGTCCTCCTCCTGGACCTCCATCTTCAGTGTCATTCCCACCATCTGCTTTGGCTTCCAGGTAGGTCACCCTGGCTCCTCTGGCTGCAGCTGTCAGGGCAGTGCTGGCAGCCCCCAGTGGTGTCCCAGACCATAGGGATGCCATCCCTGGAAGGGCAGGTTGCTGGAAAAGGGACTTGTGGCTGTCACCAGAGGGTGGCTGTGAGGCAGGACACAAGTGCCTGGGAATGGGGCAGAACGGGACAGGACACCCATAGGTGGGAGAGAGGATGCTGGGGGTGGGAGCTGTGCCTGCATGGGGCCCCAGCACCATCCCCCCTTGCCTTGCAGTGCCACGAGGCATGTGTGGCCATCTACAGCAGCATGCGCAACCAGAGCTTCTCCCACTGGGTCACCGTCTCTGTGCTCTCCATGCTCATTTGCCTGCTCATCTACTCCCTCACTGGTAACCCCAGCACCAAACCCTTCACTCCTCCTTGCCCTGGAGGTCCCCTCTCCCCTTGGCTCATCCATCCTTCTCAGAATTCCTCTGTCCTGCTCGCTGCTTGGCCGCCCACCCCCATGTCCCTGTCAGCAGGGCTCTATGGCTACCTGACCTTCGGCGAGGCCGTGGCGCCCGATGTCCTGATGTCCTACCCAGGGAATGACCCGCTTGTCATCGTCGCCCGCCTGCTCTTTGGCGTCTCCATTGTCACCATTTACCCCATTGTGGTGCTGCTGGGCAGGTGAGGGGAATGGTGACAAGCTGGGTGTCCCCTGAGCCGATGCAGCTCCCCTGGGTGCCGTCAGCCCCCGCAATCCTCCCTCCCAGATCCGTGGTGAAGGACTTGTGGGCAGCCCCGAAGCGCGGGGCCGTGGCAGTGTCTGAGGCACACGAGCGGCGCAGCCGGGTGGCACTGACGGTCACCTGGATGGCCGCCACGCTGGGCATCGCCCTGTTCGTGCCTGACATCGGCAAAGTCATCGAGCTCATCGGGGGCATCAGCGCCTTCTTCATCTTCATCTTCCCAGGCAAGAGTAGGCACAGGGAGGGAGGAAAGCGGGAGGGGGCACAGGTGCCAAGGGCATCGCTGCAGGGAAGGTTTGGGGGTGCAGGGCTGTGCTTGTGGGGGACAATGCAGTGAGGCTGGGTGAGGGGTGCTGTGTTGGGGCTGAGCTTCTGCACTGACAGCAGGGCTGTGCCTCGTGTGCGTGACTGGGACCCGCAGCCTCGGGCCACGCAAAAGGTGAGTGTCTGCGTGCTCAGCGGTGCTGGGGGCAAGGGAGGGGGTAGGGACAGGGCCAGGGTGTGGTATCCCATGGGCCATGGCCAGGGCAGACCCTTGGGGTCACCCTGGTCAAGGTGGGAACCCTGTCAGGAGTGGGATTTGCACGTGGAGGGAAATGCTCTACCGGGGCTGTGCCTGGGAATGTCCCTGCATACCACGGCTGTGTCCAGGCATCAAGGAGGTGCCCAGGTACCAGAGTGACTTTAGGGGCAGAAGAACTGTGGAGTTTGGTGGTACTGGGGCACCCAGTGGGGCCTGGGTGGTCAGGTTGGGGGTCAGAGATGCAGGGACAGGAAGCCATCAGGTGTTCAGTGTCTGTTGTGCCAGGGCGGTGTGTCCCCATCACTGCTCCTCTCTGGAGGGGCTGGGACACAGCAGCAATCCATGTCAGGGGGCTGACATAGTGCTGGTGAGTTTGGGATAAGTGTGTGCTTAAGCATGTGTATGGTGCCCCTGGGGGAGCAGCAGAGGTTGAGGGAGGATGAAGGTTATGTGGTGGGTGGAGGCAGCAGCCCAGGACATCACGGTCTTGGTCAGGAGGGTGCTCTGGGGACCCATGAACATCTGGGGAGGGGTGCCAAAGTGCTGGAGGGGCCAAGGCAGAAGGCCAGCAGGGGCATCCAGGTGAGTGACAAGGGCTTGGAGAGGTCCCTTGGGGAGACCTGTCAGGGCATGAGCCCATCATGAGGAGAAGGGACATGAGCTGGAGTGATGGAGACAGTCCCAGCCTGCCCAGGACAGTCTGGGAAGGAGCATGGTGCTGAGGACCCTGCAGCAGAGCAGCAGCCGGGTTTGGGGTGAGTGCTGCATCCCAGGGGCTTAGTTTAGTCTGGGCCGAGGAGGGCTGTGTGCCTGGGGAGGAGGGAGCAGGGAGGTGCAGAGCCAGGGCTCCCTCCAGGCTTGGGGCTGGAGCTGGGGAGGGGACAGGGCTGGAAGCATATGGTGATAGGATGGAGCTGGGGTGTGTGGGAATGGTCGTGCCGAGCACAGGGTGAGGGATGTGGGTCTCTAATCTGTCAGCAGGGCCACTGGGCACAGGCAGAATTGGGAATGATCGTGTGGTGGCATCTGCTGGCTTTGGACCAAGGTTTGTGTGTCATTGCAGTGGACAGGGGGACTGCTGGGCTCTTCAGCCATCGACTGGGAGTGAGGCAGGGGAGGCTGACCCTGCAGTGAGCCCCACAGCCAGAGGAGCTGGGGTACAGGGGTGGCCCGTAACTGAGGTCAGCTCTCCCCGGCAGCCTCTGCTCGTGTCGCTGCAGGGCTGCTCTCATCGCCTGGGGCGTTCTCTCCGTTCTCGGCGGTGCCTTCGTGTGCGGGCAGAGCGCTGCCCTGGCCGTGCTGGGGCTGCTGCGCTGAGGGACCACAGAGCCCGTCGTGACCCCCCCGACCCTCCCCGTCCTGCCCGAACGCAGCCACGCCGCTGGATCCCATGGCGCTTTTATTTGGCATCGCCGTCCCCGTTGTACAGTGGCTAATAAAGACAGGAAGAGGGTATTGGCAAGGGTCCACACCACACACCCCGAGAGACCCCCACGCATGGCGGGGTGGGTGTGGGATTGGCACAGACAGACACACACACAGATGAAGTACAGACCCCAGGAAGGAGGGGAGGCAGCCACCCTCGCACCTACAAGGCACCAGCTGCAACTGTGCACATGCAAAGGAAACCCCTGGGGACCCGCGACAGCTGGAAAAGACTAAGGGGCACCTTGGGAGAAGGGAAATCCCTCCTCTGCCACCAGCCTGACTCCCCCCTCGGGCACAGGTCCCCATCCCTGCAGGTACAAACACACCAGGCACAGCCTCAACCCCCCAGTCTTCTCCCTGGGTGGCCCTGGGGACTTGCACAGACCCCCCAAGCTACTCCCTGCTCTCAGGAGGGGCTTGCTCCAGCCTCCCACCTCCCACTCCCATCCCTCCTTCCTAGTGCCTGCCTGCCTGTACCCATTGCCCCCCCTCCCTGCCTACCTATGTCTGGGGGGTGTCCCCCTCCCCAAACCCTGCCAGCCCCTCCCTGGCAGTCCTTCTTTCCCCCAAGACCACCCCAGACCAGGGAGAGATGCCCCAGGTGTTGGGGTAGCTGAGGGAGGACTCTGGGGTGGGGGACACACACATGGGAGTTTCCTTCACTGCAGCCAGGTCACACCGACACCTCTCCCAGGCACGGCCACCCCAGAGGGGACAGGTGCTGGCAGGCCCCGGCACGGACCATCACTCTCGGCTCAGGGTGCACCAGGCAGCTGCAGGGGAACATCACTGCAGGGTCACACCTGCCCAGCCCCACATCGCCCTGAACCCCAGCCAGCCCAGCCCATGCCACCTGCCCACCCTTGTGCCCCAACAACTGGAGAGGTGCTGGCTGCCCAGGGGTCCCTGTCCCCCACCCTCTGGGGCGGCTGCCCTCCTACCTGGCACAGCCACGCTGGAGATGGCCTCAGGCTGGCTGAGCGTGTCCACCTTGACGTGCTGGAAGCTCTTGCAGGTGGCACTCTGCAGGTGCCTGCACCCAGGTAGGAGACAGTGGGTGACACCCAGCCCCCCCAGAAACACCGTTCCAGCCCCCCACAGCACCACGGGCTCTGGCGGGGCTGGGTGCCAGCAATCCTGCTCACTTCTCCTTGTGCAGAGCACCCTGCCTTGGTTCAGGACACTGACCCCTCTCATCACCACATCCAAAGGCACTCCCAGGTGGGAGGTGTAGAGAGACCCACCCCAACCCCCTTGTCCTGTTTACAGGGACAGACAGACAGACAACTCCTCAGTCCTGCCATCAGACAGGGGACAGAGCTTGGGGCTCAGGTGTTCTGAAAACCCTCCACATCCAAGCCTCCCAAAACAGGCTTTTTCATCCCCTCCCTTACCTCTTCCAGTCCTCCTCGGTCTCCCAGAACTCGTAGACAATGAAGGTGACCCCATCAGGCAGCTTCACTGCGGTGACACTGGCAGAAACGGAGAGGGGGTGAGCCCCCAACATGGGGCATCCCCCTGCCTCTGCAGCCACAGGTGTGCTCGAGGGTGGGCTACCAAGGGGGACCCCAGTCCCAGCAGCCCAGGTAGGGGTAGCCCCCCACACCATCCCAGCACTCCCCAGCCCATGCAGCAGTGTTGGTGAGCATGACTACATCCCAAATCCTGCTGCTTTGCCTCATTCCTTCACTTGGTCCCCACTCCAGCCCATGCCAAGCCCCCACCTCCCCAGCGGGCAGCTGCTGATGGTACCCACTGGAAGCAGTCCCGCTCCCCGGCCACGCTCTTCAGGTACTGCTTCAGGGAGCTGCAGAACTCGCCCAGGTGCTTGTGTGACACTGTCATCTCGTTCCTCACCAGGAGCAGGTACTGCCGGGCCCCCAAACACAGCATGTGAGACCACAGAAGCACAGTGACCCCCAAATGTGGCTCTGTGCTGCAGGGGTGGGGCACACTCACCGTGCAGGCCGTGCTCTCGCTGTCCGACAGCCGCTGGTGCAGGTCAAACCAGAGGGTCTGGGAAAAGGGCAATAGGCAGCACAGGGGGTGGTGGATGGGCTGAGGCTGCAAGGCTCTCTGTGCTTGGTGGGTTTCTGTGCCCAGCACTTGCAATGACTGTGCCCCCTTCTCTACAGGGAACCGACTCCAAGAACCTCTTGCACCTCCAGTCAGGACCCTTCACAAAATTCCCTGTGCTCCCATTGCAGCCAACATCCCAACACCACATCCTCATCCCTGCCCCAAAACAGCTGGGGCAAGGTTGCTGAATTGTCCCTGGGATGGCAGGACAGCCCCACACAGGGACATGCTGGCCCTTACCTTGTCCTCCAGCTTGCCAATCAGCTTGGCCAGCCTGTTGATCTGCCCCTCCAGCCCCTCTGCCTTGGTGTCAGGGGAACCTGTGCAGAGCCAGGAGACATTGATGGAGTGAGGGGCACCTGCAGGCGCCCCCTGAGAGCCCTGTGCTCCTGCTGGGACTTGAGTGCTCCAAGCCACCCCAGGCAGCCAGCACTTACCAGCCTGGAAGTTTTTTCCTTGCTCCCTGGAGACCATCCAGGTGGTGGGAGAGTAGCTGGGCACAGGGTTGTCATACCAGGTGTCACTCAGGCCGTGACCATCCTTGCTGGGGTAGTGTCTGCAACCAGAGAGCACACAGGGTGTCAGGACACAGAGTGGCATGAGCCAGCCTGGGGAGCCAGCACTGGAGCATCCCATCTGGCAGCTCTGCAAATAATGCCAGACCCCTTGGAGAGCAGCAGTGCCCACACTGTGCCCAGGCAGTGCAGGCTTCCTCCTGCACCACCCCTCAGCATCAGCCAGTGTGGGAGTGGGTCAGAAACAGAGGAATGTCAGTGGGTTGCTCCTAGCAGCCATCACTTCTCCACCTGCTTATGGAACAGCACAGCCCTCCTGGCACCACCAGCAGCCTTCAGGGACTTTTTCTGTCCTACTCAGACACCTGCAGTATGGGGCATTTGGGCCCCTGAAGCTGTGCTCAGCCATCTGCACCTTACTGGGGTTGGTTTTGCAGTCCAATGGCTTTGGTGGCTTTCAGAGAGGAAAAGCTGCTGCCACCCAGAGTGCCCCTGCCCGAATGGCTGCCCATGAGCAGAGGCTGTGTATCCCACTGACAGACTGCAGCTGCAGTTCTCCTGGAGAACAGAAACACATCCACTGTAGCACTGCCTCCAACATGCTTTCTTTGGGTCTACAAAGCCCATTTGGCTTGGAGGTTTCTCAAAGATCCAAAAAACTGTCCTGAAACACTTCTGCAGATGGAGCATCCATAATCGCCATCCAGCACCACATCCTTGGTGATCCTCCCAGGACCCTGTTTATTTGCAAGCCAGAGAAGATGCTAAAATCTGCCATCTTCACAAGGGCTTGCAGCTGCCATCCATGTGAGTGAGATGGGAATGACCCTCTCCTTTCTTCTCCACCAACAGGAAGCCTGTGCCACAGAGGGAGAGGCTGAGCAGCTCAAAGGATTTCCAGTGTTTCCTTCCAGCAGGAGCAGCTCTGTGCCAGCTGACTGTTGACAGATGTGTCTGGGAGCCCTGGCTCCTCTCGGCATCTTTTGCTAGTCAAGCAGCTCCCAGCTGGATAAAACATGCTGAGTGCCCTGGAGCCAGTGGGCACCACACCAGCCAGCATCTCCTGCCCTCCTGTCCCTCCCCTGGCACCTGGCTCCTCTTAAGCACAATCGCTGGGTTCTCTTTCCCCAACTACCTCGTAAATCAACCAGCACGGGCTCCACCATAAACATGATGTGCAGATCTGGTCCCAAAGAACATCTGCAAGATAAGGAAGCAGGAGCAACAATAAAGGGTGCAGGAGCATCCCTTTGCTACAGGCTGTGCAAATTATACCACTGCTGGTCCCGGATTATCCCCTGTCAATAGACAGGAAATTAGGCAAAAACAGACAGAGATTTATTTTAATCACAATTTAATGAGGTGTCTCCATCTTGGACCTTTGCCTTCACACTTTGTTCTACAGCCCTTTATTTTCCTGCTTTTAGGCCACCTCTTTGTCTTCATGCGGATGCAGGAGATAATTTTTTGTGGGATTTGTTTTTCTTTTTAGCTATTATTTTAACAAGAAAACAACTGCAATATTCCCTATTATGATCTGGGCCCACACATCAACTAATAAAAGCCAGCAAAGTCTTTCATGGGCTCTAATTGCTCTGCCTGATGTTGGGTTTGTTTCCTCTTCATTGTTTTGCAGGAGCTCCTACTTCTTTTTGTGGAAGGTTTGCCACAAAACAAAGAGAAGAAAGGGATGTGAGATGATGAAACCCACAGCATTCCTGCTGGAAAAGCTGCTGGGATGGTGGCAGAGCTG
Source organism: Lonchura striata (assembly GCF_050655825.1). NCBI lineage: Eukaryota > Metazoa > Chordata > Aves > Passeriformes > Estrildidae > Lonchura > Lonchura striata. The sequence continues at coordinate 16,750,104 of NC_140713.1, read as the reverse complement.
CCCAGGCTCTGTGCTCCACAGAGAGGAGGGAGCTGGGATTTTCACTCTCCATGTGCCCCTCTGCCCACCCATGGCTTGGGGAAGCCAAAACATCCCCATGCAAGCGTCCCAGGCCTCCTGGTTTGAAGGAAGGGCAGGAGAAGGGCCGGTCTGACAATCAGACGGGTTTCCATGGCAGCCTGTCCTGGTTAGAGCTGTGACGGTGGCACTCTGAGGAGCTGTGTGACGCTGACACCGCGGGGACTGTGCTGAGGCTGCTGCCAGCTCCTCATCGCTCAGCCAGGGCAGCATCGGGACACTGGAGTTGCTCTGCTCTGTATGGCCCAAGCTCGATGGCCCGTGCTGGGCTGCTGGTTTGGGGACTCACGGCGCTGCCTTTTCCCTCTGGAGCATTATTACACCCGCTGAGTGCCCTGGCAGGAGGGGCAGCATCCCTGGCACGGGGATCTGCCCCTGTGGGCCGCCCCAGCTCAGCTCAGGTGGGTGCCTGTGCTTTGCCCTGGGTGGGAGCGTGGTTTGGTTTGCTCACCCAGCGCTGCCCTGGTTTGCATCCCCACCACAGCGCTCTCCTTAGCGGGGACCCTGGGCACTGCAGGAGAGGCAGGCACCGGACAGGAAAGAGCGGCAGAGAAAAGCCCCCGGATTTGGAGAAGCCGGGAAGGGAGGCAAAGAAAAAGGCCCAGCTCCCCTCTGCGTCTCCCTCACCCCACAAAAGCATCCTCCTCCACCCCTTCCATCCTCCTGCAGCGGGGAGGGCAGGAGTGCCGCAGACCTGGCGGGGTTGGTTTGCTCGTCGATGGCATCCACAGCACTCTCCACGGAGCTCAGCAGCGACTGGGTCTGGTTCGCCGTCTCCTTCAGCAGGAAGCGGGTCACGAACTGGTCCACGTTGCTGCCGCTCTCGTACACCTGCAGAGGCACACGGGCAGCGCGGTGAGAGCCAGCGCCGGCCACGCAGCACCACCGGGGGCCCAGCAGCCCGGCCAGCATCCCCGCACGGGCTGGCCTCCTCCCACGGCCCAAAGCCCCTCATTGCTCTCTTTAGCATGAGCTTAAATTACTTTAAAGTTGCCTTGCAGCCAGTGGGTGCAGGTATGCAAAGTGCGTCCTGTGCTTTGGAGATCCTTGCTCAGAGCTCAGCATGTTTTACAGTGCCCTAGTCCACAACAGCATGGCCAGCCCAGCACTCAAGAAAGGGGTTTGGCGTGATTCACAGGACTCAATGTGCTCTTTGACTGCCAGAAGCTCCCAGGGTGTGGCATTCACATACCCTCTGAATAGAGAGACACTTAGCTTTCTCAGGATTTCTCCTGAGAGAAGCAGAGAAAAGAGAATGAAAAGAATCCTTATCTCATTCGCTGCTCCTGTGTTTGTGCCCATGTGGAATGTGGTGTGGAGATTGTTTACCCAAGGTTGATTGGATTCTGGTGATGGTTGTTTGGATTCACTGACCAATTGGAATCACATGTGTGTTGGGACTCTCAGGAAAGAGTCACGCGTTTGTTAGTTAGTGATAATTCTTGTTAGTGTAATATAGTTATAGTATAATAAAGTAATTAATTAGCCTTCTGAAACCACTGGAGTTCAGACATCATTCTTCCCAGATGCTGGGGGCTGCTTTTACTGATACCAGGGTAATAAAACTTTTTCAAGACAAAGAACACATAAAAATATTTTAATAGAACAACTGATCTGCATGAAGCACCCAGGGCCCCTTTCCCAGCAGAGCCTTGCTGAGCCCTGCCCATGGCCCAGTCCTGCTCCTACACCTCCTGACAGGCACCAGCACAGGTGGGACACTGGCACAGACTGTCCAGCACTGAGCCAACCAATCCAGCATTGGTTCAACACCACTCCAACCAGCTCAACACCAGCCCAAGCCCAGCCCAGTGGCCACTGACCTCACCAGCTCTGGCTGAAGCCAGCCACTCAGCATCACAGCTGAAAACATTTGCAGTGAAAAAAAGGCTCCCCGAAACCCAGGTTCAGCAGCACCACTTTTTCCCAGACCCTTTTGCACCCATCAGTGCCTGCTGGGACAGCACAAAACCCTGCTGGGCAGCCTGCCCCTGTGTGCTCACATTTCCCAGCATGGGACTCCTCTGGGAGGAATTAATGAATTTTTGGAGCTATGAGAAAGGGATGGATGCTCCTGGCTCTCTGCATTCCATCAGCAATGACCACACTCATGGGACTGGAGTGGTCCCAGCACCCCTGGTTATCTGAGCATGCAGCAGCACAACATGAGCACCCCAGGCTCCCCAAAGAAAATTATTCCTGTTTTATGGCGATGCTACTAACAAGGGTTATTTCCATGGCAACTGGAGCAGCTCTGTGGGAACCCAGAGGGCCTTTATCTCTGCCTTTATTTCCTGTATTAAATCATAAAAGAAGAATGAGCTGATGGAAGAAACCCTTTGGGGGAACTGATCACAGAGCTGATTCCTCTCCCCTGGCTTGGTAGGGAAGCATTAATTTCTTGATGCTTCTTGAGCATCCAGTTAGCAGCAGTTAATGACTTCTGTCTAACACAAGAAAACCTGCTCCTCTCCCTGAGCAGCCTCAGTGTTTCTGGGGGATATGCACAATGAGGTGATGGTGATGCTGAAGCTGTGAGAGGATGTGTAGTTAAAGGTTGGATTTTTTATTACCTAACCACAGCCTATAATCTTGGTTCAGCTGTAGGAAAAATCAAACAGGTGATTCCCACATTAATTTAAATCAGTTGAACTCCCTACATGCAGATTCAGTGGATGGATGGATGGATGTTAGGTACAAAGCTCTTCCAGCCAGTGCAGAGATAATTGGAGAGTTTGTGAAGATCTGATGCTTTCTGACAGGCCAGTAAGCCACATGGATCTGAAATCAAAACAACAGTGATTTTTTTTCCTCCCACTTAACTAACTGGCCATTTGCCAGCCCAGCTGTGACATTTGCTCTCAGGAGCTGAATTAGAAATGCACATGCTTAGAGGTTTTTTCAGCAATCCCTCAGGTTCTCCTCTAGCATGTGTCTTCTTCAGGGTTGCAAAAACAAACCATTAAAAGGACCAGCTATAAAGGGATCCTTCCCATTGTCTTATTAAAACATTTGTCAGACTATCCTAGTGAGATTTAATGAGGTTTAGTCTTATTAATTCCACCCTGAAGAGTTATTTCCTCCTTGCTTAGCTTGAGAAGTTAAAATATTTATGGAGATCGTGTAATAATTGCCGCTCAATGAAGCTGCTTTGTGCCAGAAACTCTTGCACATCTCCAAGCCTGCTCTTTCCCATCCATCATTTCCAGACAAGCTCTTTGCTGAACTGCCTGGCCTTGACCTCTGCAGCAGCAAACAGGGGCCATGAGTGTTCACAATGAGCAGCAAGTGTGAAAACATCATTGAAAGGATGGCCTTGAGATTTCTGTGCTGATGGCTCCCAGGAGAGCCTCAGAAAGCATCATGATCTGACAAAGCAGGAAATGAAACAGAGACCTTCAAAACGGAGAGAGGAGTGGGAAAAGGACAGCATGCATTACTGGGGAAATATCGCCCAGGGCTGGGTCTCTGGTCAGCTGGCTGAGGGCCAAATCCCAAATCCACCCTCCTCCTCCACATCGCAGGCTTTTCATGTCTGCAAGGCACCTTCCCACACACGCTGGCAGCCAACAGAGGGACACCGTCTGCTCAAAGCCCACCACAACCCTTCCAGCTTTTGATTTCCACAGGAACCCACCCAAAATTGCCCAAATTCTGGCACAGATTAATGAAAACACCCCTGGGATGTGTTATGTGTGCAAAGCATAACTGGGATTTTGATGCTGTTGAGTGTTTGGATTTTCCAACCAGTGCTAAGTTTCCCTCACCAGACACTGGCAAATGGATGCTTAAAAATGGGCTCTCGTGGCCATGTCCTTGTGGGTATCAGGTACTGGGGAATGAGAGTTTTCAATGTTGTTGAACATCTCAAAGCTTCTTTGCTGGCATTTTTAAAGGTCACTATTCAGCTCATTAGGACCACAGGATGTAAAATATAGATTATTTTGCACCACCCACGAACTTGGAGACCCACTGTGACCTCCCCACATCTTCCCTTTGCCTCACAGGGTTACAACCTGACCAACAAGGCTTCCCAGTGCTGGCTTCCAGCAAGACTGGCCAAATTGGATGACAATTACCACGCCTGGGGACACTGATGATTTCTCCAACTGTTAAGAACCACAGTCCAAGCACACCCACAGAGTGATGCTGCCGAAATGAGAAGGCTTTTCAGTTGGAAACCAAAGGCAACTCTGTTTCACCCACACTTTTCCTCCAGCTAAAAAAGCAAAACCCAACAACAATCTTATTGCCATGCCATATAACACCCATCAACCTCATCCCAGGATGATGGGAAGGTTATCTTCCACCCACCCAGCCCTTTAAAAACCGGGTTCGTGTTGCACGGTAATCTCTGAGTGGCTGATTTAAATTCGTTGCTCATAATTGCCTGTTTGCTTCCAAGAGATATTTTCTTATAATTAAAATAACACTCAGCCCTGCCTCTTTCTCCCTTCACTCCCCCCGACTTTTAAATCCTTTCCAAAGCAGAGACCCAAAACTGATTGCCTGGCACATAATCAGTAGGAGAGACCTGAGGAGAACAGGCATTTAAATAGTTGATAAATGAAGGCATTACCATATGAAAGACCTTCATCCTTCCCGAAACAGCTCTAAAAAACCAAATGAGACACCTGTTCAGATTTAAAAAATGACAACAGCATCATATGGATCTGAAAAGTTTTTTGCTATAAAATCCTCCTTCTGCAAATCTCAATGTTGGACTCTTCTCAACTCATGCTTACCTTGGGTGGTCCTGAAGGTCTCCTGCCATGGACCCTTTCCAAGCAATTTATCACAGGACTTCTCTATTCTCAGTATCAGAGATCCTCCCTGCTGCACTGGAATCCATCACTTCTCGTGCAGCCACACAGGTGGAAGGGCAGGAGTCTGCTGGCCCACCCAGGGGCTGTGCTGTACTTCCCCAGGGTCACCTGTGGATCCAGAGGCTTCTGGTCCCTTTGCATCCTGTCCACTCACCCAGCAGGCTTGCAATAGGCTGGGAAGTGTGGCCTCCTACTTCTCAGCCCCCTGGCTATAATCAGCCTTTTGCTTCACACATGTTCCTAATTAGCTGTATTTAGTACCCACAAGGCAGCAATTTGATACATATTTCATTTCAGTTTTCCAAGGAAAGTGCGGGTTTTGTTTTCCAAACAGGACCTACTCAAAGGACCCTGCAGATGTAGCAGTGTGGGATGGTCATGCTGCTGAAGGCTCAGCCTGGCTGTGCCACATGCTCATGCTTTGACTTGCTCCCTCCCTCCACAGCTGCTCAGACTGTTTGGCAAGACAACAGCACTGACACCTTCACCATACAATTTACCTAAATCCCAGGAGTAATAGACCTAAAATGGGAGGGAAGAGGAGGAAAACCATGTCCTACAGGGAGGTCCATGAGAGCTGGAGCCAGGACAGCACAAGCAAGACCTCCAGAGAAGATGCTCTTCCTTTCCAGAGAGAATGGAATGAACTTTACAGCAACAGACCAGCAGAAGAGCAGTGAAGGAGGATCTTAATCTAAAAATAAGTTCCAGAAGAGACCTTAAGATTCATCTCCCTGCCAGTCCCTGCTCCCCACAGTCTGGCAGCCCAGGTGGATCTCCTGCACAGCCCTGCAGAGCTGGCAAGAAACTCGCTCCGGATGGCATCGCATGGGGAAGCAGAGTTCTGGGCTGGAGTCTGAGCAGAAAAGTTGGGGAAAATTCAGTTCTTGCAGAACTGAAGCAGCACATTTTGCTTTAATTTGTGGTGCAATATTTTCTTAAATCAGCTTCAGAGAAGAGTTGCAGAAATATTTTCTGAGAAGCTAAATGAGCACCTCCTTTCCTTTCAGATTGTTCTTCAACTATAAATTTCCATAACTTTTCTGAAGATCAGCATCTTTTTTTTGATATAGAAACTGACACAGAAATTGTTCAGAAGTGTGTCATCCAAAACACACAGAGAGTTGGCTCATCCTTTACCAGTTCACTGCCCCATCACCATTCATTTCTTTTTCCAGCCACAGCCATGCACCATGATTACATCTTTGACTGCATTGTGGGAGTGTTTCAGACCTGGCTGTGCTGCACTGCAGTGACCCCATGGGCTTCAAACCCAGACCAGAGGTCTGCAGCTGTTGTTCATTTAACCACCATGAGGCAAGGTCAGAACATGAGGTCTGTGAGAAGCCTTGAGCAGCTCACATTTTCTGGGCTGGGCACATCCCAGAACTGCCACCACTGTGCTGCTGTTCCACCCTGCCAGGGTCCATCCCCTGACATGGCACAGCCCTGCCCCAGGAACCTGACACCCTTGGTGTGAGCACCAAGTCCAGAGCAGGAGAAAACCTGCTCAAGTTAAATGAAAGGCTGAGATAAAGGGTTAGCTGGAGGATGGGAAGAAAATGTTCTTTTTGAGGATTATTTCTAGCGACTATTTTATCTCGAGGTGTCATCATTCAAAAAAGAGCAATATCACTTTTGGCAAGCTTAAGTTTGGCAGGTAAGAATGCAAACAAGAGCACTTGATATCGCTGATCTGGGCTGCGCTGTAGAACAAAAAATACCATCCACCATTTTTAGCATCCAAGACTGCTGGCAGGTGATTCTCACTCTGGGGCTGTAACTGAGCTGCTCAAACAAGCACAGTTTGCAGTTTGCTGCTGGGGCTGAAAACTGGGGTGACCCATGGTCAGCCTGGCACCAGCAGCAGGGAGGGGACATCTCTGCAGCACCTCCACGAGCCCCAGGAGCCCAGCATCTCCTGTTCTCTGCAATTACATCTCAAAAGGCAGAGACAAGAAGGATGGATTGCTGCAGGAACATTTTAACTCACAAATAACTTGCAAACCTATTCACCTGTATGTAGATACCTCTTTGCTCCCTACTGCTACTGGAGCAACAGCAGCTGGTCTTGAAGGTCAGTGCACTCATTTTTTTATGATTTACATATTCTCTCATCTAAATAATGAATTTTAAGGGGAAAATGCATTAGCAGCTGCTTTGGGTACAGTGCCAGTCCATAAGAACACATGTGGTGCTTGGCACTCTGACAGGAGAAGGCTCTCAGGGGGTGTGTGTTGTGTCACCACCTGGTCATATCTCCTCTCCATTAAATGTCCATTAAATGAGATAACTGAGAGAGTGGCAGTGGAGCTGTCAGTGAGCAAGCAAGGAGTAAAACACTGTCTTTCACATCTCCTTGCTCTCTCTCCAGGACCAAAGTTTATCCTGAACACCAAGCAGTGGCTGGTCCAAGGCCACCCTCACATCCTTAGGGCTGGTCCATAAACCCTCCCTGCTGTACCCTACTCTTCCCTGAAGCCATTCATTCTGGCATGTTCATGGGCAGTTGCAATTTCAGCCCCATTTTTGGGTAATTTTGCTTTCCAAGCACTCTCTTTCCATGTGGGATAGGGCATGCATCAGTCAGTCACCAGTGCTTCCTGGACCTGTCTGCTGCCCAACAGAAGCATCCCCAGGAAGGAATGATTTGACTTTAAATCTAAGCTGCTTCATCCTTGAAAATATTCATCATTCAGCATTTTTTGGATTCTTTGCAGCTTGCTTGTAAAGTTTGCCTCCCCACTCAAGGTCAGCCTTGCTGATGCTTCCATGGCCAGTCCTGCAAAACGCTGAACTGGCAGAAGCTGGAAGCAGGAGCAATCCCAGTGCAGCTGGCAGTGGGAGCTGGACCTGTCAGGAACAAGGCTAATTGAGCCTCTCGGGCTCAAAACGCCACACTGTTATTTTACCAAGCTAAGTCACATTTCCCAGGGTGTCTGGGTGAGGGTGATAGTAAAAGGGTTTCAAAATCATGGGGATTAAGGGTTAAAAGGAAAAATAAGCTTAGTAGGCCCTGGAAAAATAAATACCCTAAGCACATGGAGAAGTCGTACTTGCTAGAACTGCACTGTGTAGCTAGTACATGATAAATGATATAATTGTTAGATGTGATGATTGTTTAGTAATTAAATATAATTACTGTTTAATCATAAGAATAATCATGAGAAACTGTGGTCAGTGACCTAAGAAAGATCACCAGAAACTCATGTCAATGTATACAATAGAACAATATAAGTTTAATAATTAATATGTGAGTTATGTAACGATAGAATATAAAATACATTCAGCTCAAAATCCGTGTCGGAGTCAGATTTGGGTCTGTACCCCTGATTCCCAGAGCTCTTAATAAAAGCACCTGCAGATAATCATATCCCGTGGTTATGTGTGTTTCCGAACGCTCACAAGGCTGCAGGGGTAAACAGCACCTCTGCCATGGCCAGGCACCTCCCCTGTCACCCCCAAAGCTGACAGGGATATGGGAGCATGGGGTGGGCACTGTCCCCTGAGGCAGGGGCTCAGTGGCCGAGGGCAGGGCCAGCAGCACCCTGGCCCTGCTCTCCCAGCTCCCACACTCCCCTGGCACTGGCACAAGCCACCCCCTTCCCCGTCATGTTGCTTTTGGTCTTTGCTGACTGCACTACACAACAGTAAAAGAGAGTTATATAGGAACATCTCCTGCTGTCAGCTTTATTTAGAACCCAAAAGTGCATTTCCTTTCTCTCCAATTTAACTTTGAATTTCCAGTTGTCACCGGCAGTCATTTCAATGCGGCACGGACATCACTGTATTGGAAAATAATTACAATGACAGATTTTGTTTTGCTGTGTGAGACCTTCCACTACTGAATCTAATTACTGCTGATACTTTACGAGCTCCTCCAGCACGAGATAATTGCTGCTTTCTCTTTTTATGACCAAGAAATAATCAGTTGTCTTTTAAGGTGAGAAATATAAACAGCAATTAAATACCATGGTTCTCCATGCCCTCTTGTCAGCTGGCACCTCTCAGAAAGACAACACAGAAAAAAGTTAGGCTTCATTAATTGTTTGCCCCAAATACATTGAAAAGGAGGGAATAGGAATGCTCCTATATGATTGATAGTTTTCTCCATCTTAGGAAATGTGTATTTTATTATAGAGAAGCAGGAGCAGCTCACAAGCCAAGCAGTTTTCTCAGAATGCTAAGCATCATCACCCAGCCCTTTGCAGGATCTGGCCACAAGAAAAGGCATAGGGACAGCAACAGGCTTGAGCATCAGGGGGCACACAGCTACACTTTACCAAAAACCTGCTGCTTTGGTCACCTTTCACCTCTTCCAGTATTTCTAAAAATATCCATTAAATGTATGAATCTTCTAAACATCCTGCTACCCCATCAGCATGAGACCCTTGGTTACAGCATCACATGAGGAGAAGATGGAGCAGAAGGAAACTCCCCCATCCCTGAAAGTGCCCAGGGCCAGGCTGGATGGGGCTTTGTACTCCACTGGTCTAGTGGAAGGTGTCCCTGCCCATGGCAAAGTGGTGGAACTTGATGAGATTTAAATTCCTTCCAAAACAGATGTATCCTGTTTGAACACTGGAGACAGGTTTCTCTACCACCCACAAGCTTCTTTTCTGTTTTGTTTTTTGTTTTTGTTTTTTTTTTTTTTTTTTCTCTGCTTCTTTACAGGAACAAAGTGCCTGCCTTTGAATAATTCATTGATGAGGTTTGTACCACTTTGTTCACAAAATCACAGTGGGGAGCAGTGTTTTTCATTAAATACTTCTTTGCCACCTCCTCTCTGTGATGGAGTCTTGCTCTGCTTGCTCTCATGCCAAAAACCTGCCAGGCAGTGAAGAGCAGCACACCCCACGGGCTGATGAAATGAGGGGATGGGAGGATGCTGGGGCAGCTCTCCCTCACCTGGCCTGGGGATTTTAGGTGTTGTGGTCCTCCAGTGTCACAGCAGGAAGGTGCCTCCAGTGCTCCAGATCTCCCTGTTTCTCTCCACTAAGTCATGATGCAGGTGACCAGCTCAGGTTTAGGTAGATCACCGTGACCTGTTGCAATTAAGGCAGGTGACTCCTGCCACAACTTGCTGAATCAAGGAGGGAGAAAGGTGTTCTTCTTATGAGTGGATTTGGATTATGAGTAACCATCCTGCTTCTGCTGCAGATGTCTCATGGAAGGTAATACTTAAATGCTTAGATGCCTAATTTATAAGCAGGGAATAGACCATCTTCCTCTTGCAAAGTGTTAAGAAGAATTAGTCATGTATATTCACATCACATTGGAAAAGCAGTGGTGGAAGGCATCACGAACAGCAAGATGGAATGAATTACTAAGATCTTTATTAGCATGTTAACATTTATTTAAAATATATATTTGGCAAACCTGATGGTCATGAAAATTGCTAATAATGAATATAAATGAGACATGAACAGACACAGGAACTTAATAATAAAAAATTCTTGTTGTTCTGATTTTTCTAACCCTTTCATAATGTTGATAAAAAAAATCACTAAGACTTCAGACAGATCAGTGCTTGGCCAAAGACTTTTGCCTTTAATTTATTATGGCAAGACATCAGTATGTTAAATATATGACTTCACTTTCCATGCTGCCTTCCTCAGAAAAATCAAAATGGATGAATTTTGATCAAGCAAGGAAATCAAGCTCTTTACTCAACAGCAAGAGGGGAGAGAAATTTGCCATTTCCCATTCTAACTCCTGAAATTTCTTATCATTGTCACTTCTTTAATGTGGAGTAATTTGCGTTTCTCTTGTAGCTTCAAAGATAGATGGAAGGGAGACTTCAATGTGGATTGCTTGCAGGAGAACTGTAGGTGGATTGGGAAGTACTTACAAATGTTTGGAAAAAGCAAAACCTTCCTCCCTGGCTTGGCCCTCAGTGTATTACCTTGCTGCTCACCAGTGAAGAGGAAAACTGATTTTATTCATTGTGGCACAAAACAATAATGCAAATGTGGTTAAAGTTGGAAGTGGGAGAAGGGATTGATTCTCCTGAGGCAATAAGTATCACTGATACAGCCCAGTTGCACTATTAAGTGGTGTGGAAGGACAGGAAATAATTTCAAAGGAACTAAAGCTTTATAAACACTTCTCTAAGCCTGGTAAGACAACAAATGATTGGTGCTCCTCTCAGCAGGGATGTTTATATGGTACATCAGCTCAGATTTTATAGATATTCCTAAATGAACTTCAATATGCTTCTTGATCTGTGTCACTCTCTATAATAGTCCAGTATCATTAACACTCATGCTGGATTTTTAAGGACTTAGGCCTACTTTGCACATATAAACCAGGTCATTAGATCTCAGTTTTGGTGTTTGCATGATTCCTCTGCAGTCCTTTGAATACACAGCCCTCTAGTTTCTAATACAGCAGCTTCACACATGGCAGCTTTGTTTGGAAGCAGGTTGCCTTCCAAGGTGGAAGCTGGATTTAAAGGCAGCTCTATAATAAGAAGTTTCCAAAAGCCCTCTCAGGGATGCTGACAACAACTCATGCATTCCAAACCCCACCTGAGGGACCCAGAGGCTGTGCTGTGTGCACTGCAGGAGGACACAGCACTGCTGAAGAGGGTGAGGACCTTTCAGATTGATGTGCTCTATTCGTGCAACTTTGAGGCCACTCACCCTGAGCTTGTGAAACGTGGGGTGCAGGAAGGAGCACTCACCCGTTTGGTGTAGTCCATGGCCTTCAGGATGGAGAGGTTCAGCATCTCCAGGGAGGCCAAAACATCTTCATAGTCTCCCATATGGTCAGCAAAATAGTCTGGGAAAACCAAGAGAAGCATGATGGGAACATGTTAGTGTAACTTGAGGCTACTTGGCACAGCAAGATCTATTACTGGTGGTAACATAGACCTGAGAGGTTGGTTCCAGGGATATTTTTATACTCTATATCCTCAGCCAAAGTCACAATTTGTCCTGCAGGGATGGGAAGTGGTGTGATTCCCACGAAGTATGGGACCATTGCACAAAGGAGATGTAAGACCCAGTAGCTCCCATTGAAAATAACTCCTCAGGTTCTTTTTTTCTATGCCTACTTCTGCATTTGATTGTATATGGTCTCCCTCCCTCCTACTGCTGGCATGGAGGAAGGGGTCTCAAAAGAAATCCCCTTTCCATTCCCTTGACATTCTTTGCCACTTAAAGCATCTAAATACCTCCCAATTCACCCCATTTTATATGAGCTGAGAGTGGCCTTCTATCTTTCCCTATGTGCCTATCACATTTAGACCTCAGCCCACAGTCACAGGTTGAACAAGCTTTTGAGAATAAAATATGCCTTGAAAAGAACAGAGCTGCAAGCTGGGCCCAAAATCACGTGTTCTGCACAGAGAGGGAGCCACACATTCTCTGTGCCATCCTTGTCCTTTCCCTGTTTCTGGTGATTGACACAGCAAAAGCTGTTCCTTAAAAGCCACCAGTGCTGCTCCTCAGCACCAGGACATGGAGTTTCACACTGAGGTGACATCTCTGTGAAATGCAGCAAGACATAAACTTCAGGAAACAGTCCCACTAATTAGGTTTTCTTGGGTTAATTAGAAGTGCCTATAGGTATTTATAGTCTGAGAACATATCCAAAGGGAAGAGGAATTTGGCAGAACCGGAATGTCACAGCATGACTGACAGCAGCTGTTCCATGATAAGTAAACAGCTTACTCTCATTGCAGTGTGTTTGGTTTTTCCTTCCTGCTTGGGAAAGAAAAATTGAGCAGATCTGATAGGTAAAGACTTAGTTTCTAAGTCCTGAGACAAAAAGCTGGACCCATCCATTTCAGGAGAAATGAGCTGTTGTGGGCACAGCTCAGCCCTTGAGACTGACCAAGGAGGAGAACAGAGTTGACTTTAACAAAGTATTCAGCTCTGCTGCTTTAGCATTACTTATTCATGGGAAGCTGCAGGGCTCAAGAAATAACTTTTAAGATGCTCTCAACATTTTATAACACACAAGCCATTTCAAGAGAGACATCACAGCTCCCATTTAGACAAACTGAGGGTTTATGTTTAAGACTTGGAAGAGAAGCAAGCAAATAAATCACAGGCATGGGCAGGTATTCAGCAGATAACAGATCTAGGCAGGGGCCTGTGCTGATCAATCCTTTCTCTGGCTTCCCCTAGCTTTCCCCAGGAGGTGATGGGTTTATCTCCCTTCTCTCCTGGCAGCTTCACCCCTGGGAGAGGCAGCGAGATGGGATCACTCTGGGTGACAGCCATGTAATTTCCTGATTTTATCAGAGTGATGGAGAAAGCTAGAGGGGTTAAACAATGCCATTGTTACCCCAAAGCTGTGGGGGTTTGATTTCTTGGGTCAGCTGGCAAGGAGACCTACTGCAGTAAGAATGGAGGGATGGGAACAAGCCCTTCATATTCTCAGCAAACAAAAGGATTTTATGGAAGTCTTCATTTCTTGCATACCAAAGCAAGGACAAGCAGGAATAACAGTGGAAAGGGGAAATGTTGTTTTTGCTACCAGCTTGGAGTCTCAAAATGGTGTGGGCATGGTTTGAGTACACCAGGAGGAGAGAAACCCTGGACAATGTCCTGGTGCAGGCACACCCATGGCCAGAGAAATCTTTATGGTATCAGGAATAAGGAATCACTGCCTGGGGCTGGCACAGGCACCCAGTGCCCCCATCTCTGTCTGCACAACCCACTCCCAGCCTGGCTTCCAAAGGCTGCAATTAGCTGCAAAATGGTGAAGGTAAATGGTGAAGACCTGCTGAGGTGGCTTCATGTGTTCTTCAGGAGGAGAGGAGAAGAGATGGATGAGTTCTCTGCAAGGCCACACACCTCTCTATCCATCTCCTCCCAAAAAGCTGGGGTGCAGTGAAACATTTCCCAAGCATCCACAGAAAAACACATCTGAGAGAGCAGATTGAGTCACCTCTATTGAAGCAAAGCCCTTCAGAAGTCCCAGCAGGAAACGTTCCCTTTCTGGTCAAGGTGTGGGACAAAATATTATCACAGATTTTCTGTTCAGCCTTTAATTTTGGCACACTGTGGGAGGTACAACAGAGGTAGTGCACCCCTCAGGCAGCCTGCTGGGAAACACTAAGGCTGGCCTAAGGAGAAACATGTTACAGGTCTTGCAGAAGGATATGGGTTTATTGAACTTCAGAGCAAAGCTGGAAGCCACAACACCTCCAGAAATTAAACTCCAGCTTGTTATTGAACAGGTCCATGTGCTTCGCTTAGGTCTGACCCCATTTGTGTTGCAAGAAAATGAAAAAAGTTCTGCCAATTTTCCTGTGGAATAGGAGCAGAGCAGCAGCAGGGCTGAGATCCCCCAGCTCCACAGCACTGCAATCTCTGCTGGGTTTCATGCGACCCTCGGAGGCCCTCATGCACACCATGATTGCTTTTGCCCAAAAGGAGGGAATGCACTCACCACACAGCTCCTTGGTGTCCACATTGCTGGAGGAGGGGGAGAACCAGGCAGGGAGCAAGCAGAAAAAAAGAAAGAGGAAGAAAGAAAGACAACTTTAATGCAGAGGACAGGTGAAGGCTGCAGTTAGAATTCCCACACTCCAGATGCCCTCCTGAAACATTACCCACCCCCTCAGCATCCCCCAGCCACCAATGGGGACAGCCTGTGGAGAAGAGCAGGGTTGGTTCACTCAGGGCATCTTCAGCATCTGTGCAGCTGGAACAGGTTCACAAGTTATTTTGGATGTTCCCTGAGAGGGAAATGGGTACTTGTACATCCCCCCTGAGGGGGCACCTTTGCCAAAGGGGGACACAGCACACTTGGCACAGCAGCTCCTCTGACTTCCTTACAAACATCCAGCCTGGCAACGCCCCAGTGAGACACTCGATATGGCACAAGAATGTGTTTGTTCCCATTTACTCTGAATAAAAATTTGCAAAATATACTTTTCTCAATGGACCAATTCTCTTAATTCTGCCCTTATGAAGCAGCTCTTGCCCGGGATTGCCTCCAGACAAAATGGCACAATTACTTCTTAACACATGAACATTTAGTTTACATAGCAACATCTCAACAAACAACCTGCTTGGGAAATAAAGATTGCTGCTAATCTCTTTGTGCCTCCTATTCCCACACAATCATTAGTGCCATTCAAGGACTGGAACAATCCCTTAATAGAATTATATTTTATCCATCCATTTATGTCCTGGAAAGTTATTTCTTTACCTAAACTCATCCCTGCTCTGGCTAACCTGCCAGCATAAGGGGATTAGGGCTTTCCCTGACAGCATCCTCCTGCAGCCCTGCCTTGACACCCAGACCAAGGCAAGCACAAATGCCTCGGGCTCATGAAGTGCTGCCTGAGCCACCCCTGTGTCCTGCTGAAACAGAACGTGATGCTGAAGCACAGTCCCTTTGGGTAAGTGCTGCCTGCCATGGGGAGGAGAAGCCACCTCTTGTCTCGGCCCCTGGAGGAGCAGGACACCCCTGCAGGGGTGGCAGCGAGAGCTGGCACAAGCTGCAGCTGCCCCTCTGCAAAATGAGCTTTTGCACTACCTTATCTTCGTTCTCTTGGAGACTTATCTTCCTTAAACCCTGGAATTACTTCCCTGAATCCTACAAAAGCCCCTGGGGGTGCTGTGGGCTCAGCTTCCCTGACAAGATGTTCTCCTGGCCAGATCCACTGAAGGCACAGATAGAAAGCGCTGTGCAGCAGAGCCACTGCTGATCCCTGGAGCTCTGGCACTGCTCAGCACTTTGCAGCAAGTGGTTCCCAGCCTGGAGCAGCAGTGCAGCAGCAGAGGAGTTCAGGTGAGCCCCCAGCAGATGCATTTCCAGCACCTGTGCCAGCCCCAGGACCCTGGCTGGTTCTTCACCAAAGCACACAGCCTGGGAAGTCAGAAGTTGCTTGCAGACACGTGCGTAAGAGTAGTTTTGACAACAGCATCACCCATGAAGTGTTTCAATAATATTTTTCAGAAGATAGCTATTGTTTATAAACACCTACTGCCGTGGTTATGGGTTTGCAGCTAGGGCACGTTATTGAAAAAAAATCTGTTACTGTATTCCGATTCTGCGTTGTAATAATTGATCTGTTGCTGCCAAAATTGGTCTTTTATCTCCTCACATCTTGCCATTGTATGATTTAACTTAATTGTGCTTGAATGTTAAAGCAGCTGAGAAGTTGCTTTTAATTTTAAGCTATCTTGCCTTCAGAATAAGCCTAATGAAAGAAATTACTGAAGTCACAAGCTGACTTAATAAAAAAATATGATAATGTTTAGATGAAAAACTGTAAGGAGAAATCAGTGGGTACTTGAGCAGGCTTTTTCCATCCCCCAGGAGTCTGCCTGCTGGGAACATTGCTGACACAGAGCCGTGCCCCCACCACTCTTACAGGGAGGGGGTTTCTGGCTTGGGCTGCACAGCAAAAGCCACGTGCAATATACCCAGCTACAAAACAATTTACCTGCTGATCTGATGCTTTAATACTTTAGTAACTAAGCCCCACCTGGGTGATGGCAGTAGGGATTTTTATTGTGCAGATATTAAGGCTCTGGGGCTCAGCCTGGTGAAATGGGAGGTGGCAGCTCCTGACGAGCCCCTTGTCATCCCTAACCCTTCATCCCAGAGCTCCCCTTCAGCTTCAGTTTTTGGAGCAATCACGTATCACAAACCCCTTCAGAAGAAAAACATTTACGTGAGCATTAGTTGCCAGGTTTTTTTCAGATGCCAGACATTTAACATTCCTGTATACAACAATAAGCTAAAAAGAAAAATCGTGACAAGTTGTTCTCATGTTTTCAGGAAAATAATTTTAAAAGTCTTTCAAGTACCGGAACACTTGGCTGTGAATTAGCTTTCAATTTTTATTACATTAATAATATGACTAATTCAAGATCTTATTGAAGCCATAACCCAACTAACTAAGCAGAATATAATGAAGTTTAAGTAGAAATGAAGGGATAATTAAAGATTTCTGTGTCGTACAATTTTTTATGCATAGTAGAGGCCACATATGTCTGATCTTGTTCCAAAACAAAGTCTTTCTTTCAAAGGAGAAAAAAAATCAAGAAAAGCCAAGTATTTTTGAAAATCTAGGCCTTTTCTCTGTTTTCCAACTAATGAGGCTGCAGCACAACCCTGTATCCCCAGTCTTGCTGGGGTGTGCACCCTTTGAGGTGACTTTCCAAGGCTAAGATATACTTTGGAGATTCTCCATTTGCCATTTGGGACCTAATTGCTTCAACAGAAGTAGGAGGCAAAGACGAGATGTGAGATGTCAACCCAGATTACCTTCTGCAAAGGCAGAGCCCAAGCCATGAACTACTTTGGCCACGAAAAAAGGACAGTTTATTGCTCACCACTCCCCCTCAGTTAAAGACACTGGGATCATTTGACCAGATAAACATAGTGGCAACAGGGAAATAGTTTTCTGTCCTGGTTCACATCCAACTGTTTCAAAGAAAAAGAAAAGACCTCTAATCATGATACTCCTCCTGTGTGTGTGGGAGTTTAAAGAGCAATGGAGGAGTTTAAAGAGCAATGACCATGCTGTGAGAGCATCCCTTCAGTGGGCTTAATTAAGTGAATTTGTCCAGAGAGTAATTACTGATGCATGACTTGTGCAAGCAAGAGGCTGCCCAGAGTAATGGCTGTGTCTCCTGCATACTCCAGAAAGAAAAACATTTCTCCCCACAAAGCCCCACCCAGCATTAAATTGTGATTTGATGAGCATCTGAGCTAATGAGGATCCTTGGGAAGTCACATCTCTCTTCCATGTCCCTGACTGGGGATTGTCCATGGACAGGCTTTATCAGAGCTGTCCTGCACTGACTCTGCTGCTTTTCCATCCATATATAAGCTTTTCTTATTTCTGTAAATGCCTTTCTTGAACCATGCTGCCATCCTTGAGACTTTATCCCAGGAAGAAGGCACCATCAGACAGAAGACCTGCTGCACCAGGGTGTCCAGCAGCCCAGGGCTTATGGCACCAGGCTGAGCCTCCCAGCAGCCAGACCTCTGGCTAGGTGATGGCACCATGCAACCTCCAGGTCTTGGGTCAGAACCTCCAGCTCACTGGTCCAGATCAACCTAACACTTTCTTAAAGCAAATTTATGTTTTCCACCAGGAAAAAAAAAAAAAATACTCCTTCTGGAAATTCCCTGTGATGATTATTTGTATTAGCTCTTAATAAGCAAGCCCAGTGGAGCACAGCACAGGAAGGAGCATCCAGAGAACATCCCAGGAGGCATCAGCATGGCAGAGTCAGGGATGTCCTGGTCCAGTGCTGCTGCTGACCTGCAGAGGCTCCTTCCAACAAACTCAGCCAGGAGTCTGCAATCCAGCCTCTCTCCCTCTCTTTCCCAGCATCTCCCTGCCTCCCTAAGGCAAGGCTGATGGCCTCTGACTTCCTGTCCTTAACATATTTTTACAGATTTCAGCTGAAGAGAGGAGAGGAAAAGCTATCTCAGAATTAAAAAGATTATGTGGAGGAGAGGAACATGAGATTTCCTTCCTGGGTTTCAGCTCAGCCAAAGGAAAGGTCCCAGGCACCCCCAATGGGCAGTACAGTCAAAAACATAATGGGAATTCAGAAGTTGCAAATACATCAAAGTTTCATCTTCACGTTTCTCATGTAAATATCTGCCTGGATGTGCTGCTCAAATGCTGCTCAGTGCCCCATCAGCTTCAGCTGAAGATAATAACCCTTTTCCTTGGGCAGATGAAAGGTTTGCATCAGCAGCCACATGGCTTAGTCACTTCACCAGCACAGAAAATGGAAGGGTTTTTTTTCCTGAAATCACGTTCTACTTTTATTTCCATCTTTTATTCACAGCTTTGGGTTTGCTATAAGGCTTCAAACGAGCACGGAAACAAATTATCCTCTAGCAGTAACCACCTGCAGAACTCATTTTCATTTAGGAAAGACTAAAAAACAACAAGTGCAGCTGGAATGTATTATTATATCTGATGATAAGGCTTCCAGTCCCATCAGCAACAGCGCTGTGTTATCTCAACACCTCAGAAGTGGCAAATATGCATCCAGATGCCTACTAAGGGGTCACAGATGGTCACTTCTGATCATTAGTTTCTGAGCTGAGTTTCTGAGCTCAATGAAACATGTTTTACACAAACCCCAGAGTGAGAGAAATTATTCCAGGCAGAACAAGAGAAATACCAAATACTGGCTGCCAGTCAGGAGCTGAATAATTCTAAAGAATTAAACAACTTTCCAAGCCCATCATTCTATCTTCTGGTGAATTCTGGTAAATCCTTCCCAAGACCTATCCAAATACCTCCCCTTTACCCACCTGATTGCTTAAGGAAAAAAACCTAAACCGCTCTTGTGGTATTACTTATAAAAGGACCTCCAAAATCTGGTGTGCCACATGCAAAGAAACAGCAGAAACCATATGCCAAGGCTGTCCACCACCAGAAGGACATCCAACCACCTGCAGCTTCAAATGACACAGAGAGAGGATTCAGAGCATATATCAGTTTTGGGCTTTACTTCTTTAGCTGTGGCAAGCTGGCAATTAAGATTCTGGTGCCCAGCTGGCTTTACTTTAAGGGATGGTCTTTATCTGCTGCCAAATGTTTCTTGCATGACATACATTTGTGGTGTGCTTCACAGGAATAATTCTAATGTGCACAGACTTGTGCAGGCACAATTGCCCTGCTCCCTATTCAGTACAACAATAAAGAGAGTGAACAATGAGCCTGAAATAACCCAGCAGGTATTTGCTTTTCCCAGTGGGGCAGAAAGTACCCCACTTTCTGTATATGGAGAGCCATAAGGAACGAGCTGACACAGGCTGCATCATTCCCCCAGACAGAGGTTTCTCCCAAAATCTGAATTATATGAAAGAGGAAAAGTTTTGCAGAGTGCATATGGATCATCACCTAACTGGGACACGTCCAGCACTGAAGCACAATGATTTAGATTAAAACACCTATGGGGAACAGATCCCATGGGAGCTCCTGAAGGGGAGAAATTGCTGCCTTCTCCTAAGCAAAACTAATAACTTTATCCTTCCCTTGGCATGTGCTCCATCACTGAGCACCTGGTGAGCACAGTAAGGGCCTCTGAAAGCCCAGCAACAAAACATGTTTTTCTCAAAAGCCCTGGTAACATACAGGATAAAGGAGAAAAAAAAAAAAAAAAAAAATCAGGACAAAGAATTGCCCAGAAATAGAGAGAAGCAAAGGGAGGATTTTGTATGAAGCTTTCACATACTGATTTTGTATTACAGTCTCACCACCTGTGGTGCAGGATTGGGGTTTGTAACACATTCTGTGTCATTTGAGAGATGGTCTCTTTCCTCCTACTTGCTCTTGCTATCAACAGGATTTTCACTCACCAGTTGGAAGGCTGAAGTCTAGTGCCCCCCAGGGATGTTCTGCTCACCTAACCTGGGGTTTGGCTTCTTCCTGCCCCCTGCACATCCTTCCTTGGGATTTAGGCAGATGATGGCCAAGACAGGGGCAGTTTTGCTTCTTCCCACACCACAGGACAGGTGAGGCTCTCTGCTCAGCAGGACGGAAGGTGAGCAGCACTGGGGCTGCACTGCACACCTGCATTACTTGAATAGTAATATTTTCACATGGTTTTCCCTGCAGCTCCTTGCCTTTTTGAGCCATCTGAGTTCTCAGATGTTGCCCAGATCCAGTTTCCAAACCACACGCCCACGTTCACAGGAAATGCTGGTGCCCACAGCTGTGAGCTCTGCTGTGTGTGCTTCCCTCTGGAGCACCAGGGCAGCAGAGTCCTCATGAACACCCAGGAATCTGGAAAACACTGATTTTTCAAGGTAAACTGAATGGACCTTCTCTACAAACAAGCACAGTAAATTTGGTAGGCTCAGGATACAATACACTCTTTTATTCATCCTGCTTCAAGGCTGCTCCCTCCCTGCACAAGACCCTGTGAAGCTGCTGCAGTCACACAGGAGGTCCATGGTGGACTTGCTCTGCCTATAGAAGCACAGAGAGAAACCAGGAGGTCTCAGTTCCCTGCAGGCTGGGCTCCCCCTGCCCAAGCCAGACAAAAAGCATCTCAGAGAGCCACCACTGTGGTTTCAGCATCACCAAAGATGATCTTTTATGTCACCTACTGTTATGATGGGGAAGATCAGCAGAAGATCTTTACTACCTTCTCCTGCTCCTTGATGTGGAAGCCCCATGGCAGATCCCTGAGTGTGTCTGGTGGCTCTCCTGGGGACAGTCACACCCCCAGCACAGTGCCTCAGCACCCTACAGCCACTGCCAAGCCCAGCCTGCAGGCTTTACAGGCAGAGCTGCCCACTGGCATCCTTCCCACCCTGCCAGAGCCTCAGCTTAGCCCAGAGCAGCTTTCATGCACCCACAGGAAGGTGCCTGTGTTACAAATCCTATTCCAAATCTGATTTCAAAAGAAAAGGACAGAGGGAAAAAAAGTGTGGTTTCCACTGAACACTGACTCCTAACTGATATGTCATGAGGCTGAGCACCCCCAGATGGGTGGCACACATCCAAAAATGCCTGGACTTGCTCCAAAAAGCCTATGATACTGGAGTGCAGATGCCCTGCAGAAAGGCAGTTGCCATAGTACTCCACTTGAGCAGTAATTAGGGGTGTGATGGGAGATGTCTCTTCTCCAGCCAGTGATCTGCAATACAGTTGCATTCATCTTGTAGCAGTAATAAACATTATAAAAATGGCATGAGGAGGCTATTAAACTTGCTAAATAGAATCCCTAAAGTCCCAGACCATTCAAGGGCAGCTATGGATGCACAGGAAGGGTCCTCTGCCCACTGTATCCCCATTAGCTGGTCTGAGCATGGTGCTGGGAACACCAAGTGTGTGAGTTTGATCCCCATAGGGACCATTCACAAAGGAGTTGGACTCAGTAATCCTTGAGGATCCCTTCCAATGCAGAACATCCTGTGAAATTTCAGGTGCTGCTCTTCCTTTGGATTCATCCCCACCTCTCCTGGCAGAGCCCCCACCTCCACCACAGTTTTACACTCTTCAAGGGGAGGGTTTTCGTGTGGGTTTTCGTGGCCTTGAAGAATGGGGAAACTCTCCTGCAAAGACTTTCAGAGGCTCCCAGGGTGACCCTGCTGGTCCCCATGGAACACAGACCATGTCCCTGCCCCTGCCCACAGGAGGTGGGGGCAGTGCCCGGGGTGAGGGGCAGGAGCACCAGGTCCTTACACACACCAGGGCTTGCTTTGGCTGTGCTGTGCTAACAGGAGCACCCCTGCTTTGCTTGTGCAGCTGATAGAACCAGCATAGACACTTTGTCAGGGGGAGGACTAAACACTGCTTTTTGCAGCACAACTCATTTAATTTCCTTTCAGGGACTCGATATTTACCATAAAGATGGAGACCACCACAACATAACACCTTGTTTGCTACTTCCTCATTTTCAAAGACTGCTGCTGTATTTCAAGGCTGGTTCAGCTCCTCACTCCCTTGGCATACTGATGCATTCTGCAGCCACAGGCACTTGTGAAACACTGGTCATAGCTGAGCCAAGCTTCTACAGAACACAATTTCCTCTGTACAGCCACAGGTAGGTGTCAGAAATAGCACAGTGAAGAGCCCAGTTGCCTCTAGACCATCCTTGGAAAGTCCCAAGCTTCAAACCATCCCCGACACAGACCAGATGCTTTCTTTCATCAGTGGTTTCAAGACAGCCAAAACAACATTTTCTATGTGGTGAAGTGTTTGACAGAACAAAACACCCAGCTCTAATTACCAAGGGCAGCAAGAAAAGTGACTGAATATGGATAAAAAAGAAACAATGGTCTAGATGCTGTTGAAAAACATGCTCAAAGCTCTCACTAGTTAAAAAAGAAATAAATTTCACTTTAAAAAAAGGCAGGAGCAATAAAGTGGCACCTGTGAGTACCAGACATTTGTTAGTTCATCCATCACAGCTGCAGTATGGCACTGCAGGCTGCCAGCCGGTGCCACACCCTCCTGCTCTGCCTCAGGGCCCAGAGCTGGAGTTTCGGGTGCTGCAGTGAGCCAGGCTCAGCATCCCTGAGGCTCTGCCCTTCCTGCCCTATGGCTTCTAGAAAATAACATCCAAAATAAATTCCTGTGGCAGTTTTCCACAAAGAGCTGATCATGAACCCAAATGCTCAGACTCTGGGGAGTGCAGGAGGAGCCCAAGGCAGAGCAGCCCCTTCACAAAACCCTGCACCTCACTGCCTATGGCTGGGGCAGCACAGCCTTCTGCAACTCCACTGTGGGCAAGGGGAGGGGTTTTCCCACTTCCACATCCAGTCGGAGCCTGGTGGAGCTGTTTCTGCACAAGGAAGAAAATTTTGGGTGATTAAGGCAATGTCCTCTTGGATAATTCCTTGTAGCTTGTAAAACCATTTCATGGTTTATTGTCCTAGTTGAACAGAACCTCTAACCACTCACGCACAAAAGAAGAATCTCTTGAAAAGCTCACAAAAACTCTGAACAAGATGACAACACAAAAAATCTCCTACTAACAGCACAGTTAATATCCTGAGAAATATATCAATGCAGCACACTAATTTACTAGGCTTGATCCAACAGTTTCTAAGCATAGTCACCACCTTAAGTAAAATAGACATTTAGTACAGTATGAAACATTTTGAAGTCTCTGCATGTGCCAAATTCCTAATAAATTACATCACAACCCTCATATTTTTCTTTTTTTTAAATGGATGACTTTTTCTTGAAAAATATCACTCTGCCCACAAATGCATCAAGGAAAAGAGAAGGCAGGTTTAATTACAGCCTACAGTAACTTAGCTGCACTTCTAAATGTATTAAATTGATGATTAAAGTATTGATTATATTAATCATCTGGCAGTACCAGGCAAAACTGGGACTGAAGTCCTTGGAAGGATGGGCTGGACATGTCATGGTCAGCAGAGAGGCAGCACAGGCAACTTCCTTGCTCTCAGATCCCACCAGCTCAACTTTGGAAACATAGCACATAGATTTTCTGTGATATCATCATCACGTTGCATTGAGATAGCTGAGTATTTAATTCTGATACCCCGAGTATTTAATTCTGATACCCTGGTCCCATGCAGTGTCTTGAGCCCGCATCCAGCGGCACAGCCTGCCAGTAAACCAGGTGCGTCTCCCATATGCATTTCAGGAGCAGTAAATACAGCAGTTCACGGCACATCAATTTTGCTGTCAGCCTTGTTCGAAGTGCTCAGCCTCGAGACAGACTTTTTAAATGCCAGCTGTTTGCGGTGCACTTGGACTGCTGTGAATGTAAACTCTTTCACAGGGATAGCTGCTGCAACTATTTTGGTTTTGTGCGATATGGATTCCCTATTTGCAGAAAAATATAAAATAAGTAACAGGAAGGAAAAGAACGGTTCCAGCCTGGCGCGGGGCGTTGCGGAGCGCTCAGTAAAGCGCTTTAAAAACCAAAGGAGAAAGTTGTCCGGAAGGGCTCCGAGCCCTGCTCAGCGCCCAGGGAGCGCCTTTTGCAGCCTGGCCCCTGAAACACGGCACAAGCTCGGCCAGCGTTCGGGCAGGGCGGCTGCACCCCGCACACCGGGAGCGGTCACCGGGAGCGGTCACCGGGAGGGAGCACCGGGAGGGAGCACCGGGAGGGAGCACCGGGAGCGGTCTCCAGCAGTGATAACCGGGAGCGGTCACCGGGAGCGATCATCGGAGCGATCCCCAGCAGCGATCATTGGGAGCGATCACCGGAGCGATCCCCAGCAGGGATCCCCAGTAGCGATCACCGGGAGCGATCATCGGAGCGATCCCCAGCAGCGATCATTGGGAGCGATCACGGGGAGCGATTGCCAGCAGTGATAACCGGGAGCGATCACCGGAGCGATCCCCAGCAAGGATCCCCAGTAGCGATCACCGGGAGCGATCCCCAGCAGTGATCACCGGAGCGATCACCGGAGCGATCCCCAGCAGGAATCCCCAGCAACGATCACCGGAGCGATCACCGGAGCGATCACCGGGAGGGTTCACTGTAGCGATCACCGGAGCGATCCCCAGCAGGAATCCCCAGCAGGGATCACCGGAGCGATCCCCAGCAGGAATCCCCAGCAGTGATAACCGGGAGCGATCACCGGAGCGATCCCCAGCAGGAATCCCCAGCAGTGATAACCGGGAGCGATCACC
The DNA here is from genome assembly GCF_050655825.1 of Lonchura striata. Taxonomy (NCBI): domain Eukaryota; kingdom Metazoa; phylum Chordata; class Aves; order Passeriformes; family Estrildidae; genus Lonchura; species Lonchura striata. The sequence goes on along the minus strand of NC_140713.1, from coordinate 16,725,123 downwards.
GGAGCGATCCCCAGCAGGAATCCCCAGCAGGGATCACCGGAGCGATCCCCAGCAGGAATCCCCAGCAGTGATAACCGGGAGCGATCACCGGAGCGATCCCCAGCAGGAATCCCCAGCAGGGATCACCGGAGCGATCCCCAGCAGGAATCCCCAGCAGCGGCCCCGCGGGCCCGCCGGGCAGGGCCGGGGGCTCGGGCCCCCGAACGCCGCCGCAGGGAGCCCCGGCAGCGGGGCAGACGGAGACGGGCAGTGATGTCCCGGTCACAGAGGCGGAGAGGGTGTAGGAGCTCATAGCACGGACTGGAAATCGCTGCCCGGCTCGCAGAGAGGTTCCCGCAGGAGTCTGAGTTGCCCAAAAAGAGCCATTTCCTCAGCCTGGCTGACCTCCCTCGCCCGCTGTGCTGCTGTCCGGCCCCGCCCCGGGCAGCCAAGCCAAGGGGTGCTGTGATTTTTCACCTTCATCGGGGCACGATAATGGCACAAGTAACTCTGACTTGAAGCAAACCTACCCGTCAGCTGTTTTTTCACACACTTCCCTCCACTTGTTGGCCCTCTCCTTTACAGCAAAAGGAAAGGGCCATGTTTTTAAGTTCTCATTATTTATTTTAGCTCAGTTTTGAAAGCAGACCGCTAAAACAAATGAATACTCTTCTTGCAGGGAGGAGAGGCTCTCTTATGTTTTTATGCACAAACTGTCAACAGTATGAAACAGTCAGAAATGGCCTTTTTCGATGACTGAATATTTAACATTTTGCCTATTACCACTTGATATGGAAGCCTGGGCTAATCCAATTTCTATTTGTAATCTCTGTAATATTGAACTGCAAAAGGGAGAGGGATTGTTCAGAGCCCAGCTGAATGGGTTGCTAATTGCCAGAAGGAAATAAGCTATTGAGAGCAGGAGGTAAAATTAAATCAGCCTTCTCCTCCTTTTAGATTTTGCAGGTATCTTGTTTATTACCAAAGTTGTATGTAGGAGAGGAAGAAATTAGAGCAGCAAACGTGCAGGTTTGGATATGTAGCACACAACTAGCAGGGAACAACTAAAAGAATAGTAAAGCAAGAAATTCCTGGACCCTGTTGCTGTGTTTTTCCCAATATCTTTGTTTCTCATGAATGCTTTTCTTCTGCCATTGAAAAATTATCTAAAAAACCTCCTCCCAAATCCAGTCCTGAGGCAGACAGCTTGCTCTGCCCACCAAAGAGCAGCTGCACATGTTTGCTGCTTGATGCTGGTGCCCGAAGCACATTTGCCCAGAATAAACCCCGATAAATTTGCACAACTGGAGCTGCAAGCAAAGTCTACAATCTCCTTGAATGCCTCAAATGTGACTGTAACACAAGAAGCTGGTTAGAATTAAATATCTTGGTCACTTTTATGGTTTTAATGCAAGATCTTGGTATCTTTCCATTCCCTAGAATGGAAAAGCAGTGATGCAGAATTGCCCTGCACAATCCAAAAAATAAGGTGCTGAGCCCCTTTCCCAGCTAGAAAGGTCTCTGATGTGATAGTTCTTCACTCCATTTGCACAGATAAACCTCCCCAATCCTCTCTCTCTGCAGTAAACAGCAGCCTGCTGCTCCCAGAGCCAATCTGCCTCTGTACAAGACAGCCTCTCCCCAGGGACCTGGCAGAGAGCCTGCCTGGGAAAACACCTGGGAAATAGGATTAGAAATAGAAAAATGTTCTCATACGTTAGTTCAAACAAGATTCTGTGCAGTTTTTCAGCTTTGTGTTTCTTGCAGTGACCTTCCCACTGGGTGATTTGTTTTTACAGCCCCTTTTCTTTGGTGAGCCTGAGACGTTCTGTGTCTCTGTCAGCATGCAGATGCTGAGCACCAGCCTTGGCTCCAAGTATTTCTTCACTTAAATGAAAAATAGAGCACAGTATAGTTTAAATGACATGTTTAGAGAAGAATAAGCTAGAACTCAAAAACATCTTCCACATAAAAAAAATCCACCAAGTGCCCATGCTCTTGAGAGCCAGAAATTAGAGCAAGACATGTAATTTTTGTGCAATCATTTTGTCCCTTTCAGAAGAGACAAGAACTATCTCTTGAATCAGTTAATCAAAATCTTGGCTGATTAAACCATCCGTAGTTTATTTCCCAGGGAGTTAATTGAGAACATTCCATATTCAGAAATGAAGCTGGTTTCAATGGGTACAGCCATCTCTGTAGTGCAGGCTTCAGACAAACAGAGCATTCCACTGAATCAGGTTTGCAATGCAAATAGCAAGATTAGGGAGGGGGAGAAAAAAAATCCAGGAAAAAATACTCAATCACAATCATCATTGTTCTTGCTCAAGAAGTAGAAGCACTTTCTGTTCAAGCTTGAGAGAACTGGACTGCAGAAACCCAGAGAAAAGCACAGACAGCAGAGCACTGCTCCTGAAATCTCCCTACACACAGGGGATTCTCTCAGATGGAGACATCTCACAGCAAAGGACACCAGACCTGGGGCGGGTAGTGGGAAGGGAAAGCACCTCACAGTAGTGCCTGGAGGGACTTAGCAGCCAAACAAAGCAGTAACAGCACACCTTTTCCATCAGAGGAAAATAAGGACTGGAGCAGAAGGACAGCAGGCTGCTATCCAGAAGGTACTGAAGGTGTCCAGGTCTGGAGCAGGACTGTGCTGGAAAGGGGGTATGGAGAAACTCATCTTCACCTTTGGGTATTGATGCATTCAAAGTAACAGAGAACAAAATCAACCTGTGGAAAGTATAAGACCCATTTTTAGAGCTTCTGGCCCCACAACTGATGATGTCAGTAAAAGCAGGGGCAGTCCAAAGCTCCACCTTGTCCTCACTGGCACTGTGGGTTTCTCAAAGTGCTGGAGCTGACTGCAGAGCTGGAAGCAGCACAGCTGTGTCAGCACAGTGCTCTCAGGCCTGACAGGCTCTGCTCCACTGTGGGACTAATTAGTGCAGGCAGAGAAGCTCATCAGGATCATTACCTGCTTCTGAGGTGGGCCTGCACCTGTGTCCCCAGCTCTGGAACTGAAAGGCTGGTACCTACCCTGACCATCCCCTGCACCTCTGCACCCTGAAGTGACCCCAGATCGCTGTGATTTATGATACAGCTCCCCGTGCTCCCTGAGCACCTGAGGGGTCAGAGGAGGAAGGTGGATTCCTGCTCTCAAGAAGGATGTTGTTCAGCATCCCAAAGGTGGGTGGTCAGTTTTCCCCTCCATCCCCTGCAATTGCCCCTCGGGGGCACACCCTGCCCCACCAAGGATGGGAGGTGGCACTGCCAGGGCAGCACAGGCTGGAGAGCTCAGGAGGCTTCAGCTCCCCATTTGTCACAAAACTCTGGCAATGGTGACAGTCTGGGGAAGCTGCAAAGGCTTCTGAGAAGCTGCTGTTAATTATCCTACATGCACACTCCAGCCTTTTCTAGTGTTTGCCACTGGAGAGAAGAGCTCACTTAGACTGGGGAGAGGGGCAGAACAAAGCCATTAAAAGAATAGCTGTAAGCCTAGCGAAGAGATAACAAATGGCAGAGCACAGAATGCTAATGCCATGTCCTTGTCTCCTTGTGAATGGACCTGTACAGCTCATCTGAGCAGTCCTGCTCCAGTGAGCAGATCTCTCCCCATAGGATTGTCCTCTCCAGCTATGAAAAATGAATGAGATGGAAAAGGAATTTTTAAAATCCCCTGCAAGGACTACACTTGTTTGGTCAACAGCCATGTCTGACATCTCAGCGCTTTCCCAAGAGCTGAGAGGTGCTTCTTCCTTCCAAGGGGATGCAGAGTGGGAGTTAGTGCCAGCCCAGGGAGCTGGCAGGAGATGGGAGCTGTAAACCAGACAAAGCAAACTTTGTCCAGTAACACAGTAATACCTTTAAAGGGTTTCAGCTGTTCATTTGTGACCCTAAAACTTGTTTGACTTTACATCTGCAAAGACTTTTTCCTTTTAAAATTGATATATCTTGTTAGAAAAAGTAAGAAAGTGTGTGGACCACTCTGCAAATATTACTGAATTTCCCAGGTAACCATTAATCCAACGTTTTCTAAAGCCCATTTCTACCACTAAACAAAAAGTATATATTTAGTTATGTGTGTCCATACATCACATGCACATATATTGCACATTATTTGTGCTGTTCCAATAGCTTTGGTACTAATTGTAACATATCATTATCTCTCCAGTAATCTTCAGGCAGCTCCCCAAAGAGCACTGCTGAAACTCCCTGAAATAACAGCTAAAACCAGTGGTGAAAAACTACCCAGCAATGTCTTGTTCTTGTCCCCCAGCTGTAGCTGGGAGGAGAGAAGGGGGGCAGAGAGTGTGAGCAACAGAGAGAAAAATGCTACTTTTTTGCTGTTTTAAGTAACAGCAGCTTCATGAATGTAATTCTGCCAAAAAACACCAAGAGAAACAAATGACACCTTCTGCATGTTCCTGCTGCCTGATGAATGATTGGGTGATGATGGGACTTGCAGCACAGCTCTTGCATGGACACAGCTGGCAATAAAACCTGGGGTGGGTGTTTGAAGGCCATCCCCAGCACCCCACACCTTTAATGCCCTAGAGACACTTCCCAGGCAGACAAGACGAATGGGAAAAGCTCATTAATGCTGCTGGGTTATTTTGGAATAATAACCCAAAATATTGGTTCTTTTGGGTTATTAAATAACCCAAAAGAACCAATATTTATTAAATTAATTTGGAATCTCCCCTTTCAGTTCAGCATCCTGCTGAGTGCACCCTGCTGTCAGTGGATCTCTCTGGGCTCTGGGACAGAAGCACAGACTTCTCCAGCCACAGCACCTCAGGACTGACTCCCCGAGCAGCTCAGCTACTCCTTCATCCACAACCCACCTCATCCTCCCACTCCTCTGCCCAGCTGTTCTCTTTTCCACTGTCTCCCCAGCTAATCCCAGTCAAGAAACTGGTATAGACATTCATTTTATCTACTCCAGTAAGGCAGCTCTCTGGTTCTAAAAATACTCCAGGAAATTGAATCAACATTTTGTAATTGGCTGGTAGCAGCAATTATTAATAATCAGCAGGAACATAATTTTCTTCATTTTCTACTCTTGCTAATGTAATCCCAATAGCAAACTTTGCTTTGTGCACTAAATAAACACAATGGCCAATATTAAAAAATATAGGGAGATAAATCAGAGTTTCAAAAAACTTAAAAGTAAATTAACTTCTAGCAAATGGCAAAAAACTGTAATTCAAATAACCTTTGAGAAAGATCAAGTTAATATTGTTCCTATGTTCCCCTGTAAAATAAAAAAAAGGAAAGCTCCACTCCTCTTACTCGGGGGCAGCAGCACCAAGATTGCAGCCCCAGTGCCTGGAGGCAGCATCCCCCAGCCCAGGCTCCCACAGAGCTGCCAGCTCACTGAGAGGGCGCCCAAAGGCACAGCAAGGTGGAGAGCACTCAGGACTTGGACTTGAAGGACTGCACTGGTTGCAAGACTGCATCAAGCAAACTACCCAGTTCATAGTGAAAAACAATTTTGCAGAAGGAAGCCTGGCTCTGAATAGGCTTTCTGAAGACTAAGACAGCTCTTGCAGACTAAAATCAAGAAATATTTTCCTTCCCCAACTTGATAGATTTGCTGTAGATGTCTATACTTTCTAAATCAATAAATAAAAAACCTTGCCAATTCATGCAAGGGTTTCACTTGGAAGCGTGACCAACTCGTTGCTTTTTCTTCCAGCCAAGAAGAGCAGATGCTCCACTGCTCTCTGCAAGTATCAATCCCTAACAGGTATTGATGACTGCATCAAGGCAGCCTGGCTAGAGACAAACCCTGCTGGGTTGTGGAGCTCTTGTCACGCTTGGGAGCTGCTCAGCAAGACTCCTTGCCAGCAGCACTGCTGCGTGGCATTTACAAATGGCACATTTTCTCTCTGTCCAGTTCAGAAGACATCCCTTACCAAGGCTTGGAGAAGCTGCAAATTCCTTACAATCCCCAAGCAAAAATGGGCTGCAATCAAATTTCCCATTTCAAGAAGACCAGAAGAAACATCCCCACACTCACCCCCATGTGCCCTGGATTGCACATGAACCATCTGCATCCTTCCAAAGACCAGGTGGGCACTCCTAAACTCAGGCAATGCTATAAATTATTTCAGAAGAGAGGCAGGTGAGCACCCAAGTCCCAGAGTCTATTCTGGGAGCATCATAAATAGACCCACAAAGCATGAGGCAGTGTCTATTCAGTGCCTGTGGAAGAAGAGCCTTTAGAAAGGATGGAGAGAGTTTAAGTAATGAGATCACTAAACTTTCCCAGAGAGTTTAAGTAATAAGATCACTAAACTTTCTTTTGTTCAGGGAAAGGTAAATATCAAGCTGGTCTTTGATATTTTCAGCCTTGGAAAACTTTGGGAAGTACACACATTGAAAAGACATGATTTTGAGAACCCTCACATTTACTTTGCTCTTGGAAATTCTTCAGCAGTCCCTGTACTGTGTTGATGAGTTTTACAGCTGCTGCTTTGGTGCCAGTGCCCTCCAGCACAATCACTGCTTTCCACTGGATCTTTTGGATGGGTGGCAAAAAATGTACCACTCACATGGGCAAAACTCCATCTCCCTGCTGCCAGAAGCAATAATTAACGAGATTATTACATTTCAATCACTTGCTTCAAGACTTCTGGTTTGAAATTGGTTTCTCTTTTTTTTGGCTTTTTGGACAGATGTTTTCTCTCCAGAGGAATAAGAGTCACACTGGAACATGACTCAAAGTTGGTTTTCATTTATATTTTCAAATAGACAAAATCACTCAGACTTTTGAAGACAGTTTCCCCTCAGAAAGGGAAAACCTACCAGCAGGTTGTACCCCTTGTGCTGGTGCTGCTGGTACCTGCTGGCAGGGAGCTCCTACCAGAAAACCATGGATTTGTGCTGATCCCAAATGCTGCTGGCACCAGACACTGCCAGGCTCTCACAAACACCTCAGACCCCACCAGAGGCCAAGGCAGGCAGAGGGAGCACTGAGGGAGAGACAGCAAAAACAGAGAGGGGGAAGGAAACATCAGCTGCTAATGAGTCTGTCAACTGAATTTGATAGCCTGGCACAGCCTGCAGGTGTTGGATGCTCAGGGAGAGCACTCAGGTGCCATGTTTATCCTCAACTTTGATGCTGTGTCAAACTAAAGGCACACCTAGGGCCCTCCTCTGCCATCATTTTTCCCTGCTGCTCTTGCAGCCACAGTGCTGCCAGTGCAGGGCTGCTTCTGGTCCAGCCCTTGCTGCCCTGGCCAGGCTTTGTGTGGCCAGAGGGGCACCTGGGGCTGTGGAGACCAGAGCAGAGGCCAAGCACCCACAACAGTGGCTACAGGGCTGGGGAAGAACCTCACCTTGAAAATAAAGGGGCTCGTTTCTTTAAGTGCTAGAACAATCACTGCTTTCCAGGGGATTTTTTGGATTGCAAGAGAAGTAGGCATAGGCCAGGTGCAGGGGATACAGAGACATCACAAAGAGACAGGAGAGGTCTATGCTCAGAGAGGGTCACATTGCTGCCTTTTATAGCACAGCAAAGCTTTTAGATAAAGTGAAAAAGGTAAAGAGGCATTTAAATGCCCACATTAAACTAAGCATCATTTCAGATGCTGTAAAGGCCAGGTTGTACTACTGGAAATGGCCTGAAAAAACCACCAGGACAAAAGAAATCATAATGGCTGTCAGGATTAGACACAAACCAAGCAGAAATGGAGATTTTACAGGGTTTTGCAAAGCAAGTTGCACTCCTGCAGCCTGTGCAGAGGTGGAGCACTGCTGCTGCACACCCCTGCCATGATCCAAAGGCTCTGTGCAATGGAAGGATGTCAGCACACAGAACTTACTTAGTGTTGTCTGAGTCAATGGTATGAAACAGCTTCTCAAGTTCCTCTTCGTTGAGTGTCCCATCAGAAAAGAAGGCCTGGAACTCCTCCAGGGACAGCTTCCCATCATCTGCAAACAGCAACACAGCTGCCATTAGGGAACAGCAAAGTGAAGGGGGCAAGGCTGAAAATCAAGTTATTTACAGATTTAAAGATTCACACCAAAATTATCTCCAAGTGCTTCTGCAAAACTGGCCCTCAGCCAAAGCAGAACTCACAGGTCTCACTCAGGGTGGGATCCTGCAGCTCTGGCTGACCCAGGAGCAGCTGAAGATGCTCCTGGGTATGGATGCACTGGCCATTGGCTACTAATTAGACTATTAAGCCAAAGCATGGCTCAAACCAAAGGAGGAAAAACTGAGCTTCATCCTAAAACTGATCTACATTTAAGAAATTATGGAGTGTTTTGTCTACCCTATGTTCAAATGATACAGGATGCTCATTAAGGGACATTTACTAGACAGGAAAAGACCCTGGGATGGAATTATAGCAGACCCAGCAGTATCTCTTGTCACCTCTGCATTCTCTCCAGCACAGTCCATTTCCCTGCTCTGGACAGAAATATTAAATGAAAGCTATTTCACTGGCATGGAAATCTGGCCATAGACTTTTTCTGTTATTTTATATATTGGTCCCAGTGCTCATTTAATACTGAGGCTCCTATGGACTCCTGAAATGGCCAAGAAGAAAAAGAAATTATCAAATTCATCCAAGGGGCTAGAAGAAGGACTCTCACAAGTTTGACTGATAAGGTGACAAAAGCTGACATTTAACTGATAAATCTGGAGCCTTTCTCTGTGCCCTGTGGACAGGAACAGAGCTGGCTGTGAGAAAGCTCCTGTGGAGTTCAGCAATAAAGCAACAGGAGAGAGACAAAAGAAACTTTAATTTATCATTTATTGTTCAAGTTGCTGAAACCACATTCTGGTGTGTAGCAGTGCCTGGGGGGAATAACTACCCCAGGTCACATATTATTTAAAATCTTTCCATTCATATCCACACAAGAGTCACAGACTGCAAATTCTGCCTACTTCGTGGTAGGAGAATGTATCATTTATTATTTAATCAAATCAATAATAAACCCTATTGTTTCTTTTTCAGGAAATGATGCTAGAGGAAAAAATTAGCCAGCTCTCCACATACACGTCAATATTTCTTCCCCAAAGTAAGTCTGCTGCTCCTAAAACATACCTGCATTGCCAAATGCTAACCCAGTTTCCCTTGCCTGGCATAGACAAATTTAGAACAGTGATAAACTGAGTCTAAGATGCCCATTTAATTGGCAATTATGAAAGGAACACAGCAGGAGAACTGTCTACAGCAACACTGGGTGAAGAGGGCACCATTTCCAGAGCACCACAATGGCTACAGACAGGGTCCAGCTGCCTTTATTGTTTTCCCCATTCCTTCCCCAAAAGGTGACCTTTTTGCAGCAGGCAGGGTGCAGAATGGCAATGCACAGCTCAGGGAATGGGTCCCAAATCTGCCCTCTCTTTCTTATTACAGAACACCAAAGCACCTGTACTTCAGCAAGAACCTCTTGCTTGAAGCATCCCAGCAGGGTCAGCTGGAGGTTCACCCGAGGTGCCCCTCTGTCCCTGGAGAAGATAAAAAGGCTGTGTCCAAGCAGGAGCCCCAGCCACACCACCCATCTCCACTTCTCCATGTTGCACAACTGCATAAGAAGCTTTTCCCCCTCAGTGCTCCTATTTTTGCAGTATCCTAGCTAAGATCAAGGTTTGGCTTCTTCTGATCCTGACTGGCAATGAATGCACATCTTCAAGCACCAAGATCAAAAGGATGACAGCTTTTCTATCCCACAAGGGCTAAACAATTCTTTATATATAGAACACTTTATTGTAAACCATAAATCAGTGCTTGTTCACCTTCACACTGTCCTTCCACACACAGGGCAGCAGAAATAAATTCCCAGGAAAGTCACATAAACCAACTTACTGGGAAAGAGAAACTGTAAAGTGAAGTGGATTTTTTTCAAGAGACTACTTTGATCTGAATTCATAGTTTGCTTAACTCTGAAAAACACAAAGGTGTTGCTAAGTTTAAAGCAAACAAAATCCACACCCTTTATCTAGTTTATATCTTGTAACTTCTGTCTTTCATTTTACTCTTTTTTGCTTTGTTTTACTCTGGGTTTTTTGATGCTTTTTTTTTTTTTTCAGTAATGTGTTCCAGGATACATTTTTGCTGCAACCTCTGAAATATCCTTGCTTAAAATCTGTGCCAAAACACTGCTCTGACTCCTATTTCAGAGTGTTCCAGAGAGAACAGGTAGACAGATACCAGCTACTATGACAGGTCAGATCACTGCAAACCAACATGCACTAAATTATTTTTGCCATTTAACAGCTGGAAGTAATGAAAAAACAGAATGATGTAAGGATCTAGATGAAGAAGGAGGTGACAGTGAGTTTTATTTAATTTTTATTGTCTGGAGACCCTACAGGACTGCTTGAATAAAAGCATTCTGACCCCACAGAATTTGAATAAAAGTACCAATTTTATTTGCAAGCAGTGCTCAGGACTTTCATCTCCCTCCAGCCACCAGCACCAAGTACAAGTCAGCTTAAAGCTGATGGTTATTTAATATAAACTGGAATACTTGTCTGCAAACACACAAAGCAAAAGCCTTTCTGAATAGTGAGATAATCCTTGAGCTGCATATCTATAATTGTGGAACAGCCTGAGAGCCTGGGTTTCTGGAGCCCAGCAGGCAAAGATGCCTTCAGGAAACTTCAGGGTGATAAGAGGAAGCAGAAGAGAGGGGCTTGGATTTTTGAGTTCAGATTAAACTGTTAAAAAAACCCTGGGTGAGGAGGATTGACCACAATGGTACTAACACCAGGTCCCCTGGCTGGCAGCTGCTGTGATAAGTAAGAGCTGATGGGACACTGTGGTCCAGCAGGAGCCTTATCAGGACAGTCCCAGCTTTTTCTGACAGCAGAAGTGTCTACACTCAGTAGAGAATGGATAAGACTTCCAAAAAGCAGATTTTTGCAGAAAGCTGCTGGGTTCAGGAGGTACAAATTCTCCAAAGGGACAGGCAGAGCCTCAATTGGTTCAGCTTCATCCACACTCTGCCTTGTAGAGCTGCTCTGGGATCTTTCAGCCCTTGGGAGCTACTTTTGACAGGAAGCATAAGGGAAAACTTGAGATTCTTTACCATATCTTACTAAACCAAATAAAGTTTCCATCATTTTTAAGATCTAGAGATCTCAAAGAGATCTAGATCATAAAGGTCTTAAAATCTAGAGATCTAGATCTACACAAAAATTTGTGACTTTTTGATCTGGGCAACCATACTAAAGGCAGGCAACCTATTTCCACTGACTGCCTCCCTCCCCTTTAAAGCCAGCACTTGAAGTTAACACCCAGCTGCCAGGCAGGACAAGTGCCACTAACTAGAAATTGCCTCCCTCGCACTGATCGGCTGAGAAAAGAGATAATCAGGCCATAGCTATCCTGCCATCATTTCTCCCTGAGAGTGCAATCTTCATTTTCCCCTAGCTTTTCAAAATAATTCAATCACACCCAAAGACCAAAGCAAATTACCAGGCCAACAGAGTTATCAAAGTTAGAACCAACTGAAGAGAGAAGGACATAAGAGAGAGCATCAGAAAGCCCCAACTGGGATGTTATTATATCTCCATTTGCTATCATGAAGATGTGAGGAGTCCAGAAGTGGCTTCTACACCTTCTAACTCACACAATCAAGCTGTTCTCACTCGCTAACACAGCCCAGGGAAAAATCAAACTGAGATCATAAATTGCCCAAAGTATACGAAATCTGGTGGCTGAGTTTCTGGAAATTCACTCTGTGATACAAATGGCTTAAAGCAGCTACAAAATAAGGTCACTGTTCTGAGCCTGAGTTTGCTAAATCTGTTTTCAATTACATGAGGTTGAGACGGCTCATATATTTTCCAGGTATATTATGAATATATTTTCTAGCTCTTATTATGACTGTACTTCATTACTTACTTTTATTGCTCTGTGAGCTCTAAAATGCTCTAAGCTCTGCTTACTTGCAAGTGCCCAACAGCTATGGGTAAGTAAATTGGATTTTACTGGGGCCTGTGAATAAAAATGATAACTATTTTTTCTTATTTCTTGAGGGTATTTATGTGCAGATACATGAGCCAGCAAGAACAGGGATTGGCTTCCCCCCTGTCACCCAGCCCCCTCAGAAGCCAGCAGGAGGGACTTTATTCACTTAAAAAAGGGGGAATATAGGCTTGAGCTTTCCATCTTGTTGGGGAAAATTACCTGCAGCTCCACAGATCGGAACTGTGATGAGCCTTTCCACTGGGCAAAGAAGGGATGTGTCCTCTGCATCAGCCAGCCCACCCCAAAAATCATCTGCAGATCCTCACCAGTGACTCAGGCAACAATATTATCCACCCACTTAAATCCCAGCCTCACAGTGCTCTGCTGGGGGCAATTGCATTTAGCTGGAAGCAGGGCTGGTGATTCACCCCAGACCTGGCTCAAGCTGCAGAGCCACGGGGGCTCTGCAGGAGCAGCCCAAGTTTGGGTGGAAGCAGCCCTGCAAGTGCCTTTGCTAATGAGATGTAGCACACACCATTACAAGGAAATTACTACAATTACAGTAATTTTCTAGTGAAAGAAATTTACAGAATGGCTCCATGATTTTGAAACTTAACTAATGTCCAGCACAGATGTTTTCACAAGGGTCAGTACCACACCAAGTAGACAACCTGAGAGAGATATTGATGTTTCCAATATAGTGAATAATCTCTGTTTGGAACACTCCTGTGCATTTCTAGTGCCAGCTGGGAATGCTGGTGGGTCCTGCTGGGTGATGCTGGCACAGGAATGCAAAGGCTGGCACAGAAGAAGACAGTTTCACATACAAAGAGAGGGATTGAACTTCAGGATCTGGGGTTTTGCTCACTCAACTCATTGAAAAACAATCGATAAATGCTTTTCTGTGTGCTGGGCATGATCCCATGAACAGTTTTGAGGTGGTGTCTTCCATCTTCTGCCAGTGAGCCCAGGACAGCTCCTGGGGCACAGCCCAGAGCACTCCTCATTGTCACAGGCAGCTCTACCTCCAGCATCACCACCTTCTCTGTGCCATGAATTCATGAAAACCTCTGGGATTTTTATCTTCTCAGAATGTCTTTCCTTCCTGGGCCTGGATGAGGCCTTGGAGAAATATTGGATGCACAAAGCAAATGAAAGAACATCCCTTAAGAAGCCAGCCAATTCCTCTCCCTAGTCATTTACCCCAGGAGTAAAGATTGTCTCTTCTTTGGGAATTTGGCTAACTTTTGTCTTCATCAAAGCATAGATTTAATCAAACACAATATTTAGCCAATTTTACACTTCTACTTTTTTCTCTGCAGCATAGGATGAAGTTCTGTGGTACAACTGAAACTGGGACATAACCAAAATCTGTGAATGACACTTGATAGAAGGACTGAGGATCCTTTTTGTGACTGAATTAGCCTTTTGATTTCCATTAAAATAGGGGAAAAGAGACTTTCATTTCAAAATTACCACATCAGTATAAGATATTGAGGCATGACTTAAAGCCTGATTCTTGTCTAGGGTGATGGGTAATGCTGCATGCACCAAGCAGACAATGGCTGGGAATCTTCCCTCTAGGACCTGGACTGGAGAAAAATGGGATTTCCATTGTAGTCAGAAAACTGCACCTCATTGCCATCAGAAATTGCCTGGGCATTAAGCAGTGTCCATTAGCATGCCAAAATTTTCCCCAAGCTGCTCAGCTTTTATCATGAAATCAAGCCTTTTGTCATCCTAGAGTTAGAAGTAATTTTGAAATTATTTTTAATGGCAACTACAGATAGTTATCAAATGTAAGCTGATAGGTAGGGAGACAGGCAGGACTGATATAACACATTTTCTCTCACTATCTTTTGTGAAGACTCTACTTTTTTCCCCACATAATTCTCACCCTGCTGTAATGACCTGATTTAAATGTGTGTGTGTGTGGGAGGTGGTGGTTTCTGTGCTCACCCCTTATATTGAATTTTGTTCACAGGTATCTAGGAATGCCTTTCACAGAAATTCTTGGTTGTTTATAAATTAAGTGCTGGAATTAGACTTCCCCAGGGTGTAAATAGCCTGGCTAGGTTCAATGTAATTGCTGCTTAATAGAGTTTATACCAAAAGTCACCCAAACAGAAAAGGATTCAGACAGAAATGCCTGTAGCCCACAGAGCTTTCTCCAGCCACCACTTTCCTCCAGAGAACAGGAGGTAACGTGTTTCAGTTTTCCTCTCACTACCCAAGTTATTAGCTCTCAGTTTAAAAAGAAAAGGGATGTCAATAGCTGATTTCAATGCCTTTGCCTCACATCTGTAGCAGCACAAGGAAAGCACTGAGTCAGCCCCTCCACGTGCTTCAGCTGTGTAGTGTCTGATGGGAACTGCAGGTGATCTGAGCCCTGGGACCCTGGGTACATGAGCATTTTGGTCTGGCTTAGGGCAGAGCAGTGGGGAAACACTCAGGCAAGGAAACCAGAGTAAGCAAAGAATTCATTTTGAGAGGCAACAGGTGAATTCTCCGTGGGTTCCTTGGGCTCCAGCCTGGGCAGCCAAGGGGGGCTGGAGGGGAGGCTGGGGGATGGCTGCACACCGAGGTCAGCATCGTAGCACAGAGCAGACCTCTGGGCTATGGACCAAAACTATACAGTATTAAATAAATAAATAGTGGGGTGTCCTGGTTTTGGTTAGGATATAATTAATTCTCTTCCTCGAGGCTGGTACAGTGCTGTGCTTTGGGTTTAATATGAATATAATGCTGATAACACACTGCTGTTCTAGTGGCTGCTGAAGGGATTGGGGTCATACCTTCCTTCCCCTCTGCTCCTTCACTCTCCCCCATCAGGGGATCTCTGTTTCCAAGCTGTTGCAGCCATCAGCAGACCCAGCTGAGCTCCACACACACAACTGCCACTGCCTCTCAGGTGTTTTTCATCTTAGTTGACCTGAGACTACCTTTTTATATTGGGTGCTATTAAATGGATGACTGACTCTGAACAACCATAGCTTTTTAGCACCTTTGATTTATTTACTCATTTAAAGTCTCTGCCCTGTGAGCTCCACAAGCACAGGCCAGCACAGCAAAGCAGCAGGTTCCTGTGCAGAGCTTGCAGCCTCCTGACCCAAACAGCCTCCTTATCTCTCCCAAAGGCTTTGGTTCTCCACATATCCAAACACCTGCCTTGCTCTCTCCATTGCTACTCAGTCTCATCTCCTCTCTGTCATCCTGAATATCTACTTCCTTCTTCATTAAACTGCCTTCAGTATCTCCCCTCCCCACATGTCCCACCTTCTTTTTTAATTTGAACTCTCAGGTGTAACATGTGACATTGTAGACACAGCTATACAAAATTAGAATTTCTGTTTTGGAGGAGATTGTGCAGAGAGAAATGGTTGCAACATCATCAACCTTTGATCTCTACCACTTGATCCCCACAATTTCTGTTTATTGCCCAGGCAGCCTTGTTGCAGACCCCTTCTTCAGTCACCTTCCTGAAACATGTTGCACAGATTGGATATTAGGAAAAAAATTCTTTACTAAAAGGGTGGTCAAGCATTGAAATAGATGGTCCAGGAAAGTGGTAGGATCACCATCTGTGAAGGTATTTAAGACTTC
This sequence comes from Lonchura striata, assembly GCF_050655825.1. Taxonomy (NCBI): domain Eukaryota; kingdom Metazoa; phylum Chordata; class Aves; order Passeriformes; family Estrildidae; genus Lonchura; species Lonchura striata. Next base: position 16,709,605 of record NC_140713.1, on the reverse strand, counting down.
TAGATGTGGCACTTGGGGACACAGTGATAGACTCCAAGGGCACTCTGTGATCTTAGAGGACTTTTCCAACCTTGATCATTCTAGGATTTAAAAAACATCAGCAAACTTTCCTGTACTAAACCCCTGTCAAAGCCCAAGAGCCACTAGCAATCTCTCTAAATATTTGATCTAAAGTGAAAATGAAACACAAAGATGGCACAGCTTGTTGTTAATACAAGATCACTCTGTGCTTCAACCATCCCAGAGCAGTAAATCCTGACTTCAAAACTTCTTCCTTGCATTTAAGGCAAAATTCTTACAGAGAGATCTTGCTAAAAGAGAGCGGAACCTGTTTCCTGCAGTGCCCTAAAAATAACTATTCTGGACAAGAATTACTACAGCCAAGGAAAAATAAAATAAATGGTAGGAAGAAAAACTGGTATTTGGATACTTATAGTAAATTATTAAATAGCATAGCTGCTATTTTCTTATGCAAAAAATAGTTAATTTTATGCATTAGTAAACCGCAGTGTGATACATAATTCCCTGCAAGGTTAAGCATTTCTTTGTGTGCAGAATAGAGGTGGCCTGGGAATCACGGAGAGAAATTTAAATCTGCTCCTGAGCCCTGCTGCATCGAAGCAGAGCCGTGGGTTTATTTGGGAGATCCTTTGCAATTCCCCACTCACACATCAAAAGCTATGCATGGTTTCAAGCTGTTGCAAGGCTCTCACTCCTGCCATGCCATGGTGATCCTCCAGGTGCTTCCCACTGGGGGAAATTTCTGCTGAGAGGCAGAAGTCTTGGGGTGATGGGCAGAGATGTAAAACCACTGAAGCACTTAGTGTGCTTCCCTTCAGGAATAATATGGGATCTGAGGGAGATCATGCCTTTCTGAACTCCAAGTGATCTTCACCATATCTGAAGAAAAAGCCTCTGAGAAGCCAGCCTGGGTGACATCTTCCAGAGCCCCCTCTGCCCAGGCTGGCTGAGGATGGATCACACACACACACATCAGTGCCTGGCCTTCAGCAGCAAGGAGGGAAATCTGAGTTTCTCCGTAGGGACAAGTTAAAATATCACTTCTGAAGCTTATCAGGTCACTTCCCATCCCTGGAAGTGCTCAGTGCAAGGCTGGATGGGGCTTTGAGTAGCCTGGTCCAGTGAAAGGTGTCTCTGCCCATGCCAGAAGATTTGAACTAGATTTAAGGTACCTGCCAACCCAAACCATTCTATGATTCTATGGTTTACTTTATTTCCATCTCCAGATGGGCAACAAAAGTTTCATTTTGCTGGAAATCAGTCCCTGAAGCTACAGTTTCCTCCTGCACCCAGACAGACCAGGAGAGTACCACTGGTACTCTCAGGAAATCGCTGGAACAGCCACAGCAGGGGCACAGCTGCTCTGGTGCTGGAGCAGAGGTTGGATGTTCTGTGTATCCCACTGAGTTTAAGGAGCAGCTCAGTGCTTTGACAGCGGCAAACCCAGCCCATGGGGCTCACACAGCTCTCACACTCCTGGATGAGCAGCAGTCCATGGCAAACAGGAAAGAAAGAAGAACACTTAGCAGGTGCTTCATCTTAAGAGGTGGGGGAACACCATTCCTTACTGACAGTAACCTCATGTATTCTTAGAACACACTGGAGCCTACACAGGGCACTCACACTGTCCCCTGCCAAATTAATGTCCCCACTTCTGACTGAGGACAGCTCAGACCCCAGATTTAGAAAGGCAATGTATGTATTTCAGTGCCGTGCCCAAGTGGGAATGGGCTGGCTGAAACATTTGTGAGCTACCAGCTCCAGGGAGACTGCCAGCTCCAAAGTTTTCAAACTTTATCATTAAAATTTGTCAGAAACATTAAAAGAAAAAGTAAACCTGGGATGATTGATCAGGAAGTTTCAATCAAGCAGAAGTCAACACTCCTGACTCCAGTGCACCCCAGCTCTGCAATAGCCTATTAAATCCAGATTTCTTGGAAAGTTCTAAAACAGGCACCAAACAGCCCAAATTCCCCTCTGCTCCTCATTAACCAGCCTTCCTGCTTGCTTTTTTAACGTGCAGATAGATGAATATTTCAGAGGGCCAAGGCAGGGTTTGCACTATTTTCAGCTCATTATACCCAGCACTCAGCTTCAAAATGAGGAAGAGGCAAGTGTTCTAGCAAAAGAGAAAAAACTTATGAAAATTCCTCTCAAAAGTGTGGTCCTGGTGTGGCCAGGGCATGGCAGGGAGAGAACCTCCCCAGGCTGAGGCTGTTCTTGGCTGGGCTTGCAGCACCACACTGGATCATCAGCCTGGGGATGCTGCCAGAGGCTGCTCTGGGAGGGATCACTGCCACCAGCTCCCCGTGAGCTGTTCCTGGGGATCACTGCCACCAGCTTCCCGTGAGCTGTTCCTGGGGATCACTGCCACCAGCTCCCCGTGAGCTGTTCCTGGGGATCACTGCCACCAGCTCCCCGTGAGCTGTTCCTGGGGATCACTGTTGCCACACCACAACAGCAGCCTCTCCCAGGGACAGCCTGGACAGAAGCCATGGGGAGCATTTCAAGCATTTCAACTGCTGCCCTACCCAGGGAAACACTGTTCATCTAAGGGAATTGCTGCAGGTAAAACAATAACACCTGGTTTGACTTCCTGATCTCTGACAGCAGAAGTTGCATTCCAAGCTAACTGAGGATTTAGTACAACAGCCAAAGGCAGTGCCCAGGGTGCAGTGACTGTGCTGGGTCCCTCTGTGATGGTGGCGTGTCAGGAACGAGCCGTGGGCAAGTGTGAAAACTCAACCTGGGTTCTGTTACTGCAACAGATTACTGTGGTTTTGTTTCCCCCTCGTAAAATAAGCATTATTCTGTGCTTACTAAAGCCCTTGCAGTGGATGAGAAGCTCTCAGTGCTCTCAGTGACTTCCCACTAACACCCACCAGAGGAAGGCAGTGGCAGCAGGGCTGTTTCCATGTGGTGGCCACTGGAGCTGTTGACTGTTGACAAATTAGCAGCAAATTGCTGCAGATTAGAGAGCTACAAACTCATCGCTTTCTGCAGTCCCGTGAAACAATATCCAGATTGCATTGGCAGCATCAACAGTTTTCCATTCAGTTAACAAGCTGTGCAGAGATGAAGACAGCAAATTAAACTAACTCGAAAAGCAGATTCCTCATTTGCATTCTCAGAAGGCAGAAGAAGTTTCCCTACTGATTTATCATCTGCAGCATACAGGACATACAGCTCCCTGTGCCAGGGCTCAATAAGTGCTTGAATATCAAATGCAGAACCTGCACAATTAATTAATTGTTTCCTCATGTTAATTCCTGAACTGTGAAGTCCAGGTAGAAGCCTACAACACTGATCTCCTGCAATGTTTAATTTCTTGAAATTCAATGGTCTCAAAATCCCTGTTAAAAAAAGTTCCAGTCTCTAAACAAAACAGCTGCTCATGTCTGATAGTCCCTCTCTGAGAAACCCCTTTGCCAAAAGCTAATTTTTTTTTTTTTTTGGGGTAGTCTCTGCTGCAGTATAAATAAGAGCTAGAGTGGTCCCTCCCCACAGAATGCCCTTGCAGGTCTCCATCATGGTCTGTCCTGGCTCCCCATGGCTGCATGGGCAGAGCAGCCAAGCCAAACCTCGCTCAATCCACCACAGTTGCTCTTATTTTTATGCTTCCACTTAATAAGCTTCAGCATTTCCCATTTATTTTCACAGTGAAAATGTAAGCCCTATGCTCAGTGTCTCCAGCTATTTGTCCAGGGCAGGATGGGTGTCTCAGCCCTGTCAGAGATGTTTAACATCTCTAAGGCAAACAATGCAGATCTCTTCCACACTCTTTCATCCAGCAAAGCGTCCGAGCAGCACAGAACAGAGCAGTCCTGCAGGGAAGGCACATCTGCTCTGAAAAGACTGGAAAGAAAAAACAAAACCTAAATACATTTTTCTGCTCCAGCAAATTCAACTAGCACCTCTTTAATCACAGATTTCTACTTTTAACAAAGCTACAGCATGAACATCTTCTCTGTTTATTTTTTCATAGTTTGTTTGTTTCAAAAGTAGGTTATTAAGCCCCCAGAACTCTTATCCAGCTTTTCGGTTAAGGAAGGAGAAAGATAAGGTATTTTGCTGTCTTTTCTGCAATGACCCATGTAGTAGAGACTAAAGTACAGATGAAAAAACACAAATGAAACAAATGCTGAAAACGAGAAGAACAAGAATCACTGCAGCAGGAGCTTTCACAAGTAGGTCAGGCTGGCACTGCTGAGCAGAGCATCCCCACAGAGCTCTGTGCTCTGCCCAGAGCCAGCTGCAAAAGCAGGCAAAGCCCCTGGCACCAGCACAAAAGGCAGAGGGAAACTGGTGTGCCAACTCAAGATTCCTGTCGTGAAGCACCCCTGGCCCCTGCCCATCTCAGCATCTCCAGTTCCTTCTGTGCTCAGCATCCCAGCCACTGACCCGGGGACTCTGATTCAGCCCAGCCTGCTTTAATTTGGCTAAAGCCAAGATGAGGGAAAAAAGGGTATCTGAAGGACAAAGTCACTGGGAAAATGCCTACAAGTTTGTTTGGGTGGTTTTTTTTTGTTTGTTTGTTTTTCCCTAGGGAAAAATGGGGTCATCTGGCTTCTCTTCTTAAAGAAGACTTTCAAAGGAATATTTGAAAATCCCAGACCTAAAGTATTTCAAGTTTTCTTTCAGTTTAATCCTTGTATCTTCCCCTGAACACTGACAACAGCCTCTCAATTTTTAGTTTACTTTTCCACAGCAAAACTGAACAAGTCAGTGAGCTCCTAAATAGGAAAGGAAGAGAAAAAACTATCTGCTGCAGTTTTTCATTGAAAACTGAGAACCACAAATGCTCAGACCACTGGGGTGACCTGTTCATTGGACTATTTCCTAACACAGTACTGGGGAAGGATCTTCCTACTCACTCACCCAGCCCTGCTGCAGCTCATCAAAATGCTTCTTTGGGAGTCTGTGTTTCAGAGATGTCTTTGTGAATTTTTAATGCCGTGTGCTACTTAGTGTTTGCTGAATTCACAATTTTTCCACACCATCTCAGCAGCATCTGCTGCAGCCATGCGACCTGGAGCAGCACACAGCCTTTCCCAGCACGGCTGAGAGCCTGGGATCAGACAGATCCCACAGAGAAGCCCATGGGCAGTGCAGGGAGATGCTTCCAGACCCTTCTGCAGAACCTTGTGATGCAGAACTTCCCCAAGGCACCGTCCAGGTTTAAGCTGGATTGGAGTGGTGCCCTCATGGAAACCCAGAGCAGCACTGCTCACACTGGCATGCTGAAACCCAGCAGAACAGCTCCTCTGCAGCCTCTGCACAGGCAGCTCTGCTCCCTTCTCTTCTCTTTAAGGTCTTACAAAGCCCAAAGGTGAGGTCTGGAGAGCAGAGGGGGGAAGCACTGAACTCTGGTATGAGAAGCCAGCTGGGAAAGCAATGCATTGTGCAGAAGGAGGAGAAAAAGGCGAATGTGGCCCATGAAAGCCAGGACACACAAGCTGTCTGACATAAGGGTGAAGCATGACCTTTCTGCTTTTGGCAGAACCGAATTTCCACAGGAGAACAGTGGCACTCAGGGCCTCCAGCCCTTAGGGTGATGCTTAACAGTTTCCAAGATAAACTCAGATGAGCTCTCTTCTGCTTCCCCAGGCTCTGGTAAGAAAATCACTGGAATCCTTTCATAGTTTGTTATAAAAAGAAACAACACCAAAAACCCTCCCACCAGAACCCAACAGCATCTAGATTCACAGAAGTGCCATGCCAGGAAATGCCATACAAAATACTCACAGGAAATCCAAACTGCTAACACTTTTCTTTTTTTTTCTCCCCAGAGCTGAGGAGCCCTAAGTGGGATCACAGCCCTGCTCTATTCTGCTTAGGAGTACAGAGGTACTACAGCAGGAGTAAGGATAACCCAGCAACCAAGAAAGAAAACTCAGGAGCCACTCTGCACATGGACACCTCACTAAGGGTTGCCTGGCTTGGCAATAGAAACACTTGAGGGAACTCTGTTCTTCTTTGATACAGTGAGCATTATGAGCTTTAGGTAATGGGATAGAAAATGGTAGGTTTAGCCCTTGATGATATCTCTTGTGATGTTTGATCAAACCCTCCTCGTGTGGAGGAGGTGATTTATTAGCAGAGATTGGACCCATTTGAAGAAGGAAGCATCCTGGTACAGAAGAAGGCTCATGTGAGAGCTTCATCAAAGCAGCAGTTTACAGAGAGGTTCTGTCTCCCAGCACTACCAGCTCATATGTCAGTGCCAAACCTGCCATGAAAAAGCTTTCCAGAAAGCAGATAAGCATCATCACAGCCTTGGAGGAGCACAGCTCTCTTCAGGCTCTCCTTTGCCTGCAGAAAACCCTCTAAAATTTCCTGCCTTCCCAAACCATTAGCATGGGCTAGATTTCTAGGCTGCTTCAATGCACAAAGCCATGGGTGAATTCAGCAGGATTCCCCTCTCACGAGGGACCTGTTTGCCTCTTTGTACACATGTGAACCTGAAACTTTTGTGTTTCATTTGCATACAAAAAGAGGAGGACATAATAAGCTCAGAGACAGGAAACAAAACAGCCCTTGGAAAATCAGTGGGGCTGGTGAGGGCCAGGGTCAGGCCATGCCATGGTGTCTGGTCAGAGGATCTGACTGAGGGCTTGGTGACTTTTGGTGTGGGAGATGACACAACATTTTCTGTTTCCTTCTCTGTCCACCCTAATTAGAGAGAAGCTAATTTCAAACCTTGCCTGTCTCTCTCATGGAGCACACTGATGTGCTTTTGCAGAGAGAAGGAAGCTCCCAATGGGCTCAGTGGTTTCCTCCCTGTCCAAATCCCAAATCTGTCTGTGCTACAGAACAATGTGGCTCCTGATGCAAGCTCAGCCTCTGTGAATCTGCACCCAGTGCTGCTGCAATAGCAGTGCAGTGAGAAACGTTTAATCCTCATTCTTGTTTTATAAAAGGATCAAAATGCTCAGCATGCTGACAATTCAAAGGTTTAGCAGTCCAGCACAGAAATACATACTGCAGGCTTAAAACTTGAATACTACAATTCTCTAAGACAGACAGTAAAAAGAAAAAAAAACCTACTAATGCTGTACTGCAATGGCCCTGCTGCTCTGTACTGCTTTATGAATATAAGAAAACTGCCTTCTTTTACAGTGTCTTGGTTATCCAGTCACTTGCTGTATGAATACACTTTTTCAGGTCAGTGTGGGGCTCTCAGAAAAAGCACAGGGGAAGGGAGCAAGTGGCCCCAGTGATCCAGAGTTAAAAGCTCTTGATACTGAAAAAATCATGAATCTTTCCTTCAGCTGCAGCCAGCCCCCAGATGGGTTTTACTGTGAGCAGCCTGAGCCTTCAGCCAGGGAATTCTGTGTCTGGAGAGGATTCACCCTGCCTGGTGCCTTGGTCTGCCAACAGACACCTTCCACCTCCTCTACCCAGATCTACCCTCAACCTCCCACCCATCTTCCTTTGCCCACTTGCCCCCTTATTAGCCCCCTAGAGGGAGGGGAAATGGGAAATGGGAAGAGTACCAGGTATCCTTCCTCGTTTGGGTATCACAAATCCACCTTTTTAGGAAACACCTACAGAAATTGTCTTTGCAGGCAGGCAGCCCCAGCCCCGCCGTGCAGGGCACAGCCGGATCGCATTTGCTGAGCAGCAGTCACCCTCTCCCTGGCTGCTGACCTTTGAAATGTCAGCACCTCATTTAGAAAGCAACAATTGGGTTTGAAAAATTTTTAAGGCTCTGTGTCCTGCTCCAGCCCATTTTGCAGACAGTGCCCTGCGAGAACGTCTCCCACTGCTTGGTTTTTCCTTTTCCCTTCATCTCCCCAGGATTTCAGCATTTAGCACCTCGGTCTCTCATGCTGCTCTTGTTATAGGAGGATTTAATATTCCTGGCTATGGACAGCCCCATTTTTATAACTTCTTTTCAGTTAATTCTCCCTCCAGTTAAATGCTAGAAAACCATTTTCCCCTCTGATTTCCAGCTTAGGAAAACCTTGTGCAAGATCTAAAAACTCTGCTGTTTTCCTACAAATACATTACAGGATGCAGGAGAGAGGAAACAAGTTTAGTTCCTTTCTTTGAAAAATATAAATATTTTATCTTGTTTTTACAGTCTTATGCAAGTACTTCCATTTATAGCACACACTTTTTGCCCCCACTGTTTGACACATAGCAAGTGTATTAATTGATACCACGATCACTCCAGCTACAAAAGGATAACAAGACAATTCTGCACATGGCTGTGTTTACATACAGCCAAAGCCTGAGCTTCAAAAAGCCCAGGGACAGTCATGCATTCCCCCTTCCCTTCCTCTGGTCTCCAGTTTGAAATGCAGACAGGCAAGCTGTGCCTTCCTGCCACTCAGCTTTCCAGGCAGAAGTATTTCACATTAATTCATGGTCTCTTCCTGCCCCTCCATCCCTCCTTTCCTCTTGTCCCATCCCATGGGGATGTCACAGGGGTTAATGAGTGCTGCTCATTTGCTCTCTGCAGATGGTGCTGCTGCAGATTTCCCCATTTATTATTATTATTATTATTATTATTATTATTATTATTGTTATTGTTATTATTGTTATTATTGTTATTATTGTTATTATTGTTATTGTTATTATTATTATTCTACATTGCAAAGCCTATTAATGTGAATACACTGGTAGAGATTTTGATAAATCTTGAACATTTTGCCAGTATTAATTCAATCTCTTTTAGAAGGTGGGGAGGGATGTATAAAGGAAAAAAGAAAGCAATTTATGGTACTACAAAGGCGAGGAAGGAAAAGCAACCTTGCTTAACAAAGTGTAGCATGTTCAAAAGCCAGCAAACCAGCCAGCTGGAAAAATAACATCTCCACAATGAACAGAAAATCCTTTGGAAAGGAAAATAGGCCTCGGTGCACTCATTTTTATTAGCAGACCAGGCCCAAGCCTGTGCTTTGGTGCTGGCACAGCAGAACTACACAGAGCCAAATCACCGTGTGCTCAAGCAGAGCTGCCGTGGGCTCCTGCAGTCAACACTGAGGCTAAAGGAAAAGAGCCCCCACTGCTGTGCAAAGCACCAGAAGCACCCAAAAGCCACACTCAGCACAGCCCTAAAGTCTTGCTGCTCTTCAGGCCTGAGGCTGGAAAGCCTCAGTAAGAAGGGGCTGAAGGCATCCACGTCTGCCCCTCAGTACCAGCACCCGGTCAAAGCAGAGACCTGGCAGCGGGAGCTGATCTTGGATCCAGACCCCAAGTCCAGGCTGAGTGGATTCTTGAAGCCAAGCCCAGCTGTACCAGCCCTCTAAATTCTGCTGAGGGGTCCGGGCATCTCCCTTTGCAGCTGACACTCAGCTCTGCTGTGGCACCTGGCCAACACCGACAGCTCTCACCTCTGCACCGGGGCTGCAGCAGGGTCACAGAAAAGAAAGTTACACTCCAAAAATTATTCAAAATTGTTTCCATCTCTAAAACTTTCTGAAAGCGGTGCAGACCTTTGCCAGAGCAGCTCACCACCTCCCCTTGGTGCAGCCAGCCAGCCCTGAAACCAGAGACACTCAGGCTCCTGCTCCCCAGCCCATGAACATCCATCTTCACTCTTTGCTCACACATCCTCTCATGTAAAAAGATGAGCTGTTCCTGCCCCTCAGATTATCCTTGCTGGGAATTACAGATGTGAATTATCATTGTTTCAGCTTGAAAGATGCCTTTCCCCATTGCAAATCAGTAAGATACACCCTTCTCTCACATGTATGTTATCTGGTATTTTAAATGAATGAGAAAGATAAGAGGGAGAAAAAGATACCCATGATTTATAGCTGTTCCTGGCCAATTGCCTGAACACAGGCTGCCAGAACATATTTTCTCACAATTGTCAGGCAAAAATTGCTAGCACATTATGAGGATAACTTGCAGCAGTGTATTTGTTCTGGATTCAATTTTTGCCTTATTTAATTTTAATAGCTATAATAAAAAATCTTCAATAAATACAGCTGATCTGCAGAAGATACCTAATTAAAAAGGATGCCAGAGCCCAGTGCTCTGTCCCTTGTTCCCACAGCAACAAGAGCAGAGGAGAGCATGCAAACAAAGAGGCAAAAGGAGTGCTCTTCCTCCACTAAAGATCTGCTCTGCTTCCCCACTTGAGGGAACTTCCCAGGGACTAAAGGCAAACATGGGATAGCCCTGCTTCCAAGAAGGAGAAGAAGCTCTTAGTGGGATTTAGGTAGTGTAGCAAGAGAAATAACATGAGCTGAGGGTCACAGAAGAAGCCTGTGGTGGTGGCAAAGGGATTTTAAGGAGTCCGCACACTCATCGCCTCCACCTGGGTGTGCATTGCCATTCTGCACCTTGTCACTCCTCAGTGCACAAAAACCAGCCACAGCCAAAGCCTCCAGGGAAAACAGGGTAAAACATCCAGGCTGGAGCAGCTCTGCACCAGAGGCAGCATCGTGCACCAGCCCTCCTAAGGGAGATTCATTGAACATGAATTGAACCTTTGCATGAAGTCATCTCACAGCCCTGCCATGCCTTTGAATGCAGTTTGGGAAATGTGGCACTGACACTCCCACCAAGGGAGCAGGACAAAACCAGGCCTTTTTAAATCTCAGTTATGGCACATATTTAATCTGCCAGGATACTATATCCAGTCAAACTGCAAAAGTCCTTTCCAAACATTTTAAAATTGTGTATCTGTAAAAAAAAACCCTCAAAAAAGCCCCACCAAACCAAAACCTGAAAATGGCTTAAACGACCCAAGAAAACAAAACTAACAACATTAGCAGAAGAAAAACTGATTTGCTTTATCTACTTTTAAATTTTTCCTTTGAAAAGCAAGATGAGATATTAATGAGACAGATCAAAAAAATTGTTAAATCCTCAATGCCCATCACTTCCCTGACTTGCCACTATAGCCAGAGCTTTCCCTTTCCCTTGTGCAGCCACTTCCATGCAGAACAGACCTTCCTGCAGATACTCTCCTCTCCTGAAACAGGAGCACAACACTGGGGTAAGGCTGGGCCAACACTCCCAGCTACATCTCATCTCCACAAGCTCCTGGCTTCCCTGTGGCAGGAGAAGTGCCCCATTCCCCACCAAACCTGCACTGGTTTTGTCCCTGCCCACAGGTACCAGGTGCTCCTGGTGCAGCCCAAGCTCAGCAGTCCCACAAAGTGCTCATGGCTGTCACCTCTCGGGTGTGCCCAGCTGTCCCTTGGCCTTTACCTCCCCTTTGAGGTTTGCTGCCCACTGACCTGGGCCAGACCAAAGGGGCACTCGCAGCACCTGGCCCAGACAAGGAGCTGGAAGCAGGTCAGGGCTTGTGTCATGAACTCAGCAGAGATGTCAGGGCAGATTCACATTGACAAGGAAAATACATGTATATAATGTTTCAACTGAAATTGTTATCAGGATACCTACAGCCATGTCTCTCCAGGTCAACAGTCCTCATGCTCCAGAAAAACCAGGGCAAGAACCACCACTTTTAAGGCACTATCAATAAAGCTTACATTTTTGGGGTTGGGTTTACAAGTAGGTAATAGCTCCATAAGTGTTTTATTATGCCCTTTGCTGGCTGTCCTTGTGCCATGTACACACATTTTCTCTGCAGCCCCCAATTAAATCTCTCAACTTTGGCTCTGGAAAGAAACATATTTTAAAATCCTCTCAGCTAATTGAGCTTTTCCAAGTCTCCTCGGTAAACCACAATCCTTTATTCCCCCTCTCCACAACTTGCAACATGGTCATTAAATCTTTTACAATAATATATCCCCTTTGCTCCTGTCCAGCTGAAGCCTCTAATGAGGCTTGCAGAAGAAAACCCACATCTCCCAATCCACAAAGAGAAGAAGAAAATAAACTCCATCTTCTTTGGGTTGCATTGTGTGTCAGACCTTCCTCAGTGCGCTTCAAAGCCGAAGGAGCCTTTGGAAATGCTGCCCCCGGATCAAATGCTCAGCCCCAAATTGGCAGCTAAAGCATAAGCCCTGCTCCACGTCCCCTCCCTGCAGCTCTGGGGGACACTCACAGCTGCTGTTTGTCTCCAGCCCCCTGTGCCAAGGGAATTGAGAGGAGGAGCTGAGAGGGAGCGTGGACAGAGCAGAGAAAAAGCATCGCCTGTGAAAATACACAGGCTCAGTCCCACACAGACCCAGCCCAGGCTGAACACAACAACCCTGCCCCACTGCCCTGTTTGGTGGAACCCAAACCCGGGCATCTCTGCCCTGCCAGATCAGCACTAACCGAGCACAGGGAGCAGCAGCTCCTGAGGACAGGAGGTTTGATGAACGGCAGGAAGAGGCTCGGGGCAGGCAGGTTTGAACCTCTGACAGGGACAAACACAGCAAGAAGGCTCAGCTAATGGATCAGACTGGGAATCCACGTGTGGGGCAGACTGGTGGGTGGCTTCCAATGCAAAAGCCCTCATCTAGTCTGCTCCTGCACATCTGAGCACGGTGTGGTCCAGCAGAGAGCACAGGTCAGCAGTGGCCCGGGGGCTGGTACCTCTGCCCAGTCAGTGCTCACAGATGACCCTTCAGGCCAGCAGCATCATCTGAGTTTTTAACAGGCTGAGATGTAGCCTAATATGAAAGTGCAAAAGCCTATGTGTTTGGGTGTCTGACTGACTCTGAGTTCAAATCTATTTATTACTGATGCAGAAATGTCAGAAGTCCTGAAGGTTACAGCAGTTAATGGCTTTTACCATGGGTTTTGCTCAGCAGCTGAATTTTTGAGAAAGAGTGGAAAGAAAGGCTCAGCAGCAATGAGAAGGGATGGTGCTGGGCACAAAAGGCAGCCAGGAGCTGCCAGCACAGCCCTGGAGTGCAGCAACATGTGGTTGAATATATTTTACAAGTACAAGGCAACAAGCACCACAGGCAGCAAGCACACCTGAAGGAGGCCAAATAGTAAGTAAAGCTGTTTTTCTAAGTTTTTCTTTAAGTCAGGTTTGATATTCTAGCTGCAGGTTTTACAGCAAAAGGGCAAGGACACAGGAGATGGCCACCTGCACTGCAAAGTACCTTGAATAGTGAGGAAAGGGCACTCTGCACAATATCAGTCAGGATCCTGGGCTATCAGCTGAAGTGTCAGCAGCCAGCTGCACTCTGTTTAAACAGAGGAATATTCCCAGCTCATTATAACCCTACCAATCCCATTCCCTGCTCCTGGTGGTCACCAACAGTGCCTCCATTGCCCACTGCCCAGGAAGGATCTCGCAGTACTTTCTATTCTGGCTGCCTGTTCTCTCAGCAGGAAAAGGCTTCAGGAACAGGACAACAGAAATAACAGTTTTGGACAGTAATGGGCCATAAATCAATGCTGTGCAGAAATAGGTGGAATATGGGCATTTCTGTTGTGGAAATTAGACTTCTTGTGCTGTCACATCATTGACTTAAGTTCTTGGGGGTTTCTGGGCTGAATCCAAACCTTGCCCAGCTCAAACCTTCTCTGCCTTAAGCCTGGCACTAAGCAAACCACGTGTATGCCCTGATTAAAGCCAGGCTGTTGCAAAACTCAGCCTGTAGCACACGAGGGTGCAATTGTTAACAAAGTCATAACCCAGTGCACCCAATTCAAGTTCTGCTCTGCAGAATTAAGGTAATCTAGAAAAAAAAATCCAACCCTTCATTCTAACATGAATTTGCTAACAAGCAACAGGAAGTGACTTTAGAAGAAAAACAGACCCTAAAAAACTCACAGCTCTTCATTTCTGCTGCACTCAGCATGCAGCAGATACCCTCACATCTTTGAAGAATGAAAAAGGCAGCCCTGAAAGGGCAAGAGCAGCTGGGTAGGGCCCTTTCAAGCCAGTCAATGATGAAAAGCAAACCACAGAATCTTTTCCTAGGTTCATAGTGATAAAGGGTGAATAGAAAGGGTGCATAGAACTACTGAACACATCTAATGACAGCCTGTAGAGCATGGCCAGCAGCCACCTTTCACAATAACTACATTATCTCAAAATTCATCATCTGGTGGATAGGTTTATTATTTTGGGATCAGCACGTGCCAATTTAAGCAGATGTCCTCCCTTCCAAATTATGTGCTGTGAACTTTGTAAGGACTTGGAAGCGTAACTGAGAGACCTTGGGAATGATTCAGGAGTCCAAACAATGGAAAACAAATTCAAACTTTCTCCTTGTAAATAAAGGTCACTGCACAGTCTTACAAGGCACTTTTTGATTGTCACATGTAATCTAGACTATCTAATGCAAATATTTTCTTATTTGCTTAAAAGACAAAGATAAATACATTTAGCCTGGTCGTCTCATCATGGAAGACCTATCAGATTTATCCATTGTTACGAAGCCTGATTCATCACTGAATTTTTCTACTTATATGTGGGTGGCTGCTAATACTGGTTTTGTTATGCAAGAATTATAAATATTCTCACTGAGAACTAATGACTTAATTTAGATGCACCGGCAGGATACGAACAGCTCAAGGTTTTCCCAGCACATGAGGAGCAGGAGCCATGCAGAAGGTAATTATCTGGGTCTAGAAATAAGTGGTTTTGAAGAGTGATAACCCATTAAGGCAGGAACTGCAAAATACCCAAGAGTTCACAATTAAAGCACAATTCACCACAGGGCTTGTGACTGTGGAAGGAAGGGTTATGTGTGCCACAAAAACCTTATTAGGTGTTCAGGGTCTTCTTATTCTGATATTATTTATATATATCTGGAATTATCAGTGCCCTAACTTGGTATCTTTTTAAGATCCAATAAAAGCACCCAAAGTTACAATGCCTGAATTTTTCTTCTTTGATGCCTTGAAAGCCATGCTATTGAAGTCCAGGTTGCTTACAACCATTCAAGTCCTGTGCAATTGTATCTGCTAAAAGGGCCTCAAATTCATGGGGAAATGGGGGAAGATAAGTATTTCAAGTCTTAAAATCAACTTGTGGACAATTACCAAGATAAAAATGGGGTCTCTGGAATATCTGCTCACCAGTGATAATTTTCTCCATCCATCTTCTGTGAATTTCTCTGTGATCCCTCACTGCCAGAACTGAAGAGGCATTTTCACTCCATTTTGCCCCAATTTCTGTACTAATAACTCAAGATCAGCAAGGGGCACTCTCAGAGTGAAAGGAAGAAAAGGAAGCATTTACACAGTAACCCGTGTCTGCTTGCATTTGTGAATTTGAGCTCTAGACACATCCACAGACAAACACTCATTTATTTCTAATTTAGGCTCACTAGAGGGGATCAAAATAATTTTTCCAAGTGGGGTCTGGAAAAGGCAGGTGAGACTACCATTACCACTAAACATCCTGCAAATTCCCCAGATCTGTAAAGTCCTCAGAGGAACAGTCCCTGCCCCCAAACACGACACGGAGGACAGGCACAGAGCATTTGTGAAGGGCTGGAAATTGCTGGTAGCTTCACCTCTGTGTTCCTCTGGAGACCCACTACACCAGGATTCATTCAGCCTTCTCCCTTTGCTGAAGGCCCAGGACTCTCCCTGCTCTCCATCACCATCCCTTCATCAAGAAATACAACCAATGGGAGAAACCTCACTCTCTTCCTTTGTGATTCTTACTCAGGTGACACTTAGGACATGCCTTCTTGAACATTATGAAGAACTTGAGTTCTTCATAATGTTCAAGAAGAGATGTGCCTGAAGCTTTCCATTTGTTTGGGTTTTTTTCCAGCTTTTGGAGCCTGTGAGGTCCCCGTACCAGGGGGTCAGCAGTGGCATCATGGCCACAAAGGCACCAGGCAGAGCAGCACTGCCAGTTTATGTGTGAGCAGCAGAGTTCCCTCCCCTCACAAGGACACAAGCCCACACACAGCTGACCAGACTCCTTGGCCAGTTTGTTGTACACAGCTATTTATGTTCCCTTCTTGTCAGGAGCTCTCTATGTGCCCCCATGGTTTGTAGTGTAATTTGCTATGAGACTTGTAACACTGAGATGTGCAGACCTTTCCTTACACAGGATAGCAGCATAAATCTCATTTAATGAGCTCTTAAGTGACTAACAGAAATCTGTGAGCAGCTATTTAAAGGACAAGCCCTACTGGGATAGGAATGGGCACAATGCCATTGCCCTCATGGCTCTTAACCAAAAAGCCCTTTCCAAACACCAATTCCTGCTCCATTCATGCTTCCTTTTTCCCCCCCTTTATTAGTTCTGCTACGTCCTCTGCAGGCCTTCAGCTGATCATTCAGATCAACTGAAAACTGGAACCTCCTCTCAGCATTTGGACTCTGGATTTCTTCACACTCCATTGTATTTCATTTCTGATAACAGAAGCTATTCAGGACAGCATGTGCTGAATAGCTTCATTCCCATCCTCCTCTAGATAGACTTTGAAGGGACAACCAGAACAGTTTTGGCTCAGTCTTGGTACAGAAATCACAAGGACAGCAGCAATAGGAAGATGCCAGTTTGACTGAACCACTGTAATAACTCATCGCTGGTCACTATCAGGTGAAATACTGCACCACTGCCAGCTCCTCCTGCCATTTTCTGTAGATGTTTTATAACCATATGCCAAGGTTTTGCCATATTTCCTTTTGCATCTCTCCTCTTCCAGGGCAGAGGTCCAGGGGAAGCCACCTAAAGCCCATTGCCTGGGAAGTCAGACCCGTGGGTGGGTCAAACTGATGGCCATTTCCATGAGCAGGGTCTAATAATTGCAGCAAAAGCCACCAAACTAAAGCACAGATTAAAGCTGGCTGCACTTTGCATTTAGTTGCACTCAAGGCATGGGGGCTGGGTAGTTGCAGTGAGTCGGAGATTTCCAGATAAAACAGCTTTTGGGAAGATGCTTATCTATAATGAATTGTTAGCAGTTAGGCTGTTCTGCCAAAATAAAACTCTTTTAATCTTTCAAAGAGAATCCTGGGCTATTTAATTGATTAGCAGCTTTCTAATGAGAGGATTAAGTATACAGTAGATAAGTCAGATGATTGACAGCTCTACTGCACCAGCCTAAAACAAGATGCCTCCGTTTTCCCAGCACATTCCAATTAAATGATTAAGTATTGTTTACTGGGACTGGGAAGATTACAAGACAGTAGGTGGATTTATTAGCAGAGAAAGGAAAAACACTCCTCCACAAAGGAAAAAGATTATTTTGAATGACTAACAGCCATGCCCCTGCAAAGCATGACTGGATCTAACAGAGTTATTCACTCTCAGGTTACACTCCGGCTCTTCTCCCTTTTTCAGACCATTTGTCAGTTTATCCAGTTATCTCCAATGTGCTCAGCATTTCCAGGTGTCTTATGCAGATAATTTTCTGACTTTATCATGTAGATAGTTACAAAACTACTAGATATTATCACTGGGGAAAAGGTTGGGAACTTAGCTCACATTATAGAGAATCTCACTTCGCTGGAGCAGGTGACCAAGATATATTTTAACAAGCAGGGGCTGCTTCATTAGCAGCCTTTTAGTACATGTAGGCACTGAATCAAATCACCTAAATACAAGTACCTGAACATGGCAGGAGCAGTAACGTGGTTTAGCATCTTGCAGCATGAACATCCAATTTTTCATGAATTAAGGATTTATGTGAGAAGGTTTGAAAGAAAGTGGGAGGAGGGAGATGCTCTTAAATTCAAGCTATCAGGCTCCATAGTTACCATGTCTGAACCAACCACTCTGCTTTAACACAATATGTACCATTTTCACCAGGCTGGCATGGAAAAAAAAAAATCAAGATGCTAAAAAGATTTCCAAATTTATGACCTCTTGACTGCACAAGAAATGAGATTACTCCTAAATCTTACAATCCCTTCCTTTGCCTTTTAGGTAAGCCTCTAAAACCATTTGATCTCTGCATGGAAAAAGTTAAATGAGACGTTGTAGTTAAACCAGATGTTGAGAGCTGAAGTTTTGTTCAGGTTTTTTTCTGGCCCTATTTCTGTAGGGTTCCTACCCAGGTCTGTGAGAGTGGCTTTAGCACAGCTGAGGAAAGCAAGGGCTGCCAGTGCTGGGGAAAGCTGCCAGCACTCCCTGCCGTGGCAGCTCTCTCCCCAGTATGCCACCATCACACAGCCCTGGATAATGACCCATCTCAGCTGCTTAATTAGAAGAGCCAAGTCCCTGCCAGACAGGAACCTCTGCAGGTGTGGAGACCGCAGAAGCATGTTAACAGAGTAAAATATTTTGGCAATCTGTGGACTTGTGTTTTTAACAGTCTGTCCAGGGCTCAGGGCCCCATCCTGGGATTCTGACAAAAATGAAAAGTGTGAGATTTTAATTTTCCCTCAGAGGACTGTGCACAGCACTTGCTGTGAGACATAAATGCAGCAGGCTGATGCTTCCACTGTTCCTTGGAGCTAACAGGTAAAGCCATGAATAGGCTGAATTTCAACAAATCAATAAATTAAAGTCCAGAATGTCACAGAAAAATTGTGAAAAAGAGATCCCCAGGGATAAGAAATACAAAGATATTACCTCTGGCTCTGGAAACCTCTGAGCCCTAGTTTTCAGAGAGGCTTTATCAATGGAAATATTCTTGCACATCTCCTGCAGCAGCTGCTGTGAGCTGCAGGAGGCTGGAGAGGGGCTGTGGGGAGCTGTGATCCCAAAAGACTGCAGAGGAACACACCAAGCTAATTATAATGAGTGGCAAACTCTGTTATCCAGAGTTCATCAAATATAAATGGCTGGTGAAACTGGTCATTATGGCTAGCAAGTGCTGTGTCAAGAAAAAAGCAGCATCTAAATAAATGTAAGGAGAACCACTGGAGGATGCACAGTTCTCCAGAGGACAGCCCCAGGACCACAGACCCTGCTCCAGAGGACTGCAGAGCAGGTATGCCTGGGCTGACACGTGTTCCAAAGTGCCACCTTGCAGGAGCCAGCCTGGGGCCAGAGGTGCCACTTAACTCCAGGCTGCTTTGTGCCAGCCTGTCCCCCAGGTCCCAGAAAAAGGGAAGGGAGCATTAGAGCCATGGAGAGCACGTGCTGTGCTGCCCAAACACTGCAGCTGTAGGTCCCTTGCACTGCAAGCAACAAGAGTGGAAGCAGAGATGGAGAAAGCTCCTTCATCTAAGAGCACCTGGCCTTCCTGAAGAGATCCAGCTATTCTCCCTGCAGTGCCCATTGAGGGGCAGGAGAGGCAGGACAAATCACCTTCTCTGCCTGTGCCCAGTGGTGTTGGTCTCCCACCCCCTGCAAGTGCAGCCCCCACCCTTGGCAGTTCAAATA
Organism: Lonchura striata; assembly: GCF_050655825.1. Classification (NCBI taxonomy): domain Eukaryota; kingdom Metazoa; phylum Chordata; class Aves; order Passeriformes; family Estrildidae; genus Lonchura; species Lonchura striata. Next base: position 16,690,467 of record NC_140713.1, on the reverse strand, counting down.
CCTGCCCAGCACCATCTCTGAAGTCAGTCAGTCTGGTGCCAAGAGCATAAACTCATTTTTTCCTCTCCTCTCTCCTTGCATCACACAACTGCTCAGCTTTTCTAAGCAACAAACTTCAGCATCTCGTTACTCTGTCAGTTGCCATAACCAAGTGCCACAGTTAAACAGCATTTACTTATATGTGAGCCACTGGCAGCACCCTCCTTACTCAGGGGCAGTGAGGATACCCACTATGACCACCAGCAGAAATCAGGTATCTCCCTTTTAGAGTTGGAAGAGAACAGACAAACTCTCCTCTGTGCTCCACTGCAAGCACACAGAGTTTTGATGCACATTTAATATTCTTCTTGTACAACAGGGAAAGAATAGATACTAGCTCTTGGGATTTTATCTAGGAGCCAAAATAAAACTGCTTTTCAGGGTGTGGAAAGATCCTGGGATTGGGCCCACTGAATCTTCTTTCTTAAGCTTGTTATCTTTCCAGTTCTCTCTTTCCATGCCATTTAATGAAGAGTCATCCATGTTATTCCAAATGTAAGGACTTGGCTGGGCTCAGTGCAGGTGTTCAGCTTTCCACAGGCACAGACTGAAAACACACATCAAAGTGTGTTGCTCTTTGATGTGTGGGTCCAGTCCCTCAGGAACCAATCTATTAATATTCACAAGTTACTTCAAGATTTCCAAGGGTTGGATCCTCATTTATCACTTACCTGTGATTTATTTTTATATTGTTTTTGTGAAATTGCTCTTTGGTGGATTCTGCCATGCCAACTTGCATGCCAGTATCACTTCTGCTCTAGGAATATATTTTCCAAAAAAAATAATAAAACATTTTCTGATGTTTCGAGTGTATCAGCATCAGACACAGTAAACTGAGCAACATTTAAACACTTGGATGTTATTATCAGAAAAAGTAGTAATACTGACAATAGTCCAATGAAGAAATGTGAAGTATGAATGCACAGACTTACCATTTTTGTCAGCTCTTCTGAAAATCTAGAATTGAAAGAAAGAGAAAGAAATGTGTTTACTGTGCTGTCCAGCACGGGGTGTGAAGCCCCTTGCACCAGGACCACGCTCAGCCCCACACACAAGGCAGGTTCAAGTGCTCCAACCCCTTCAGACCCAGTTCAGGGGCTTTGCTGAGCTCACCCTCCCCAAGACTCAGCTCATCTCCCCCAGAGCAACACAACTGGCAGAACTGGTGGAAATGCTTTCAGCATTTCCAGCACCTCCCTCACTGAAGAAAGCTGAAACCATGAATCCAATACCCGAAAAATACACACTAAAAAAAATTCCAACAGCCAGTCCAGACAATTTCTCTGGAGTCAATAAAATCTCTTAAACCAAGTTTCACAGCTCTGCACTTCTGAAAAAAAAAAAATATTTACATTTTTTTAAAGTGAGTCTCCTGCGTGGGAAGGAGATTATTTTTAGACTTAAAACTACAGTGTGGAGGAACAGCCCACAGAGAGGAATCAAATGGCCATTTCAGAAGGAAAAAAAATGCAATAATGTGTAGTACTGTAGAACATGCCAGGGACAAAGAGAGCAGAAACAACTGTTTCTGGTGCTGTTTCTCTCACCAGACTCATTTGAGGAATAGTCCCCTAACACTGATACCACAATCAGCTGGTCACTTGGAGGTCCCTTGCTCTAATTGAGTTTTTAACCACACACACTGATTACATTCATTAGCTAGCCCCACTTACTTGATGCATATGTGTTACTTTATTTTACATAGTCATACCCTTATCAGAAATCCTCTTACGGATTTTGGGGTCCATCCTCAACATCTGGTGTCCTTTGTAGGAGGCTGTTCCTTGATCCCCACTTTTGAGTAAGCCAAATATCTTTGTTTTGCATAACTTCTACTTTGTCAGCCCTGCAGAGCTGAGCTGCCATCCTGCTTCTGTTTTGCACGACTTCTGCATCCCAAAGTTACATTCTCCATCTACTTCTCCAGGGATGTGCTGTTTTGCTCTCCTGTCCTTTCCAACAAAATGCAATTATTACCAAAAGGCCTGTGCAAAGACCAGAAACTTACAGGTTCCTGCCAAAAATGGCCACTAGCAAAGGTTGGCCAGAAATGACCAAAAAATTAGTATGGGCAGAAAAGGTAAAATATTCTCATCGTCTCTTCAGGTCTGACCCTATTAATTTGAGCAAGAGCAGAGATTTTAGTTGTACAAAGAAATTTCCCTGAGGAGGGAATAAAAGCACCAGCAAGACAGATCAGAGTCAGACATAAAATAAGATCTCATATTTTCTGGGTCACAAAACCATTAAAAAAAATACCAGAAGAGAAATTGCTGTACAAAACAAGAACCCCAAGAGACAAATTGAATTGCAGAATATGATATTTCACTGAATATGGCTTAATTAAGGAGCATTAATCATTCTTTTGTCCGAAGTCCTTGTGAGGCTATGCAGCCTGGGGCAGAGTCAAAGCAGGAATTTCTGGTGTACTTCAGCAGAGGCAAAACCCCTCTGCCTGAGCCAAAACAAAGTGTTGGGAGTCACAGAACTGCCTGCAAGGATTACAGCTTGTGACCACATCAAAACTCCTCTTGTGCTGACCTTCATTTTTAAAGAGCAATTAGAAGGTTTGGGAGAGAAAATCCAACCTCTCTCCACACTTACAGATTTCATTGATGTTAAATTTGTATTTTGAAAGGCCAGCCAGTCATGACTTGTCTATGGGAAGAAGGAATAAATCCCAGCAGGACCCCAGCAAGCTGCATGGCTTTAGCACACATCCCTCACCTGTGCTCAGTATGCCCTGCCCACTGTATAAAATATTCCTCTTTTCATGGCTTGGACACCCCAGATCCTCACTCCCCATGAGCACCTCCAGATGAGGCACTTCTCTTCCTGGATCTGATTATTTCTGGGTTTTTTGTTTCATTAACACATCCTTCTGTTGTTCTTCCCACTGCTTTGAAACCAAGGTATTACAGCCAGTCTAATACAAAAGGAGCAATGCCTGTCCTAAGGTCCCATGGGAGATCACCATCTCACTAAGCACAGCTGGCAGAGGGAGAATGGGAAGGCAAAACCAATAGGTAAAATGTAGATTAAAGTGGGAGAAAGGCTCAACCTGCAGTGCTCTTCTCCATGGAGCTGTTTGCCTTTCAAGGAATACTTGGAGCAACAGGGAAAAAAATTTTAAAAATATAAGAAATGTTTAGAAATTGAAGTATTTATATTAATCTTCACTAAATGAATATTTTAGGACATTAACTCTCCCATATAGTCCCTAAAGTACGACAATTAGTAAATGAACGTGTTGATGTGTGATGAAAGATCACATTGGCTGTGTTACTTATCAAAGTTTACTCTACAGCATCAAGCTGCTTGGCTTTTTTATTGCTAATGAGCAGGATTTATTCTTTCAACTTAATTGAACCACCTAAAATTTGCACACATAAAAAAATATTAAACTGGGACACCTGGAAAGAAAAAATGTTTTAAGATTAAGTCATCTGTCAGCACAGGCAGGCACTGCATCAAGGTATGAACACTGGAATGAGCATCGGGAGGCTGATAAAGATGTAATATAGTCTGTGATAGCTTGGCAGTGCTGCCAAAAATGCTGCTGCTGTGAAGACCCAGGATTTATGTTCTAGCTCAGCAGAATGCCCTCCCCCACACAGCCCAAAGACACCCTCTGCTCAGGTCCTGGATTAGTTGTTCTACGGTGGGATGGAGGTAATGGGCTTTCCATAAGGGAAAAGTTGTAAGATCTGGGGATGGAAGGGAAACCACAGCCCCTCACAGCTTCCCTGTGGACCAGAGAGCAGACCCATAATGGTGCCAGGCTCCCAGGGAGCTGGGGGCAGTGACAGCTCCCAGCAGCTCCAGAAGAAGGGAACACAAGCGAGGATGCTGTGTCATCTCCATCCACCCCGCAGCGCTCTGCCGGCTCCCAGCAGCTCCATCCTCGGCAGCAAAGTCACTTAGACCTCATCAAGGCAGCAGCCCTGGAGGTCAGCAAGAGAGGAGCTCATGAAATATGGATGGAGAAGTGCCCTGTCCTGCCAGGCCCTCAGCAGCAATTGGCTTCCTGTGCCTGCACGTGGCCCAGGACCGTCCCATGGGCCGGGGCTCCGGGAGCCGGCGCTCAGCCTGGCCAGGGATGCTCTTTCCGCTCCATCACCCCCTGTTCTCCAGACGTGGGGGCATGCACGGATCTCGGATGGGAAATGAGAAATTATCCACTTCAAGTACCACAGCAACCATCTCCCCCATCAGCTGTGCTTTGAAGCTATTAAGCAAAGCTCCTGAAGCACAGGCTAAGTCACACAGTGAGCCCACAGGATGCCCACAATATGGGCACTAGCCCATTTTATAGGATTTATACAGGCAATGTATGCAGTTTGCTGTCTGTGGCATACTTAACCCATTTACCATGGTTTAGATGAATATAAACACTATTTTCTCTAAAGCAAAGAACTTTTGTCAAGATTTCCAATATGTTTTCTCTAAATGTACGTTTTTGCTATACTCTCAAATGGCTACTACACATATTTAACTGCCAGAAGTAAGCAATTCAAAACCCTGGTGGTAATAATAATCTTGAAAAATAAATGACGGCTTCAAATTTAAACATTTAGTTCTGCCTTCTCAAAGCTCCTGGATGAGAACATGCCACACTGGAGACTGGTAAATGAAGGTTTTCTCACAAATTTTATTAAATTCACAATAGCACTCCCCTAAGAAACCCAAAAATTATTAAAGGTTTTTGGAGTTTATAATCCTTTCACTAGGTTAATAAGATGTTGATTTAAAATAGAATGCAGCTAAGCTGAAATTCTGTTTTCCATCATAATCTGGGTGCAGAATAGAGGACAAACGTAATTATGTCTCATGCATGAGGAAAGCCTATGGATGAGGAGGTACCCAGAGACCCACATAGACCTAAAAATATTGTTAATCCTCATACTATGTTCCTGAATTCCTCTTCTGGCTTTCTGTTCCTCTCCCTACAAGTCTTGACACTTCCTTTGGAGTTAAGACAAGGTTTTATATCAGGCATGGCCTTTATTTCTCAAACGTGAGGCACCAGTAGGAATCTCCTCTTCTACAGCCTCTCTCTGTTGCTCTTTCTGGTGAAAATGTGAAAAGATAATGACCTGAAGCTTTGTCACTGTAGACTATGCCTTTAGACATCTTCAGGTTAATGAGACTTCCCCATGCAAGGAGAAAGGCTTTATTTTGGTGTTTCAGTAAGGAATATACTATTGGTGTAGAAATACTGTCCCATCTGCACTGGTTCCCCACAAAACAAGGCTGCTGCAGAGCTCCAGGTCTCTGGGCATTTTCCCACTTCAAAGCAGATCCTTTTTCTTTTTCCCTTCCTCCCCAAGAGAAGAGCAGCTGACACCATGTCCCAGCCTCTGCTTTCACTCTTACCTTCTCTTTAGAATTCACCTAGCTGTCCTAAATTTAAGTTGCATGAGAAAGGTAAGAATTGTATCTGATCTTCTGACCTGCTGATATTCAGCACTAGAAGTCACTTTTCTGTTCAGCTTCATTTCAAGCACCCACTTGCAAAGCCCTGGAGATCAGAGGAGAAGGGATGGACTCTCCTGTGTGATTATGTACCTGGCAGTGAGCAGGTCCTGAAGGAAGAGAGCCTGGCCTGCCCTGGCCTCCTCTCCAGCTGTGCCTGCAGGTACAGCTCAAGGGAAGATATCAAACCATGGATTTCACAAAGGGAGGATTAAGGAGGAGGAAAATAGCCCTCCCAGTTCACTCACAGTGAGGAGGTAAACAAGGACAAAAGAAGGGGAATGAACCAACCTTGAAAAAACACCCCAACAAACAAAATTAAAACAGAAGGAAAAAGGTTGAAACAAGAGGAGTGAGAAGGGATTCCTGGGATTCTTGTGGCTGCAAGAGCCTTGCTATTAAGGGCTGCACTGGAAATCATGGCGTGGAAATTGTTGGAAATGGCATTTCTGGATCTACATTTGGAAATTCACCACTGGCACAAACCAGATTCTTTGTATCTTCTATCCAGACACCTCACTCAATCCCATGGAGTTCGAGAAGCACAAAGCAGATTTGGCCACATAAGTGAGATTGCAAGAAGAGACTTAAGAATGAGAGATGGATTTGAAATTACCTTTCTGTCAAAGAATAAAAAATCAGATAAAGGTCAAAATTAGTTTTTTGCAAAAGACAGAGTAGCTAAACCAGAAAGCTTCACCTGACCTGAAATGAATGGAACTGTGTTTTTCAGGAGTGTTTAAAATAAAGCCAAAAATCAGTGCATTTAGTTCCCACTGGCAAGAAAGGAGGCAGGGAGGCCAGTGCTGCTTGGGGCTCACAGTCCTGCCATGGGGATGCTCATTCATAACCGAGGCTGATCCTTATTTTAGATGCCAAGCAGGAGATGAGCCATGAACCAGATGGAGAATCTTCCCCTGTAGCTGCTGTGACTGACCAGGCCTCAGGTGCTCTGGAGTTGACACCTCTGCTGTCAATACAGGCTTTTGGCAGTCACAGGAAGGCAGGAGGGGGTGAGCAAGGACAGTAGATCAGCCAGCTCTGAAGTGCTCCCAGACAGAGCAACACTTGCCTAGACATTTCCGACACCTCGAGGGCCATCCACCTCAGCTCTGTGTGCACATGCACTCATTCACACAGCAAATACAATCTCACATTGGCTTACCCACAGAGAATATACACCCATATAATATATCCTCCTTTTCATAAGCATCGAGACATGAAGGATTTGTTCTTGACTGGAAATGTGACCATCTCCTCTTGTGGATTGGAGAAGCTCTGTGACAGTTTTTAACACAGGGGTTTTGTCCTTGTGGGTGCAGGAAGAATTGGATATCCTGTGTCCATCCACACCTTGTGGTGTGAGTGGGAATACCTGCTGCAGGTGGCACATGCTGCCAGCCCTGAGCCTTGGGCTCTTGCAGCTGGAGCAGACCCAGAGAAGGCACCTGAGGGTGGGCACAGGATGGGTACAGACCCCTTGTTCAATCTCAGTGTTTTTAATCCTTTACCTAAAAGGCCAGCAGCAAAGTAAGAGAAAAGCACTGAAGCCAGCCCAAAGTTAAGATTGATCCTCTAAGTAGGAGGTTGATGGCAGAAGATATCTTAGCTCCTTGTTGTGTTTTGTTCCTCTTCAGCCCTCAGTTTTGTCCCACAACAGCACAGTTGTGTTTATTTGGTGGAAAGAGCACAGGGAAGTTTGTTCTGACACACCAGACACCCTCATGGAGGAGTCGGAACAAGAACACTGGGGATGGATGAATTAAAAGAAAGCCAAAAGAGGAAGAAGTGACTAAGGTACTATTAGCGTCAAAGCCATTTTCTCTCATAACCAAGCCCAAGCTTTCCCCTCCTCCACCAGCCCCCAAGAAACTGCCTACACAGCACACCAGCTCATGGAAACGTGTTAGCTAACAAAATCGTACAGGTCTTTTACTTCATCCTCCCCCATGGAGAACCACACTGCTGCATGGCTGGGACTCACTGCTTCCCCAGCACATCCATCAGCAAAAATGTGAAGGAGTTAAATGGAAAACAGGTTATCATCGCTGAGCATCCAGTGGGATGCTTGTTACTTTCATGCTAATGTGTGAAAATTAAGCTAAATAGGTGTTCCCTGTTTAAACCCTTTGTGTGAAAGGGGGGTCTCACAGTGCACTTGAAGAGCCCATTACAGCAAAGCCACAGCTTCAATTTGCTTTGCTATTGTGCCTGGAGAAAAAGGAGAAAATCAAGTTCTAAGGAAAGAGGGAAAAAAACCCCTAAGCTCTCAAATCTTACATTTCCAGAATCCATTTCTACTTTCAGCAGGTGAGAAAGGGCTCCCAGTACCATTGTGAAAAGGAAGAATGATTAGGAGCTGCACACCCAGCTCTATTGTACTTCCCACTGAAAGAATACAATGCTCTACTGTATTTCCCATTCTGAAGGTTCATGGCTCTTTTCCTAAGCTCAAACCTCAAAGTGAAATTACTTAAATAGAGTAAAATTGAATGCATAAGATACCATTTTGGTGGCAGAACACTCCTAACTCAAGAAACCTCTTACATAAATTTTATGCTGTTTCCTAATTGCATTTGTGCTCTGAAACTCAGATTCCAAATTATTGCAAAATTTTGGCAATCTCAGGGCAGATCAAAAAACAAAACAAGCCAAAACCAAAGCAAACCAAAATAATTTAAAAAAAAATAGAAAAAGAACCCCAGGAACTCTCTCCTGAACAAGTTAACTGAAAAGACATAGGGGTGTGTGTTGCACTTGTCCTTTGTTTCCCTGGAAGCTCACTCCCCCAGACTGCAGCTGCCCACCTGCCAGCCCCTTCTACGGGCAGGATCATCCATCCATCCATCCTGCTCTCTGAGCTGCTTTTGGCAACCCTCTAGAGACAGTGCTTCCTCAAGGAACCAAAATGCCATTCATCTCAGGGTGCTCACAGATGGAACTAGTTTCAGACTCTCCAGCCCACGCCAATGCCTACGGGTTCAGCAAGTTATTTACAAAATGTAAGGGCTTCCCTTGAAGAGCTACTACTGCCTAGCCTACCTCTAAGAAGAGCATGAGTTATCCTTTACTACAGCCAATGCTTCAGTAGTTTATTTTGCATTCATTACTTCCTTTTTATTTTTTTTTTTTTAAGCTAAGAGATAGCAAAACAGAGGATCCAGATCCATGTGTTTAATTACTGGATGCTGCAAAAAGACTGTAATTATACCATTTGCACTCTGGCTGATTCCACCCCATTCTCCCAATTCATTTAAGTGCAAGCAGCCTCGGTAGCTCCCTAATCAGAAGGTCTATAAATACAGCAATCGAGGCACTGAGCACATCCCTACCAGCCCCCCAAACCAGGATTAAAGACCTGCAGTGCATCCTCATCCCAGCTGGTAGAGGGGATGCAGGACCTGGGAAAAGGCTGCAGAACCTGCAGCGGACCCCCATGCTTAGCCCGTCCAGAGGGTGCAGGAAATGGGGCACCCCAGGGCACCAGCCCGAGAGTTCAGAGTCCTGGCGAGGAGAAGGATACAAGCTACATCTCTATGCCCCATCCGATAAAAAAAAAGGCTCAGGGCTCAGGAGAGGAAGTGCAGCATCCAGACTGCACCCCATGCCCGGCCCGGTCCGGTCCAGATGATGCAGAACCAAGGTGCACCTTTTTCCCAGCTGTCCCAGAGAGTGCAGAGCAGGGGGACGGGGACCTAGGCCACCCCGACAAACTAGGATGTGCAGCACCGGGACAAGTGGGGCAAGACCCGGGCTGCAACCCCATACCCTCGGCAGCCCAGGGACACAGGATCTGGAAAGAAGTTGTTAATCTGGGCACTCTTACACCCAGCCGGCCCGGGAGATGCAGGACCTGGGCTGCATCCCGTGCCCAGCCGGCCGGGGATGCAGGACCTGGGCTGCATCCCGTGCCCAGCCGGCCGGGGAGATGCAGGACCTGGGCTGCATCCCGTGCCCAGCCGGCCGGGGAGATGCAGGACCTGGGCTGCATCCCGTGCCCAGCCGGCCCGGGAGATGCAGGACCTGGGCTGCATCCCGTGCCCAGCCGGCCGGGGATGCAGGAGCCCAGGAACAGCCCCGATGCCGAGCCGCTCGCGGGTGCAGGATGCAGGGAGGCTGAGAACCGGGCTGCAGCCGCTCGCTCGGCTGCTCCAGCAGATGCTGGACCCGGGAAATAAAGGCGATCCCGAGGGGTTCCAGCGGGTGCGGGACACGGGCAAGAGGCTGCGGGACACCCACGCCCACCCGGCTGGGGATCGCAGGACCCGGGCTCAGCCCGTGCCCGGCGGGTCAGGGAGTGCCGGGAGCTGAGGAAATCCCCGCTCCCGAGGCAGGAGCCGGGATGCGGGATGCAGGGAGCACTCACATCGAGGATGACGGAGGTGCCCTTCCTCTGGGCGGCGGCGGCGCCCGGGGCGAGCAGCTCCCTCTCGGCGAGGCCCTTGTCGCCCATCCTGCCGGCCGCCCAGCGCAGGAGCCCGTCCAGCCCGCGCAGCGCCGGCGCCGGCTTCCGCAGCAGCTTCTGCACCCCGGCCCGGCAGTACCGCGCTGCCTGCTCGCACATCGCTCAGCCCGGCCTCATCCCGCCGCCGGGACTCCCTCCTCCTCCTCCTCCTCCTCCTCCTCCTCCTCCCACACCGCCCGGCGGGCAGCGGGCGGGTCCGCGGGGGAGTTTTGGGGTGGGGGTGGGTCAGCCCCCCTCGGCTCCAACACAAAGCACCTTTTTAGGTGTTTTATGTCTAAAAAGACTAAAACCGTGTTCTCTCGCCTCCACAGCCTCTCTACACTCACAGCAGATTTAGCAGCTCTTTGTGAGGGCAGAAGAGAATAAATTTGTTGGTAGTAAATAAAACTTGTCCCTGAATCCCTATCCCTCCTCCAAAAAGTCCCTATTCAATGAATAGTCAGCAATTCCAGGTGTGGTATTGCAGCATCTGTGGCTACAGCACTAAGCACAGTGCTCGGATGGAAAATATCCCTGACTCTGTAATTCTGTATTATGAGGACATTTCTTTGAGATACTCCTGTGCTCAGTTTCAGCTTCGAAATCAGCGAGATTTAGACCTGCAGTAGAGGCAATAAGTCTTCTGGACAAAATGGCACAAGATAATTTCATTTTCCTCTCCACACCTGAGGAGGTGCTCCCAATTTGAGTTCAAAGAAAGACACCAAAGCAGCAGAGCTCAGACTCAGAAACTTGGAGGTTTCCCTGGAGTTCTGGAGTAGCCATAGGCTCCAAAGAACCTTTCCCACATGCAGCAGCCAGACCCCCTCAGAGGCAGCTCTAGAGGACTTCATGATCTACCAGGGCCATATCCCAGATTTGAACACCTCTGTCACAGGAGCCAGCACCCCTGCAAACACTGCATACTTCCCACAGGGAGTCCTTACCTGGCCAGCAGCAGGATTGCTCCAAAGGGCCTGACCAGCCACTGCTTTCCGTGAAATAAATAGTAGTCAATTGTTTCTCTCAACAGAGCTTATACATTGCAGCTCACCAGAACCCAGACCCTCAGAAAAGCCTACCTGGAGGAATTATTTAGCTGCTTCTTCTAATAACCCTTCTTTATTCAGGTAAATTGGGGTGAATTTTCTGTGTTTGAGGTGACAGGTGGGGAATGTGCATTTTCCTCTCAGCTGCTGCTCAAAGAAAAGCGAGTGGAAGCCCAGCTCTTTCTGCTGAAGTACATGGAAAATAGCTGGAAGCTCTTAGAAGCCTCTTAAACAAATGAGGCACAGAGAAGCCTAGCAGTAGGTTAGGACACCCAAGGGCTGAGCCCCTCTTTCACCAAACTCTTGCCTTTCAAGCTTTCCTTCTCCAGCAATACAAAACTCATGGGGGAAATCTGAGGAATTTCAGGGGTTTATGATGGCTTGTGGAGCACTTCAACGGCTCTGTGCTCTTTCACAGGGATGCTCAGAGCACTGTCCAACCCAACCATCACTCATTTCCCAATCACATCTCACAGCAAAGCACAGCCAAGCCAAGACACATCTTGCCCTCCTTGCCATGAGCTGGTGCCAATCTCCTGTGCCTCTCACGGTCAGAGCTATTCTGCTCTTTTGTACTTGTACAATTACTCAGATTATTCACCTTCTTCTTTCTCCTTTAGACATTCCTCCACTAAATGGCTGGTTCAGACTGTATTGATCACACCCAGGTTAGGATTACTATAAATGCTTGCTAATTAAAACTACTGAGTGAATAAATATAGAAATAAGGTTATTTGAAATTTCCTTTCTATTTGCCATGAAGATTCATTACTTGGATTTGAAGTTTGGGGCTATTTCTGTGCTTTTGTCAAAAACAGTTCTTGGTAATGTCAAAACCAGCTCTGTGGCATTTAAATACTCATTTTTCCTACTAAACAGATCAAGATAGAAATAAATTCTGCCATTCAGACGTTAGGAAGAAGCCAACCATTTGTACTGGGCTGTATTACTCAGGGCTATCCCCTAGTTGCCATGAGGCTGAAGTCTCTAGTTGAGGAAAAAGTGGGAAGCCAGGTGAGGAAACCAAGGAACTCTCTGCTGGTGCCAGCCCATGTCACACCACAGCCAAGGGTGGGGGCAGAGGCACAGAGCTCTGTGTGCCAAACTCATCCCCTGCTTCCTGCCAAGGGAGATGGGACACTGCCTGTGCTGTGCAAATAAACACAACTGCAGCCAGGCCATCAGGGCTCTGCCAGCCTCTCCCACAGCCTGTGCTGCTGCCCATGGCACTGACCCCAGCAAGCAGCCATCCACCAGGGCCAGAGGAAGAAACCAAAAACCAAACTGGTGAGGGACAAGAGGAGACAGCAGCTCATGGGCATCCAGCACACTTACTGCATTTCATTAAAGGTGGAGAGAGCAGGACACCAGCAGCCACTGGCTGCCCTGAAAGCTTTATCCATAATGCAGGTGCTGAGTGGCACAGGAATTAATAGGAGAGAAGGGAGAGAATGCAACTAAAAAGCACAGTTAAATGCAGGCAAAGTGCATCCCTGGGAAAGCAGCAAGCATTAATTACAGTTTCTGGCAGGCTCAGCATGGTCAGGCTGTGAAGGGCCAAGGGCAGCAGAGCCCAGCGTGCAGCACAGCCACTGACCTTCTGGCATTGTGCTTCCCACGCTGTGCTGCAGGCACAGAGCTCCAGCCCTGCCCAGCAGAGGAAGGGAGAGCTGCAGGGAAAGGCAGCAGCTGCTGCTCCACCTTCTCCATCCTGACATTTAACACTGAGCCTCCCCACTGCTGCACTGGCCAGGCGCAAGTGTTGTTCCAGACCTCCACAGCATTATAAATGATGGCTCAGTTGGACAGGAAGGTTGTTGAATGCTATTAGAGATCAGACCTATTCTCTCTCACTCCCAATTCCAAGTTCAGGAACTCAGAGATCTCAAAAAAGACTATCGCCAGTCCAGTTTCAAGTCTGACCTTGACCTGACCATGTTTTTTGCCTGGTGCATTTGGAGCTCAGCACAAAGCACAGGTTTACTTCTCCCACTGACAATATTTGCTCTACCAGTTTCATATGGGGCTTATTCAGGTGCTACATCCAGTTTTTTCCAGAAAGACTTGGACCAGGAGCACAAACCATGTGCTGTAATTGCAGATGAGAGGCCATCTGAAAAACACAAGAGCTTCTCTGAAGGGAAGGTCCAAGAGGAGCAGAAGTCCTGCCCACACCCTGGCATAGGCAGAGGCAGTGGCTTTCATCTCCCCTTTGAGTTCTGCCTTCTCCCCCGTCCATCTGCACACAGCAGGCAGCTTTATTTAATTAAAAACTTCCAACAGGCAGGACCTGCAGCCTTGCTTGGTGCAAAATGTCACAGATGACCTACTAATATTTACTAATGATTGAGGTTAATGCAACAGTTCAATGGCAGGAGGAGGAAATGGCAACCCTATCAGAGATGGGAATTTGGCAGAGCAACCTTGCTCACCCAGCCTGGAAGTAGAATTGACACTTTAGTCCCTCTATTAACTTATCTTTATTATAATGTAGCATGTAGTCACCAGGTGACTCTATCAAAAAATGTATATCCCAGCTTGAAAATGCCACTCTGCCAACAGCACCATGGTAACTCACCAGTCTGAACTGAAGAGGATCCAGGCAGACTGTGTCCATGTGCAGTGTGTTAACTCCTAAAAACACAACAAAGCCCCTCCCCTCTGCAAGCTGAAGGCAGCAGAGCTCAAGGTTTGGTCACACAGCTTGTCCACACCACTAAGGAAGTGTCAAACTCACCTGGGATCTCAGGTTTCTGACCAGGCCCTACAATCAGGGATAGCAAAAGCTTCAAATGCACCATTTTATGTTGAGTTGATCTTAAAGAGCTAAATTCTTGTTTAAGACAAGATACAGATTTGCACTTTGAATATCTGCAGGGTGTCTTTCCACCTTAGTTACCCTAAGGAGACAGAAACCTCTCCTTGCAGGGACTCCTGCATCCAAACACTCCTGCTGCTGCAGGACCAGCACTGCAGCCAAGGCAGGAGCAGGCAGGTCCACACAAGGAGAGAGCCTGAGCTGCCTTGGGGAATTACTCAGCCCATCCAATGCACCCAATTGCTGCAAACAGAGACCAGCTGCAGTCTGAGTTCTGGTTGTTGGTGGCGTTTATCCTAAAGGCACTGATATCCCCTGGTGAAGGGGAATTACAGGACTAACCTCACCATTAAATAAAGCTTATACAGCATTGAGATGTCACAGCACGCAGAGGTCCAGACTTCCCCAGAGCTCTGAGATGATTCTCCGGAGAAATATGAGGATTTGTCACTGTAAGAAAAAACTAATTTTAAAAATAAAATAAAAATCAAAGCTCTAATTCATAAGAGACTCACCTTCCAAGACATACATCCCAGGCTCATTCTGGAGAGGGCCTGGGAGCTGTGGGGCTTCTCCAAGCCTCTCGGGAGCAGCACAGCTCCTGCCTGGGCTGGGCAGCCCGTAAAGTTCAGGACACCTGGGCTGGGACATCCCCATCAGCTCCCAGGGATCCTGTCACCATTCCATGAAAACCTCAAAACCCGAAGAATATTGCCTTTTAGTTATTCAGAGGTGCAGGATTGTAGGCAAACAGTGGGTCAAACCCTTTTGCTGATGGCTGCTAAATAAATTCAGAGGGTGCTGCTTGATTTTGTTTTGGTGTTGTCTATTAAGGGACGTTATCTAGCTCTGTTGTTTTGGTAATTGAAGAATTGAACATTTAACACCCAAACTAACACACCTTGATTAAAGCCACTGACTCAATAGACCTTGCGATTGTGGATTTGTAGGGAAGAGCTACAGCAAAATTTTTCTTGCATGTTTATTACTTATAATGGTGTTCAGGTAAAGCAGACATATTTTTCCCTTCAATATGCAGCTGATGTCAGAACTATTAAGGACTCTGGAACAAGCTAATCCACTTCTGAAGACCTTTCAAAATTACCTTTCATTCTTGTGCCCAGTATACATATTTCAAGTCATATATAACAGTATGAAAATCATGGAAATGGAGAATTACAGACTTTCAGATCTCCTAAGCCTGTGTGTGAGCATGACTATCAATTTTAAAAGTTTAACTTATTTCACCTAAATAAAATATTGTCTCTTCATAACTGACCTCCCCAATTGCAACATAAAAATGATTATTTGCACTGTCTTAATAGTCAAAATGTGTCTGAGAATGTGTTGAGATCAGAGCTATCAAGCTTCTTCATAACAAGAGTGGGGAGGGAGGGACTGGCACATTTCCCATTGCTTATACCCTTTGTAATTAATTTCTAAAGTAATTTCCTCCTTTGCTCAGCAGATATAATCTCTGACTGCACTTGTGGGAGGAAAGAAGATCTCCTCGGTTTATTTCTGACAATAAATACAGTTAATTAGTGCTCAGTAAGTAGAATCTGACGGCTTTCACAGAAAGCAGGACTCCCTCTGGGGTTCCCAGTACAGGCATGGTGACAAAGCCCTGGCACAGGGAAAGGCACAGGAAGGGAACAACCAGGGCACAGGCAAGAGCTGCCTCAGGGGATGGACAGTTTAGAGAGGTAAAATACAAACATTTCTTATTCTTCACATGTTTAGCCTGTGGCTAAAGCTGTGAACACCTGGAGGTGGCTCAGCAGGGCACAGAGCTCTTGCCCTTTGAGGATTCCTTTGCCTGAGGCTTTGCTCTCTGTCCTCGAAGTGATGCTGAAACCACAGGACAGGAGCGATTTTGGCAAAAACCCATGCCTAGAGGGGCTGACCACAAGCCAGGCTCGCTTCACAGCAGGCAGAGCCCCACTGGAGCTGAGGGTGTGTGGGAACTCAAAATGTCTCTCTGACATTTTTAGAGGTTCCAGGCCTTGGTCAGAAGCATTGTAGACCCTGGCAGACAGCTGGAGACAGCTGTGATTTTGAGTTTGAGCCATGGAATGAATTACCAACTTTGGAGGTGGAACAAGCAGTCACAAAGAGTTAGATAATATAGTAAAAGTAATTACAAAGTAGAGGGGAAATTTTTTAGTATTGTACAGGGGGGTTTTAGCACTTGTACAGGGGGGTTTTTACTTTGTACATGGGGGTCAGAAGTTAAAATGGAGAAAAGTGGGCTGACCCTGTTCTTCCTCCTT
Source organism: Lonchura striata (assembly GCF_050655825.1). Lineage (NCBI taxonomy): Eukaryota > Metazoa > Chordata > Aves > Passeriformes > Estrildidae > Lonchura > Lonchura striata. The sequence continues at coordinate 16,674,369 of NC_140713.1, read as the reverse complement.
CTTTTTCCTTACCTCCATGTTCTTGGTGATGTTGGCACTCACAGATTGGTTTAGAGTAGAAAAGCATTTTGTAATATAGGTAGTAGGTATTGGGGGAAAACTATAAACATGTAATACGTAATATATCATATAAAAGATAGCAGCAGTCCTGGGCGAGGAGAGAGAAGAAGAAGACAGCAGACAGGGAGGATGTCAGTGTGTGTGTGAGCCTCTACCCAGGCCGCTGACCAAGCAGCCACAGCCCGAGAAGACAATCTTTTAGATAACTCACAATAAACTGCCTTGAGACCGAACAGCAAAAGCCTGCAGAGTTTTTCTTTGGCAGCACGGGTTGGAGGGGGAATTTCACCACCTCATGAGACCCCAGAGCAAGGCCGGGGTTCTCACAAGGGTGGGACCCCCGAGCTGCCCTGGGGTGTGGAAAGGCTCTGCCGGGATGCCGGAGCAGCGCTGGCGGCTGTGAGGTGCCCTCAGGGCACACCCAGCACCAGAAGTTCTGCTGGCGCCGGGCCTTGCTGGTGGCCTTAGGCCTGGATGGGCTCCCCAGGGCAAGGGATCACTGCCACATGCAGGGTGGGACTCAGGACAAACACAGGGACAGAGCTCTGCCAGGGGCTCTCCAAAGGGCTCACTGCAGCTCCAGCAGCGAGCTGCTCTTTCAGGTGCACAGCATCAGTTTGGCAGCACACTCAATGCTGCTCCTTAGTGCCCAAGCACCAGAAACATCCATTTTTCCTCCAGCATTTTATTTGTTCTTATTTGCTGTCCTCAAAGTGACAGACTGGGGAAATTATTTATATCTTACACTGCTCCTGCAATTATTCACCAAGAGTTTGGGAGACTTGCTGCTGGACACACACTCACATACACACACACACACAATCACTTCATGAGCATGTTATTGGATTTCCTGGCTGTGGAGCTATTTTAAAATGCTGCTGTGTTTGCCACTTTGGGATCAAACTCATATAATTTAATGGGTTTCACTGAGACACCAACAGGCCCTCAAGGCAGATATCGATTTCCCACAACAAAGAGCTGCTCTTGAAATAATTTAATGGGATCAAGAAGAAGTGACTTTGAGCTGCAGGTGCTGGGATGCTTATGGATATGAGCTTGCTGGGATGTCATGAAAAATGATGCCCAAAAGCAAGGCAGCCCCTGATCCAGCATTCCCAGGGGAGCACGAAGATGGGCAGTGAAGCGAGTGCCTTTCTTCCATAACTTCCCTTCCGTCCCATAAAGCCAGAGCTGTAAAAAGGCACCTTCATCCACTGGTTGTCACCCTCGTGGAAGTGTCCCACCAGCAGCCTGTGCAGCACTAGAGGCTGCACATCCACAGCACGGCATGCAAGGACATCTAGTGCCTGCTGCTGAGGCTGCAGGGAGGCTCTGGGCTACAGCAGAGTGGTTTTTTGGTGGCTTATCCCTCACAGCAACAAAAGGTCCCCATGGTGTCAGTACCAGCAGTGCTCTGGAGAATGGGATCCCAGCAGGAGGGTCACTGTGAGGCTCTGACATGGGTCTCAGCTGTCTGCAGCACCTGAGCTTTGTCTCTGAGCTGGAGCTCCCCAGCAGCCCATGGCCCCTGCCTGGGACAGCTCCCGTGGCCTGCCCAGTCGGGCAGCTCTGGGTATTTTCTGGGCTTTGACACACACAGCTCCCATGGCATGATCACAGCATGGGACAGTTGTGTCTCCATCTGCTTAGTGTCCTCTGTCAGCTCTGTGACCTTCCCAAAGTCTGGTACAGACCCAGCATCCTACCTGACTGCTGCACCTGGGGATGGAGCTGACCACACAGCCTGCAGTGTGAGAAACCAACCTTGTTTTCAAAGGGCACAATCCTGGCCACAGCCATCCACAGACAAGCTGGTGAATTAAAGCTGTTCGGGCAACACAGACAGGGTTTGTCAAGCCCTTGTACAAGCAGAAATACCAAATATCTGAGGATAATCTGAGCTGTTGACAGTTGAGGAAGGTGGACAATCAAGATGTCAGAACAACCTCATGGTGACAGAAGGTCAGAGCATTGCAGAGTGACACGTGGGTGTGTCAGCAGTTTGGGCACAGTGTGTGTGTGTGGTACCTGCACTGCTGGTGTCCCTGCAGAGCCTGGGGACACGGGAGGGCAGCAGGGAGGGCAGGCACCCAGCTGAGCCCAGCCACGTGCTGTGGCCAGGATCAGAACCTCATCAGCTCATCACACCGAGGTGCTGCCAGCAGATGCTCCTACCCACCCTCCCCTCCTTAGGCAGAAATGTCTGCAAAACAGACATTTTCTTTAAATGAGAATTGGAGAAGAGAGTTGGAGATAGGGAAGGTCCCACTGGGCCATACTTCAACAGAGAACCTGCAGTCATTACAGATTTAAAATGTCTGTATCTAGCACATCCCCACAGGCAGGGATGGATCTTTTAGTGCTTCAAAGGACATTTACTCTGCAGAAAAGAACCTGTTCCCAGTGAGAACAAACCCCCTCATCTTGAGGATGCTGAGCTCTGCAGTCAGGAGAGGGAGCTGTGCTGCTGTGGGACGGACACAGGGTCACCTCCAGGAGGCTTGCAATCACATTTCCAGCCAGTTCTTGCAGCATAATGTTCTTTAACTATTTCTTTAAAGAGATCTTAATGCATCATGCATCACATTTTTTTTTTTTTAGGTTCTTCCCCTCTCTCTTTGGAAGTTTACAAATCCATAGCTATTCACAAAATTGGTGCAATTTTGCAAGTTTATTAATAATTTCAAGGCCCCTGAAAATCATATTTTTAACTAGCTTGCTACCCCTGTCTCAGTGCTGCCCTGCTTGCACAAAGCCTCTGTGCAATATCCCAACATTCCTGAGAACTCTGGTTCTCCCCATCCCACCTGTCATCTTTTCACCAAAATGCAAAATTCCAGCTCTGATCTTCCCACTTCCAGCTTCATCTCGAATCACACACACACAGGTTTTATTCTTTTAGTTGAGTTTTAAGCACATCTTCAGAAACCTGAAACTTTTTTCCCAGCAAAACCTGTCCCAACAGCTTTATCACCCTCTGCAAGCCCAGATCAGTGTTCTGGGATTCACATGGCAGCTAAATCCCTTCCCTGAAAACATGTTTGTACAGTCCATGGCCAGATAATTATGTAACACCACGTCCAAGTCATGCTGATGGAGACCATCTCCATTTCTGTGCAAATGCCCTGAGCAAAGCCTGGGCTGGCTGCCCCTGCTGCCCTCTTACAGCACAACTGAGAGATTTCTGGAGGGGTTTGCCCTTCCTCTGTCTGCTACTTAGTGATTTCAGATGCAAAGACACAGTGTGGTAATTAAACTCCAGGTAGCTTCAACTTTGCAACTTCTGGCAAACCACAGGAAAAAGTCCAAAGCAAATCTCAAATTTAAGTGAAACAAGAGCTATCAGGTCTTTTACCAATTCAGGTGTACCTAATGAACCACCTATTTTTGTAGGAGGTTATGATGTATGAGACATTTAGCAGAAATATGAAGCCAATATTGATACTTTTCCCCATGAAAATTTCAGAAATAGAGATATTAAATGAAACCATGCTAAAGTTGTAAGTGCAAAGGACTCCTAGGTCACCCACATTGTCTGAGCTCACTGCAGAAAGCTCAGCTTCAAAAGGAGAGATTTCTTCACAGGGTTCCTCAGAGCCAGCTGAGGAAGAAGAATGGGTGGTAGAACGTCTTCTATGTGGTAGAAGCCCATTTCTACTGACAAACAGCAGGCAGTGTGAGAAATGGCACCAGGATAAGGCTCCCTGCCAAGAGATCTGCCAGCAGGTTTCTTCAGGGGTCACTTCAGATTTGTGAGGAATGGTTCTATTAAATAGCAGCTTGATTCCAGGGCTTCAGAAATAGAGAAAATTAAATTGCAGTGAGATGAACAGTCTGAATCTCTCTGTGGTATACTTTGTGGCAGAGAAAACAATGCTTAAGAGTTGCATCCATTGATTGTTTTGGCTCCTCATTTGGGTTCCCCTTTTGTTCTGAGCAGTTTTAGAGGGATTCCCACCAGGCACCTCACCTGCTGCATCCAGGATAAATCTGTCTCCTTCCAGTAATGTTTCTGAAGGTTTCTCTGCCAGGTGTACACTCTGAGTCACAGCAGATTTACTGCTTCACTTTTGCCTCCAGGATTATGGCAAGTGATTCCAGGAGCCTGTTCTATATTTGGAACCCATTCCAGCAGGCAGACTACCAGGTCAGTGCTCCTGACCTGCAAGATATCTTTATGGCTGTGGAGTATTCCCAGCTGTTAGTACCAAAGCTGTAAAAAAAAAATAAACCAGAGCTGTTTGTCTTATAGCATTTCAGGGCGCACCTTAATAGCGCATTGTAAACATCAAGGACATAAACATTTTGATTGCATCAGAGTCTCCCAACAATCCCCCCACAGGCGCAGGAGTGTTTGGTCCCAAAGAACCAGCAGGCTGGAGGGCTGCTGGCTTGTGGAGAGGTAGAGTGGGACTGGGGAGGCCACAAAGACTGGTGAAAACAGCCAGGCACCTGTGGGGCCCCTGCTGGCCAACAATGCACTCCCTGTGTATTGCTGGACTAATCTCGTTGCTAGGAAATTCAGGGCTTGGGGAGATAAATTATCAATAGGTGCAGGAGAATTTGTTTGCAAAGTCCCTCCAGGCAGCCAGCTGGGGCCCTCAGCCCTAAGAAGGATGTGGGGCTGCTGCAGACAAGACAACATGATCAGAGCAGAGCAGAGGTGTTGGAGACAGACTGAGAGAGCAGGGGTTGTACAGCCTGGAGAAGGGAAGGCTCCAGGGAGACCTTAGAGCCCCTCCCAGTTCCTAAAGAGGGTCTGAGATAAGAGAGGTGGAGAAGAACTTCGGACAAGGGCCTGAGTGACAAGATGAGGGGGAATGGCTTCAAAGTGACAGCGGGAAGGGGTAGATGGACACCAGGAAGAAACTCTCCCTGTGATTGTGGTGAGGCCTGGCACTGGCTGCCCAGAGCATCTGGGGATCTCTCAACTCTGGAAGTGTTTAGGGCCAGGTTTGATGGGACTTTGAGTAAACTGCTCCAATGGAAGGTGTTGCTGCCCAAGGATGGGCTGTGAAATTAGAGGATCTTTAAGATCCCTTCCAATCCAAGCCTTGCAAGGATTTTGTGGTGATTCTGTAGTTTTGTAAAATGGCTATATGGGTGTTGCTGGGTTATGGACCCATCCCCTTCCTCAGTCCTATTTTAGAACATATTCTGTTGTGCTGGCAAGGTCTGTCCTGGCAATCACAGCAGAGCTGCCTCCTACACCCCACAAAGCAGACACCAGTGCTCATCTCCCCTGGCAGGCTGCAAAAAAACATTGGATGCTCCATTTTTAAGGCAAAATACCAAAGCTTTGGCTAACAGAATAGTCCCATATGTTTCTGAGTGCGATGCCAAGGGAGGTTTTCTCAAAAACTTCTGGGGATGGGTTTTTGACAACATAATGCTATCATGTGTCCATCTTCCTCCTGAGCTGCAGGCTGTCCATGCCCAATCTTGTGGTGATTCACATGCCAACATCACAAACAGCCCTCCCAATATCACGTGCTTGGGTGACAGCCTTGCCCAGTATCAACCACAAAATGCTCAGAAAAATGGGCAGAGCCCAGCTCTGACAGTGGATTAGGTACTGCCAGGAGGCTGCATTCGGGGCTGTTCCTTATGCAAATAAACAGTGATTGCCTTTAATCTTCACTGAAATACAAGCACCAGCTCGCACCAGGGCACTTGACATTTGCTGTCAGGCAAGGCGGTGAGCTGGCCAGGGGCTAGGGCTCAGCAGTCCCACCCTGGGCAAGCATGCTGCCAAAAATACCATCCTGTGCTTCCTCACCCAGCACTAAGATGCTCATCTGTGCCCTGCACTGAGGGGGTCTTGGTGTAACTAGGGCTTGCAAGAGCTGAAAACAGAGAGAAGATAAAGGGACCTGTGCCTTCCACAAAGGCCTCTTTGAATCCACCACCTTTGCATGTCAGTGAAGCACTGCCTTTCCAGAAGGTATTTCCCAAAATATCTGCCCTTCCCAGACGAACAACACAGCAGGGATCAGCTTCATCCAAGGGCCATATGGCATTGCTGGAGGGCAGTTAAACATCCCTAGAAAACGTTCACCTTTAATTAAAAGCAACATAATTTCCCAGCTCCCTGTAATCATATCACTCCTCCACCTCCACGGATGCACTGCATTTCTCATCCAAAGGAGAGCAGGAAAAATGCAGTCCATGTCCAGCTGGTTTCTGCCTCAGCAGCACCAGAGCTGTGCATGGAAGAACCTGCAAAGAGCCTTCAGCAGCTGCAGGGCTGCTCAGATGCTCCAGCCTAAATCCAAGGAAGTCTCCTCAAACAGTTAAGTTTCTTCAGGCTTTTCATCTTTTGGCCTCTTATATCTTTGCTGCCCTATTGCAGATTTTCCTTCAGTTCCCTGTTCTGGGCAGCCCTGTTTGCTAGACCAGGCACTGCCCATCCCTAGGCCACACTGAATCCTTGTTGGGGTGCCTACCTGTGGGCACTGCAAGGATTTCTAAGTCAATCTTGGCTCTGAGTTAGGTTTCCTAAGGTAGATTGTTTATTGAGAATTTTGTTGTTTGTTATTGTAAGAGTTATCAGTAAAATAAAAAAAAAAAAAAACCCAACTCATCCAGGTGAGTTTCAAGTCATGATACAAATGGACAGATCCTTCCCTATGTAAAATAAACTTAAAACCAGGAGATAATCAGTAAAATATAATCTTGAAAAATCTGAGTATTAGGGAATCAGAGGAATATGAAAATTATATTTCTGTATTGAAAATGCTTAGTTCTTTCACCAAGCCATGGGGACCTTCCAGGCTCACTGAGAGTGTGGGGAACAAACATAAAGAATGGACACTTTTATCCCGTGCATTTCTATTTCCCTTCTCAGTGCAGCACTCAAAGGCTGTTGGAACCACTCATGTGAGGGGAGAGGCAAAGGTGGTTCATCTGTGAACATATATGACCAGAGCCAGACTTTATTGTTTTAGCTGTGGGGTTGCTTTTAAATTCCCACAGTTTTCCTGACCTAACACTGGGAAAGTGTCACTTGCAAATGGGGATCTGCTCCAGCAGAGCTGCATCAAATCCTCTGCCATGAGCCTTTTCCCAGTGGGACAGAGGGATATCCACTACATTGTTTAAAGGAAGGGGAAATTTTTGGTGGAAATGGACGTAACAGAGTACAAGGAAGGTCACAGGGAAGCCTGGGAATGGGTAATTCTACCTCCCTTTGATTTCTTTTCCTTTGTTTCAGGATGAGAACAATTCACTTGGCTTGCTCTCATCCAGCTTCCCTGTTATGTCATATCCACATTACTCAGTGGATGAGATATTTGGAATGTTACATCAGACAAATGATATTTGTTTATATAACTTGATCTTTTTCTCAAGCTCTTGCTTCTCCAGCTCCCTGAAAAATCTTTAAATTAATATTTAGGTTTCCAGGAATGAGAACTTATATCAACCTGAGATGACAGCCATCTTCACTATAAATCAGTACAAGTGGTTGCTGCAGAGCCCCACAACATGGCCTGGGAACCTCTTTTGTTTTTTATAAACATCTATTCACCAAAGCTAGAATTATGCAGAGGAAGAAACCAGTTCTGGTGTAACACAATTCTGAAATTTCTCCCAGCCTTGAGATGGAGCAGAAATCCACCATAAGATGCCAAAGGTTACAGTGTTCACTGCAGTGTCTGATGCTCTGCTGTAAGTCCCTGACCAAATGCAGCTTTCTGCCTCTGCTTTTGGTGAAACTTTTCCAAAGGTCTTGCTTTCCACTCCAAGTAAAACCAAAAGAAGGATTTTAAAGATTTTCTCTTCAGAGGTGTAAACCTTCTTACTATTACATATTTGATCAGGTCAATCTATGGCAGAGGTTGCATCCTGCATGATTTAATGTGCTGCCCCAAGCCATCCCAGTTATACTCCAGCCAGTTATTCACCCTCCTGAGAAATCCCTTGCTCAAGTTTCATGAAGGTGCAATATGGGCCATAAAGGATGTTTTTGCAAGGTACTTCAGGCAGTGTCCATAACCTGTAATTCATTCACATGAACTGCCACCCTTCCCTCTCACTGCTCATGTGTGTTACTGTTCATTACCACCCTAATTTCCTGGGCAGAGATTCTGTGACAAGATCAGATTCACAGGAAAGCTGCTCCAGCAACTTCAAAGGGAGTTTGGCAAACAGGTGCTGGAAAGGGCTCAGGGAAAACTTCAATTGCAACATCTGAGCTTAAAACCATTCTCTCATTACAGTGCCCAGGTCTGGCTCTGCCTTCCTGGCTATGCTGACACCATCCTTCCCAACCAGGAAAACTGCTGAGGAGTGGATACTCCACATATCCAGTTTCCCTTTCCTTGGATTTTCTACTTGCAGAGTCAGGCCCTGCCAAACCTCTCCCACCTGCACTGTGCCAGTCCCAGGCAGGCACCCACACATGCCCTGTGAGGTCTGCCAGCCCTCATGGGAGTGAGCCCACAGCATGTCCCAGCCTCAGAGCTGTGCAGCAGCATCAGCTGTGAATTCCCTCCAGCCCTGAGCCATGACATGTCAGCATCTGCCAGCACTGCTTCTTTTCCCAGGCTGTGGTTTGATAACACAGTAAATCCACCCCTGGCATCCCAGCAACCAGATTAAGGAAAAAAAAAACAAAAAACAAAAAAACCAACAAAAATCTCAGCTACACAGCATGAGGGATTCACATGGCATAAACTTTCCACCCATTCAGATTTGCTTAGAAACAACACTGCTATGTTAATTTTGTGTAACTTGACTCATCCATCCTTTTTTCAGCCATCATTGCAGCTTGGGAAGACAAAGATCTCGTCGCTCTCCGTGTCGCAATGTTCATCACACATTGTGTGTGTTCCTGTTCCTCCCAGCTGGACAAGGCCTGGCAGGCCCTGTGTCCCTGCTGGTCCCCAAGCAGGATGCCTGGATGAGGGATGGGATGAGCCTGGCAAGGACCAGGGTGCTTCCAGGGCACTGCAGCCACGGGGGCATCTGCACTCAGCATCCCACCACTTTGTCATTTGCTTGGTTTTGCTAGACCTTAATGTTTAATATGAAAAGCCCATTTATTACCCCAGGAAAATACTTACCACACCAAAGATTTTTTTTTTTTATGGCATAGAAATTCCCTGGCTTTTTCAGTAGGAAGATCTATTGGTTGTTTTATTAGCTTTGAAAGCTCTCTGTGCCTCTGAGACCTCTGCTGACTCTGAGTTACCGTAATCTGGATAACTCGAGTATTAATGCCAAGTTGCAAATGAGGTTTGTTCCACTGGGCTGGCTCTCAAAAAGAATGAATGTTTTAGATCTAAAACTGCCTGTGGTCTCATAGAAAAACACAGCTCTCCTGATTTTCTATTTATTTGCCATTATAGGAATGATTCCATCCTGCCCTTTGCTTGTCCTCTGGTTAAAGTTTGCCTCTCTGGCAAAAGCTTCAGTGAGTTACAAAAGCACAACTCAGATTTGGAAACTTACCCAGTTCAAAATCCCCAAATCCTCACTTCGTCATCAGCAGTAACTTTCCATGCCCACAGCCCCTGAGAGCTTCACTCCAGTTGCATTAGCAGCTCTCTCAGTGAGCAGAGCCCCCCTGGGCTGGCCCTGCTCTAAAGCTGTGCCCCAGAGAGAGCTGGGCTGTGCTCCAGCACCCCTGGCACAAACCACAGCCCCTACAGCTGCATCCCTGTCCCTAAAGGAGGCTCCTGCCTGTATTTTCACAGCCCTTCACTTCCAGTGAGGCTGAGACATGGGAATTCACCTGCGGGGTAAACATCTTAAGTAAATAGCCCTGTCACCTCCCAGAGCAGTTTTCCCAGCTGGCAGGGATGCTGGTTGTGCAGCAGGGCCACGCTGCCCGTGCATGGCTGTTGCCTGGCTCAGGATTCCCTTCCTTTCCTTGTCTCCAGCTTGCTGCAGTGTAGACGTAAAACAAAGCAGAGCTGTTGACAGTGCTTCCAAGAAATGAGTGCAACCAGAAAAAATTGGCCTGGAAAACAAAACCCATTCTGCTTTCTTTGCAAAAATTTCATGAGGACTGCCTGCTCTGCTCCCGTAAATCAATATAATTGTATGTCCTTCTTCCTAAGCCAAGCTGTGTAACATGGGTGCCCATATGGAGCAGAAGGGCACAGTCATACAGAGACAGAACACCTCTGAGGTGTTTTCCTTCTCATGCCAGAGCAGAATCTCTCAGAACATCTCTGAGCTGCACATCAAAGAGCCCAGGTTTTGTTCTGGCCCTAAGGGCTTGTCCCCAGGGATGTCAAAGGAAACTTCCTGGACAGAGGATCCGTGCCAGCTTTCCAGGCTCTGGCAGAAGGCAGGAGCCAGCCAACAATAGCAACAAAATCTGTGCTCTTTTTTTTCCTCCCCACTTAGCTGCTCTCGAGCCAGGAGCTTTCTTCCACCTTCATGGTTAGTATAAGAGCCCTGGAAGTCAGATATTTTTCCCTGGAGCCTCCAGGGTTTGCTCCACCTTGAAACCTCTTCTGCTAGAAGACTCTCCCACACCATCCACTCCCCAAGTGTCCCCAGTTGCAAGCAGCTTAGCCTGACCTCAGGAGCTGTCAGTCAGCAGTGATGTGTTGGCTGCTGGCCTGCTCACAAATACCTGTATTTCACAAATAAAGCAGGTTAATTTAAACCACTACATCTGCAACAGCCTGACAGCTCCCTAAGGGCCCTTAAAAAGCTAAGACTTGGGCAATCATTGGACTTGCAATGTATCATAATGCTCTGTAGACCTTTTAAATAGAGTGGTCTGGCCAAGATGTGGCTGGATTTAATCCTGTGCTCAAAGACAGAAGTGCTGCCAAAAAAGTGAAGGCTGAACAATCAAAGGAGCTCCCAAGCCTATTTTACTGAAATTATTTCAATTCAGGTGATACATAAAAGATGGCTCCTTTTAAACAGAGGCCACCCTTCCCTTCATTTGAGAAGCAAAAACTCTCAATGAACACGCTCTGATATCTCACAAGACCTTCACCAAAGCAAAAAGCAGAAGCAGTAAGTTTGTATTTTAATTGCATAATAAATATACCTGTGTTCAAACTTGTACACTCAGTTCTGCCACACCCACAGGTGAGTTCAAAATACATCATCCATGACCTCAAGGACTCACAAACACAATAAAATCAGAAAACCACAATTCTGTTTTTTGTCTTCTTGGTAAGCTTCACATCTTCATTTGGGTTCTGAAGGCATAATTTTCCATTGCTCCTGGCAAATACCAGCAGGTCTCGGGAGCTTGTTCTGCAAGGATGCAACTGGGGACTAAAGGAGGCTGAGGAGCCCTGAAGAAGGGAAAATGAGTCCCTGACATGGAGCCCTTGTTGTGGCAGGGTGAACATCACGTTTTAGCTACAGCCAGAGCTCTGTGTGAAAAAACCAATCCACTCTATCCAGACTGAGCTGAGCAGGGAGCTGCTTGAGGCTCCTCTGATGGACCTGCTCTGGTCACTGTGGCAGCAGGAGTTCCCCAGTGGGCAGGGAGGGGACACTGGGTGACTGGCAGGGGACAGGACAGAGGCAGAGCGGTCTCAGATGTCAAACACCCAGCTGGCTCACCAGGGTAGCTCTGGGCTGGCCTGAGCAGTCAGTGCAGATGGGGATGAAGCATTGATGGTGTCACCTGGCAGAGCTGCGTCACCATCGCGGGCAGAGCGCGCCCGTGCAGAGGGCCCGGGAGGAGACTGGTTTTATTCCTGGCCCTGTCACATGCTGCAGGTCAAGGTCACAATGCTTGGGTGAATTGCACTCATAACAAAGCTGGTATCTGTTGATTCTCACAGCTGATTGTTTTGGAACAATAATTCATAGTTGCCTCCCTGGATACAGAGAACTGAATGACAACTTGGATTAGAAGCACACAGCCTTGCCCTGAGGACCTGCAGCTGATGACTAAACCACCAGTTCTGCTATTGAGATCCTCTACTTTGACATCCCTCAGGGGCAGAATGTGGGATATTTTCTAAACCTCAGTTGTGGAAAAACACTTCCCTTTCCGGTCCTGCACGGGGTAGGCAATTAGCTCTTCCTCTTGGGCAGGAGAGGAGGTTCAGACAGGCACATCAGCTCCCCCACCGAGGCTCAGGCTGCTGACCCAGTTAGGAGCTCTCCCGTGCAGGGCAAATTAGTTCAGCATAATGCAACATGGGATGCAGGAATGATCAGCATGAGCACTGTGGCTTTGATCTCGGTGATGGGAAGGGCAGCATTTCACTTGTTGCCAATCTTGTGACCTTATTCCCAGCACACGCCAGTGCCCCTTGCTTTTTTAAAATGTTCTTTGGCTTTTGTTCTCCTCCTCTCGTTTGCTTTTGAGACATGAAGATGTGGCCAAAACCAGCATTTTCAGAGACGTGAGCATTGATCACGGAACTTTTTTAGCAAAGGTTAGCTGCAGAAGATCACAGAACCACATTATCCCTCCTTTGGAATGCCCACATTGCCAGGATAACAGATTCAGGGGAAAGTACCAGCTCACTAGAGTAATGCTGCCAAAGAGAGCCCTGGGGGCATTGCCATCCCTCTGGCCAGTGAGCAAGGACACAGACCAGGAAACTCATTCCCTCTACTCTTCTGTGTTCACAAAATACTGAGGGCACTTCAGTCTCAGCCTGCCAAGAAGAGTGAGTATTGATATTTTAACACACTAAACCAGACTCCTCTCAGAGCTGTACAGTGAAAAAGAGCCAAAACCACCAAACCTACAGGCAATAGACGAGCTGCAATAGAGACAACTCAACTAGTTAAGAAAATACTCTACAATTCTCAACAAAGGTGGAAAAATGCAGAATGGGGCAATCAAATGTTGATAATGCAATCTCTGTCCTGGAAATAGTCAAAGCTTTCCCCAACAAGGCAGTGGGCAATCAGGTCTAACTGAGCAACTTCTAACTTTATTGGGGTTGGAGCAGAGACCTTCAAATGTCCCTTCTGATCTAAACTGTCTTAAACTGACTGATTGGTCTAGGCTGTGATCTGGGGTTATTCTGCAGACAGGAGGAGAGAGCAGGTGAACAGGAGAGATCTAAGATCCCCCAGGCAAGAACAAGTTTGGCAAATAACCAGGTTTGGCACTCTCTTAGCCTCACGAGAGACAGGCATGGCACTTCACAAGGGTTCTTCATCCTACTGGAGAGACAAAGATACATAGAGAGAAAATTCACAGTAGGGTCCTCCTAGGGAACAGAGGGATGAAGGATTTAGCAGGCACAAACCATGCCCTCACCAGGAAGATGATGGTGATGAACAGTTCATTAGGTCTTTTCTGGGTCAGAGATTCACAGTTAAAACAAACACAAGGTAAGTCTGAAATCACTTTATTGGAAAGTTTCATACAAGAGTAGTCAGAAAAATTATTCAAGTGTGATAAAGTAACTTCACAGACAAGCCCCTCCCATATCTCAACTTCAGGCCAATTCATTTATACATGTCTCGTCCCACTCAGTTTTTCAGGGCCTTTTGATATCAGTGAGTTTTCAGTGCAGCACAGGGAGCAGTCTGTATTTACACCAAATTAAATTAGCTATGACTGAAATTTTTCCTGTGAGAGGTATGAAAGCCCCTGTAGATCTGTTGAGAATGCTGCTTACAACAAAAGGCATCATTGCCATCTACCCCAGCTCATTCAGAACAGACTGAAAGACTGTAACAAAATATTCTGCCAATAAAAATCTTCTAGAAAAACAGTATAAAAAGTTTATATATATATATATATATATAGCATAAAGCTACCAAAAAGTGACTGTGCCATTTTCCCTCTAATACAAATAATATTATTTTAAAAAATACATTAGTAATTCACCCAGTATATACCATATTGCACCTTTCCAGAATCCAGAAGACCCATACAGTACGTGGGCAGTTTCAAGATGGACCTGTAGCTCCCCTTTAGTTCTGCTTGTCTCTACAGCAGCTGCTGTAGAGTTTGGCTATCACAGGTTTAGGATTTAGAGAGTAGGAAGCTGCAAGATGATAGACCAAGTATTTGCAAATCAGTACCATTTCTTCTCAGGAAGGAGAAGAACCCATCACAGGAATCTCTTGGTTTTTTTAAAAGAGTCATACATTACTTGTGCTGGTGTCAGTGAAACAATACAGTTTTGAGTGTTTTTATGTCAGTTTTACTTGCAGAGTATCCTTCCATGTGCCAAAGAGGTACCTGCAGCACCTGGCAGTGATTTCTGGCCTAACAAGAACATACAGCCAAACCACAAGAATAAATAAAACCAGGTCAATTTACTTTTACTTTGTTTCTTGACAAAACACTGTAAGACACCAACAGGCAGTGTTGTGGGCCTGCTATCTGAAAATAATTAACATTGATTCCTCAATTCAATTTTCCGTCATCTGGAGGGTTTTAGATAGAAGAGCAATTCCTTGCCCCTTCCTTTTCCAGGCACAAGCTTCAGTTCCAGTAACCGTGCACAGCTGTGCAGAAAAGGAGCTGAATTCCCAGGAACTGAAGGTACTGCTGTGTGTGGAACCCACCCTGTATTTGGTTACTTAATCTTCTCAAATAACTCAGCAAGAACTTATTAACTCCCCATATAACCTTGAAGAATACCAGGAATGGCCTCTAGATTTGAGGATTTACGAATCAGATGATTTGATGGAAAGAGCACTAACCCATCCTAGTACAGGTAGCACAGGGATGGAGATTTTGTTAGGGGGGATTTTTGTTGGCTTTCTTTAACAGAGAGCTGGCAACAGCCAGAGCCCCTCCCTGCACAAAGCGTACAAAGTTATCTCCTGCTAGAGGTCCCAGAGCATAGAGCCCTTTCTCCTGAGTGCATTCATAGGTGAATGGATCAACATCTATGGGATTCCTCTTTGGATTGACTGGCTGGTCACTGTCCAATGCCAAGTCGATGCCATCATTTGGCAGAAAGGAGAGGTTGGGGTTTGAGCCAGTTAGAACAAGAGCCATGGAAATTTTATAAGCTTTCTGACAGCCGTTCTTGTCTTGAAAGATGCATTTCTTGTCCTTGCCAAAGGAGAGCACGTGATGCTCAGGGAGGCTGATGTAGTGCTCATAGGGCCCAGCACAGGCAGCTGTCTGTTCTTTCATCATCTGATGGACTTTGTGATATTCAGGGTACATAGTTTTGGGGAGCTGGTTAAAAATAAGGCCCGGATCAGTGACTCGTCTCCGAAAAACGTGGATTACTGGAATATTGCAGTGGTGAGCAAAGAGAATCGCATCAGCAGCTGTCAGACCAGCACCTACAATCAAGACTGGATCTGTCATGATGCCAACACTGTTGTTCTTCACTGCTTCTTCTAGGGCAGACAGCTGGTGGTGGACATAGGAAAGGTTTTCTCCCTTGACCCCGAGCCAGGTAGGATTGTCGTAGGTTCCTGTAGCCAAGACCACATTCTCTGCATAGATGGAGAAGGGCTCTTTATCACCTTCCACACTTTTGAAAAATCCATCCACCTGAAAGACCTCTGCACTTCTTTCATTTGAGTTCCAGAGTGAGTCACTATCCTCCTGAAGATCTTTCTGGGTGTGGCTGGAGATGCTCTCTGCACTCACTTTCCTCACAGAGGTCACAACAGTGCCACATCTGAAATTCTTCTGCAGTCCTTTCTTCATCACATAGTGTTGGTAATATTGAGCAATGTCCTCTGCTGTGGCTCTATTGTTTTTGAGGCCTCTGTAATAAAGGACAAACAAAGGTCAAGCAGCAGTTAAGTAA
Source organism: Lonchura striata (assembly GCF_050655825.1). Lineage (NCBI taxonomy): Eukaryota > Metazoa > Chordata > Aves > Passeriformes > Estrildidae > Lonchura > Lonchura striata. Next base: position 16,658,626 of record NC_140713.1, on the reverse strand, counting down.
GAGACTGGAATTTGTCCCTCTTGCACTGAATGTATCCTAGAGCCATCTATCCTGGCACTACCAGAGAAGACTGATCTAATTTCCCAGACTTTAGCAAAATTATTCCTGACATATAGAGCTAACAATCATGTCCAGAAGCTGTTGGACAGAGGCAGCTTTCTCTAGCATTAATCCCAACCCTAAGAACATGGTTGGTTGTTTAAGCCTTCCTCTAATATCTTGCTTCCATTCCATTTTTAACACCTGGACTTCCTAAGATTAATTGTGACACATGTCTAGAGAAGCAGCACCTCAGAGAATGCACAGTAACATGATACTTGTCATCAGGGGCAGCAGCAGTAGGAGCTAGGTGACCAAGCTTTCAAGCTTTACTCAGAACTCATGGGCATGGATTCATCTCCCCAGTGGGTGTGGAGAAGGACACATTCCAAGCAGCACTGCAACTTTATCTGAACCACTCAATATAGAATGGGCTGGTTTTGGGGTGCAGGAGGGTGTCCTTTCTCTCACTAAAATCATCCAATTACAGATGGGTAGCTACATTCAAGAACTCTATTCAGGTTCTCTAAAAATCTCCAGATGTTTGCAAATGATCACACATGTATCTCTTACCTTCTCTTTTGCTTTAACCATTCTTTGAAAGGGAGGTCTGGGAGTCCCATCCATTCCCCTCTGCTCAGGGTAACCATAGAGCCTTCTATAGACTGGAACAAGAAGCAGAGCAAAATTACTTTAATTTTTTAATGTAACAAGAGAAAGGCAACTTTTCCATGTTTCAATATGGCACAGATAATTAAATTAGTAATTTCCTCTGATCTGCTGTCATGGATGAAACCATCCATGTTCTGCATGTTCCCCAGAGATGGGGAATATAAAGGCTTGTTTTCCTTTTAAACTTTCATTTGTCTACGTGTATAAGATGTAACACAGCTGACTGGCATTTTAGAAGAGCTTTTCCCTCTCCAGTCAGCACATTTGGATATTACACAACACACAGACCCCAGCTGGCTCCAATTCACTTACGTGCCAGGCCCCTCCAGGAGCGTTTCTGCCAAGGACCAGGTGGGGGATGGCTCTGTCAGGCTCATGCCACCAGGTGAGCACAGATTCTGCTGTCCCACCAAAGTCTGTGTCTGGGCGCTGCAGAGTATCAAACAGGAGAGCCACAGGGCTGTGGGACCGTCCCTCCAAGCCTTCAGACAGATACTCCAGATCCTAGAGAGAGAAGGACCAGATGCTCAAAGTGCATGCAGTGCCAGGCAGCAGCCTGCTCGTTACTCCAGCATCTCTGATCAGTGGGCTCAGTGTGCTTGGGCAGCTCATTTACTGGCACACAGACCTGCTCTTGCCCAAGGGCTGCCTCGAGGATCTTAGCAGCAATGCTGGCATTTCATACAAGGGAGATCTGGATTACAAAGCAAAATTTGCTTAAGGCTCATTCTGTCTGTGTACTTTGAAAATCCAAACAAGGTAATTACTTATGATACACCCCTAGGATGCTTTACAAGGATGTCATACTGTTTATCTTTACACAAACCTGGTCCAAAACAGAGACTTCTGGTGCCTCTTCCAGTTTTCTCTGAAGAATGGGATTAGGATGAAGAGCGTGTCTTTTGAAGTAAGGGGTGTAACCTGACAGCAAGTATGAGAGACAGATTCCTGAAGGTCCATTCCCTGAAAAAACAATTAAGAAGAGTTTATACTTCTGGAGATAGAGAGGTTGTTTGAAAAGATGCAGACTAATTCAAGAGATATGACACTGCTATGTTCCAGCAGGGGCTTATTGGATGGAGCTGGGGAAGTCATTTTACCCTTCACCTCACTTGACCTTGCAATGCAAATAGGAGCCTTAGAACTTGCTGAAAAGACACGGGGTTCAATAAGTCAGAGGCTGCCCTCACCTGAAGCTTGAAGTCTTTAGCATGGTGATGAATGGAGTTATTGCTCTAAAATCAGTGGTCTAGAAGCTGATCATGGGCTGACCAGGGGCTTCAGCTCTCCTGGAAGCACATTTCACACCAGTGCAGAGTAGTTCACTGTGCACAGGATACAAGATCCAGAAAAGATGGTGACTACTGAAGTGAAGGGGAACCAATTCTTCTTAGTGAGAAATTCCCTCTTTTAAGGGATATTTGACAATACAGCTTTGACTAATGGGTCTTGAGGACACTTTCAAATGGGAACCAGCACTCCTGTGGTCCTGCAATGTGTTAAGGAAGAAGTCTCTCTGCCATGCCAAGACAAGCCCTCAGAACACAGCACTTTGAACAGGTTGCTGGATGGCTGAACTCCTTTGCTGACCCCCCAACAGCCGGTGGAAAAACTAGATAAATGTGACTCCAAAGCCCAGTGACAGTAGCCTCTGTAAAGTTTGAACATGGCTGTTCACTGTGTTTAATATTTTATAAATTACCTGTATAACTGTCAGCCTGTCTGGCTGCCCAGGCTTTGCTGCTGTGGGACCAAAAACCATGACAGTGCAGTGACAAAGAGGGGAGGAGAACCAGTGACAGCAGCCTGTTGACACAGTGCCAGTGCTCAAGGGTGACCAGAGCAAAGGCTGATCCTTGAGGATCCCAAAAAAGGGAGGTCCCTGGCTGTAAAGCCAGCAGGGAGCTATGTGAAGGGCAATCCATGTCACAGCTGGGGACAAAGGCTGCTGTGCTGAGCACGGACCAGCAGCTGCAGGTCACTGCTTGGAATATTCCACTTGCAGGAAAGGTAGCCAAAACCAACAGCAACAGACATTAAAAACAAACTAAACTGCAGCTATAGTAAAATATAACAAATTTCAGTTTACTACTTTGCTTTAGGAAGTACATGGAGGTACCTAAGCTAAACTTCACCACCTGAGTGCACAACACTCAGCTACTACACACAGAGGATTTATTCTGAACCATGTCTAAGTTTGATATGGATGGTCAGAAGAACATCTGGGGCTCAAGACATTTTAAAATGCAACTGCTTCCATGAGGCTGCCAGCACAGCTGAGGCAGCACACAGCCCTCCTGCTGGAGCCTTCATGCAGTGTTGTCCAGCTGCAGTGAACAGTGAAGCAGCTGGGCTGCTTTCAGTCCAACAGCCTCCTCAGCGTGCATCTCTTCACACTGCTGCTTCTGATGTGTGCTCTCCACACTTCTGGTGGCTTCTCCACCCTGGGTCCCTGTACAGGTGCACTAGGGAGGTACCAAAATACCCTCCTTCCCACCTAGAGACTTGTACAACTGAGCAGCACACAGTCATTCTCAGACAAGGACTTGCTGGTAGTAGTATCCTTGTCAAACTTGCTGTGAGCAAGGATTAGGGGTGATTTATGCAGTGCTCTGACTTTGGAGCAGCTCCCTCGGGTGCTTTGAATTCGATGCCAGATAAGGAGGGAAGCCAGATCTGCAAGGCATGAAACACATGCTCAGATGAGCAAGGTCCAACACCTCCACAGGCCATGGTTGGTCAGAGGGGAAGGCTCTGACATCATTACTTTGCTCCAAGAATCACCTTACACTGCAAGCTCCCTCTTGCAAGGAAGGCAAGACAGTTATGATATAACCTATTATTTTTAACTGGCAGAAAACTGCATTTTATAAGTCTATTAAATCTGTACTAAATCAGTGTAGCTCGCTCATGTTTTAAAAGAAATCCGTGAAACATTTCAAAAAACCTTAACAGCACCTGAAGTACTTTATAAACAGACAAAATGGTGAAAAAACTCACACAAACCTACCTTCAATTCAAGCACTACAGATAATCCCAACAAAATGTTTCAAATATTTCTAAATATCTAACAAAGAAAAAGCAGGCTCAGATGCTCAAAAGGTTACCAATTTCACCATTAAAAATAGGTATGTGTTTCAATTTGTAAAATAAAGTCCCTACTACTCAGGAGTCAGAGGTCTCATAGTATTATAGAAGTCTGTCTTTCTGGGAAAGTAGTCAGGCATTTCTGGTTTGAGTGAGAACATGTGGAAGTGGAACAGAAGTTAGAGATAGCAAGTCCAAAGCAACAACAGCCCAAGAGAACACTGCAGTGCTGGCAGGAGAAGCTCACCTATGATCACAACAGGCAGTGTCTTGAGCCCACTCCTGTTTGAGGGTCTGGTCACTAATGGATACATCTTCCCATCTGGAAGCATTTCTGCTCTGGAATCTACCTGCTGAAACAAATATGTTTTGAATTATTTTAATTTTTCTGACAAAAAAACACAAGCAAACAAACAAGAAAAACCACACAAGATTTTCTCCAGCCCACAAACTCAGGCTAATCTAAAGTATTATTAGTCTTGCATTGCAGACTGTCACATTACACTTCCACACTCAGGACAGATCTCCTTATCATTTTCTCCTCCTGACCCCAAAATCAAAGGATGATCCTCTGATTATGCACCACAAAAGGGGGATAGGACAGTTATCTTTCTTTTTTAGACATGAATTCCAGTTACTCCAGCTGGCAATTTTAGCAACCCTCTGACGACATTAAAGTGTTGCAGTTTGTTAATATAAACTTCACTTCTGACCACACTCTGTAGAAAACAGTATCATTATCACAAACACTTTTTAAAATAACTTTAAAGTAAAAGTGCATTTACTGATAAGTGAAGTAAACCCAATTCAAGACTTCTGCCCAAAGGCTGGGAATCTCCTGACTGCATTTTCAAATAGGTACCATTCTACCACTATAGGGTTTTTTGAGAAGTGCTAGTTTAGTTCTGGAACCTTCTTTCTTATTTCCCAGAAAGTGGAGAGTTCTAGGTCTGAACAAATAAATAACAAGTCTTTGAACAAAATATGCATCATAATTATCTTAGAGACTTAGGTGTCATTAGAGTGGAATCTACAAAACTAATCATTATACAAACATCCAATGAACAGAATGGTTTTGCTATTCCTGCAGGAATCCTACCACATCAAATTACTTTGTAATTCCATGGAAATTCCATGGAAAACTAAAGTCACTAACCTAGAGAAGTTATTTTTTACCACAATAAATGTGATATTTCTGAAATTCATCATGAGCTTTTAAGTATTCTACAGAAAATATCTTCTTTTATAGTCATTTTGGAAAGCTAAGCAAAAATCCATGGACTGGCACGACTTTGTCCAGTAGGGCACGCACTCCACACCCTTTCCAAGTGCAGAAAGATCTTTGGCAAGTGCACTACACCCTTCCACAAGGCCTGGCACATCACTGCCTTTGACACATGTATTGCAGCAAATGTCTTCCTAGCAGTGTAATGCCCTCTTTAAGGCTGACATTTACACCACAGCAGCTCCAGCAAAGTGCAGGATGCTAGTGACTGAATGGCAGCCAGGAAACCACCAGTGAATTTACAATTCACAAATTCCTGCCTTCAGCAGGCGTGTTGTGAGAGCGTTTGCTTGCAGGGATGTGGCAGTTCTCATACACAGCAATGTACAGCTATGGCTGGGCTCAACAGCTCAATTCCAAGGTGACTGGGTTCATCACATAAGATGCATTCAAAACTAGCAGCCTTGTCCAAATTTTTGGAACACAGTTAGTGTCACTTATTGGTTGCCTGTTACTACTTAACTAAGCATTAATCTAAGACTCTTATGCATTTTGCCTGACAGGGCATGAACCACTTAAAAGACATTTTAGTTGTGCTTTCTAATTTAAATAATCTGAAGCATCAAGCTTTGAAGATAGCTGGATCTCAACAAAACTTATGTTCCCAATTTAACTGAGACTCAAAGGTAGTTGTATTCACTACAGAAGATGAACTCCCCTTAAGGCCTCCCCACAGCCCTGGAGACTGAGGGAGCCACAGCCCAACCACCTAAGGATCTCCTTAGCCTTTTGGGTAGGTTCTGCCACATTAACCAAAACCTGCACCACCTTCAGCAGTCTGTGGTCTAAGTTTACCCCCAAATAATCCCTTCCCACAAATCTCCAGAGCTGCAATGAATAGGATTCAGCACCAGCAGCTGGGACTGCCAGAGACACCAAAGGAACAGGACACTGGTGTGAGCAGTGAAACCAGTGAACTGCAGTATCTGCCTGCAGGTCAGCAGCAGTTTCTTCTCCATGATAACAAATAACCCCCTCTCCACAACTGTATTACACAAGAAGAGAAGTGCTTATTAATTTTTCTTAACACAGAGTACACATCTTATTTCTCTGAAACTACTGGGAGCCTGGAAGAGGAAAGCAAGATCTCTGGAAGCAATCTTCCAGGTTTCTGCTCCCCAGCTCCCTGCAGCAGCATGCATGGGAAAACTGCATGCACATCTGCAGGATTTTTGCTGAAGCAGCCCAGCAGAGCCCATGGCAGCAGCTGCAGGGCAGCAGGGCCAGCGCTCACACAAGGAGCCTGCGAGCCTGTCTGTAAGGCGTGAGCACAGCGTCAGTGCTGGGTGCCAGCATTTTTCTAGGGGACTCTGAAGGGGACAAAAAAGGCACAAGCCAGGAGAAGACAGGCTGGCAGTGCTGTTTACTTTAGAGGAAGGTTGCCTTGGCTCCTGGCCACTGCAGCGTGCCACCCCTCTCACCCTGATAAAGCACAGAGCAGCGCCGCACGCTCACTGATAACTCCCTCTGCCACCCTCCCCCTCCTTTCTGCCCCTTCTCACACACGAAAGAGGAGCATTTTCTGCAATCAAACCAAACTGTAACAGCTAGAGGAGCACAGTTGTTAGTCTGATTAAATTACTGGATTTGTACACATGTGACCATTTTTAACCATGGAGTTATTCAGCACCTGGGTTCACAAAACCCCTAATGACATTTTAGTGCTACACATTTTGTTTCCTGAAGACTTGACCCTGAAAATTCTATCAACACAAGATTAACCATCCTTGCATTTCTCTACAAATGGAAGAAGTCCCTTTCATATCCTATAGCTGCCATCTCTATAATTCATAGCTATTGATTTTTATTTTTAAGTAGAAAGTGAATCAGGTGCTGAACCTGCTTATAGCTATTCCCATCCTGTAGGCTAAAGGTTTGACTTTTGGGGGTAAAATTCAGAGCTCAGAGCATCTCAGGCATTTTAGTTTCAGGCCAAACATTCACCTTTCCTGCCATTAGGCATTAAGATGGATTATTTTAATTTTTTTTTCTTTTTTTTTTTTTCAGCTTTAGACTCCAATACCTCAAAACCTGAGCAGCTCATACAGTGTAGCAGAGGAAATCCTGTTCCTGCAGAGGCCATTGGAAAGCTATAGGACATTGAAGTTCATTGTCAATCTATACTGAACTAGTTGGCACCAGGAAAAAAGCCTGAGACAGCAAGAAACTTAAGACTGCTCTTCTCACCCTCCTTTTATGTAGTGTAGGTTGCTGGGCACTCACACTTACTCAGCTTAGTGACACTGAGTTTGGCTCCTGCTTTGAGCTTCCTACTTTAAATGAATGTCCCTTTCCTTCTCCTCATTTGAGAGAATGCAAGTTTCACAACTTGGCTTCTTGCTGCTTCCAAAGCATTCCAGTGTCTGTGTGATGTTACATAATTGTTTCTGGCTGAAAAGCTCCCAGCTCACTCTGGGCCAAACTCTGCATACCTTCCTGACACAGCCTCGTGTCTAGAGGGACTATAACTCACAAACTCGGTCAGGGTGGCTCTTACTAGTTCCAGCCTGTAAGCCTGAAACAGGTTTTAAATGAGCAAATGAAAAAGCAAAGATACATTTAGCAAGACAAGGACACTCTGTGAGCCTTGGAGAAATAAAAAGCCAGGTTACATCAGCCACGTGCAGATAGCTCTGCCTGTGAGGTTTTGCTGAAGTAAGAATCACCAAGTGTGGCCAGAACAGCACATGGGGAGAGCTCAAGAGAGCAGTGCAGCTCGGGTATTAACACTGGGGGAGATTAAAAGAGGTACCACAACACTCAGTTTTAAAGAACAATTCCAACAGAGATGCAACAATAGTTTTCTTCAGCTTAATTTCCTCATCCACTCACTTGTTTCACTAGTTTAATATTTAATCAATTAGTGTTTTTTTTTAAAAAGCAGAGATCTTGACAGCTTTTACATGTTATACTTCCCTACAAGTTTCAGAAGCTGTTCTCTCCTTGCACCATCACTCTTACATGTCAGGCCAGTTACCTCCCCAAACACAATTAAACTATGTGGAAAAAATTCAGCTTTGTGGTATGTAATAACACCGTTCTAAAAACACCCCTGTGGTGCTCAGAAACTGATGTTAGGGTACACCAGACAGAGCTCTCTGTACTTACTTGGAGCCTTCTTACCTTCAGCAGCAGGTCTGATGGGAGATGGGATCTTTATGGGTGACTGTACAGTCAGGAGAGCAAACCAAACTACAAGCCTGGAATCCTCTCGCTGCTCTAAAACAGCTGTTTAAATATAGTAGGCAACTAGCAGCAAGAGAGGAGAGGAGGAGCCAAAATGACTGGAGGTGGAGCAAGGAAAATACCAATAAGCATGAGTCAGCAGGAATATTTCTCTTCCCGGCTCTTGAATGAATGTAGAGAAACTTCCTTAGTAATGTTCAGCTGACTAATGTGACTATAGCAAAAGCAGCTTACAGGAAGCCTGTCACAAGCTCTGCACTGAACAAATATTTCCATTTTTAACCCTCAGGACATCACAGATGTGTAGTGGGTCTGAAAAGATTGATTTCAGTTTGTATTTCTTTTTCTTCAGTGAGATAAAGTGTTTTAAGCCTTTTGCACAATAGCAGTAAAATGAGTCAAACTGCTTGCATAAAACTCAGAACCCACCAGGGGTTTCATCCAAGGTATCTTACTCAATACAGTAATTGATCTGGCTTGCTAAATTTAAAATGCCCTTCACAAATGAAATACCTTTTTCCCAAAGTGTTCAGTTCAAGCAGTAAATGAAGCTCATTTTTATCTCTGAGGCCATCTGTTTGGAAACCACAATTTCCAGGAAATCAGACTGCTGATACACAGTTAAAATGCATACTTTCATTCATGTGATCTAAAAGATAAAAGCATTTCATGAGAAGGATTTCTCTGCTCTTATGACTCCTATCAGAGCAGAATACTTAATATAAAAATCTGTTTTAACTCCACCAGAATAAGTTGTTTTAATAAATGTGAAGCAATCGTTTCACTAAAAGTTTAGTCACCAGTCAATCCTTTGAAAAATCTGACTCAGTAAATACTGTCAGACTGAAGTGGGGGAGTGGGGAGAGGGGTAAGGACTCTTTCAAATTTCCTGGGCCTTTATCCAAGGCAGCATTTGCACAGGGCTCTTAAATAACTCATACAGATTTTTTGACAGCAAAGACTTTTATATGCATTATTCAGATATTTATTGGCATGTAACCAATGTGTCCATGTCAGCCATGGAAAAATTAAGCTTTCAGAGAAAATAAGGCATTTGTTTGTTTAGGTGGTTTAAGACTGCCCTGTTACTAGGTTTTTCAAATCTGTCTTCAATATATTGCAGTCTTGCATGTCAAACATTGTAGAACAAAGATGTTCAAGTCCATACTTGCTGATACCATAGATACAAGACAAAACCATGTATAATGCTTTGGCTGGCTTTGTACTAAGAAAAATAAGGAATACTTCCTATGTGTGCAAATCTGCAGAAATAAAGTTGCCCTCTCTGTAAAAGATAGGATATCCTGTCCATTTCCTACTAGAATTTACAAAACTAGAATCTCTATTACCTTTGCAAATAAAGCCAGGGTGGCTTTCCAAAACCACAAGCTCCATCATAGTTTTGTGCACAGTACAATCCTTTACAGGAAAATGTTCGTGTACAATAACCCACTGCCCTTTATTTGCTTGTACAATAAGAACATTTAACATAGCAATTTGGGGACTTCTTTTTTATTGATATCCCAAGAAACACATCACACAGAACAGGCACTTGTCAAAGGAACCGTTTCTCCTTGTGTACCTTGACCGCACAAATGACTGAGCCCAACACTTTGGATAAACTTTCCAGAAGAAGAAGTAATTGAGCAATCTGTAGTTGGCCTTGCAGCCAGCCCTTGACCTACAAACTGATGCAATTCACTTCTATTTTTTTCCTGAAGTGACAAAGCAATTTTGCTGGTGCACAGATTTAAGGACAAAGCCATAACATTGTACTGGGGAATACTTTGCACCTGAACCAACTCCTATGTCCTTAGAAAGACATTTCCTTGTAACTTTTTGACTTTTTACCTCAGGTTATGTAAGTTCTACCTGTCCATCTCCTACTTATGAAATCTGTCAGATAGCCCTGATTCTGCTGTCTCCTGATTTGGGGGAGCTTAAGCTCTGGTGTCAGAATTCATTGCTGCTGACAGCTCATGGCAGAACCTTTCCTACAGCACCTCTCCAGCATCCACCCTTCCCTCTAGCCAGCTTTAAGGTGTACCAGACTGTGCTAAATTATCCTGACAAACTACATTGTTTCATTCATTAGAACTTCATGTTCTGTTGGTTTTTCATAATGAGAGGAACACTCCCAGTGTGATCCTCCGTGGGCCACAATAGTGCTTTGATGCTTTGGTGTTTCTCTCAATTATGGTAAAACAGAAATCTAAAATTCTGCCTAAGAGAATATTAAGTCTTCTCTTCATTCACTCACACACAGAATGCACATAATTTAATCTAAGACAAAATACAAAATCAAGTGTTGGAAAATCTGATCAAGTATTTTGGTTCCATATGGTCTTTGTGCAGAGCCTAAAACCCAGCTTCACTTTCTTGCTGCCTAAAGCATCTCCATCTTTATCACCCAGAAAAGCTTACACTTAGAGTTATATGTTAACTTAGATACCACAGCTAGGACCCACATATGTAATGATAATAAATGGTTTGACATCAATACTGTAACAGTTTACCTGGGGTTTTTTTGCTTCAGCTAAGAAAACCTACATTTGTCACCAATTCCACAACCCAGACCACATCAGCAAGATGTTCCTTGTAAATGCTGGGGCATCCCCCAGTCAGAAGCAGCAAGTTGTGGCCATACCACTCCTGAGAGCAGTTGGATGTCTGAGATATATGACTTTCTCTGCTGAATGACAGAGGTAAAAAAATCCCAGACAATTGCTAGGTCAGACAGAAAAAGCAGCTTAGGCAACTCTAGAAGTATGAGACCCAGTTCTGCTCTCAGTTAAACTTGTGACTTCCTACATGTGTTTGTGCTTTCACATGGCTTCCTCTAAAGAAAGATTTGGCCCAGACCACATATCCCAACTTTCCCATGTCCCTGCCAAGGCCATATCTCTTATGTGTTCATACCTCTTTTTGCACTGTTTAGGCAGCTGGGTCCAAAGGAAGAGAAGTAAAGGTTCACTGCACCCTTTTGTTGTTCACAGGAACATTGACCTCCCAGTCACATAAATGACTGAAACAGTTTTGTCTTAGTAACTTGCTAAATTGTTTGAGAAAAGTAAAAAGCAAAACCTTACATTTTGCTGGACCTAATGTAAGACAGTGATTTTTGCTTTTCCCTGCTTTCAATTCATTACCTTGAAATCACTCCCTGTCTGTTCAAAGAGGGTTGTCTTCCTAAGGCAATGAGATGAAACCAAAGAATTTCACCACCCTTCACTGGGCAGGGGCATCAGCCACTTCCACCACTTTGTCTTAAAAACAGCTGTTAAGAAATAAGCTTGGGGAGGTGAGAATCCATCACACTGCCCAGGAGGGCTGTGAAGATTTACTGTCTGCATTCAGTCATGCCCTTGGCTGCTCTGCAGCAAGGACCTGTGCACAGCACAGTGTGTGCCCCAGTGCCAGTGCCTCACTGGGACATTCCACACCTCCTGTCTGTCCAGGCTTAGGGAGCAAGTATGGAGAGTGCTGGCAGTGGTCAAGAGAGTCCCTGTAAGCACTCCCTGAAAGAGACATTCCCAGTACACTTGTGGAGACAACAGTGCATATTTTGCAGGAATAGTTTACATGTGAAGTACCCACGTAGAGAAGTAGTGGAGTGCCAAGTGGCTGTGCAGGCATTTCCTCAGAAAATGGCCCAGATGGCTGGATGATAGCCAGATCTAGGATGCTTTTTACTTCCCAGTACATGTGTTTCCTTTCAGAAATTAGTAGGATGCAAAGAGGTCCAGTCCTTAGGCTCCAGGGACTACAGCATGCTTGTTTCCCAGGAGTGGATCTCTGCAGAGTCTTCATTCCCAAATGCCACAGGCAGAGGAAAGCTCAGCTCATGTGCTCTGCCCTCAGTTCCATCATGAGCTCAGCATCGATGTTTTGGGGAAAAGTAAACACACACACTTTCATGTCAAACAAACAGCATCCATGACCTAGTCAAAGATTAAACTGCACATGAAACTGGTTGGGAATTTTCCTCTTATCTAAATGTCAATATATTAAAAATATTTACATGAATTCTGCATCATTTTTAAATATACAAAATATTTACATGAGTGCTGCATCATTTGAAGATACAGCCTTTAGCTTCTACAGTCAGTCATTGTTTAGTTAGATTCTTTTAGTCTATATGGGCATTTAGCAACTGATTAATTTAATAAACTGCTGTAGAATACTGTGGTGTGTGTATATGTCCCAGAGCACAAAATATCCTTCTCTGTTAGTTATTCCACCCAATAAACTCATAGTTTCTTGTGTGGCATAACTAACAGAGAATAAAATTGGAAGTAGTAGGTACAGCTGAACTATGAGCACTGAGCATCTTCTCTGTACATGCTTTCCCTTAGGGCAAAACTGTAGTTTCCAAAGACAAGTGAGTAATTCAAAGGTGGAAAAGGAGCATGTGATGCTATGAGCTCATTTAACTCAGTAACAAAAACTTTCATAAACAGGGTTGCAGCAAGACTTTGGAGTTTCTTCTATTAATTCCTTTGCCACAGCTTAAACCATTCTGCAGTTCTTTAACCCAACTTTTGTTTTCTCTACTTTACCAAGAATCACTTAACCAAGATAAATTATTTTGTAGCATTCCTTAAAGGCTTTGAAACATGTACAGCTAAGGGCACCCAGAGCTACCCAGCCAGCATGTTCAGTTTTATCAAAGAAAAATAAAATTTTCTGCAGGCAGAGCACAAGAGTTTTTAGCTGTGAAGGTATAGAAAAGGACTGGACTAGAGTTATCCTGCAGCTTCCTACCCTCAGGGTTTATTTTCATCTTCCTCTTAAGCACCTGATTCTATCAGAGATAACAGCTGCTTGGATCCAGATTAGCTAATCTGATATCCCTCATTTACAACATGTCCTTTCTGCCATAACTTTAAGAGTCTAAGTTCAAAGTGCTTTTTGCACACAAGTCCTTACTTCTTAAGAGTCTTTTCATGCATGATTAAAGGTCCATTGGAGGGATATTTTCTTAGACCCCAATTTCCCTTCACAGTAGCTCTAACACTGACTGCCAGGAGTGAAATTTAAAGTTCCCTGGGACTATTCTGCATAAACCTGTGTGAACCAGTATCTTCTATAAAGACAATCTTATCCCTTAGTCACAATATAACAGTAATGCATTGAAGTGTAACAAAATTATTTCAGAGGTCAGGGTTTCTCACCTGTAATTGTCAGGTCTTTCTAGACTAGCTTAAACTGGAAAATGGAATGAGCTGTTACTTCCTGTAAAACAGAATGTCCTATTTTGAAATGCATATATTCTGGGGTCATTTCTGTGTCTTAGGAACATTAAAAATTCACTATTAGGTCTGAAAAGATTTTTCACAGTGGAATTACAGGTAAGAAAGAGGCAGGATTTCTGCAGAAGAACAAAGATATTCAGTAACTAATTCCCCAAAGCATTTGGTTTAGAAATATATTACAATTTGTGTAATTCCACATTTAACTGATAGACACTCATTTTTGCACATGTCAAAGCTTAAAGCTGAACATAGGTCAGTGAAACAAGTGTGCAGTGCTGAATTATTTGTCAATAGACATACTCAACTTGTACCAGATTACAATCCAATTTCCCCAAGATCTTGTCCAAGTTGTACTTCTGTTTTTTGGAGAAATTTCACTAGAGATATCTTCCTTGTTTCTCATCCCCAGTTACTCTGCAAAAAACTTACTATTTCTGTTGCAGATGTATTTTTGCTTAGATTACTTTAGTTCATGTTCTATTGTTACTGTTCTGCTGGGTTTTTGGTTGGTTGGTTGGTTTGGGGTTTTTTTGTTGTCGTTGTTTTTTCTAGTGTGCTTTATTTTTTGTCTTTCAAGCTGCTTATTCTAGAGTAGAGTTGAGAGACTCTAGATTAGTCTTACACCCTTGTCAATAATTATTTTATCACGAGAAATAACTTCTTTTTAATCCGCTCAGATTTTTGGCAGCTGTCAGGGCAGCTGCAGGTTTTATTTTTTTCCGCCGAGGAGTTGTCCCAAGCACAGATGAAAAGGAGGAGGTGTTTCTCATTGCCTGGTCAATATTTATGTTGATTGTGAAAGCGCTACGTTTGAATCATCAAGCAAAAGCTCTGCCAAAGCAGCCTGGGGATCGGAGTGTGAGGTGACCTTTCCCCGCAGCATGCTGTGACAGAGCTTGTCAGGCCAGGCCGCTCGGCAGGGCACAGTGATGTGGCACCGAGGTGACCGAGGCGTGGGCTGTCTGTGGTGTCTGTCCTGGGAGCTCTGACCGTGGCACTATCTCCAGCCCTTTTTTGCCCTCCTGCCACCCTGAGGGGAGCGTTGAGGGCTGCCGGCAGTGACGGCTGCAGAGCAGAGCCACTCTGCGGTGTCACAGCAAACCTGTGCCCCTGGCCTGGCCTGAGCGCCTGCCTGAGCTGCCTCTGGGTAAGCAGAGCTCCGTGTCGCTGCTCTGCCTCTGGGGACGTGCACAGGGCAGGCCAGAAGGACCCAAAAAGTCCCCCCAGCCTCCTGTCCCACCCTCGGCAGTGGCCATCAGCAGTCGCCCACAGGAGAGAGCAGCACAGGTATGTGATGCTTGTCTTCTGTCTTCCCCTGCCTCCAGGTGTGTGCAGCTGAGCCAGCTGGCTCAAGTCTGATGAGGCTTGTTCTCTTGCTAGTTCCTTCCATCTATTTTCATCTGGTTCCCAGTAATTTCACATGTAGCCTCTAGTACTTGTACTAAAGAGAGATTACACAACTGATCCCTCTCCACAGCACCATATTTATACATTCCAATTATATTTCTCTCAGTCTTCTGAGTTATTCCAAATAAAGAAATTGTTCCATACCCTGTATCAACCTGTTTTCTCTTCTCCAGATGCTCATCTCATATGTTGAGATGAGAAAAACAGCATGTAATCCAGCCATCTAAGCACAGATGAACCATAGGTTTATGCATCAACGGTCTGGTTTGGCCTCCATCCTTTCCTAGCACTTAATTTACTTCACCACCAGCTAGCACTGAGCTGAGAGTTCCACAGGACTATTCCTTAGATTCAAGTTCAGGCTTGTCCTTACTCTGACTGAGCTTCCTTGCCTGGACATGTGCCAGAGGATGAGAAAACACAAAGGAATTGTGCAAAAGTGTGAAGTAACAGGACAGTACAGAAGCATTGCACAGATTTTTCTTCAAACCAATGAAATCAGCCACATGCCTGATAAAAAGCAAAGTGGCAAAGCCTGGAGACTTTCTGGATACTCCTTGTTCACAAAGAAACCTCAACAAAATAACTGAAGGGCATGCGTGTGGGAAAAAGCATGTTCTCACCTGGTACCTCAGGAGGGAGGTGACCTTAGGTAAACACAGTGGAGAAGATGAAAGAGCTCTCATTGCCCTCCATCCACTGGCCTGATCTAGATCTGCTCTTATCCTCTCACCTGAATAAAGCATTCATGAGGTGCTTATGCAAAGTCTCTCCTAGGTTTGCCTCAGGAGTGGTTGTTATTCAGAAAGAGACAAAGTACAGGCACCACCAGGGAGTGTAATGAACCTTTCCCTCACCTGGAATGGGGACAAAGCAGCACAAAGGTAACATCCAGGACTTCTAAAAGACTCCCTATGCTTATTGTGCCTGGGAAACATAGACAAGACTCTTGGGCCTGGGACAGAAAAGCTTCTCTATCTGCTACCCACACTGCAGTGCTAACCCCTCCTTGTGCTCTACCATTGTGCACCTGAGCACACATGCCACTTCATTCAACTCATCAGTTCAGCCTGTGAATAAAAATATCAACCATGATGTCAATTATTATGCTAGTTAATAATCTCAAGACAGAATGAGAAAAAAGTAACTTTAGAAAATCATTTTAGTTGTACTTATTTATAAAATTATGCAAGCTTGCCATACATACCTCCATTTTTTCTGAAATTTTACACCTTTGAATGTGCTATTAATACACACGATTACAATAGAACACCATTTTAGAAAATGCCTTTTTTTCTTTAGTTTCGCATAAAGCCTTGCTAGAGGACTTTGAGTCCCACTCAGCTTTGCAGTGCTTTCATATTTTGCAAGTGACGTTCATTCAATATGAAGCCTTGATGGCTTTCTCTTTGTTCTGGCATTTGGGAAAGTGTAAACAAACCTGTCCAGCTGTCACCAAACTGCTGTTAATCTTGGAACACAATAAAAGCTGGAGTGTCATTACTGAGCTGCATCCTGAGAGCACACTCAGCTTGTACCATTCCCCTCAAACACACAGAAGTGTAGCAAAAAAGAAGAACATCCAATAAATAACCAAGTGGCACACAAATGAACATGTAATAGCAGAAATCCTCTTACAAAATAATAAAAGAATTATATAATATAAGGAATAGCTCTAATCTTAAAAGGGTGTTGATCTGTCCCATCTGACTCACATTTAGGTGTGAGTGGTTATCAAATAGATACTTTTAATCATTTAAAGATACAGAAACAGTTCAGAGGTTAAAAGTCTGCTTATTAATTGCCATAGCAGAGGCAAGAAATGAATGCATATCTCCTAGCCTGGGCTTCAGCCACAGGGCTGCGCTAGGACAAAAATTATCTGGATTTCTTGCTGTGCTACAGGCAACCAACCTGTGTCACACCTTTCTGTGCCTGATCACAAGTACTGAGACCCTCATTAAAAAGTGCTAATCTTTCTAAGTCAATAGACTAAGTGATTTATAGTAGTTATTTACAATACAGATTCATTTTTAGTTTTAGCACATGATCCCCCAGGAATGAATTCACATTTGCAAGGTCTCAGTGGGTTCGTTTTGGGCCAAGATATCTGTCAGTCCCCTCAGCCATGGAACACCCTGGAGCACACCCAAGCTCTGTTCAGGCATGTTCTGTACATGGGCATCTCTTCTGCTGCAGTGGCTAAACCCTGCAGCATCACTAGGCTGGAGTGCACCTCAGAGCACTCAGCCCTTCTTGCCAAAACCCCTGTGCCTCTACAGGCACAGTCTGTGATACAGATATCCCTGCATCTTTATCATCGTTTCTCAGTTTCACATCTCTCCAAGATGTTGCAATTTCCTACAGAATTGCAGTTTCTACAGGAAATGTGCATATTTTCCAAGATACAAGCATTTATTTCATAGTATATATGGGAATAGCTTAAACAAGTAGTCTGTTTCAGCATATTTGTTGGGCTGTGTTAAAACCCTTTGTATGCTGCATATATTCTGGAGCCATGCTTGTCTCACAGCTTCTGATCTTATCTTCAGCCTGTACTGAGAAATTACTTCCATGAACTTTGGAAGGTCATCTTGTTAAACATCTATCCATTCTCCCCTACTCTTTCTAATCATCTAGAAATAATAATTAACTTAATTTTCTGAGATGGGCATGACTACTTCATTACCCAGTTCATGTTATGTGTTTCAGATGACTCATATAGAGCAACTTTGCTGCCTCCAAGGGTTTTTCCTTACAAAAGTTCCTCACTGAAACTAGCCAAATTTTTTTTTTTCTTGTTCCTTATTCCTTCATCCAAGAGGCAACATTCTTTTCTAAAACTTGCAAAAGATGGCTTTGTGCCATGGTACAGGTATAAGCTCGTCAAAAGTAACATGGCACAAAGCAGAGAGCTTGCATTTGGGACTGCTGGGAAATGAAACAACTGAGTCAGGCAAAACTCCATGTCAAACCTTTCCTGCCTGATATCAGCTCCAGTTTTCTATAGATTCTGCCAAAGTCTTTGGAAATCAGTTGCCCAATACCTCTTTGGGAATAATACTGGCACATTCACTGGTGCAGAGCGGATATTTCAGCAACTTGCTGAAGGAGTGTTTAGTGCATCACAAGAATGTGCCTGCACAGGAAGGCAATTTCACTGGGTACAGCTGGCAGAGGGAGAAAAGAGCCTGAGGGGAAACAAACCCATCTCTCCAGCTGATTAGGTGCAATAACTCCTTGGAGGAAACTTGCTGGTTTCAGCAGCAGCCAGCTTCCACCAGCAGACAGAAGTGCCACACAGCACATCCCGTTCCACAGGACACTGTTCTCCACAGTGACTCCAGACCTGGGAAATACAGATCAGGGTGTCTTGCACTTGAATGACACCACCCCATATCTGCAGAGATGCCTTCCTGTCTACTGAGGAAATCACCTGCTGGGAGACCACCTTCCTCTAACTTATACAAAACCTTGCTGGTTTATGTAGCCTTACAAACATGAGGTTGGTTTGAAAGAACTCCAAAACATACAAGAAGTGTCTGAGCAATACATGAAAGCAAGCCTGAATTTCAGCTTTACAGGGTTTCATTATACAATCTAGTATCAAGTATCACTAGGAGTGGAGTTAATTCTGGCTGAGTATCAGTGATGGACGAAAGGGAATTTGTTAGCTGAGATATCATAAGATAGTTGCCAGAATTGAACACAACCTTACTCAGTTAGTTCCTTACTTTTGTCACAAAAACTAGGATCATTTTCTTATAGGTTTCATTCAGTGTTGAGCAAGGCAGTCAGTCATTAAGGCATAAAACAACAAAGTTTTTCGCCTTGTAAATACAGCTCATACATGTTAATTATTCACTTCAATCTCCTCATCTGAAACGCTGACAAGAGGGAGGCTGTTGGTGGGTAAGGTGTCTGTCAACATCACCAACACCTTACTTTTGGAACGTCTTGTGGTTTTTTCTCTTAGAAGGGGTCTGAGCCAAATCACACCACCCTAAACAGACAGGCCTGTCGCAGCAAAGGTAAACATTCCAACCAGCTTCAAGGGCATTTGGATTAGCCTTCCTGTATAATTGGTATGTCATGAGGTTTTTGTAATATAGGAGGAGGCACAATGCTTTTCCATGCACCAAGGCAGTAATCTCACAGTTTTAGGAAGAAACCTGGTAAAGCAAAGATTAATCAAACTAGGATCAGATTGCTCCTTTTATAGTAGGATTTTACATTTTCCTAAATAACATTCTTGAGTTTCTAAGCATGGAAAAAAACCAAATTAATACTAAAAATGGGCATAAATCTTTTCTAGACTTTAAGCTAGAATAGCTTCTCTCCATCCTACATCTATCAAACTTTATCAGCCCATGTACAGAGTAAAACACAGTCACACTAACCAGTTTAAAAAGTACAACCTACACCTCTGTAGACTGCCAGTCCCTCTCCATTTCTTATGAATGTACTCTTAGCCTGTCCTGAAATAACCTCTTCAGACTCTTCTCAGAAACCAAGAAAACTATAACAAGGTGCATAACTGCTCACACAGTAAACACACAGCCCTACATGATGCAAGAGTATTAAATGTTTGTGCAAAACACTGAGTTAATAAATAAAACCAAACAGATTATAGAAACCTCAATGTGCTTGCAGCTGTATTTATGGTAGCAGCTTCTTTAAGTTATAGCTGCAAGTCTTTTCTTCCTCAGGCTCATAGCAGCAGCCTGCACAAATAATTCAGAGTTGATCTGAACAGTCTGCTTCAGCCCACCACATGCTGTGTCCATTTATGTGCAAACAGACATTCATAGATCCCTTTCTTGCTTTCAAAACATCTTCAGCTGCTCTTTAAATTCCCTAACTGCTGCTGACAACAGCACAGATGGACTCTAATTAACCACTCTATCATCTGCAAATTTTTAGCCCCTTACAAAAGAAGGGCAAGCAACTTCTGACATGCCAGTTTGAGACTGGCAGGTACATTTTTAATCTTTCAGCTCCAGGGTTCTATTCATGCTGACAAAACTGGGATGCTGCCCTCACCCATGCTGATAAGACCATACTGAACAGGTGTGTTCTGTCTGGCTTTTTCCTCCCTGACTCATTAAATGTCTGCCAGCAAACTCCATTTACCTTTACTCTTATTCTAACTGCCCTATTCAGGGTGTTTTATTAGCTAAAAAAAAAAAAAAATTAGTGTGCAAAAAGGTCTGGGAAAAACTTGTATAAGGCAACTCAGATAAGAAGCTCAGCTGCAAGTAGTGCTGAACTCAATAAAGACAACAGTATCCACAATTTTGCAATCACATTCCCCTCATTTCCAAGTTCAGTTTCACTACATAATCAAAGATGAAAAACTCCTATCCAAGAGTTCAAAAATGGAATGGGTCTGTTGCTGTGCAAAGGCATCCAGCTTTCCAAGAGAGCAAAAGTGTTAGAGCAGAAACATGTGCACCTGGTCTGCCCAGGGCTGTGGTTTCTCACTGACCTGTGCATCCTCAGTAAGATCAGCACTGAGCAATGAGAGGGATAAAAAGGCTTTTGTCCTTGTCAGGGGTTAGCTCAATTACACAGCTTGTAACAACTCCCTGGATATTTTCTGCTCACTGTTCAGCACTCAAACACTGCCACAGCCACCTTACAGCTGCAGAAGGAGTTTTGCTTCTGTCTGTCCTGTCTTCCAGAGCACTTCTCAGCTATACCTAGATATTAAATGTGTCAATTTAAACTCTGAATGTGATTTTAAAAGCAATGGGAAGAAAGATTTAGAGGTCTTATGTTTTGACAAAATCACTCTAGCATGAAGAGTTACTTCCTAATGTCACAACCAGTGGAAAGATGCAGAGAAGTAACAGAAGGCTATTGAATTTATGTGGAAGGAAGAGTTTACATTGTTTATTAACAAAAGCATTATCTGATAGATAAAAAACAACCTAGATGGTTATTTCCAGACTTGAATGACATTTTATAAGTCACTTGAAATCTCTGAATTTCCTGTCCTCTGATTGCAGTTCTATTGCATGGTCAGGGAGTATTTTTCAAAACGTATTTGTACAGCACTGAGAAAAATGAGATCACAGCTCTTTTTACAGCTTCAAGAGCTAACACAAACAGCTTAAACAGATCCTTTCCACAGACATATAATGAAGAGCATCTGATTTTTTTTACCATATAATTAGAGGCCTCTTTGAAAAATTACTCATGCCTCTGGTTGGGTAGTCTGAAAATCTCAGCACTTGGTATATATTAACACCACAAAAGAAACTGAGTATAATCCAGAATTATATATTCATGGTTTCTTGAGGGCTTTTAAAGTTATATACAGTTACATTGGTATTGCATCAATAAGATACATTACCCTCCATAAAAATACTGCCTCTCTTCCAGTTGTATTTTCATTGTCATTCCTCTAAACCCAGCATGGTCCTTGTGAACTCCAGCTGACACACTCAGAGGACTGATATGTGTGTTGAGTGGCCTGCAGCCAAACCTCCTGAAGCTTTCACCTCATACAGCTTCACAACAGGACTGACCAACCTTACCTAGATGCAATTTCCAAGAAAAACAGCATCAGAAGCATAAGAGCTGAGCAGGATGAGATTACACAGTGTGACTGCATGCACAGGGTTGGTACCTGGGGAAGCAGATGTCCATCCTGATTCCAGATTTAACATACTGAAATATCAAAGACAGTACATTACAAATTGAGCTGTAAAATGCATCTGGTTTTAAGTAGTGAAAAGGTTCCATGAGGATACTTGAAGTGGGAGGTCAGTCTGAGCTGCTGGGAGACACTGGCAACCAAAAGAACCAGTGAAGGCATTTCAAGTCCAGTTACAAGAAAAACTCAGATATAGCATCGTGGTCCAATTCAGATTTTGTCATTACAGCCTGAGGAATTAGCAAAATACAGCAACATTCAACAAGATGCTGGCTCTCACTCCAGTGGTGTTTGCATTATAGGTACATAAATATTGTGAAGATAGTTTACTGAGCCAGCTAATCAGAAGTCATTCCACTGCAGCAAAAGTAGCTAACTCCTCCCCTCAGAACAATACCTGGTGTGACAAGGGAGTCCTAGATTGCTATGGGGTACTTTCTGGTACTATGTAGGAGAGTTTGTATTTGAAATAATAGAAAAAATATAGCATCAGCTCCAGCAGACAGAACGAATCCTGTGCCCACACTACACCACAATGTTCCCAAGAAAGCACCAATGCAGGACCTGGCTCCATAACTACAGCACGAATGATACACTCATCTCCAGTCCATGCAGCATAAATGCAAGCAAGAAAAGCAATTAAATTTATGATTTAAAAAATATACAGAGACAACAGTAATGTTCAATTTTTTTTTTAACCACACCTGCTTTTCTGCACTACAGGACAAACACTTTGTAACATTCCAGTCCAATATCAGGAGTGCTCATTTCTAGGTGATATCATTGTTGTTTATGCACAGTAGTAATGCTGTTATGATTCCCAAATATAAATATATACACACCACTCCAAAGACAACTAACTAGTCTACCCCAGACACTAAGGCAATACTAGAAAGATCAGCATGTTTTACACTACAGCATCTTTGTATTATCTCGCATTTCACTTCTCAGCTACCAGAAATCCTTAGTTTTTTGTCATTACTGAGTGCATAAGGACATTACTAAAGATGTGATTTCAAGTCACCTGACTGGGAAAATCCTCAGCTAGTTCCAGAGATTACACATTGGCAGATGTTATGGATTTCAGTATAATCAGTGCTTTGAGAATCACAGAATAAATTGTTTTAAAAATAGCCCAAAAGCAAACTCAAGTGCTTTCATAAGGCTTTCTCAGTCAAAAACACAGGCAAGAGTTTCAAGTTGATATCACTTCACACTTCCAGGTTTTTGGCAGAATGGTACAATTAGAAAATCATAATTCTGTTCACAACAGCTGCCTAATATTGCTTTAATGATGATTAACTAGAGTGTTCACATAGGAGAGTTTGTTTCACGTATGTTAATAGTGCAACTGACAGCTGATTTATTGCAACTCTAACACTGCTATCTAAGGCTTGATTTCAGCTCCTGAGATCTAGAATAAAAAATTTATTTATAGAGAAGATCACTCAGCAGAAGATTCAGATCCAATTATGCTGACAGATTATGTCACTACTATACAATTCCAGAGGAGTTTCAAGAGCTATTTGACCTATATTTATTTGACCTATATTTGATCTTGTACTATAATGCTATTAAAAAACCCATTAAAGTAATTTGCTTTCAATTAATATTTATATTTAAAAATCATGTCATCATTGCAGTTAAAAGGAAGAAGCCTTGGCACTGAGAAGCAGCAACAACCTCCTTGTGCTCCTGCAGTGAATTTAATCTCACTGTACATCTCCATACCCAGTGTGAACAACCTTAAAATCTCAACCCAGAAATCATTTCTATAAACTGTGTTCCACTGTAACCTCCAAAGCCATGCTAAAATTAAGAAAAGGATTCTCAAAACATGATTTAATAATGCAAGCCATCAGCAACAGAAAAAGACATTGTTTTTGTTCACCTTTCCTGTCAGTGGTTTTTCCACCCTACCTACTCTCTGCCTTCAGTTGAGTCAACACACTGCTTCTTGTGACAGTCAATTGGAATCAGCAGCAAACATTTTTTAGAAAGAAAACCTTGTTTGCACCTTCTCTAAGGCAGTGAACAGCAACTAACTTTGTTCTGTGGCTGCAATGACAATATTGGTCATCATAGCACAAGCTGGGGTTTTACTCTGCCTTATTCCTCATGGTTAATATTCATTGACTCTAAATGAAAATCACTAGTTAGTTGTAAAACTGTTCTTAAAACTTTGCCTGAAGGCACCTCTGAGCAGGTCAAGGGAGGACAGGCAGGGCCATCTGAGAGCCCGGATCATGGGAAAGGCTCATGGTGAGGCCAGCCCGAGGTCAAGCCCAGAATTCAAAACGCAGCTTGGCTCTAGGGAGGGGTCAGGGCAGGCCAGTGACTGATGGACAGGACCACAGTGACAAGGTCAGAGTAAAAGAAATCACTGCCCAGGTCAGGAGCAGCAAGCACCAGTGGCAGATACAGAAAATAGCACATCCGCAGCTCAGGCAGGGACCAGAGGCCAGGACTGAGCTTAAATGGGTTCCTGGGGTTGTGGAGATCCCAGGTGAGGCTGCCCAGCCATTAAACCTGCCCTGAGGTTCTCACAGTTATAAAAATAAGCCCATTAAGACCCCTCTCAGTCTATCCAGGAAGGCAAAGAAATCAATCACTTTAGTAAGGCCACCCTAATACTCTGAAACTCATTTTTCCATACCAAAAATAATCCCATTCAGGAGAATGTGGCTAACTTTTCTTCATTTTGCTGTGTGCTGTATGGATAAACAGATTATTTCCATCTCCATGGTTATTAATGTACTGCCTAAGTTTTTTGTTTTATAAATGCACACACATATATGCATTTGGAAAGACTGGCATCTAACTCAAGCTCTCAGGCCCTAACTGAAGGGCCAAGAAAATCAGCAAAAATTCATTTATTCACTTCAGTCTGAATCATGCCTCAGAACTCTAAATGAAGCTAAAAGGAAGAACCTAAGAAAGGGAAGATATATTCTATAAGATTTTCCTGAGTAACAGTCCCTAAAAATTTTGTAGCATGAGACAAATAAAAAATTTGAAGTTCAGCAGTGTGGAATTGAATATTGATTGTTGTCCCTTGAAAGCAGCGCAGACACCATGGTTTCCAGGAGCAACAGAAGTTGTTGAAGGAATAATTGTGGCAGAGATGCTGGAAGTAAATTCAGGAGCAACTCAGGAATTTAATATTTATTTCAGCTCAAATATATTTGTCTCCAGAACAGTTCTAGATCTTACAGAAAAAAAATGGTTATAACAATATGCATGAAGATCAGCTTATCCCATGTAAGTCAAACATAAAGTCAATTTTCTTCTGCGTGAAATGAGATCTGTAGTCAGTCCTTTCTGCTGTCCTGCCAGTGCTCTGAACAATGTAATAACTGTAATTTTGGGCTTTAATTTAAACAGAAACTTGAGGTTCTGAAGTCTGGATTCTGGGACAGGTAAGACAGGTCCCTGAATTGCAGGAGCAGGTTAGCATTCATTACCTCATCACATCACTCTCCTAAAGCAGATGACAGAAAAGTAGAAAACTGGCCTGCTTGTTAAGCAGAACATGTTCTCATTCTCTGGGCAAGAGGAGACTGAATTTGGCTGGAGAGCTTCCTGCAATAAAACATACAGAGCTCAATTCTCACTGGTTTTCCACTGACATGGCCTCTGGGCAAAGCAGAGAGCACGTGATAAAGCCACCAAACACTAAGATTTCAATTATTCTCAAGAGACAGAAAATGCCTCAAGCCTCATGTGAGGATGAGCTGTTCCCTATCACCTTGTCTGACCTTCTAAACCTCTTCTGGCACTATGAATTCCTAAGACTCCTTCACTGGCACCTCCAATATTTTCCTTTATGTACAGCTGCTATACAGAGGGCAAAAATTAGGGGTAGCAGCAGCAGCAGTACCCAGGTGCCAAAAGAAGCTCTCTCTCTAGACAGCAACCTCCACAGCCTGGAGATCTAGACAAGTCTCACAAGCACTGAGTGTTAAACTCAAATGTTTCAAAGTGCCCCAGATGAATTCCTGTTCCTTCTGAGAATTTTCTGCCCATTTAAACCATCTTTTGCTCTTCTGAAGCCTTAAATAGGCTGTATATCTGTTGTTAAGAAATACTTTCTACTTTGATTTGCTGTGAAGGTTTCTCCTTCCAACCTCATAATTTGCTTCCATTCATAACAGCAAGGTATATGCAATTTCTTACTGTATTATTTGCATTTAATTTTACTGACATGGAAGAAAAAAAGCAAAACCTTTCTGACTGAAAGAACATTCAGCATCTAGGAACTTCACCCAACCCTACCTAGCTTCATCTTTGTTAGTGGGTTTGTAGCCTGTGTCTATCAGCTGCCAGAGTAAAAATTTGGACTCTGTGAAGACACAAGAGTGTAACAGGGGTTTGCAATTCTAAATCTGTCCTATTTTTGAAGACACACAGTGTAACAGGAGTTTGCAATTCTCTGCTCTCAGCTACACAAGGTACCCACAAGAACATTCCTCCAGATCCACCAGAACACCTGCAGAGAGCTTAGATCTCTGCTCACCTTCAGCAAGGAAATGGGAGACAATAAGGAAGTCCATATTCCTAGAAAGTCCAATGACTAGTAATAAAGTGAACTGTTAATCAAGATTTACAGATTCACTTTGTCTTACAATAAAGTCATTTTTATCTCAATGCCGGTGTTACCTGCAGAAGGGGCTGCAAGTAGACAACTTCTTTCCCCTGGACTTTTTAACCATGATTCATAGAACAATACTGCTGCCAGGCACATGTTTTAATAGATATTGAAAACAAATTAGCTTGAGAATGTCTGTGTTACTCTGTGTTCAAGTAAGTTTAAGTGGATTTTCTTCAGAGAGTTGTTTTGAAATTATCTCTGCCTTTTGTTTTGGGGAAATTGATAGCCAGCTTTAACTTCTAGTCTACTAACTTGAGCACAGCACTAAAAGGAGATGTGTTTGCACCTTCCAGTAACTAGTGAAATCATAGATTGTTTTATGTTGAAGAAGGTTCATATTCACTCTAAATGAGACAAGAGTATGCACAGATATTTTGAGAATTAATATTTGTTAGATCAAGGAACAGTTTTCCCACAAGACACAAACATTTAAATACCTAACATTCCTGTCTCAGCTCATATTGGATCCTTATTCTTCTGCATCCTCCTCATTGCAAGGATTTGTTTACTTAGAAATCTTATTTGCTATCCATTAGATACTTACTGTATTGGAAGATAAAAGACACCAGGATTAGTATACTGTGCTAATTAACAATAATTTTTTGCTTTCAAAGACCAGTGTCCAAGTAAAAGTGTTGTGGAGTAAAGCTGAAGACATAATTATAATAATGTAGATATATAGCAAAAAGGGAAATATAGATAAAAAAAACTCCCTGCAGAAATTTAGATACTGAAAAAGGTAATTTAAGTTTGCCTGTCCAAGATAGTGTTAGATAACTGGAGGGAAGGAAAGAAAGAAACCCTGCAAAACACAAAACCACCACACAGAAAAATAACTTCTTTTTCTTGTTCCAAAGCATTCCAAAACCATGTGTCCTTGGAACATTCCAAATTACAAATCCCCCTTGTACAAAACTTTTCTGGCACCATGGAGCAGATTTGGTTCTTAGCTAATGCTGCACCCACATTCCTTTAGATCACTGCTAAACACATTTAAAAAAGCAAAACCTCTTTTTGTGCAAGTTTTCTCTACCTGCTGGAATGGGTCAGGATCCTGAGAGCACCAACAGGTCCTAATTTCCCTCATCAATATCATCTGGGGAGTCCATCCAGGTGCTGTCTGTGCACTGGCCCAGGAACTGCATTTAAGCTCCAGCCCTTGCTGCCAGCCCTTGCCTGAGCTGTGCACAGCCTAATCCTCACTGCTCCTGCCCTGCTCTCTCCACCTTTCTGCCTGGGACTTTGGTCCAGAAACAGTTTAGGGTTATGTATTCTAGATGCCATAGGTTCAGTACTTGGGTTTGAAAAGTCCTTTTAGTCACTTGAAGTATGTAGCACTTTGTAGACAACAGGCAAACCAACATTAAACCTGTCCAGAGAAACTTAAATAAATCTGCCAATGGATGATTTGTTATTAGTGCTTATACCTCATGACATGAATTTGGCATTTAAATACACAAATGATATCACTCACATGCTAGTGCAAGATTTTTCCATCCAGTATGATATGCACAGGATACTACAAAGGATTAAGTATATGCTGGTTTCAAAGTAAAACACACAAACTTCCAGTAGGAATGAAAAGGTCAGTGCTGCTCTAGATATCATCAGTGATAATCTGGAATAGTTGGTGTGCTTAGTGCAGAACAAAGAATAATGAAAAGGTCTCCCAAACTTAGCCATAAGAACTTCCATTCTACACTTTCACATGGTTTCTTAAAGTTGCCTTCAGATCCTATCCAGTCTACCCAGAAAACATGAGACAAATCAGTGATTTATTCCCACTTTCAAGAGCCAAGCCACATGCTGTTCCTACAGAATAAATATACAGACAATAAAGTATAGTCCATGGAGAAGGGAAACTGAGAATGGTGTGACACTGGCAATGACTGGAAGAATTAGGATTGCTCATTCCAGAGAGGAAGGGGCTGAGGCATGATAATGAGTGTTAAAACATTAAAGGCTGTTGCAGAGCTCTGTGGAGACCAGATAGGACAATGCTGTGAAATGACAGCTTCTTTGATTTGGCTCTTTATTCTGCACTTTGCACTTTTACAGACAGACACAGGGTGGGAACTGCCAGAAAAGAGTAAGACTAAGCCAACGTAGCAGGCTGGGAAGACTTTAAAAGAAACACACTTCCATAAACCCTTCTGGATTGCCCAGCCTACTTTTATCAGGGAAAAGGATGAAAATATCTCAGTCAAAGAATCAGTTGGAGAAGGAGTCTTGGTGAAGACTTAGCTATGCTATTTGTCCTGCAGCAAGAATGAGTGAGAAAAAGAGACCAATCTAAACCCAAAGTGAGCTCTTTGACACACAGAACAACAATCTCCACAGGGATCTGAATAAAATTACTTGCAGAAGGTGGGAGAAAGTCGAGCCCTGCTTTTACAGTAAAGGTGGCTGAACACTGGGATGTGGTTTGTAGATATATTTAAAGCCTAACTGCTCATGGCCCTGCTCTAGCTGACCCTGCTTTAAGCAGGGGCTTGGACCAGGTGGTCTCCAGAGGGCCCTTTCAACCTCAGCCATTCTCTTCAGCCATGCTGAATTTCACACATTGTTAAATTATTCACAAGTATAACTTTTGGCTAAGGCTCTCTTCCAAATAGAAGGGAGAAATTAAAAGGTAGCTTTCTTAGTTCTCAACAGGTGATGGTGGATAATTTTGTATATGAATCACAGCAAAAAATAGAGCAGAATAGCATTTGGGCCTCCCACATAGAAAAAACTGGAGAGAGGATTTGGAAGAACTACTAAAGATACACCAAGGGAAATGATCAGAAGGAAGTTGAACAAGTAGGAAAACACCACAGTCAAGGAGAAGGAGGTTTTATAACTATTTCAGCCTGGTCAGGGATCATGAGGAAGAAGTACTGCTCTTGACTGAGTGCTGATAGTAGCCTTTGGCAAGAACAGCTGTTGACTCAGGAAATATCTCACATTTTTTGCTTTACTTAAGAGCTAACTGAAATATTAAAGCAATGGTTTTGTTTGTTTGTTTGTTTTTATATCACTAATCATCTTTTATAGCTCATTTCCTACACACAGAAGTTTCTGGGTAAGGTTTTGGAAAGTGCAAGAGTCCCTTGGATGCTCCTAGAAAAGCTCCTCAGGTGCTTTGCAGTGTCAGTGCTGCAGCCAGCTGAACACTTCATCTGCTCCAGACATTCCTGGCTAACTGGGAGTGTGATTGCAGCACATCTCCAGTGCAACTTGCTTAAATCACCAAGTGCAAGAAACATTCTTGCACTCATTCCCATTCTTGATTAAAGCTCTTACTCTGCTCTCCAGCTCTGCTGCTAATGGTTTGCTGCCTTTCACAGATGAAGGACAGTTATGTAAAGGTCTCCACAGCCCTTATAGCATCAGGTGGGAATTTATCCAAGGTGCTTTGTTTCTTAAATAATTAGGAACAGAATAGACTATAATGGAACAGTATAAAGGACTTTTAAGGCCAAGGACAAGTGCCAGAATCACTCTGGAACAGTGCTTATGTTATGATTTCCTGGGACATTTTGGTTTTATTTATTAACTGTAGGAATTTTTATCTCATGCCAACACTTATGTGTGATCCTAGTATGCAAAAATCTACTTTCTAAAATCTGGTGAAGTTCCAGGAAAGAGTTATACAAGCTCCATGTATAAACTGATGATGGAATCCTTATTCAATCCTGCTTTAACAATGTTCAGCTAGAACGGAATCCAGCAAGATCCATAACGACTGGAGGTCTATCCTCTGCATCCATTGCAGAACTACCAGTGGTATGGGCAGATCCACATTTGTTAGAGTTTCATGTTGATACTTTTTTCTGTTTTTTGCTGGTGGCTCATTTGATAAATGACTCAGACTGGCTTTTCTGAGAGCCTGAGGACTCACAGTACCAAACAGAGCTGTTCACTCACAGAGAAGAGAAATCTTGTGACTTGTATTGAAGAGCTAAGGATCCAATAATCCAGAACTTCCTGTTGAAAATAAGGCCTAAGGATATGGTTCTATTAACCAGTAGTTAAATAGAATCAGTCACAGGAATAAAGTCTTGCTTGGAGAACTGAGCATGGGATGCAGATTTAGTCATGCCCCTCTGGAGAGCTCAACTCTTAAGCTCACAATGCACCTCCTGAATTCTACCACCCTCCTCAGGGAGATTGGGGACACTAAAATAACCTCTCAGATTGGAGCCAGAATGTACAGACCTGTGTCATGAAGCCCAGAAATTGACTCTAATACTAACCTGGCTCAGCAGTGATTGGAAATGATCTCTGTGCAATTACTGTTCAGAAATGGTTTGGGCACTGCAGCTCTTGGTCAGAGATGAAACCCTTCAATCTCCACACCCCCTTTCATTTCAGTGAGGCTTTGTCTCTTAGGTTTGCTACAAGCCAAATTCTAGAGGCAAATCTTTGCTCTCTGGGAATAAAGGAGGTTAACAAAATTCTTTTTCCTCTTACCTGTGCTATGTTCTTATGTTTGGGAACAGAGAGATCTGATGCTGTGCTTGATTATTGTTCCTTTTAATGGAAAAAGGCCATTCATTCAATTTCTCTATTGAGGAAGTTCACATTTCCAAACACCCTCTAAATCCATGATCATGTTGGTAAATAAGCCCTGATAACAGTAAAAAAAAAATTAAAGTGCAACAGGCTCACTGTTTTTAGGATTGCCTAAAAATGTTTTTTTTACATACATGAATGTAAAGTTACAAAAAATCTTTCTGCTTAAATGAGGAAAATGTAAGTACTGGCATAATACCGCATTTTTTATCTTTCATCCAGGTTCTTTAGTCTGTGCAGGAAAAAATCTTGGGTGGAATTAATCTCATCAAGACAAGCATCCTGAAAAAAATGTTCAGGTGCCTGATGCTATTGAGTTAACATCAGATCTGACACTACAGCTTAAGACTCTTCTATCCGACCTCAATTCAGAATGCTGCTGAAGTGTTGCAGGGATATATAAGATGATCAATGAATAAGTATACTTAAATAACTATTATTAAGGTACAATGCATAAGGAGTAAATGAAATGCAAATGTATGGCAAATGAGCTGGTTTTTATTCATATGCCATTTGACAGTGTGTACATTGAGTAAAAGATCACAGAATGGTTTGTGTTGGAAGGGACCTTAAAGACCATCTAGTTCCAATCCCCCTTCCTCTAGACCAGGTTGCTCAGAGCCCCATCCAACCCAGCCTTGAACACTTAGAGGGATGGGGTCCTTTCACATTATTTATGATAATACTTATAATATTTTTCACATTCTGAATATTTTAATTTGAAAGAAAAAATATTGTGATGATAGTTTTATTTTTCTTTTTTTTTTTAATTGCTCAAAATAATTCACTCATCTGTCTTTTCCATTCTTTTCCTTCCCAGCTGCTCACTTCTGTGGTAGACTCCTAAATGTGCTCCAATTTATTGTCTCCAGAACAGACACAGAAACCTGGTCTGATTTTGCTAAAGCTGATTTTCTGTGTGTCAATTTTCTGTGTGTCAACAGTAAAAGACATAATGTGAAAATATCTGCCTGTGTTATATCTGTCTATGAGGATTCCTTATACATCTGTGGACTGCCCAGGGTTTTTCAAATAGCTGCAGAATAGCTCACCTGGTGCTCAAAGAAATAAAAATTTCAGGGAAATATTAATTTCATTGAAATCCAAATATTTCTTGCAAACTAGAAATCCTTTTGATCAAGCCTATCAGGCACATGGTAGAATTATTCAAGTAGTGCAGCAGTGACCTCTGCTGTACAGCTGATGCTATTTCATAGCTGAATTAAACCAGCTGTAGTTTTTCAGGTAAGTTAAAATTAATTTTTTTTTCAAAAAACAAGCATACTTGCCTCAAGTTAAAAACATTCCTCTTTTTCCTAATAAAGAGGAGGGCTTCAAACCCAAGAAGATTAATTTCAAGTTACTGGCATAAACATACCACAACTTATTTTGAATGTTTTCACTGGTTATCGAGGATAGTATTGGCATTAAATGAACCCTGAACTACCCTCATAAAAACATTTCTGTTAATTTTACTGGGAGGGAACCTGTGGCACAAACCACTGGGTGCTGTGCTCACAGTCACACCCAAAGTCTATGGCAGAGGCATCAGTTTCAGGGGACATCATAATTTCAAGCCCCATTCTTTAACCACAGGATGACACTTTCATGTTCCAGATCAGAATATCAACCAACTGCAAAAAGCAGAATGCCAGTACATTATGCTCCACACCATCCATGTGGCAAGGAAAAGCAATACAAACTGGGAAAACAGGAGGCTTGTTTCCAGCTTGATCATGTAAGAATACAAATGTCCTAAAGCATCTTCACGAAGCCCTGAGCAACCACAAATTATGTTAAGTCAGCAGAGGCAACAAGGAAAGGTTCCTTTTCCTTCCCTCCCATGCCTAAACCTTCTCTTTCCACTCAGTCCTCAAAGGGACCATGTATTTCATGATGAGGAATTTGAGCCTTGCCCCTGCCCTGGCCCAGCATTACTGCCCTCTGCTCAAAAACCCAGAGCTGGCACAGAGCAAAGCTGTGTGGTCTTACTCTGACCCTGTGTGGTGAAACCACGCTGCAGCAAGAGCCAACTTGCACTCAAACCACTCAAACCTCCAGCCACAAGCAACAAAATGAAACAGATTCATTGATTCATTCAATCAATCAATCAACCAATCAATCAATCAATCAATCACACAGTGTTAAAATGGTGTGTTCCTATTTCACAATGTGTTTCTGTCTCAGGCACTTGGTCATCACTGTGTTCTTATCTGTGAAAGCCCCATTTTCCTTTCTCATGGAAGTGTTTGACCCCCTAAACAAGCTATTGCTTGTTCTCTTTTTGATAAATGAAACTTAACATTCTCCAATGTCTTGTTGTGAACTGCTTTTGCTGAACCGGAACATTTCTGGCAAACCATTCTTTGCTTTATTCAGTTTTTTTTACAGTCTTTTCATAGATGTGCTGAAGCTGTGTATGGAGTTCCACCTTGCTGGTGCACTCTACAAAAACATCACGACCCTGTTTCTATCTCCTTTTCCTTCATTTCCGTTTTGGAGGTACTGACTTCCAGGATAAATCTTAGTGTCCAGGCAAGCTCACTTTTTTTTTTTTTTTTTTTTTTCCTACATGCTGGAGTAGCTTCAGCTTATTTGTTTACAACAAATGCCTTTTGCCAGAATGAGCTCAGCAAGCAAACAACTGAACTCTCTTCTGTATTGTTTTTTAATATTTCACCTCTTTTTTTGTATCAATCACAAAATTTTATCAGCTTTCACATTCACTCTCAGATTAGAGGACAGGGATATTAAGTCTTCTACAAACCACTGTGAAGCCCTACTAGTGACAAATCCAATAAATGGCAGTTCTCCCCAACACCTGCTTTCTTAGCTTTTCCTGCTTTTCCTTAGCTCATTCTCCACTTCTTGTCTGCCTAATGTTTGTAAAAGACCTCTTTACTTTTGTTAAACCTTTTACTTGACATGTCATGGTATAGTAAAACTTTTAACAAGGTTTATCTATGCAGCTACTCTGTGAATATATATTCTGACTGCTTCTCAACTGAATACTTCCTCACTTTCCTGTGATTTTTTTTTTAAGACTTACATCAACCAAACTCCTTTGTAGTCACATTTTCCCTTTAATCCTGTCAGTCAGGATTTACCTTTTGTAAAACTTGGCACCAACACTCTTCTGGTTTCACAAAATTCTGGAAGTTTTACAAAACATTTAATGCTTGCAACATATTTCATGGTTGAGCCAAATAATAATCTGGATTTATATGTTTAGAATGCTTTGTATTTCTGCCATACTGGCACTGTGTTTGCAACATTCCTTGGGGCTAAGTGTAAAAATAACCCAGAAATCTGGGATGAATATATTATTTTAAGAATACCAAGCATATACTCTGTAACAGTAAGTATATTCACATAGCATTCCTGAATGCTGTCCTCTAAATGAATTCCAAATGTGCCTGCTAAGCTTGCTAGATTCATGGTCTCCTTCATGCCTGTGTCAGCTGGTATTCATAGCAGCAATTGTCATACCATCCCTCTTGCAGGAGTAATAGGTAAATTGGTGGCTTTTCAGCTTATATCTTTAATCTAGGAACTCAGTAAATAGCTGCTTGACTTTTTGAAACAACAACAAAAAAATATACTAAATCTTTCTTAGACAACAAATGCATTATCACTATACTCCAAGATTTGGCAATATGAAGTATCTGGAGATTCAAGATCTCTTCAGCAGTTTTGTTGAGAACTTTCAGCTGCAAATGATTCATAGCCAAATGAAAAATGTTACTTACATCTGAGGTTGTTTATTAGTCTCTATGGTTACTTCAGGATTAATGTGTTCTTTCATCCTCAGCTTATACAGGCAATCAGATTCCTGCTTTTACCATCAATACACAATAATTGATTTGTACATAGGTTTTAGATTTCTGAATTACTAATAAGTTTACCACCACCACCTAAGAATAAGCCATTGCCATGACTAAAATGAGACAGGCCTGCTCTTTTCCTTTTTTTTTTTTTTTTTGGGGGGGGGGGTTTGTTGGGGTTTTTTTTGTTTTACCCTCTGGATCACACAAAGCACTGCACCATTTCACCATTTTCATCCTCAGTGCCCATCACAGCCACGGAGGCTGGGGCTGCCCCCAGCAGTCCTGTCCAGCCCACAGCACACGGAGAGGTTTCAGCAGCCTGAACGCCTCCTTTCAGCTCCAGCACGGCAGAGTCCTCAGGACAGCCAGCACCTCTCCTTGTGGGCACAGGGGATCACTTCCATCCTTACCCTGGGATGTGTGACCACAGGCAGAGGCTGTCTGAGCCCTGCCAGCCTGTTCTAACACTCACACAGTCTCTTCATAACCCTTCATGCCTACATTAATCTGGCAGTGCCTCAAGGCTCCTGCTGCTGTGCAGCCCTTTGCCCACACCCAGCACCCTCTCAGATGCCTGCTGGAACCCTCTAACCCTTCTGCCTCCAACAGTGTTAGAAAAATTATCTCTTCTGACCTTAGAAGTGTTGATTTCTGCTCCCTTCCTTAACAACCAGCTCTGCTGTGAGCTCAAAATCCAGTTCACGTATGCCTCCCTGCTTAGATGTCTCCTTAGATAATGTTAGAAAATACCATATTCATGTTTACCACGTCACCTCCACTCCCCTACAAGCCTCACTGTTGTTCCCATTATTGGTAGTGCCTTCCACTCGGTGTATCTGTCATTTCATTTTTAAGCTGCTTGTTCAGCACCGCTGCAGTGGCTCTCTGATCCCTATCACAAACTTCCTGTGCTAAGCACTGTCAATGCAGAGCAGCCTTGCTTCAGCTACAGTTTATAATCTTCCCAAGCAATGAGATAAAAACAGGGAAGAGAAAGCAAATTTGTGGAAAGCAAGAGAAAACAGCAGCTAGTCAGTACAGCCCAGAAAGGGAGACAGAATTCTCAACATGTGAACTGCTCCAGGGCCTAAAACAAACCAGCAGTTTCCCAACCTATCTTTTCAAACTGCTGTAGTCCTTCTTTCCCTCTTCACATGTACAACACTGCTAAGCATCTTGAGATTCAACTTGTAAGTGGAACTGGTAAAAAGGAAAAGCAGTTCTGTTCCCCTGTGCTGAAAGGGAGAGCTTTCCCTCTGAAGTGAAACTAAAATTAGCTCCCACATGCTCAGAGTGAAAGTGGATGTTTGCAAGCTAGGCTACAAAAATTCACCCAAAAACCCCACTTACGAAATAGCAGAAAAGAAACACAAACATATTTTTCCCAGTACTCAAAGGATAAGAGAAAAGTAGTAGTAATATGGCAGCGGGACAAAACTAAGTTATGTCAAGTTGCAAGAGATATAGAACAGGAAAATTAAGCAATTATTTTCTACACGCAAGCAAGAAAAAAAGAACCTACTTAGAGAAACTTGTTTTCTCTAATACTTTCCTCATAGTTTCCTACCAGCTGATGAAGTTCCTCTAAATAAATCATAACTGTTTTCTCTAGAAGGAAATTTCAGATGTAAAAATTCCAATGTCAGTGAAACACACCCTGTGCTAAAAGGAACAAAACTTATTCACTAGTGTATCACAACATGCATTTTTAGGTTTATCACCAAAAAGAGAATGAGAAGACAGAACACTAAAATCAGAGACTTTTTCAGAAAAGATAACAGAATTCAATTCTGTAGCTTTGGCCAACATATAATGAGAACTGCAAGAAAGCAGCATTATGGTTTACAATGCTATTAAAATTATTCTTTTCAAGATCAGTGTTAGACATTCAGAAACATACCTTACCAAAGCCTACTAAACAATTACAAATTCATTGCAGTAAATCTACATTAAACCTTTTAATACAAACATGGTACTTTCAAAGAGCCTACCTTTAAGTGAAGATGAGCTGTGACTACGGTGATTTATCTCCTCTCAGGGCCTGAGAGTACCAAAAATCCCCCAGTCCTTATCAGCCTCATCTGGGACCTTCACTCCTGTGCTCTGCCCACTTGCTTAGGAACTGCATTTAAGGTCAAACCCTCAGCTGCTTTCTTGGTCTGTCAGGACTTCATATTTCTGTCTATTCTTATCGCCACCACTTCTGATAGCTTTATTCCTTTTTATTCCACTGCAGAGAGAACCAACTGATTCTCTTTGAAAGTGTCAGGAACTGAGTTTCTGCAGTTACAGTAGCATAGCAAAGTCACCCGTTCCATTGCTAAGATCAGGTATAGCACAAGTCAAATAATTTTTGACCCTATTAGAGATATAGGACAGGAAAATTAAGCAATTGTTTTCTACAGGCAAGCAAGAAAAAGTAGTGATGAAACCAATGTGCCTCTGACCCCAATTTCCTAATAATGTCATGGGGAAGGAAAAAATATTTTTAAAGCTGTTAGATAAGCTTATTTTGGTTACATGATGGAGCCATATATAAGAACTCAAGTCAAATGAGGTTAACAGGTTAACAGTGAGAGGTTTTTTCCAATTGAGCAATGCTAAAAATAATGTTGGACAATTGAAAGTCTGATGTTACATCCTTTCTTAAAGCAACACTTCACAGTTTTGCAGAAACTTGTTTTTTAAAAAAACTGAAGAATTCAATCAATCTATGCTTATAGGACCATGTCAAGCTGAGTTTTAAACACCTCTGAAGACTTCCACCTCTCTGGACAAACAGTTTAACTGTTCGGTCACCTTTATGGTGTTTTCCTATATTTAAACAGTTTCCTGTACTTCCAATTTCTTCTTAATGTTTTTTGTGCATTCACTGGGCAACATCGAGTCTTGCTCCATCTTTGCTTCTCCCCATCAGGTGTTTACATATATCAGAAAGATCCCTCTGAGATTTATCATGAAGCTAAGCAATCTTTATTCTCCCAGCCTCTCCTCCCATGTTTGATAATCTAATTGTCTGATCCATTTCCTGACCCTTTGCTGGACTTACTCCATGTCCATCATGCACAGGGAAGCCCAGAGCAGGAGATGCCACTCCAGATGTGGTCTCAAGATCTCTCTTGACTTACTGGCAGTGTTTTTCTGAACACAGCCCAGGATGGTTGTCATTATCTGCCACACAGGCTCCTTGCTGCTCACATTCAGCTGCTTACCCATTAAGGACCCCAAAGTTCTCTCCTGCAGAGTTCTTTCCACCTGGTTGCTGCCAGCATGTGCTGGGGTTATTCCCACACCCTCTGGGCTGTGGCACTGGACATTCCCCTGTGAGCTTCATGTGACTTCTGTTTGTGCCTGCCTTCATCCTCCTGAGCTGCTTCGGAGGGGCAGCACACCCCTGACTATTAATCCAGGGAGCCTCCGAGTTTGGTGCACACACTGCCAAACGTCTGCCGCTGTATTTTGCTTTAAGAGGAAAACATGTCCTGGAGATGTGCAAATACACTTAATGCCAGTTGTTTCTCACAGTCATGGTCCTGAGCCTGCAGCTGGCATTTGTGCAAGCTGGGAAAACCACGGATTTTCCCCAAGCTTGCCTGTGTTAGGGGTTATCAGATTTTGCATGAATTAAAAAAGTTTCCTTTTCAATATTTGCCATAGAGCTGTCTGTTTAGATACCTGCTTTCATGTGCCACTGAAGCTGAGAGGAAATGGGAGTATTTGTCACTTGAGGACATGGATAAGCCTCGGGGGGGGGGGGGGGGTTTGTCTCTGGCAGTAAAATCGGGAAATTTACTATAGGTCATTTCTCTTTGCTGCCACTTCCTGGAAAGAACACAACAGAACAAAGTCCAACCAGTAGAAGCTATTCTGACTCATGCCACACTGCTATTTTCAGCTTTAAAATGCAAAAGTAAAAAAAGTGCAGCGATATTATTAGAACTGTTTACTTTTCAGTGAAGTTTGTTTGCCTGTATTAAAATAGATTAATCACTGACAAGTTAGAAGAGTCAAAATACCAATCCCAAAAGCTAATGCTGAATTACTGCAGCATTTTCTTCAACTGTAGGACTATTACTCTATTTTGGCTCCAGTGTCTTTGCTAAGGATGAAATGCTGCTTTCCAAAGCAAGCAGCACACGGGAGCACGGGGCACACAGCTCTGGGGATCTCCAGCCCCTGTGGGCACTGCCTGGGTGTCTCTTGCTCTGTGTGTCCCTGTCCTCTCATCACCCTCACAGGAAAAGTGATAGTGATCTCCATGGACTAAACCATGAAAAAATTTACTGGAAGTAGATGCCAAGCAGAAGTCAAGGAACTGTAATGTTCACCCTCCTCTGAGGAGCTTGTTTTCAATGTTACCAACTCAAACATTCAAAAACTCAGCCATTTAAACTAATATGCAGTAAATGAAACTATATGTAATAAATAATGTCTTGTGTTCTTTTCATTGTCTTCCAAAGTTTTGGGTCTGCAATGAATAGAATTTCAGATGGTTTTGATTTGGCAACCTCCAAACGAAAGCTGAAACTTAGCCCCTTGATTACTCCAAAATCTTTTAAAATTACTTTATTAACAATTTTTGTATTGAAGTTCCATAAGCAGATTTTTTTTTTCTTTTCATAAAAATACCTCCTTTCACTTTTTTAGGTGCTATCTCTTCACATCACTCATGCTGGATTCTACCCCAGGTAAAACTTTCAAGGTTGAGAAGGGCTCTTTTGGCATGCAAAGGGTTATCCAACTGGTGGTGGTAGAACTGTTGGGAAACCAAGGTAAATTCTCCACTTTTTACATCCTCTGTGTTAGTTGGCTGCTTTCCACAGAAGAGAAGGAAGTTCTCATCTCCAGCAGAGTTGGACTTTATTCTAGTTCAGTATGTTAATAACCAAATTCAAAGAATTTATGTCACCATAGGGAGAGTGCTTTCCTAGATGACTGCTGATGTTTACTGCAGCAATTCAGAAATCTTTCTTCCATGGCACTACATTTGAGTGGCCTCCAAGCAGGCTTGATTATAACAATACTTACAGGAAATCAGTAGCAATCTGTATGTTTCAGATGCTTTTAATCTACCTGTTGCTGCAACTTTAAAAAAAATCCAACCAAAAAAAAAAAATCTCAAAATTAACCCAAATCAGCCTTGAATGAAAGACAGCATTTGGTCGAGGTCGGACTTTTAAAAACATTGTTGTTGATGATTTGTACCCAGATGCATATTTTCACACTCCAGAACGGCCAGGTAGAGAAAAGGCAACATTCAGAATCAAGCCAATTAAAATGTTGCCCACTTTCTGCTGAAAAAATCCAGGAGACATTTCTAATGCCATGCATTTTCTAATGCAAGGCATCAGAAAATATATTCATGTTATGCTGTCCTAGAAGAAAGACTTCTTCTGGGGACTGGTGAATATGGCTGCAGTATTCCTCCCCCTGGGACAGACATCCTTAGGGAAGCAAACCTAAGGGAGTGCTCACCAAGTCTTTGCCTAGAAGAGCTTGGGTTTTGCTTGCTATGTGTGAAGGCTTTGAAAGGTGTTTATTAAAGCCTCACCTCTGCCACACATTCACAGCAAAGTCACACAATGCAGGCCTCTGACATTTCATCATTCACTTACTAGAACTACTTGTCTGCAGGTACATAATTGACAGACCTGGAGGTTTTGCATTCCTCCACCCTGTCTTAATACTGTTTAGGACACTGTGTTCCAAAACAGATCACAACTGCTTGGGATGAGGACTAGGGCACTTGTGACAAGTATGGTCCCCTAAGCTCTCTGCAGTCTGGGAGTTCTTCATCTTGTTCCAATTTACACAAATTATTATGTCACACCTGTTTAAGATTTCACTGTATAAATAATTGGGTAATGAATCAATACATTTCTGTGGTAGAATTTAACTAGCAGAGGTGCTTGATGCTACTCTTACAATGGAAATTGCCTAAGGCCAGAAGCTGTGGTAACTTTAGTCATCTCATTAATGACATTATGAAAGTTGTGAATATTTCCCAAAATCCCATGGTATGGGCATTTGAAGAAACAATTTTTTAACTAAACAAAACAAACAAACAAAATAGAAAAGGAAAGGTCAGTTCAACTGCAAAGCCATGAAATAGAAAAGGGACACCATAATTTTTTGTATCTTAAAGTATCCCATTACAGTGACTGAGTATTGTGCCTTTTTGGAGTTCTGTCTTCCAGAGCAAGATGATTAAATCATTGCCTGCACTCATGCACTGTAGCTCAGCTTTTATAAAACTGAACTATACAGAATTTGAATCTTGCAACTCTAAAACCTAGAGCATTTTAACATTATCTCCTTGTAAGTCCTCCTGAAATAGACAAGATGCCAAAGAAAACAGCACCTAAGAACCCACCTCTTTACCAAAAGTTATCCTGCCCGGATGCTCAACTGGAATAGCCAGATTGAGGAATGATGCTGGGAGCTCTTCTGAGATATCCAAGTGTAGTGTTTACTGAATATGCATGAGAGGCTTTGGTATTTGGGTCATCTCAATGCTTTAATCTTCTGGTCCTGTGTCATTATTTCACTATACACACTCACTCTATTTGTGCTTTGTCTTATGTCATGGTCCTTTAATGCTGCTGCTTGTAAAACCCTCATTTTGTTCTAAATTTGACTGTAACTGGGTCCACTCTTTGTGACTTTTATGAGGAGAAGACTTATAAATCACTTTTGTCTTAAACTGTTATTCTTTAGCTCTCATTATTATTCCTGCTTTCAGGATGCTAAGGTGTTGTTAAGAACACCTTTATATTCCCTATGAACTGTCTTAGCTTGTGAGTGAGTCACAAAAATAAGTTTGCATTAAGAAAGCAATTCTAGTTCTTCTTGTATTGTTGTGGTTGGGCTTTAAAAGACCTTATTTGGATACTTTGAAAGGTAAATAAATAAATATGATGGTTTTTAACTGCTCATTCTTTGACAACCTGAGGGTCAGTTTTGTTTGTCTTCTGAACAGAATAAAAACTGGTCTCTGGGTTTTTTTAGGTCCATGACTCTGCTAAAAGACTTGTGCTGCCATTTAGCATGAATGTACATGTAAGAAGTAACCTGCTGTCTCAGAATTCTTCCTGCAGTTATGGTCAGATGATCTCTGCCAAACCCTCTGTGATGGCTGGATTCACTCGCTAAAAAGAATCCTGCAAGCACTCACATAATGATCATTTTAAGTGCTGCTCTTCAGATTACCTCTCTGTTCACTGCTGTTTCCCCTTCCATATGGCTGGAAGTGCACTCGGTGGTATTTGCAGTGAAACTCATCTCTCCCTGTCCTTGAGAGCATCACTCAGCCCCTGGGCATCAGCAGCTGCTGGTTTTGGCAGGAGTGTCCCTCCTTCCCTACCCTCTGTATTGGGCTGCCTGTATGAATGAGTGCAATGCATGGGAGATGAGAATGATTCAATGTCTGTCTTACCCATTATTCTCTGCTGCAAGGTCCTATTCCAAGTATTTTACATCATTACAAGGAAAACCAACATCCAAACAAACACACCAATTGACAGTTAAACTAAACTTTTGTTTTCTTAACTGATTTCTGCACAAGACATGTCTGCCTTGTGGGAGCCTACAAATGATATCCTTGCCCATTGTTTTAAGCTTTCATGTTATGTGAGAAGCTTTAAATTTCTCTGGATAAATTAATTTTAGGTAAAATACTGATTTTTTTTATTAGCGTGTTTAGTTGATAATGATGTTTAATTAGGTGAGACCTGCACTGCAAATTGGCCTGTAAATTTCTGCTTTCTTCACATGTGGATTAAAATTAAGCTTTCTGGTTTTATACTGTGTTTTTTTTAAGCTGAAAACAATAGTCAAAAGGAGTAAACAAATGTGGTATTGTTCCAGTACTCTGTTTCCCTATCACATGATATTCTAAAAATACAGAAGTACCTAAAACTACTTGAAATGTCAAAGACTTTATGTAAAATGGAGTTCTTCAAATTTATCTACAAAGTTCCTCTGAAGAACTTTCTTTAATTAGCTGTATGGATTTTGAAGAGTTTGTGATTCTCTTGCAGCACAGTCTGAGCCAGACAGGCCAACACCTTATAAAAACATTTCTAATGTACTTTCCACAGAAGTATAGAACATGGACAAAAATTAATGCGGTGTTGATTAATCAAAGCCAAGGGAAGGCAGATCCTGTGGGGCCAGTAACACAACCTGACGTGCTTCCAGCCTTCTCTAGGATTGCCACAGGCCACTTTCCTCTCCTCTGCTGCTTCTGCTCCCCCATAGCAAATTTCCCTTTAGGAGGGGTGTGCTGGGCAGAGTTACTCTGTCAGCAGGACCCTGAATTCCCACTCGCAGTTGCTTCCTCTCAGGCCACACAGCCCTGGCCACATGATTTTGTGCCATAAGGGACTTTCCTGTGATCACAGGAGGATGAGCCAACAGCCTCACTCCCCTGCCCTCTCCCAGGGAGGGATTAGGGTTTGATCCAAAACCAACAGAAGTCTGTGGACAGAATCTCATTGGCCGACGCTGGTTTTAAGTCAGACTCTATAAATAGAGAATTGTACATGAATTTTGGTCAACTGAAACAACTGCTCTCTCTCCAAGTTTCCACCTTGCATCCAGCAGAACCATCAACCTTCAGTGGGAATGTGTATGCTATAGGCCTAGCAGGAGCACAATTGTGAGGTTTTCACACAATTAAAGGTATGCAGAGCTTTTGTCATTTTCTAGCCCAGCCTCCTGCTAAAGGCAGGACTGCTGGCAGTGCTGGGTCAGCTCAGCCATGGCTTTGTTTAGCTAAGTTAAAGGACCTTTAAAGGATGGAACCTCTGAAACCTGAGTGGCTCATAAAGAAATGC
The DNA here is from genome assembly GCF_050655825.1 of Lonchura striata. NCBI lineage: Eukaryota > Metazoa > Chordata > Aves > Passeriformes > Estrildidae > Lonchura > Lonchura striata. Next base: position 16,615,162 of record NC_140713.1, on the reverse strand, counting down.
ATTACTCACCTGGTGATTTTTTTTTCTACCATCTGGCTTCAACCTCTGAAGTTGAGACACCTGCCTATGCCAATGGTGGTTATCTGCCACTATGGAGAAGATTTTGTCTCTGCCCTCATAAGTGACTTTCCTTTCAAATAGCTGTAGGATTCTAACTGATCCCCCCCCCAGCCTGCTGCACCTGCAGGCAAGGCTGGCCCTCTCAGCCTCTCTTGTAAGGGTTGTGCCCCAGGGCCCATCTGTGTATTGTGTCCTCTCCAGTTTGTCAACATTTTCTTTGAACTGAGGGCCCTAAAGCTGACTCCAGTATTTCAGCAGCAGCCTCACCATTTCTGGGCACTGAGGCACCGTGACCTATCTCACTTTCCTGACTGCATTTCTAATGCAGCCCAGCATGTAATTTTCTCCTTTTGTAATAAGAGCACACTCCTGGCTCATGACCAGCTTGACTTTCACCCTAACCCCTACATCCTCTTTGGGAGGGCTGTCTGATAGCTCATTGAACCTGACTTCTCTGTAACACCATATCACCCTGTGCCTGCTCACCCTCCTACCAGAAACCCAGCATTTATTTCCTGCTTTAAGATCAACTTGGCTTAAAAAGTTTACAGGGTTTTTAACTTGTGCTGCCAGCTTGACCCACTGCAGAGATCAGCATCAGATGTGCAGTTTGATCACAGCTCCACATAATTCTGTACCTGAGCTGTATCCAATAATGGTATTTTACATTGTTGTACACTTTTCCCTCTTGGTATTCCTTGATGTGGAAGAAGTAGCTGTCCAACCTCTGTTTCTGTAATCGCTGTTATCTGCAGCCACTAAAGAGTTACAGTTCGTGTATGTGACCAGGAAATGTTAAGTGTTTGCAGGCGGCCAATAAAGAAGAGCTCAGCAGCCCGGCTGACTCACCGGCAGGAAATCTGGAGCCGCGTCTGAATGCGGCTCAGAGCCGACACACGCTTGGGACCGCGGCAGTTTCGCTCCATCACTCCATCGGTTCATGTTTCTGTTTCCAGAGGTAAGTTGATTTTTATTTCCAGTTTCTTTCCCTGAGACATCTGCATTTTCTTTCATAGTTAGGAAGTGTCTTTGGCATTAATTAATTTTTTTTAATTACCTTATAATTAGAAACTTGAAATAAATGGCTTTGTAGCAGTCTTCTTCGTGCCTCTGCCTGCACAGCTGGGCAAGGATGGCAAAGTTATCCGAGACTTTTAGTGTCTTACTAAAAAAAATAATGTAAACCGTTTCCTTGCATAGGTCACCTCTGGAATATTGACTTTGAGGGTTGATAATAAAATTTTTAATAGATATGGGAGAAAAAGTATTTAAAAGAGCAGAATTGAAAAAAAAAGTCTCGGTACCTTGCAATACGAAGATGTAGAAACTCAGACACAGGGAGAATGGTGCTTAGCATGTCATGACATGATTTGTAACAATAAAGATTGAAGTACTTTCTGTTTTGATTTTAAAAATCTCCAGTTTTATTAGATTTTGCAAATCCAAAATAGGAGCTGATGATAGCTTTAATTTTTGTCTAAGTAGTCAGTTAGCAAGAGTTAAAAAATGCTTATATTATTACTTGATTCAATTTTACATAAAAATAAATACTTCAAGGTGGTTTAGGTGGTAAAACCATTATTTGGTCTTCCTTGCACTATGGTTGGAGTTGAGTAATTTTTTTTTGCATATTTAAATTATTAATTATTGCTGTATAGAATAAAAATGAGACATAATTTTGCTTCTGCCAGCATTTTGATTACCTCCTTTGAATTCAGGATTAGTACATTTGTGAGTTCTGTCTTTGCAACTTTAAGGAATAAATCACTCATTTAGAAAATTACCTTCCTTCAGAGGAACCATTTCAAATTTTATGAAATTTTTAGCCTCCTCTCTTAAGGAAACTTCAGAGAAACACCCAAGGCAGTTATTGCTTTCAAACTACAATAATCTAACAAAAAAGCAAAAAGTTCAACTGTGCTTTCCTACCAGAATCATATATAGTTAAAGCTCAACTGGTAAATCAGCTGCTGCTTTTTGCATTTTGATTGTTGTTAGAGGCAAAACTGAGCTTATATTGTGAATGTGCCTGCAGGACAAGACTGAAATTAACCAACAATAAAATGTTCATTAACTAGAAGCAATATCACAAGCAAATTTATCTTCAGGCTTTTTTCAATTTTGCTTGTGGAGAAAAAGTTATCTGGGCTTTGAGGCCTTCTGCATGCAAGGAGTTCTTTTTGTAGAGCACACCTCAAAGGACACAATTCTCACTCAACAATCCTTCACAGTTACTTCATTCCCCTCGTTGGTTCCTTTTCCAGCCCTGGTCTGCTGGACCCCAGAGGGAATATTCCAGCTGAGGAGGTGGGACTCACTGTCTGCAGTAATCCGTACCAGTGCCAGCTGGTCAATGCCATCTGTTATCTTAGATTGCATGTTTTCCTCCTCTACCACTCACTTTTTGGCTCTCTCCAGTCCAATGGAGCTTCAGAGATGGAATTAGAAGTGTTACTCATGCAGTGATGCTTTGCAGAAGTTGTCTCCAATCCATGTGTGTGTTGCCATGCAAAGGGCCTGAGAAGTGCAGCTGGCCCCAGAGAGGTCTGGCACAGACACTGCACTGCCCAAATTACTGGCAGCTACAAAGACATAACTCAGAATTCTGACAGGTCACAACAGCAGGAAATGTTCCTTTTGCTTTTGTATTTACTTATGATGTATTAAAGATGATATGCAAGAATGATGCAGAATGTGCTGTCATCAGTTATTGAATAATTGCCTTTTTTATGAAAAGTGGAGAAATTATTTGCCTGATATGCAAATGTAAGATGCTAGTTTGTTGTCTACATAATTTATATAATGTTAATATCACTTTTCATATTATAAATACTGGTCTACTATTTTAAAGGCATCAGATAGAAATAATGATGAGCAATTAATTAGCACCTTGCAGCTTCAGATGGCAAATTATGGTCCAGACACTCCTTTGCAATCAGTGCATTTTTCTTCTTTTGGAAGGAAAGTCTGACACAGAGTGGTGAAAGGAAGGCTGTTGGATTAGTTATTTTGGAAGTAAGGGGCAGTGCAACTTCACTGTGCTTTGGTAATTGTGACAAAAAGACCTCTTAAATTTTTTTTTTTTCTGCCACATTTTTTCCCCAAGCCAGCCATCAAGAAATGGCCAATCCATTACCTGTGGTAGGCCAGGAAGATTTGGAAAGCTTTACCTTGACCAGGACAGGCTCAGGCTTTGCACTCAAAGCCTTTCATATTTCCTGGAACACTCCCATCTCTGTGAAGCTGCTGACCAGCCAGGACACTACAGACAGGTATGGGTCTTACCTGCCCAACCCATCACACAGGTGGGCAGCACAGACCTGCAGTGCTGGCACCAGAACAAATCCTGGCATCTCCAGGAGCACCTGATCCCTCAGAACATCTCCATTCCTGAAAGGGAGAAATTCTGACCAGCCAAGAGGCAGCCTGGAGGCAATTTTACTGACAAACAAGCTCAATAATTTGGATTTATTATTAAAATAATACTAGCTTGTGCTCAATCATAGGGTTCTCTCTCATTTCCACATCCTACACTCTCATCTCCTGCTGAAGTTCCCTTTAATCTAACCTGCCTTTGACTTCTTTTTTTTTCAGGGAGTGGAAGTTGCTACTTCAGGACATAGCAAGTGTCAGATGCTATGAGTCTGAACATCTCCTGCCTTTCCTTGGGATTTACCAGTGTCATGGACTTGTGGGGATAGTGACTGAATGGATGAACAATGGATCCCTCCACTCCCTCATCCATGAGGTAGATAAACAATGTCATCTTTGAGATGATAAAATTAATTACAAGATCAAAGAACAATGTAAATTATGGACAGTAGTCCCTATCTGTTCCATAACAGTTTCCAATCTGTTCTTCAGCTTCTGCATTGTGCTTCTGTATTGTGGTTGTTTGTTGTCAAATGAAAATGGGAATAGCAACAACTTCACAGTACCAAAACCTGTATTTTGTGTTACTCAGCATCAGCTGTACCCAGAGCTTCCCTTTCCCTTACTCATAAGGATCCTGTCGGATGTGGCTGAAGGGCTGCATCATCTTCACAGCCTTGAAGCTGCTCTCTGCCACTGCAGCCTGAAACCTTCCAACGTGCTTTTGGATGTGCAGTACAGAGCCAAGGTAGGAGCTGCTACTTTTAGTTCATTAACATGGAATCCAGTGATTGTCCTATTCTTGCATATATTGAGCTTAATAGACAACATTTCATACCAAGACTTGTTTTATTGTTACTAAAATTACTTTTGCTTGCATTTCTGTAGATATCAGATTATGGCCTGACCAACTGGAAGAAACAGCAACTGAGGTCAGACCTGCAGAATTGCCAGCATAGAAACTGCCAGGATTTAGTGTATCTTCCCCCTGAAATACTTGAAGGAGGCCTCCCTTCCCAGAAAGGTGATATTTACAGGTGAATGGAGTTTCTAAGGGCATGTCATACCTGGTCCATGCTGCACTCTACAATGCCACCAATATGCTTATAACACTTATCTTCAAAAACATTACAGTAAAAATGCCAGACATACATAATGCAGTAGGATAGTATGGCATGAGGCCAACTACAGCAGTAGTGAATTAGATTGTAAATTCCCATATTTGGTGAAGCAGATACCAAGATTAAGAACTGTTCTCAAAGTAAGTCATAAAAATGTTTATATAATGGACCTAAATGTTTTAAAAGTGTAACAGCTGCCAAAACTTTCAGCTATATTTAGAAGCCTCATAACTGCTTCACATAGTTTATAAGTGTGAGCTGTTGTCAGCTTTAGTTTCAGAAAAAATTGTTTATGCCTAGATCAGGCCAGGTAAAAATAAGACTTTTCCCTCAATAGTGTTCCATTAAGATCCTGTGGAATCACTGCTGGGATAGGTTGCTGTAATACTGAAGCATTTGTGATTTTTAGCAAGGAGGGAGATTACTCACTGCCACATGTCCCTTTTGGGTTTGTGACATGCACTGTGGCTGCCTCAATAAATGAGAGGACCTCAAGGTGCCACTGGTCTGGATGGACATACACTGTCATGGCCAGCACTCAGAGCTGTAGGCTAGTATTTTAGATAACTTCTAAGGAGACCAATCTTCTGATTTCTGAGCTTGTGTGAAACCTATAAATTTAAAATCCTGCTTTATTGTCATAGAGGCAGTCTCTAAGATGAGTCAAATAATGCATACACTTGAGGAGACCTATAAATGACTAGCCTCATGTTGTTCACAAATGCAAGTTTTGCACAGGAAGAGTGAAGCCTTGCTTTCAGATAGCATAAATAATTTTTGAAAATTGTATTCATATATATGATTTAATGTATACATTTATTATATAATACATTATATAGTAATATACTGGGATGTGACTGAGTTGCATGAGATACATCTAAACAGTGATGAAACAAAGCAAAAATTTGTTGTCATACATGAAGTACAAGTACATTTAAGTTACATGTATGTCCACATTACATTAATACTTTCCAGATTCTCATGTGAAAGTAAGGCAGAAGAGGAGGCTCTTTTAACCACTGTAAGCTGTAATCACTACAGCAAGATATATAAAAATGCAGATATGTTTATCCTATAACTGCCTCTTCCCCTTTTGATTGCTTTGCTTCTTATCTGTAGACTGTTTTTTCTCATCCAGCAGCCTCTTCTTTTCTGCCTCTGATTATTGATCTTTTTTATAGCACTGTATTTTATAGCATCTGAGTTGTGGGTTATATATATAGATCTATGATCCCAATGCAATTACTCCTAGCATGCTGGAAAAGGAAAAAGGTATTTGGAGTCCCATCAAAATTTGCTGAAGAAAATAGAAACATAGTACGTCAGAACCAAGTTTCTGTACATTAACTGATGTGCTTGTTGGTACCTGCTGAAAACTCCAGTTGATACAGAAATTAGCTGAAAACAAACCAGTAATGATAGAGAAAGGAGAACAGAACTTGATGATTTTATAAGAGCAACTCAACTGAAAACTGAAAAAAGGTCTCATCGAATTAGAAAAGACTTGGGTAGACTTCATAGTGAAAAATTTCTTTCTCTTAAAGCAATAAACTTGCATTTGAAACTGAGAACATAGATACAGATTGCAAACTAATGATGTTCTTTCACTGTTTTCTTGTTTCTTGTTTTTTTTTCAGTTTTGGAATCCTGTGTTGGGAGAGCCTCAGCAGACAGAAACCTTTCGAAGGTATTTATTTTAGATGTCAGACTTTGTGCTGTCCATATCTTGTCCACAAATTCCCTTTTTATAGTGAAATTATGATATAAACAGTCTTTCCAGATGTCCCTTTGCCTTCTCTTGCTGTTACAGCACAAAGCTTCACATTAGAGGATGTAAATACAATTCCTCACCAAATCCTAAATGTTTCCAAAGAAGCTGCTCTTTCTGAAGGGAAAAGGCAGAGCTTCTTTCCCCACTGGTATCATCAATCTGTGCTTGCTGAAGCACTGCCACTTAGTTGGGTTTTCCATGGACCATCAGTGGGAAGGAATATCATTTCATATTTGTCAGCTGGAATTTTAAAATCAGTGACAAGTATCTAACTGAATGAGCAGAATACTCATATTTACAGTTGCTGTGAGTTTCAAATACCAATCCAGAAATGTCAGTTCATGATGAATTATATCAAGGAATCAGGGAATCTTGCTTTCTTAGATGAAAGTGTGAGCAGTTTTAGAGAACTTAGTTTGCAAAGCATTGCATGATAATTGTCACTGTTTAGGAGCAATCCCTGTTTCATGGAAGTGGAGATCAGTAAGGGCTTCTTTGCTATGGGCTTCATTCTGCATGGCAAAACTTATTGAAGGACTCCTGTATTTTACAGGCTGAGGGCCTTCAAAAAATACTGTATGGAATAATATCTAAATGCCCATACAGCTTATGGCTGCCATCTTGAGGCTGCTCAAAGTAGATTTCTTTTTTTTACAATTCTTTTGTTCTGTTTTCCTAATACAAGTGTAAAGTTTTATATAAAACACTGCTTAAAATAATAGCATGTATTCCTGAGGGATCTGTGCATGTAGTTTACAGTACAAGTTTACATAACCATTTGTGACTCAGTTTTGGACAGAGTTCTTTATCCTGAAAGGTCATGTTGCAATAAGCAGCTATAGCTACTGTTAAAGGCTAGCATATCTACTTAAAAGAGTATTAATATATTTTTCCTTTTAAAAAAGCAGTCTTTGTTTTAAAATACACAATATGACTTACATTTGATGTAATTTTAAGAGGTCTCTAATATTTTTTGGCAGTGATATTTTCTTTTAAATTGTAGGTCAAACAACCCTGCTTGATGTTTTGAGAGGAATCTGCAGCAGTTTGCGGCCAGGCATTTCAGAAAAGTTCATACCAAGCAATTTGCCTGAGAGGAATAGACTGTTGAACCTCATTGCTCTGTGCTGGCATCAAGAACCAGATTATAGGCCACATACTGCAGGTAACATTCCGGATTTCTTTCCGTGCAAGATCTGTAATGGAGACAGTCTTTATAGGAACATTGCTTTAGCACTCTGAACAACTGAAGTGGAAATAGTCTTTATTTCACTGGACTACCTTTGATATTTCCTCCAAATGAAGCTTCCTACCAGAAATTGACTTATTTGTCTCCAAAATTTGGTTTACTATAAAGTAAAGTATGAGGTGGAAGTTGTAGTAAACTTATTTCCTCTATTTCTTCTTTTTTTCTTAATATAATAGTAAAGTTAGTGGCAATGATGATGCCTAAATGTATACATGCTTTCATACTCAATGTGGTACTAAAAATGCTTTATTACCCTGCAGAATGTGTACATCTTCTAAATGGAGTTTTGAGTAGTATAAATAAGGAAGTAATTTCTGCAGCAATCTACAATTTGATGGATGCAAAGGTCAGTGCAAAATGTCTTGTTCTCTTACAACATTATTTGATTCATTCAATTGCAATCTTTCTGATCCAAGAGTGAAGGTTTTGTCTTGATTGTTTTACTGGACATGCCAGAGAGCTGGAGAGTGCCCTTTGGCATTTCAGGTTCATTCAGAAATTGCAGAATATATATTGTGAGGTTCTCTAGAACATTAGTCAATTGGTACCTGCTATTTTAAAAATACAACTTCTTTCTAGTCCCCATCTGGAGTCAGACTGGCAAACCCATGTGAGTGAGAAAAAAAATCAGCTCAAGTACTGCAGATTAGAACTAGAACCAAGTAGTTTTTTTGTATTACTGGGTAGAAACCATTTAGTTCAAAACCTGAGCAGTGTTAGTACCTGTGGTAGCAATACCATTAGCAGCACTGCTCTGTACCCTTACCAGGCTTTCAGGCCAAGACACTGCTCATCCCAGGGTCCCGGGGCTCTCTAATACCACAGGAGGGAATGGAGCAGGTATGGAGCTTACACTGCTTACACTGCCATGGGAACTCTGGCACAAATGTGACACCACAACAGAGCTGCATCCTTGCTGGTAACGTAGGCACTGAGGGAAAACAATGACACAGGTTTTGGCCCTTGGACAAAGACTGATTCTAGCTGGAGTTACACAACCCATGCTGTGTTGTTGGTTTCATTAGTGTGTTGTGTATGGTGATGCATGTGGGACTATTTCTATATGTTGCAATCACATTCTGTGCTCATAGAACAGCCTTGATCAATGTTTCAATAGGTGGCATTTGGTCAAAGTAATTTTTACTACTGTTGAAGTTTATTTAAGATTGTGCTGCTAAATATTCCATAATTCAATGCTTCAAACTCCCTTGAGCAAGGTTTTATTTTTTAATTTGTTAGATTGTGAAGGTTTATTTTATTAGCGAGCATTTTTTATTGTTCAAACACTGATAAGTCAAAAATTACTCTGAAATTTAAACTGAAGTTTCTGGGAAATTGATTCACAACTGTTGAAGTATAAAATCTAAAAAAAAAGTTTGACAAATCCGCTGTGGATGTACAAATTGGAAGAAATATTGACACATCCTTACTGCAGACAGTTTGGCACACTGAACACAGGATGGCCATGGTGTTTGGCTACTTAAAGGCAAACGTGTTCTAGCTAGCCCAGGCTCTCTCAATACAAGCTTATTTTCACCTTCCCCCGCATGATTCAACACTCGGTTTTAAAACAAATGTAAAACACTGGAAAGAGTAACAGGGTAGAATTTTGTCAGATTCTGTGCCCCTTCACTCAGTGCTCTTCACTGAGTGTACTTTACAGTATAATATATGTTGCCAGTAGATGTTATATTACTATAAATTGTTGCTCCTGACAGCTGGGAGTGGCACAAACCACAGCTACACTTACTGCAATTCCTGTGGCTTTCTTCTTCCAGGAGAGAGCGCTTAATGCATGCAAAGGCTCGGAGACCTACACGCTGCAGAGAGGCACCTGCAATTCAGAGGTGAGTTCGTGGCACTGGAGTCTCCAGAGTACTTCATCAGCTGCTCATTCCTCCTGACAGCCCTTACACTCTGTAATGCAAACACTTGTGCAAAATGTTCCTAGCCAGGATAACTCCATCCAGCAAACCCCACTGCTTTATCTTGCTCCAAGCAGCTCACTCCGACGTTGCTCTTGCAAAACCAACCTCCTCCTCTTAGGGCTTGTTTTGAACCTCTCCTGTTTCAAAAAGGTTTTGGAACAAACGTTTCCAAGAAGATAACTCTTCTCTGTTTTGATCTCTTTCAGATCATCTGTCCCCAAAAAGACAACCGTTTAATCAGAAAGAAAATTCCTCTTCTAGTGCCAAGTTTGTCCACTGTTCTACTTGATAGCAGTGCAAATACAGCAGAAAGAGATAATATTGAGATGGGTGTGCCAAGTACTACCCCACAGAATGCAACAACCAAAGGTCACTGTCTTGAATTATATTCAGCTCCAGCTGTTACAAGAAAAGGACAAATATTAATAGTTGTTCCATACAGAAGTGTACTTTTGAATGTAAAATTGTCCCTTCTCAGAGTAAAGCTGTGTTCTCTACTGGCATCATCTGAAGCATGAGTACACTGCAGGAAACCAAAGACACCACAAAGCTTTCCACTTAAATGTATAGATCAAAAAAAAAATTTTTTTTTTACAGAACTGTAAATGTAGAGCTGCTTTTGTCTCACACATCAAATATTGCCTGTTGCTTTTGAGAGAACAAGTCCCTTCTGGGAATCACAATGCTTTATGCCACAAGGAATAACTGCTTTTTTTTTTTTTTTTTTTTTTTTTGTAATCTGCTAAGTAATGGAGATATATTTTAAAAAGGCAATGTTGCCAGGAACATATGATTAATTCCTGATAATCTCTGTTCCTATATAGATAACTTTCTTTACCTTTCCAATGTAGATTTGTCCTAAGTGTTTAAATTTGTGTCACAAAGAGACAGCCTGTATTTCTCGTGCCCTCAGGTACAAAAACTGAGACATCAGAAATCAATTCACCTGTAGCAACATCTGCATTTCCAAGCACTTCAGTTCTGATCAATAGCCATCAGACTTATGGACGGAATAAAATGTTCCATAACTTGAATAACAAATTCCTACAGACAGCTTGGAAAAGCCAGATGTGTGTAGTAATATATGCCAAAGTTTTCCTAGGAATAATGATGTATTAACAGGAGCCAAATTAATCTCAAGTCAGTCTTCAGTTCCTGTGTCCTGTAGTGGCTGACATATGTGTAGTGTTGTTCAATTCAAAGGTCTAATTTTGCTCATCTTAAACTTCTAGATCACCCAGGCTCTGAGAGAATAAAATCAAGCTCCTTTTGCACAAATCCTTCATCTGTTTCAACTGCAGGCAAAGAGAGCAGTCAACATAACTCCCCACTACTGGCTCTTCAGCACAGACCACAACCAATGCACCTTGGACAAGCAGTGACAGGTAAGGCACCGTTGCCACTTTGAGCTGGCACTACTTACCTTGGCCAGATCTTAGTGATTCAATTGTTTAAAACTTGGAGGAAACAGATATTTCTAAATTTTGTGCACATTTTCAGGTATTCAGAGTAATAACTGATTGTAACTTGATACAAATATCTATTTGTGTGTAGCTGCTCCTCTGTTCTCAGAAGTTCAGGCACTGACCACTGAGAACATTGGTTTCTTTTCTTTCAGGGCCACAGTGAGGCTGAGAACAGTTCTGAAAAGACCCTAATAAAATACAAAAAACATAGCACAAACTGAATATGAAATGCATTAGTTGTTTAGGTCTGGAATATTCTTTTGCAATCATAAGCTGTGCATTGCCTACATCTGCAAAAGTAGCTATTGACTACAGAAACAGGTGACAGGGAAGCCTTCATCCCCTCACATCTTCATTCCCTGTTCTTCATCCCCTCACATGCAGAACAGAGGCAGAAAGGGTCAGATTTTGATTTGTGAAGACTCTTTGACTGTGGGTGAAGCTTTGGGAGGTTTTTATGCTAACTTTTTGCAAACTGACCTATAACAATCCTCAACCTAGCTGGCTGTCCTTCTCCATGGCAATTTACTTGAGTGATGACATCATTTCTGGATAAATAACAGACCAGACCATGCAGGAAAAGTTCCTCCCAGAACTCTCCTGGCAACACTCAGAAATCAGAATGACAGAAGCATGCTCTCCAAAGCAACATGACTTTTGGTTATTAATTTTCTCTTGGTGTGTGCTATTTACTGTACACTAAAAACCCTAATGTCAGCACTAGATATTCTAATCACCTCATGGAGAGGCAGAGCCCAAAACTCTCAACCATTTTATCAAGAGTATCGCTTTTGGTATTAGTTTGACTTTGACCTATATTCATTTTCCCAGTTTCATGCTACATGTTTCAAACTCTCCTGCTACCCTGAAGTACCTGTTAGCTGTTCTTCCTTCGTAGGAGAAAGTTTTCTCATCTGTGTCCAGCCAAGATGCTTTGCATAAAGTCAAATACAGATGCTAGATGAATAGGGCAAGATCTGAAAATCTTCTCCTCTCACACAATCTGAGCACTCAGAGGTTTAGAAACACCTATTTGCTGTAATCTGGTCTTTGTGAGTTTCAAACATGAGGTGAAAATACTTTTGGACTAGTTTCAAACACAAAATGCCAACTAACTCCTCCTCCTTCCTTCCTTCCTCTACTGAGTTTATATTTCTGGTGTTGATGCTATCACTTGCTAACAATTTCTGGATGAATAAATCGCTTGGTTTATCTCATTTTGTTTTCCTTTTCACTCAAGGTCCTTGCAGCAAAGGAAACTGCTGTCAAATCCTTGCTTGCCAGAGGCAGAGCATCCTGAACTGCATGACAGAGGGACGCCTGAACCACATCCTGGACGTGCTGCGCTCGCGGCAGGCGCTGTCGCGGGTGGATTATGAGAGCATCACCTCCCGCCCCACGGTGACCGGCCGCGCTCGGGCGCTGCTGGACACCTGCCTCTGCCTCGGGGAGAGGGCAGCACAGGCTGTAGTGACTGCCCTGGCAGGGAGCAAATCCTGTCCTCTGGGACAAATCACTCGTGCCCACACTGTCCTTCCAAGGTAAACAGGCTGTTGTTACTGATTTTTTTTTTGCAGTCTGTTTATGCATCTGAACTGTAGTAATTTGTGATGGCAAAGATTCATGTTGGCATCTCACAACCCATTGACCAAAGGTAATTCTTCCTACAGCCCATTATTTGAGTACTGTAGTGAAAAAAGCTAACTGGATTAAAAGGTCAAGACAACTGCTGCCAACAGAAATTGCCAAGACTGCTATAACAAATCCTGATTTGGACCTCAGAGATGGGAAAAGTGCAATATGCACCAGAGCAAACAGGGCTCAAGTGCGATGACACCTTATTTCCTTGATTTTTTTTTTTTACTTCATTTTTTTAGAAGGGAGGAAAATGAATCGTGACGTTTTGGAGGTCACAGTATGGAAGAATGGCTATTTATAAATACTTCCAAATAAGGATAGTGAACAACAGAATACTGGATGAGGAGAAAAAATGTACTGCCTTTCACTGCACTCATATCTGAGCAAGCTGTTACAGTGAAAGGCTTCAGAGAATCAAGAACTATTTCTTCAGTAAGGCCTTAAGTAAGACTTGGAAGTTTTATATTATGCATATAAATTACTTCATTTTCCTCACAAATGGTCATATGAAAATACATCAGTACTTTGGAGATGTGGGACTTGGAGTACTCATTAAATGGAGAAACATCCCTGTATCCCTCTAAACAAGTCTGCAGCTCAAATGTAAAATGAAACCAGGCAGAAGAAGTGCCAAGCTGATAATTTTGAAGTGGTGGTTCTGCCGAACTGTTGTCATGGTTGTACTCTAATGGGAGACAGCCTGGGAATACTGGGAGGTTTTCTTGCTCTGGCCTGGACTCACCCACGGTCACAGATTCCTGCTGCTGCTTGAACTCATCCGAAGGGTCATGGACCCCTTTGACTTGAGTTCACATGGAGTTCCAGTCTGTCCAGTACAGCAGCACAGAAATACTGCTGTTATCAGAATGTTCCCAGGCACAGTGGAGGAAGATAAGTGGTACAACAGGCAGTGAAAACAACCCAGCCACTAACAAGGACCAGACAATTGCGTACAGAAGTCAAACAAGTCCCATGGCAAGCACGGGAGTCTGTCAACAGATCAACAGCAACAGCAGCTTCAAATGTGATCCAGCACATTCCAGTAAAATCTGTTGTTACCTTGAGTCCTTCAAGCCTCACAGTGGATGCTAAAAAGAACATTTGTCCCAGCAGACAACTGTGCTCCACAACAGTAAAGTGAGAAAACATGTTGGTTGAGAGCCAGACAATTTAACAGGTAAAGCAAAAGCTGCACACAAGCAAAGGAAAATGTGGAATTAATTCACCACTTGCCAAGTATAGGCAGGTGTCCAGCCGTCTTCAGGAAAGCTGGGCTCCATCTCACTAATGGTTACTTAAGAAGACATATGCCATCACTCCCCTGTCCTCCCCTTCCTCCTTCTCTAGCTGAGCTTGCTGCCACATGGTCTGGAGTATCCCTTTGGCCAGCTGTGGTCAGTTGTCCCAGCTCATCCTCCCCCAGCTCCTTGTGCACCCCCAGCCTCCTCCTTGGTGTGGTGAGGGGCAGAAAGGCCTTGGCTCTGCGTGAGCTCTGCCCAGCAATAACAAAACATCCCTGAATTGTCAATACTGTTTTCAGTACAAATTCAAAATACAGCCCCATACAAGCTCCTATGAATAAAATTAACTCTATCCCAGCAAAACCCAGCATAATTTGAAAGAGAAATAATAGGATTACTTTCTTCATAATGAAAAGAATGATATAAGGTGCTGGATTTTTAAAGGCCCAGTGAGGTTTCTTCAAGCTTCATAGCATCAAATTAACATGAGAACTTGTTACACCATCTACAGGTATTTCAAAACCATGTTATTTGTTTCATTATGTCGCTTTTGTTCTCTCTGCAGTTTCAAAGTTCTCATTGAATTCAGTTGTTTGGCTGATTGCAAATGCAGTAATGATGTGTTGTCTAGGCACAGTTAAGAAATAAGAAATGTGTTACATCAAAATTTCCAGCAACAATTCTGCTGGAACCATAAACTTTTTTTTTTTTAACATAACTCCATTGACCTTTGAGACTGCCTTGAATTAAAATATTGTTATAATTAAAAGCAATGTCTATCAGAATACGTTGACAATAGTTTTTTTTTTAATTAAAGGAGCTAAATATCTATTTCACAGATTAATTTTTTTCACTTTAAATAGGAAATTTCAACAGTCTCTGCTAAAAAAGGATGTCTTGCTTGTGAGGAAAACTGCTGCCATGGTGTTTTGCCTCTTTAGAAGCATAAGATACTCAGTAAAAGAGATAAACATTTGCCTTCGGGAAATAGTTACAGACATTTAAATGATAAATTAGCAACACTGTTGAAACCTAATAGCAGCTTTCAAAATCATTCCCTTTAGCTGTTCTGCTGGACGCTTTATACTCCTGTGAGAGATGTGCTGGCTGGCAGGCTATGCTGAATTTTTGTCATTGTGGTTTTGACACAGGAACAGTTTTGGCTCTTCTCAAGTAGGCAGCTGTTTCTAGAAAATATAATCTGATGCCAAACCTAAGCCCAGTCTTAACTGTTAATAGAAGAACTGGCATCAAAACAGTGGGAGCACAAGCTGTCTGCTTTTCCAGTGTGGTATTTTTGAAGGGATGGTACACGGTTGTTGAAATGAAACTGTTGTTGATATAAAAAGTTTTGCTACCAAATTAAAACACAAACTAGACCTGGAGTTAGCAGCCTTTTTTCTCACCAAAAATACATACTCTCTTAAGGCCTATAGTGTGAGCTGTTAAAAATGTCTCATGTTGATCAGTGGTGTGAAATATCAAACTGCTGAAAGCTTATGGTATTTTGCTCCTGCCCAAGCTTGTTTGTTAGGCAAGAGTCCTATGGCTCTCACCTCTGTTTTCTGCAGTTATCTTGATATTACAAAACAATGTGGAATAAATAGTACTGAATAGGAGTAAAGATAGAAGAATCAAACTGTTCTTTAATATCTATGGGAAGAAACAAGACTTGAATGTGAAGAACAACTGGAGTTACAGGAAGGAAATATGAAACCTGGGTATCTCTAGAAAACAGCAAGGAGAATAATAAAACTTCAGGATAAGTCACTTCAGGACTGATCATATAAACTGATTAGCAAAACTCTGTTGCAGTTACTCAGAAAAGAATTAATGGACATTAAAAATTACAAGCTATACAAATTTTATGAAGCTATTTAAATTTATTAAAGGAAAAATTATTAAAGGAATGGTGAGTAGAGTAGGCAGATGTGTATTTTTCTGATGTATTGAAATGTAATTTTATTCTTGATTGCAATTGGTTGCAGCTATCTTTTGCTGATTTGCAAAAAGATTTGCAAAGGGACAGTTGTCCCTTGCCCTTTGTCCTAACTATACCACGCTTTTATCTGAGATGGGATGGTTTCTGCAGTGTAAGAATGTCTGCACTAGAATTTGTTTGATTTGTGGAAAATTAATCTGAGGCACTGGAATTAAATGTTAAAGAGATTAAGTCCTTCCAGTAGAGAGCAAGGCAAACAAAGCTGTAAATACCACTCAAATGTTGTTACCAGTGCCTGTTAAAAACAGTTCCAGAGAACATCAGAGGAAGATAACAAATGCATATTCATAAAATACTAATCTACAAAATTTCAAAAAATGCATTAACGGACTGCTAACATATACAGATGAATTTTACACCACATAAGTGGTCTAAAATGCACAAAGCCTAAAGTACTAATGAAAACATACTTAACCTCAAGGGTTCTTATTTTATTGTTTCAAGTCTGAATCCTACATAACCTTGTAAAATTCTCATGCTTTTCCAGGCTTAGTCATTTGAGCATCACATGTGAAGGTTAAGTGCATAAATAAATCCTTGTGGGCCTGGTATGTTAGGGAAAGACCCAAACATCATCAAGACACGCACAGAAAATTTAGATTTCTTTATTGCTGTTTATTGTTTTCAGAGCTATACAACTATTAACTATGCTCTCCTCCAGTAATACATATTGTCTCCAGAATTGCTGGGGTCTTTTATGCCTCAGGAATCTTGCCTTGCACTGTATTCCCTTTAATTCTTTTCATCCACACAGCAGTGCCCGGCCCTCCCCCATTTTGCAAAAGACCCTAGCACAGTTGGATTTTGTTCCTTTCCTAGAGAAGCAATTCCTTCATTGCCTGCCTGGAACTACATTCCCTTAATGGAGCACATGGTTGACTTGACAGATGGTATGTCAGCTGAGTTAAACAAAACTCCTAGATTTTGAAGGTAAATCCACCATAAATTAAACTACTTGACAAGGCTGGAAAGAACATATTTAATGATTTAACTGGCTAAATTCAGCACAGCTACAAAAACATGTTAATTGTAGGAATTTTGCTTAACCCCACAAAAATGGTAGATCAGAAGCTTAGACTTAACTATTTCCAGGTCTTGTGCTGATGTGATTTGTGATCAGTATTTTATTTTCTGCCTTTATTTCTTTGCCAAGAATACATGTCAAGTAATACTACAGAATTCTGTAGCCTCAAACTGTCATTTTCCTTGGGCTTTAAGAATAACCTTTTTTTCAGAGAAGACATGCATCAGTTAAAGAATTTCTGGACTCCTTCAACCTGGATGAATTAAATGGCAGTAACTTAGAATAAGAACTTGCCCTTTAAAATGTGGTAACATGCCAAAGTATCTCAACACCTATTTCCAACTGCTGTACTTGAACTTTCCACAAAGCAAAAGCAATGTTCATACAAGCAGAAAGCGTGCCTGAATTTTACCCTTTCAGACGTAACCTGGCTGTACTTTAGAAAGTTCTGTACAGTTAGTTCTTTCTTTAGATACCAAGAAAAAAAGTGCCATATTAGTTAACAGAATGACTACTAACATTAAATTTATTGTCCTTTGGCCAAAAAGGGCTCAAAGGTTTTTTCCAGTTCATTAGAATGTTATCTGGTGGGGGGAAAAAAATGAGAGAAATTACTAAGGAATGCACCTGGTAAATATTAAAAAAAAAAACAAAAAAAAACAATTGTATGAGAATTTTGACCTTGTAACAGCTGCAAAATATGTTCCCAAGAAAGTTGTTTTTCTGCCACTTCCATGTGCTGTGATAAGCTTGTGTCACAGAAGAGCAGGGGAGTGGAAGGAGAGCACGGTGTGCTCACCTGTGTGTGCCAGGTGCCAGAGGAGCCCTTGTTTGCCATTCCCTGCAGGCAGTGCTGTGGCTGCCAGAGAACAACACTCAGCTCTGAGCACAGACTGAGGAGAATCCAGAAGAGAGGAAAGCTTGATCAGCAGTGAGGAAACCTCAGGTTAGGGACAAGCTGATAAAATTGTGTGTGTTTGGTCTAGCAAACAGGAGATGAAGGGCACACAAAAGAGTCTGGAATGGAGGCACTGAACATGCAGTGAGGAAACAGAATACCCGGTGTGTTCTTGTGCTTTGTCCTTCTGAACTGGCTTTCAAGCAGGGGCTTAAAAAAGTTTTAAAGGCCATCATAAAGACAGGCTCCTTCCCCATACCCAGAGAAATGAGCAATATTCATGGAACTTTCTTTTACCTGATTGAGAGTTCTTTAGTTGACAAAATTCATACAAACAACAGTGATTTACTAAACCTTTTCCTTCAGCCTGTTCAATTTATTTATGCAAGCTATAAAAGCTGAAGTGATTTAAGGGAACAAATAACGTGGTTTTGCTTGGAGCTAAATAACATAGATATTTATAGCTGCTCTGTAACTCAATCACTATTTATTCCACTAACACCCACCTGTGAAGGCATGGGCCTGTTATCAAGTCAGCTGTCAGGACAATGGAATAGAGATAACTTGAATTAAAGAGCCCTGGAAATTATTTCCACCCTTTACAGTGTTGCTATAAATTCTAAAAGAAAAGAAGGCTCTCCTTTACTTTTTCTTTTCAGCAGATCATGGTTGGTCATCTTCTCTCAAATACAATGAAAATGTTTCCATTTTTATTAAAATGCAGTCTTTATCCAGCAAGATTTCTGTCCAGTCCATTAAATGTTTGATGAGAGAGCTACGTCACATTCATGTATTTTCTTTCCTCTTTTCACATGAAGCCACAGGAACAAAAAAAGAACCCCTTATGACATACTATGTTAAAATGCAAATGTAGTAACAGGAAAAAAAATAGGTTGTTACTTATGCTGAACAGGTATGACCTCACACAGAAATTCAATTGTTTTTCTGATAGATTGCCTGTCTTGGACAGGTTTTATTAAACACTGTATGAGACTAAAAGAAGTACAGCCAAAGAATAGTTCAACTCAGGGAGGCTTTCTGCAAAACAAGGCATTGCTCTGCTCTCCTCCCTTCTGCTCTGACTCCTGCAGAGCTGGTTCAAATGCAGTCTGGCAACTGTGGTTAAAACCTGTTCTCTCCACTGCAATTGATCATGTACTGGTATTCAAACTCACAGATTTATTTGTTTACAGAAGACTCTCACTTACGTAGAGAATTCATGAAATGAACAAGAGAGGAGAGATTTGGATGCTTTATATTTGGATGTTTTATATTATGCCTTTCAAAACTCACATTTAATTTTCTGTAACATATATAATAGCATTTTAACTCCTCAGCTGTTGCATTTTGATGTGCTTAGTAAGAATGTTTTCCTGTATTCCATTTACTAGCATATCAATATAGCAATTTAATTAATTCTTAAAATCACAGAAGCATTTAGATTGAAAAGACCTTCAGGATCATTGAGTCTAACTGTAAACCTAACACTGCCAAGTCCACTACATTTTTAGGTGGTCTGAGACGATTTATTTTGGTTTAAATCTTATGGTAACTGTCAGCTTCTTCACCCAAATTAGACCCCATTAGTGAAAGCTGTCCTTTCTTGTTCAGTGTTCTGTCCATCCTCAGTAGCAAGAGAAGGAGCACCTGGCCTGTGGCCAGGCCTCTCCTGCTTGTAGCAGTGCCAATGAGCTGTACCAGTCACTGTGCACAGACACAGCTGCAGAGGCAAAGGTGCACTCTGCATTTGAGATTTCAAGATAAGCCCGGGCATGCAGACAGGATTTTTCTTATTTGTTTTTACAGCTGGCTATTTAATCACAGATGTTCTTCTTGGACAAAGGAAGCCTTATTAAGAAACAAAATAAAAGGCAATTTTCAGGATTTCACAGGTGTAATTTTACTGTATGCTAGACATTGGATTTAACTCCAGCAACATGCAATGTAGCTGCCTCCCAGTTGTTTCAGTACAACCACTTAATCTAAAGCTTTGGGTTTTGTTTTAATGACACAACGTCATGGTTATCTACAATGTATGTCATTCTAGCATAGAACAATCCAAAATAACACTTTCCCTAATTATACAACACTTCAGTAATAAATTAATAAATTTTGTCCTTTGTAGTAAGGACAAACACAGAGTTGTTTGTGTAGAGTGACACTGAGCAACCTTACATGACTGATGTGAGGGGTGAGGACACTTGCAGGACTCCAGCCATAAGGTTTGTTGCATGAGATGACACTGATGACACATCTTAACAAATAACTCACCATCTCCTATAGCTTCCACATAAACTGAGGTCTTCCACATTTTCCCATACTAGTGACAGTGAGGTAAAAATAACTCCCTGACCTCCAGAGTGTAATGTGACACACCAGGTTTAGTTTCCTTTATCCTCCTACCTAAGCTCTAACAGTAAAGCCCAAGTGTTTGCTCTCACTTCAGTCTTCCAGACTCATGTAAAAGTAGAGATACCAATGTCATCAGTGTCACCAATAAGCGATCATGTGTCATTAAATCAATGTTACTGGTATTCGGAATGTTCATAGCCTGTGGGATTTCAAATGAGAAAAAACAGTACTAAAAAACATAGCAGTAAACTTGGACAAAAGTAAATACTTTCTCCTGGAACTAAAGTATATCTGTTAAGTCTCTGAAGCACAGCTTTCAGTGTTTTCAAAAGTTTGATTTATGGCACTTCACAGTACGTGACTGGGAATCTGAAAAGGCTTTTCATAGTTCTGGGGATCTTGCATAACTTGAGAAACTCTTGGTAGCTCTTAATTAGTCCACTATGTTTTGCTCCGTGGGACACTGTACACACCAAGTAATCAAGAGACAAGTGGGGAACAAAGGAGCAAAGTGCAAAACACTCACAAATAGCCTGCTGAGAAATCATTTCCGAAAAGTTAGCAAAGTCAACCATAATTTTTATTTCAGGGTTGGATGCCTTCTAATAATAGCAAAGAATGGATTTGAAATTGGAACAACTATGTTGGCAGACAAAAGACTAATAAACCCATTAATAGGGCTATCCTATTTACTGCAAAGCCAAATGGACTGGCAATAAATCCCTACTCTTAAAGATTATTTTAGCATTAAGATATTTTACATCTCAGTTCTTAAGGTGCACTTTTAAATAGTGAGACATTCTGAAAATCTTGCTCATGAACATGGAGTCTTGGGCAAGAACTTGAGCGAAAACTTCCAAGGTATTCTAATATTATATTTGTGAAACAAGGTGGTTTTCTTTCTTTTACAGGGCATGCTAATTAGATCTTGTCATTCTTACCACAAGTACACTAGTCTGTTCCCCTTAGAGGCAAAAGAATGAGATCAACATGCATTGACATACTTGATTAGTACACACTGTGTAGAATCTATATAGAAAGGTCTTTGAGATTATTTTTTGGAAAACTTTACTTTTAAAGGCATCCTAAATTTGGATAAAATACAACTACAGAATCCCCCAGAAGTCTGAAAGTTTAGGGAATAAAGGCTGTCCTTACTTTTGTTCATCCAACAACTGTTCCTACACTGTAAAGTATTGCATTATTTTAAGTTCTCTAAATAAAATAGCAGAGAATTTTAATTAAAGGTCTGAGTTTATTTGTATTGTACAAACATTTCACGGTAATTCAGTAATTAAGAGAAAAGTAACAGGAGTGCACTAAAAACAAAGATGGAAGAGTGGGATCAGCACTGATGGGTTTGTACTGTAATATGCTGCATTCAAAGTGGCTCTGCTAAGGAACATCTGTCTGTATTTAAATGGCAAAGTTTGGACTCAGCATGATAATACAAACAAAATGATGACATTGGCTTCAGCCTCTAGTAACCTGCTGCTTGCAAACACAGTGTCAATGTAACTACTGCTGAGTATGATCAGGAACTCAGAACACTCCTGCTTTTAATCAGAGAGAGAGAGAGACAGGTACCACAAGTATATCAACAAAGGACTGACAATAATACAGGGGAATCTATAACAGAGAGGAACTTTACTGTTTTGAAGAAAGTCTGAGCAGTTGTATTAGAAGGCCAGAATTACTTAAGATAAAAGAACAACCCAACCCAACAGATGTCTTTAAAACTGTCTCATCCAGAAGAAATTTATTTAAATGCTGTTGAACTCTGTTACAAACATTATAACTAAGGACTTCATATTCTTCAATCATAGTACCCACATGCTAATTTGGGACCTGAAACAAGAAAGAAAAAAATATTTATCCTTAAGTTGCTATTTTTTACAGCTACAAGTTTGTTTTTATACATAATCACTTTTAATAGCCTTCCAATTAGACATGGACAAAGAGCATTATCTTTAAAAATCCCTGCAGTGTTATAAGAATTGTGAAACAATGATTCTAACTCCCATGTTATTTTCCAAGAAAACAAAGACTGTGATTCATTCACTCTTATTAATAAATAGCCAGATGCTCATGAAGTTAATTCAACAAAGATAAGACAATTTGTATAATCAAAGGGTAGAGTCTCAAAGCTGAATGATTTAGTTGTCTAAAGCATTAAGTCAAACCATCTGTTTTAAAACAAGTACATGTACAAGGGACTATTTTTTCCAAATAAACTCCCAAAATTGACTGGGGAAAACTTTACATATTGCACATTCTCCTTTTAATAGAGATTACATGAGCAAGAGAAATGTAAAATTAAAATACAAAGTTTGCGACATTAATCAAAATAGTGATAAAAAAGTCCTAGAGACCTTTAAAGTTTACCTGAAGATGGAGATATTTTTGCTGGTCTTTTGGTTTGTTTTTTTTTTGCCCTCCTAGCAAAGTTAACATTTGAAAACTGGTCCATGTTTTAGAAGATATCTATTCCCACTTCTGCTTTGCACTGAACAAAAACAGCTTGCAATAATATGCAACAAAGTTATGTGCAAGCAAATAATAAATTTTTATGAGAATAGATAAGGCAGTGAAAAGAAATAGGTACCTGAAAGGCAACAGAACTAGATAGGACAAATAAAATTAAAAGATGGGATGTCAAAGCTTATTTTACAGTCTGTTTTAAAAAACTTCAGTACAGAGAAGCTACGTTTTCCATAAAAGAAGGACTAATATTAATCTTCAGAGTATTAAACAAATGCAGTTGGACAAGACAGAGACATCTCACAGTTTCTGTTCCTTAAAGGGATATTTTCTACCACCTCAGCCTCTGCTTCTGGCTTACTCCATGTTTGTACTTCCGTGATTTTGATAGTAAAAACCCTACCTTCATAAAAGTACTGACAGCTTAGTGAGTTTACAGAGAGAGCTGGGCAAGTGCCAGCACCAGTCAAATGCTGAAGGCCACTGGAGTAGGAGGAGACATGCAGCTAGGAGCAGGGGAAGGTAAATACAGAAGCCTAAATTTAGACCTTTTCCTTTAAATGCACAGCACTTTGGTGTTTATAGTCACTTTCATCTGTAAATCAGACTTACCCTGCTTAAACCAGCTACTGAAGAAATTTGTGTGATAGAAAGATGAAGGTAAAAAGAAAGGGTAAATGATCAGTGAATTTGTTTTTGTAAACAAAGTCACTCAGCTTTAACCAAAGAAAAGAAACAGGTGCACTTACATTTCTTTTTTAACTGATTCTGTTTCCTGAAATACATGGTTGATATTGTGTTTGATTTTTTAAATCATTAAGGTTGAAAAACTAACCAAAAAATAATGTCTGCTTTTAAGTACTTAATAAAATTGTCATTTGCTGGGACCTGGCTAAACTCCCAGATTTACTGTCCTGAGTAATTTCATGACCCTTGTGAATAACTCTGTCCACAGAATATACATTTCAACATCAGAGTAGTCCCAGGAGTCACTCTGTATGGTAGAATTTCAAAAGGAGCCAGCATAAACCATCAAGCACATGGCTGGAAGCAATATTTCCACCATAAGCTCCAATGAGTACTACTTACATTTACACAGCACCCCTTCAGTGCTGACCCTTAAGGAGCTCAGGACACGCTCATTCTTCCATTGATTAAGTGCATGAGCAAAACATTCTTGGAGGACTTATGCTGTAAGAATATGCTTAAACTCACCAGAATAAACTTGTGAACAAGCACAATGCTGATGTATAAGGCTCCAAATTCACTCAGATTTAATAGCAATTTTTACTTTGGTTTTGTTTCATGTTCTAAAACCATTTAATGAATATTGTGTGGATTTGGTTTCCCATAATCTGATGCTATTTCAATTTGGTTTGTTCAGGGGTATTTAATTGGTTTATTCTTCAAGCTTTTTGAGTTGAATTAAATTTTCTAAGAGGCATCTAGTGACAATATTAGTCAGACACAAAAAAGCAGATAGGGCAAAACTTAACCAAAACTCAGTCTGACTTTGTTCTCATTAGCTGAAGGAGATAAGATCTTAACTTGATTAAATTAGTATCAGATAAAACCCTAGAAACCAAATGTTTTTTAGCTGTTTTTTGTCTGCTAGCACTTAGAGAATACACACTCCTGTATAAACATAACTTACCAGTGGCCATTTATGGAGCATCAGGGATGAGGCACGAAATTTATGTAATCTGCAACAAGAGAAGAAATAATGGAGTCCAGAGTTACATTTTGCTTCCATAGTAAAATGGGTAAAGTAATTTACAAAATGAGAACCTTACCAAATTGAACAAAAATATCTATCTGGATGATTATTCTGAGGTTTGCTTCTGCTCACATGCAAACATTTCAGAAACATTGTCTAGCCTTATGATGCTGTCCTAACTTGGATCTCTCATACCAACCTCTACAGAGTTGTAAGTTCTCATAATTGGTGAACTTCTATTTTTGAAACCCTCAAATGGGCACTTTTTCAAAGTTCTAAAGTAAAATGTCATTCTCTATACTTCCAGTATATGCCTAATAATTTGTTTCCTATGCCTTGTCAGTTCTCATCTATTTCTCATTTCTAAAGGCAATTTTATAATTAATATAATTTATAACTTAGTTGACATTTTATAAGTCCATTTTTTTGAGGAGTGAATGCTGTCTTACAATAGATTCAATCATGGGAACGCTTAAAATGCAGTCTAGCAACAACTGAAATCAGCTCTATCTTTTACATTCACACTCAATCCACCTTTTGATTAACGTGTGAGACGACTGCTGCAAATACCCATCTACCCAAAAATCCTGCACTACAGAACACAGGGCACTACATTTGTAGAATCACTAAGCACTATTACCATCAAATGATTGCTTTCTGGTTCGTATTATCTTTGTAACAACAATTGGTTTCATATTGTAAGGATTTGATTATATTCTGGAGATGTCATCTATGTTTTTATCTTCTGTAAGTGCTGTGTAAGTG
This sequence comes from Lonchura striata, assembly GCF_050655825.1. NCBI lineage: Eukaryota > Metazoa > Chordata > Aves > Passeriformes > Estrildidae > Lonchura > Lonchura striata. The sequence continues at coordinate 16,590,077 of NC_140713.1, read as the reverse complement.
GCTTAAAAACAAAGAAGTAACCTATCAGAGCTGTTAAGATCCCAGAAGGCAGCAGACTGGTTTTGTTTGCTGCTTCGCAACACTGTCAGCAGCTTTAGCAGGTAATAGATTTAGAATAGTTTGTATTTGACAAAAGCCAAACAAAGAGTTGAGACAAACATAATTAAAGACCTGAGAAGATCAGGCTCCTGCAAATGGGAGTTTGTTTTGCTATGGTGCTTTATGGTTTAGAAATAAAGTCTAATAATATTATCTTCTTTGTGTGCACTTAAAAAGCCAACTTTTAATACCCCCCCTCCCCCTTCCTAATTCATTTATATCCAAACACAGTGTAATGAATATCTGGAGATATAGATGAGTGCAGCAGTTGCTTGGTAGCCTGGTTGTCTCTGTGACAACGAAGGAAAACAACTCCTTGATGAAACTCAAAAACTTTTGAGAGAAGAAGCAGAATGGAAATCAGAAATGTAAGCCTTGTGGCAATAAAATTGGACTCCACTATTGCATTTACTAGCACATTCATGCATATTACAGTACACAGTTTTCCTTTCCCTCTTCTTTTACAGCCTTATAATTTTTATTTGCCCCCAAGATTTTTACTCTCTTGAAAAACTTCATGTCTTACTTATATGTGTCAGATGGTAGATAACAACTGTGGATCAGGGAAGGGAGGAGTAATTAAATTATTTAGAGTGAGACTACCCTGTCTCCTGAGCCCTGTTGTCTTTCCAGGCACTGACCATCCCTTTGCCTTGCAGGGAGCAGCAAACAGGTAACAACAGAACATGAAGAGGGGGCTGTGGCCTGGGGTTTACTGGCTTGGACAGGGTAAAACTATTAATCTGCTGGTGGAAGACAAAAAAGCTTTCATTACACCCCAGATAAATCTGCTGAATGGCCAGTTCCTTGCTAATCAGGCACTGTGGGTCACTTTATCATCATCCTGAGAAGCCCATTACTATTTTAACAAAGCCAAATTTTGGGTGTAGCTATGTGGAACACACCGGTGGTAGCGTTTTATTTTCATTTCCATATCCACTATGACTGGCGCATAGGACCTATGCAGTAGAAACCCAAAGTATCATCAGATTTTAGGGTTCCCACCCTCTCAGCCCCCTCAGCCTCCGGCGTGAGGGTCTCTCAGGAGGTGTAGCTCATGCGGCTGTAACTTCGTGCAGCGTCCGCCGGGGCTCCGCGTCCCCGAGGCCCTCAGGGGCCCCCGGCCGGGCTGGCAGCGGCGCCGTGCCGTACCGTCAGCGCTAGGGCTCCTCTCCATCCTGCCCCCGCGGGGAGCCGGGAGGCTGGTCCCCCGCTCCGGCGGCGGCGGGGGAGGCGGTGGCGGCTCTCCTCAGCCGCCGGTACCGGAGGGGCTGACGCGCACCCCGCGGGGCGGGGGGCAGCTCCGGCCCGGCGAACACTTCCCTGCGCACCAGCGGGTGCCGGGGGGTCCCGCGCAACCCCTGCGGAGCCGGCGGGCCCCTCGCGGCTTCTCCCTCGGGCAGACCGCGCGGAAGGTAGCGGATTTCTGCCGCGGAAGGGCGAGGAGGCGGTGACGGAGGCGGTGATGCCGGGCCGGCGCGGCGGGGAGGCGGCGACGGCGATGCCGGCGCGGGGGGGCGGGGTTGAGGGGCCGCCATCGCGTCTCGGGTGGCAACGGGCGGCAGCATCCCGAGGCGGCTCCGCGGGAGCGGAGGTAACGCGGTACGGCCGGCGCAGCCCGGGGGGGGGTTTCGGCTTCCTTCCCCGCTTTCCTTCGGCTCCCTGCACCTAGAGGGAAGGCGGGCAGGGAGCGGCCTCGGTGCAGAGGCTGCGGCGGCAGCAACTTGCCCTGCGGAGCATCTGGGGCGGCGGCTTTGGCGACCCGCGCTGCCGCAAGCGTGCGGTGGAAGATTAACGCCGTGTGCTTTTCTGTATTGTCTTTAAAGGGCGCCCCGGCTCTGACAGCCCCCGCCCGAGGCGGCTGCCTCCAGCTACTTCCTTGGCGGGGCGGTGTGAGCCTCGCTTATTCCGTGAGGAGAAGGAGGGTCACCGCCGCCCGCGGGGAGCGGAGCGGGCTGCGGGAGCGGCGGTGCCACCGTGGCCGCGCCCCTCGTGCGGCGGGACCCCGCGGCGCCCAGGCCGGCGGCCGCAGCCCCCCGGGCGCCTCATGGCGACCCGAGGGTGGCTTTGTGAAGCCACGTGTTCCTCCCGTGTGGAGGGTGCGGACCGTTCCTGTGCGGGTCATTCCCGTGCGGATCGTTCCTGCCCGCGGGCTGTGGCCGGGCACTGAAGGGGGCTCAGCGAGACCCTCGGGCCAGCGCACCTGTCTCGCTGGTCTGCTTTAGTAGTGATTTGATTGGTTTATGTGTTTTTAAATTAAGCGTATTATCTCCGATGTGATCAGGTGCAGCTGTAAGTGCCGCCTGAAGAGTACACATGGGTGTAGCATGTGCCATTTTAGCATTAATTTTCCTCCTTTGAAGAGGCTTCTGCTTTTCTTCCTCAGCATGAAAAATAAGATGATGAACTTTATGATTGTTGCTTCTGTCTTTACCTGTATACGTTTCACCAGATGTTCCTCTCACTGCAGCAACTCTGTGTGCTCCCAGCCTAAATCAAGACTGATCAAAGTCCCTGTTGTGAGCTTACTTCTATTTTTTAACTTGGAAATATGAAAATAACTAAAAATACAAAAAATATGAAAATGTTACTTACGACCATACTGATAAACTATTAAGTGAAGAAACGGTCATAGTTCTTTCATACTTTTTTTTCCATACTTCTCTTTCATACTTTTTTACATAATAAATGTACCTTGTCCTTTTTTTTTTTAACAGATGTTACAACCAATTCTATCTGATCAAAATGTTGTTGGTAGGATTTATTTTATGTTGTGCTAAAGATGGTGTATTTGTATGTGCAAACACAAAAGACTTGGTTGAGCAGATTAGATCTTTACAGTGGGAATTGCTTTTTTTTGCGCGGGGTTCCTGTCTGTTAAGCATATATATGGCAAGGCAATGATTCTTCTCTCATTAGAAAAACATATCCTAGACAAAATCTAAACCTTTCCTATGTAAATGTTCAAACTATGAGGTTCCTAAATATATACATTACAATGAATAAGCATTTCTGGACTTTGACCTGTTGGTGCTTAACTCCCTGAAGTGATGCTGTTTGCTTGTATAGAGCAATCTTAAATATTGCTCATAGCGCCAGTCGTGTTCAGAAATAGGAGTTCACACACACATCTGGTGTTTGTGAACAGCCAAAATGTGTATGTAAAGCTGTGCTGCTACAGTGAGAGTTGTTTTATGCAATCAAGAGCTAAGGAAGACAGAAGCAAGAGCATCAGAGACCTTTGCTAATGAGCAAGTATCGTATAAAAGCACAGCAAACACAGCTTTTAGCAGTTTGGTACTTCACCTTGGTCATTAAATAACTTGTAGGTTCATCCCAGGTCGAACAACTGACTCAGTGGGAGAAAGAGGATCTTGGCAGATGGTTCCTTTTTCCCTCCCGTTAAAGGAGGGCCGCCCTGTAATGCAGTGTTAGTACATTGCTAATTGCATGTTAACCTTCATCAGCTCCTCTGGTACCTAGCTGCAGTGTGATAGGCCTTACCAGAAGATACATTTTTACTGAAACACTGAAGTGAAGTTTCAGGTCACTCGGTCCTGGTTTCATATCATAGCTTTCTATACCAACAGCAGAATAATTTCAGTTAAAAAAAAAAAAAATCTACATATATCAGCAAAAAGATTCCTCACAGCTGCAGTGATCAGCAAAAAAAAAAAAAAAAAAAAAGAGTTGAAGACGATGTGTTGCACAAGGGTGAGCGATGAGGAAATCCACGTGTTGGTTAGCTTGTGTGGAGGCAGAAAGAACCCTGCATTAGCCATAGCACTCCTGTGGTCAGGTTTGGCAGCGTTAGAGATTGTTCTGAAAGTATTTTTAGCTCCAGTATATTAGGGTTATTGTATTTTAGAAAATGTATACTATTTGTCTCTGGTTCTCCTCCTCCAAGCCTCTTTTCTGTTTCCACTGAAATAATGATCTCATGACAGAATCATGGATTTTAATATATGGGTTTTTTTCTCTGACATAGCTTCAGTTTTCTCTAGTCTCTGCTTTCCCTCTTTCTTGATAAGTTTTTCCAGTTGGCCAAAGCTGCAGATTCTGATTCCACTTAAGATTAAGTGGAGTACTTGAGAGAAAAAAGCCTGCCAACAGTTTTGATTTTGTCAGAGGTGGTATAATGCATCACATCACTTGTCACTCGGGCAAATAAGAAATTCCTGCCCTGATGGCTTTAAAAGGCATATAAAACAAACAAGACTAGGGAAGAGACTGAAGTATCAAATCTTCATTGATCTGCTGTACACACCTTCAAGCAAATACTAGTTGTTGGCAGATACCCAAAGCTGGGAATAACAAAAGCAGGCTCGGAGGGGAAGAAGGAGAATTGGGGGACAAAAGAGTCTAGGTTGAGAGATAGTGTGATTGTTCTTTCTTGGGTGGAGATAGTAGGGCAAGAAGCAGTCAAGGTCATAGCTAACAAAACTGTATAGAACTGCAGTCACATGCTGCTATTTGACGTGACAGAGTTTGTAGTTGCGGGTAATTAAATGCACTTCTGAACTCCAGACCATGAGGTAAATAAATGATGGTTACTCTTTGTTCAAAACTGGCTCTGCGTTAAGACACCGGGTTTGATGTGATTTGAATTATTCAATTGACTTAAATCATCAAAATGCCCGTAGTCCAAGTAATGTGTAAGCTTCTGATACATGTGTGTGCTTTGGAAGGTGTTCAGGAAGAAATGGGAATAATGATTAGGATATGTAAGTAAGAAATCCTAAATCTGTGTAGTTACCACCAAAATGCCAAAATGGTGGTTTACATTCATGATCAGTTCTTAACTTATTTATATAGTTTTGCCATTTTGCTGTAAGGGCTGAAAATGAAGATGGCACGCTCTCAAATGGTAGTTGGATGTCATAATAATAGCTGTAGTATTCTTGTTTTTTCTGCTGACATTTGTTCAGGGTGAATTGCCTTCTAAAAAACATTTGCAACTAGTGTCCTATCCCAAGTTTTTTCATGGAAAAAAATAGTTTGGAGTTGAATTATATTTTTATGGGTCACAAGTGTTCTTTTAAATCCAGTTCTTACAGCCAAATTAGTTATGAAAACATCTGCTTTGTTTATTTTTTCTGCTCTTTTGCAGAGCTTTCTGATTATTGCATCATATCTATAATTGATTAAAAATTATATGCATTTACAGATAATAACTTCCTCTAGCATATCAGACAAATAATCATGTGAATTTATAGAGCACGTGTGTTTTTGAAAACTTTACTACACCACTAACGGAAAGTCAGGTGGTAACTGGTTGCAAATGAATTTGGCACAAGATAGATGGAAGAATAAATAACAAGAGAAACACAACTGGTGTGATCAATTTACTTTGGTTTTCCTTTGCAATTTTGCTGTACTTATCTGTTGAAACTGTGGGGATGCCTCTCTTGTAGTTAATTTTGTTGGAGGTGCCTCATTATAATACTCAAGCTTTTTAGTTCTGAAATGGCAGTGATTAGTGTCTGTGAGTTTAAAAATTTTCTGTTTGATTATAAATGTGGAATTTGATGTCTTCTGATGTATCTGTGATACTAGATGTTAATGTATAAATGATAAAATATATATTTAGTAATTAAGCATCTTTAAAGTGTTTATTTGGAATATTGAACCAGAAGACATCCAGCTAAACAGATTGAGGGTCTAACTTAGCATTATTTAAAAGAACACAGTCTCTAAAGATTCATGAGTTGAAGATGAATGATGTAGTATTTTTCAATTAAAAATTTGTAGTCCATTTCAGTAGAAGTTACTTCTTTAATTGATTGAAAATAATCTTTGTAATTTTCACATTTTCATTCTAGTTCAGGGATGTCAGGTCAGATTCTCTGTGCTTTAGTATACAAGGTGTTTGCTTTATGATAGAGGAGGAGTATTCTCTCCAGAAAGGTGTGCCTACAGGAGTTTGTATGTTGATATGTTACTAGATGTACATTTAGTTTGGGTGACTGCATGTTGACCTTTCAAAATTCCCATATTTAGGTTTTTTGTTGTCTCAGTTGACATGTTTATTGTTACCCCCCAAAAAACACAAAATCCACCCCACACTAGATTAGCTGCTTTATTCTAATTGACCCAGATTTTAATTTTTTTGTTATATTCTATATTAAATAGCTGAAGTGTACACTAAAGGTTGAATCAGGGGCAGGACAAATGAATAGTTATGAAAATAATTCGGGTAGATATGTAGGGCCTGTTTTTTTATGCAACTAATAAGCTAGTGATCTTAAACTTTTGTAAAATAGGTCTAATGGGTCTTATTCAGAATTATCAATGTCTTCTTGAACTGAGAGATTTTATTAGCAGTAACTTGCTTTTGGAAGGCATGGGAGCATTTTCTAGAGACTTCAGAAAAAGGTGGCTCTTTTCCAGTCAGTCAATTCTGAAGCAGAGGAAAAAGTTAATTTCTGTGTCCTTAGGTACTGTTAAATACAACTGCTAATGGAGGAATTTGGATTGCAACTACTGTGGGTTTTTATGTACAGGCTGTACTTTTAGATAACTGAGTACAGAGGCAGTGAGATGGGGATAGAGAGTTCTGGGGAGGGAGCGAAGAGCTGTGGTGTCAGAAGTCAAGGGTTGGGTCAAGGGCGGTGTGGAGTGAGTTCCTCTGCCTGTGGCCCTCAGCAAGAGCCCTCAGTGCATTGATAACACGAGGGCATATTGCTAGATAACCTGTTACTAGATAACTCATAAATTGCCTGTGTAAGCACAGTAATTGGATTGGGATTTTTAGTATTGCAGTACGTCTATGTTCATGCTTAGAACTTCCACCTCGGTCTCGTGGTGCTTCCTTATCTCTGACCTACTTTCTGGCTTTTCTTCTGGTCTTCTCAAGATAGGAGTCCTTTAATTCTGTCCTTCCTACAGTTTTGTTTGTTTTCCTGATGGTAGCAGTTCCTCTTTCATTGAAGGTTATATAGGAATTTGTCTCTTGGTTTGTAGGGGTTGCTGTTTAACTGTGCATGAATTTGACTTCGTGTAAAAAGAACCAAACTTGAAGCAGCAAAAGGAAATATCTTAATTTATATTTGTAAATCATAGGGTAAAAAGGTGGAAAGAAGATTTTGCAGGAAAGTCCTGGGATAATAAAAATGATTTCAGCTGTCTATATTTTGTTTTAGATTGTGATTTGGAATCGTGGAGAATTCACAGTCTTTCTACAATGGCAGAAAGGACAGATTATACAAAATCACAAATTTCACTGGCTGAATACAGCCCCGTCAATAAATCAGAAAGGACAGATACACTTAGAACAAAGGATGGAGACCAAAATACAATGCAACTGAAGAAAGAAATATCTTTAATAAATGGGATAAGCCTTATAGTAGGCAACATGATTGGTTCAGGTATCTTTGTCTCGCCCAAAGGAGTTCTCATCTACAGCAGATCTTACGGATTGTCTTTAATAATTTGGGCAATTGGAGGGATATTTTCAGTCTTTGGAGCTCTCTGCTATGCTGAACTTGGAACCACTATTACAAAGTCAGGAGCCAGCTATGCATATATCTTGGAGTCTTTTGGGAGCTTCATTGCTTTTATTCGTCTGTGGACATCACTCCTGATTGTTGAACCAACTAGTCAGGCAATCATTGCCATCACCTTTGCTAACTACATAATTCAGCCTTTCTTCCCTTCTTGCGACCCTCCGTATGTGGCTTGTCGTCTCATAGCAGCTACTTGTGAATGTAAGTATTTATTGAAATTTACTATGGTAAGTTTTTATCCAGGGTACGTTTTATTAAACATCTTACCCACGCTCACAGTTGGTGCATGCTGGATCTGCAATGGTTTGCATTACAGTGGGGGAAAGAACAATTACAGCACGTGAGAAACTTGAAGGTGTTCAGTCAGTGAATGACCATTTTCTCATTTGGAAGCAGAAACAAGTATTGAGCTCTTCCAAGCTTACTTACGTGGCAAAAATGGGTTAAAAATTGTTTTCCCTTGAGAGAGGTATTTTAAATCAAACCTCGGGATATTCTTAAGACCTATTGCAGAATGGCTCTTATTCTGTAAATTCTAATATACTTTGGTTTGCAATAGTTTCTCAATGGTTACATGCTTCAGTTACTACTCTGGTTTCAAAAAATTATTCATTCAAGATTATTCTTCATACTTGGGATTAACTGTAAGGTCAGTACAACAGTATGTGTGGTAAAGCTGTTTTGAAAAGTGGAAATTTTGCATGCACATAAAATATTGAAGTATTTGTATTCATATAGCCAGCTCTGTTAGTCAATACAGAGGAGCAGCTGCCCACACACTTCAAACTAGGACATCAAGAGAATGAAACTGTATGATTGAATTGTGTGTGTCTTATTTAATTTTAGGTGTTTCCTATTAAAAGTGTTTATAGACATATTTTACATTTCCAGAAAACAGTGAAAACTGTATTTCAGTAAGTCTGTAGGACAGTGCTTTGTGATGTACTGATCCATATCTGTGTGCTCTGGAGCCTGTCACTGTATTGACACGATTTTGTATCAAAAAGCTAGCATGGAACTTGGACTATTTTACTGCCAACAATATGCTGCAAGGATATGTGCTGCTTCTAGCTGGTTCCTTTTTGAGGCATCTGTTGGAAGAGCTCTAATGTTCCTTATTGGAGTTGTCTATAAAGGATAAGAAAAAGGAAATGACAGAGCAGTAGCAGGTACTTTGGATAGTTGACCTCTGTAACTGATTATGATGATTGCAGCTTCCTCTTCCATTCTGGTTATTTTTTTACTGTTATGGAAGCATTAACATCCTGGTTGAGGACCAGATAGGGGGAAAAAATAGTCACAAACTTCTTCCAGGAGATCTGTCAGTTTAATCAGTTCTGTTCCCTCCTTCTTCCAAATGAGTGAAGAGCCTGTAGTGTCATGTTCACATTCCTTAAACAGGTATTGTCCCAAGGTATCTTGGCACAGATTAAGGAGTGTGGGAGAATCTGCTCTTCCATTTAAAGTATCCCCTCACTCTGAGGACAGTTAGCCCTTATAAAAAGGAGCTTGTTAAAAAGCAAGAAATTAAGACAAAGTGATTAAATTAAAATTATATAGTAGGTATAGAAAAACACTGTGATGTCCTCTACATATGCTGCTAATAAAGAGGATTTAGCACCTCTTTTTTAGTAGAGACACATGACAGCGGGATCACTCTCAGGAAGGTGGAACAATTTACTTTACCAGACTGTTTTATGGTTTAAATTCTTGTTCTGCCCTGCTCTGAGTGTCAGTGCTAAGACTCATCCCTGCTCTACAGCTTAATTTAGCTGTTAAAGCTTAGACTTCTCCCCGTCTTGGCATGGCTGATGTTGTTTGTCAGATCCCTAGCTCTGGATATGATTAATCCCTTAATAATGAAGCTGCTGGGAGTGGAAGTCTGCACATTGGTTAGGTACAGATTGCATGTGAGACTGGGTGGGTTTGTTGTGGGGTTTACTTTTAGTTTTGTTTGTTGGGGTTTTTAAATTTTAGTAATAGCAATAATAAAGCTAGTGTGAGAACAGTCTTTTGTGTTATGCAGCATTACTTTGACAATCGTTTTGGCAGTGGGGTGTCATCTGGTGCTACAGAGCTAAACTTGAGAGTTCTCAAAAACTTTAAGTGGCTAAACAATAATTAAGTTGAAGAAAAGAGTATTTTTAGCAAAAGACAGAGAGATGTGGCTTATTCAGAATATTGATAATCTTTCTTTTTTTTCCCTTATAAGGTATCAGAGTATCATTTCATCTCAAGTAGAGACCAAGCCCTAACTCACTAATAATAATTAATCCAAATGAAAGTTGCTTTGAAAAATATGTCTGAAATAAACCCAGCAAGCAAATACTCCAGTCACTAATACTGAAGAGCAGAGTTGTTTTCTTTCCTGAAGGCTCTTTGGGAGCTGCAGCAGTCCTGACTTTTGAAATTTGATATGACTGGATTTTTTTTTTCCCCCTCTTCTTGCCACACTCAGTTGAACCTCATCCAGCTTGTCCAGACTGTGTAACATACCAGTGCTGTACTTATCCGATCATTACCTTTCTTTTGTTATATTTTAAAAGTTATTGCTTTCAATTTGGTAGCTGTGCTAAGATCATTTTTATTTCAATAGCATAATGGTATTCATGGATTATGGGAAAGGAAATAATATCTTTTTATTTAATTTTTATTTACTGCCACCTTCTGAAACAGTCAATTTTATGTTTTACTAATATGCATGTTTAAAAGATGTAGTGCAAAAAAACTTTATGGAGATAAAAAGTACAATAGTAAATAAACACTTTTTATCTAGCTAGAGAGAAAACAGAGATTTGGGAGAAGTACTGCTTCCAATACAGAAATTTCAATTATATAGCGATAATTTGGCTAAGAAAAATATGTACCAAATTATGATTTTGTTAAATAAAGAGTAATGAAGATACTGAATCCTATTTAGTATACAGCCCTTGAGTTCCAGCAAAGGTTGTCTGGCTCTCCACTTCAGAGAAAGGTAATGAATGCAAAAGCAAAATGCTGGGAGTCATGAGAACTGTCTTGGGGAAGTTGATCATGTGAGTAAGTTTGGTCAGCAACTGCAAAATATTTGTGAGATCTGGAAGTCTCAAGTTTCATTGCAATCTTGTGAAATAGGTCTGACTAATTTATTTTGGGATTGAGGACTAAAGATATTCAGAATACTCATTGCTTCCTACCAGTTTGTAAAAATCCAGACTACTGTTGTATTAGTAAGGCACATGCTCATTAGAACCACAGAATGGTTTAGATTGGAAGGGACCTTGAGGATCATCTCATGCCAACTCCCTGCCATGGGCAGGGACACATTCCACTATCACAGGTTGCTCCAAGCCCCATCTAACCTGGCCTTGAACACTTCCAGGAATGGGGCACCCCCAGCTTCTCTGGACAGCCTGTGCCAGTGCTTCATGACCCTCACATGGAAGAATTTCTTGATGACACCTAATCTAATCCAATGTAATCTACCTTCTTTCTGGTTAAAGCCATTACCCCTTGTCCTCTCGCTACATGCCCTTGTAAAATCAGTATGTTCTCTCTTCATAATACAGTTCAGTAGAACTGGAAAATAGCATTGTACTGTACCTGTAACCATACTTGGCATTGCAGCTACTCCATGGATGTTGAACTCATCCTCAACCTAATGAAGCATAAAGAAACCTTTTCATGTAGCAGTTTCTTTAGTTTCAAGGTAGTTGCAGAGTTCAGTTGATGAGGGGTGACATTAGGAAAATGGGCATGTAGTTAGAGAACAGGAAAGTATTTCCTTCTGTCTGTTGAAACAGTGTTTAAAGCATCTGTTTCCTGCTGGTGTGTTGAAACCAGTGTGTTTTCAGTACCTGTGTATTTGGCTTAGTTTGACCTAACTATTAGTATAACAAGTAAGTGCATATTTAGATGACAATTAAAAGCTTTGAAAAGTGAGTTAAACTGACCATTGTTCAAATAGTCTTTTAATTTTTCTTTTTTTCTTCCTTTTCTAGGTCTTTTGACATTTATAAATTGTGCCTATGTAAAGTGGGGCACACGTGTGCAGGATATATTTACTTATGCTAAAGTTGCTGCTCTTATTGCTATCATCATTGCTGGACTTGTTCAAATATGCCAGGGTAAGCTTGTAAAATTGAAGCAAAGGTTTGTGCTTATCAATTAAATTGAGTGATCTAAAGACTGTAAGCTACCTCTATATATTTTATGGAATGCCTCAGTGAAAAAAGTATAATACAGCCACCTTGAAAATACCAGTAATACTAATGCTAGGCATTATCATGATACTGTGTCATAAGATATCCATCTTATCTCAGTTGACTTTGAACATGGTAAAAGAAGATAATTGACTGTTCAGCAATGTTGTGTTATTTACAGCCTGCAGTACAGAATTAAAAAGGAAGTGAAAACAGCAATACACAGAGACAGCAAAATACCGTGAGAGTGATGAAAGTTACAAATTTCTCTAAGGAACATCTCTACAGTGAGATAAATTGAATTTATTTTACAAAAGGAATCTGTGGCCTGAAAGTGTCTGAACTTAAGGCACAAATGTGCTAAGAATATGTAGGTATATAAAACAGCTCTGTTTTTGCTCAAAGCCTGAGTTCTGTTATAGCTGTTGACAATTAGAAGTGTGTATGCTGGGCATTATGTCTTCAAGTTAAGAGAAATTCTGAACTTAGTTTTGTTCTTAGCCCTTTCTTTGGAAAGAATTTGTTGGTGTGTTAGCTTAAGAAAACTATCCTGTGTTCAAAGCTACCACAAAGGGCTGTCTTTCCCTGGCAATCTATCAATTTATGTGCTTTGTTCTTAACTGGTTATTGTTGAAAGTTCATGAGCAAGATAATTACTGTGAACCAATCAAGAATATGCATATGTGAGCACCAGGTTTAGTCCTTAACACATCTGCCCGTCCCTTGTTTTGTAGATACCAAGCTTGTTCACATATAATTTCGTTGACATTGTCTCCATTTTCTGTTCCTAACTCAGCAGTTACTCACCTGTGCCAAAGGAGTAGCAATGTTTGATTTGGATAAAAAGTAGAAAAGAGAAATAAGATATTTTAGAGGCTTCAAATATTACAGTTTTAATGGAGTCTAAACACTTCAGGATGCATAATATAGGGCATGTTTTGGAGTTACACAATAACTTGCCTTTCTGTTTTTGGTGGTTCTGTGTGTGTTTATGTATATAGAGTCTGAATATTAAACTATGATTGATGAACTTGTCTTGGCTTGCTTACAGTCAAAAGATTGCACAAGTTTTCATAAATACTGGTCCAAAAAACACACACTTTTAGCTTGGGAAAATTTTATCTTATCAGGAATACTTTATTCTTTTTAAATTTTTCTCAGTTTTCTATTATTAGTAGCAAAACCTTAAACATCCCTGTAAGTGTTTGTGTGGGGTTCTCTTGTCATAGTTATCTAAGTAACTTGTAATCTTTGTTTTCTGCATAGGTAAAATGTTTGAAAATTTAAAAGGATATAGAAGAATAGAGTGGGTTATTTTATATATATATTTTATAAACCCCCACATTTAACCTGAGTACTGTCATTGCCAATTGTTTATAGCTTAGTCTGAACTTAATGTTCCTGAACTTCTTGTGCTACTGTGGACAAACCAGGTGTTTAACTGTAGAACAATATCATACACAGCGAATAATTTTTAGTAGTTTTAAATGCCATGCTTATTCTCATGGCTAAAACATGAAGTAGTTTGGAAAAAATGTCTTAATAAGCAGATTTGAAGGAATTAGGGTTTCTGAGGTGTATTTGTAATTGCGTGGCACGTGGAAAAATATTACTTACTGTATAGTATTATCCTGTCCTTCATTGCATCTTTTCCACACAGGACACACAGGACACTTTAAGAACTCTTTTGAGGGATCCTCTTCTGATATTGGAGAAATCTCCCTTGCCTTATATTCTGCCTTGTTTTCTTACTCTGGCTGGGATACACTCAATTATGTAACAGAAGAAATCAAAAACCCAGAAAGGTAAATGATTTGAGCTTTCTAGATGTGGATGGTTCCCAAGTTGCTGGGTTTGTGGCTGTTATTCACTAATAATTTCAGAGCTTATGCAGAAATTAGTAGAACTGCTCTACTGGTGAGGCTGTGGGTGGCCACTAGCAGAGATTCACTAAACTCCATTTAAAGTTAAAAAGAAATTAAAACATAAGAACAATTAAGTGTAGATGATGGCAGGACGCTGTATTCAGTGCTAGATAAGCTCTCGGTTCCAGATGTTGTTACAATTTATTATAATAGGTGTCATTGTTGCATTGGTACCTAAATGTTGTTTGTGTTTACTGTGCAGTCATTCTGATTTCGTATTTAAGAATATTAATATTTTCCATGAAAGTGTGACTGGCTATTCTTGCCCAATTGTGAATCTGTAAGCAGACACTTTTATGTTAGAATAGAATCCCCTTTGATAATTTTTGCATCCTGTTACAATTAACAGCTTAGATTGCTGTAACTGAATGATGAAGAATAATGAGAAATTTTTTTTTAGTTCTCCAGACTGATTTTGACTTTTGCAGTTTATTCCCTTCTGTGTTGGATGTTGAATATTATACTGGGCATTTATCTAACCAGGAAAGCTCTCTATTAAAATAGTGGATAAGTACTTTTAAAACAACCTAGCTATTTTTAGTTAGATTGAATTCCAGATTGACAGTTTGGTTGTTTATATCCTCTTGCAAAGATTTGATACACATATTCAGAAGACACACATTTTGTATTTTCATCAGTCATTTGGTCCTTCAAATTGCGGCCTTTTTCTGCTGAAAAGCTTCTTTTTTGAGTATTGTTGCAGTGCCTTTTCTTTTTAAAGTTAGTGTAGTGTTCTCTGTTATCAGTTTGATAGCTCTTCTATTAAATGCATTGTTTTGAAAAAACAACTTTTTTCAAAGGATATTTAACTGATGAAAATTTCTTCACAGTCGTTTGCTGATAGGCATCAGTGCCTAATACAAGCTTCATTCTTGGTGGAATGGTAGCTGGTAAAGTGAACTTCAAGTTCTGCATTGACAGTTCTTGGGAATAATGAAGTATTCCAGACTTCTACAAAATTACTACAAGAATTACATATTTTTTGTGTTCACTTGATTGACAGTGCCTTCATGCTTGTCCACCCAAAAGCTGCAATCCACAAACTATGTTTGACATCATCCCTTGGCTTTAATCTTGGATGATGCAAAGTCTTTAAAATGCTATTTCAGATTTTCGTTATGTTGTGTAATATTTCTGAATTAAATTCACAGTTTTCTGCTTCTTTTTCTTCTCTGTGCTGGGATTCACGGGTCTATTACTATGAGTGTGCAACCTGAAAGAGGAGTCAGAACTCCCAGTTACTAATTTACTGATTTATATGGAGGATTGTGGAGTATGTTTGTTTTTCCGCTTCCATGGCAGCAGACAGAAACAGCTGGACTTCTGCAGCTCAGGAAGTTTTTGAGGAAAGTTTCAGTCAGACTGATCATTTTTATGCTTTGGAGTTTTGTTTTTTCCAGGATTTTTGTTGTTGTTATTGGAAACAATGTTCATGGCAAATGCACATCAGTGTCACCCTGCTGTGTTTGTATTCAAACTGGGCAAATGTGAGAGTAACGCTCTCAATTCTGCTTCCCCTTTTGAAACGTTTGAATATTCCTGTGAGGTTTGAGGAATGAATAAGACTGAGAAAAGCCAAAGCCTGACATTAAAAATCTATTTCTGCTCTGTAGTTTGTTTCTGTGGAGCTGCACACTCAGGGCTGTGAGTTTATCTCACAGTTAGCTCTTACCTGCTCACATCTAAAGGTTAGCAGTTTCCTGTTCCTCTTGTTTTTGTAAAGCGTTCTGGACCTGTGTTTGCTATTTAAGATACACCATGTGCTGGGGCTCGTGGCTGTTCAGCAATTTTGGATCTGCATCTCTGTTGTGCAGCCCACTTAGTTTGTTCTCTGCAGTGATTAGTGCAGATGAGAAGAGCAGGAGTTTGGTTTAATAAATCTCCCTGCATCAGTTCCAGAAGTAAGTGCTGAAAGGACAGCCCCATTCCCCAGGGAGAATGAATGCAGTACCTCAGAGCTCTGCCTCTTCGGGTTCTAAATGTGATAATTAACATGGACATTAGGAAATAATTTAAAGCATGCAAGTTTGAAGGCTGTTACTACAGATCTGGAAACCTTGAAGTTAGAGTGTTTGAAGAGCAGTCATTCTGATTCATTCAGAGAATCCCTTTTTACACATAATTTAGGTTTTAAGTTACTATAAAAACCATATTTTTTCCAGTCTTCTATATTAGAATTTCTAGTTATAAAAGCAAATAAACTCTGATTCCAGAGATAACTTTTGGGAGATCTTTATGCTAGCTTCATTACTTTTCTGTGTATTGTAAATGATACAAACAAAAAACTTCAATCTGTTACTAATGTAATTTGTCTTTTTCTGCAGTTGTGAGTTGTGGAGTTTTGGTTTTTTTTTTTTTTGTCTTACAGGAACTTGCCCCTGGCTATTGCAGTGTCTATGCCAATTGTGACTATTATCTATATTATGACCAATATAGCTTATTATACTGTGCTGGATGTTGATGCTGTTCTCTCTAGTGATGCTGTGGCAGTGGTAAGTTGACCAAGTGTTACAAATGAATGTTTGAGATTGCTTAAAAAATGATTGGTAAGGGTATGAGCAAAATCCAGATACTCTGGGTGGTGGAAGAGAGTTTTATCCTCAGTGGAATCTTTAAAGAAGACTTAGAGCATTGTATTCAGTGGATAAAAGAAGAAAAGAGGTGAGAATTAAGCTATTCAAAAAAATACGATGAAAATGAGGCACTTTAATCTGCTCGGATATTCTGCATGTGATACAAGATACAGATTGCTTATTGCCCTTTATGCAGTTGGTGAAAGTTGCTGTAGGCTGAAAATTACATAGATGAATTTTTAAAGAAATGTGGTTGTAATATTACTGCATTTTAGAGTCTCTGGTGCAATCAAGCAGCAGTTACATTTGAGCCTTCTTGTTGCTATTTTGGGAAGAAGTGGTTTTCTCCTATAAAGTGAAGAGGCTTTGAACTGTAAAGGGGTGAAGCTTATTCCGGTTTCAGAAGGTCAAAATATTCTGAGTAAAAGAAGTATGAATGTATCTTTCCAGATCACATTGTGGGCTGTTTTTCTTGGTGGCTGTGAGGCAAAAGAAATCATACCAAGTGATTATATGGGAAAAGAAGTGATAAAACATTCTCCTTTTACAACACAATTGGCTTCATGTGTTGTAGTCCCAGTGTTGGGGCTAAGAAACTGATTTTTAAAGATTTTTGTTGAAGTAATTTAAGTGATACAGCAACAATGAGCTTAAAAGTTCTGCAAATGCTCTTCAGATAGTTACTGATCATGTCAAACTCACTTTTTCAATGATTCCTGTCAGAGTTTCATAGTTGACTGCTGTTTTACCTTCTTATGGAAACCATCACAACCTTTGCTATTAAGTTTTATGCAAATGAAAATTACTCTGTAGCGCAAACACAAATAAAGAAGAGCAGACATTTTATCTCATCTTTAACTGTTACTGAATAACCTTTTTTTATGTTGTTTGAGACTACTGTTGTGTTTTTCTGTCTGTGAGAATGGCAGCTGGCTCCACAAGTACTTTCTGGGCTGTTTTGTCTCCTGACAGGAAACATACAGTGCACAGCTTGGTACCTGCTTCCTGTGTTTGGTCATGTCTGTGGGTCTTGATTGAGTTCCTACAATAGGGGATACTTGGCAGCTTACTTCTTTTACTTGGAAGAGCTAAAACTGGTTGAAGCAAACAGTTGGTTTTCATGCATAACCAGCTGTAATCTTTCTTGGAGCTGTACAACTTTGTCAGCAAACAGGGGATAAAGAGGATGACTTAGTTGCATCTTTGAATAGCATCCTGTGAGTCCAGTGTAGATCCATCAGTTCACTCTGGTGCTCTTGTATTCTAGAGCAGGCTTGCTTTGCTTTGCCATGCTTCCTCAATGAACTGGAATGTGGGAGGCTGTGTGTTTTAGCTGTTTTATTTTTATTTGGTGTAGTTTAATAAATGTTGAGAATCTTTTTTTCTAACTGAATTCAGACAGAAGTGTTTAAGTTCTTTTAGACTTTTGGTATTACTTCTCTTTCTTCATTGGCTTCACTAGCTTCTTTTCTGAAAAGGAAAATCTGCTTGTCCTTAGCCATCAGTGTCATGTTCATCTTCTTTGCTTGCACAGGCACTTCCCAGTAAGGTTTCTTGGGATGAAGAGCACATTCCATACCTTAAAACTGAAGAACTCTTCATTAGGGGCAGGCAGTTGCTTTTAGAGGGTGAGGTCAGTAAGTTATTTGCCTTCTTTCTTGGATCTAGCTGTAATTCACTGCGAGTGCAACACTCCCAATGGCAGCTACAAGGAAGTTCTCTGGCTTTGGAGTCCAAGCTGAAAAGCTGAGTTAAACTTGAGAGTGCTATATTATATTTTCAGTATGAGATGGGTAAGAGACTTGGGAAACACTGAACCCTTGTTCTACAGCTAGCTATTAGAGATGCTAAGAAGAGGATAAACACCTAAGAAGGCTTAGATCAAATATCTTCAGCACCTCCATGAAAATATAAATTGAACTATTTTACTATTGGAGCTGACATGGGAAATTTTGATGTGGGCTGTACAGAAGAGACATCTTACATGCAAGTAGGAATGCAGTGTATTAATGCAGCAGAGTAGTGCTGGTTCTCTTGCCATAGAATTGTATTTGGTGACCTAAAAATGAAGTGGAAATTTTATGCTGGACTTCTTACTGCATTGGTACTTTTTTCTCCCTGTAAAGGTGTTGCCAGTAATACAAGATAATTATGTCTGTTTGAGTAGAATTAATCAACATAATGGTAATTGAAATGAGAATTACAAGAGACACATTTTGCACCTTTACAGTTTTCTGGGTTTGGTTGATGGGCACTCTTTCTTTCTTTTAATATATGTGGCATTAAATCTAATTTGGTCAGTTGGGAGAGATGTCATACAGTATCCTGACAATGTAATCTATGGCAGTGGGAAAAAACTTCTGCTCTGGTGCTTGTTTTTTGGCATGTGAAACTTCCTGATTGCCATAAATCAAGAGTTTGTTTCTGTTAGGCAGTAGCACCTCAGAGTCCTCAGAAGCTCAAAATTAAGAAAACATGCTGCAGTTCTGACTGCCAGATCTTCCTGTAATGTGTGAATGTATTTATACTTCACCTCAAGAGACATGTTAAAGCAGAATTAATTGTGTTTCCAAAATATACCAGTCAGATCATTCATATACATATATACATATATGCATATATATCCCATTACTGCTCTGTATGATTTTCATGTAAGAATGTTAATAGCACTTGGTCTGGAAAAGCTTCTGGGCAGTAGGATCTTGAAATGAGTTACATGAAGAGGCTCTGTAGATGCCTTTTAAACTTTCCTAATAGAAACACCTCATAATTCTTGGGATTTTTTTTGGTATACATTGCTTTTTCATGTTAGGCTACATTCTCTTTCTATTTCTTCATTTGTCCCTCCAATCAATACTGTGTGTTGCTTTGCCAGCCTCACATGTGCTTGTGGCTCCATATGCTCTCAGTGTAGTCTTGACATTTCTTGTGTGCCTTCAAGTACATGTCCAATGTGCAGCTAAATGTGGTGAAACATTTCTCATCTTGTGATTTGCAATATGAATGTGGGTCTTGCTACTCATCTGTGTGCCTGAATTACTGAGTGTGAGGCAGTATCCTGTGTATTTTGTTGTGGCAGCTCTTGATGCTGGAATTTCTGCTGCTTTTAGTTCAGCCTGTTTGTATAGAACTGTTGTTTGGACCTTTAAAAGGACAAAAAAGTGTTCTTGCAAACCATTCATAACTTAATAGCTGATGACCATGAGATCAAACTAACCCAAGACAAAAATAAAATGTAGTTTATTCAGTCATTCATGCCTTGAAACAAAGCTCTAATTCAGTTTTTGACCATCCTTCTGGGAGTAAGGTGACATTTTAGTTATGATTAAATAAGTGCAGTTAAGCTGACAAGCACATGGCTGGAAAGCCTATTTCTTCATGATTATTCCCTGATGTTGGTTTGAATAAAAAAAATCAAAACTAAAGGGAACAATTCCAGCTGCATGTCCTACAGTGTGCGTGTAACTATGTATAGCTTACGTATTCAATGGATGGGAGGGCATAAAAGAAATGTATCTGTAATTGCAAGTGTTACATCAGCACTTCTCTGATTCTCTGTTTCCAAGCTGTTAGAGGCAATTATAATTCAAGTCTGGACTACAGGATTTGTCAGACTATAGCAGAGATGACAATTTAATCTCTTAATCCTTCTTGCTCTTTAGACTTTCTCAGAAGAATCCTGAGATGATATCCATTCCCATAGTGGTGGCTTTCTCCTGTTATGGTGGACTAAATGTTTCTGCTTATAGCTGCCTCCAGGTAGGCTCCTCTGTCATCCTCCACATATCTTTGTGAATGCTCTATTTTCTCCTCCATTGTCAGCCCATTTGTTTTTATAAATGCACTTCACAGCTCCCAGAAGTAGTGGTAGTTCAAGTAGAATTAGTGAGGAGCTCAGCTCAAAGCCCAGGTCTGGCTCATTTGTGGAGGATCCATGATTGTACAATTGTGGTTTTAGCAGAAAGCAACCACTAACTTCTACTTTTCCCTCCCCCTTTCCCTTCTTGGTGCAGTGCACTCAGAGTGCGTGCTTGATAACTTGATTTCATGTTGTACTTTTCTCTACCCTGCCTTCTCATGCAAAATAATCCTCTGATATGCATGCAGTGAATGTTTCTTGTGGCTGCTTTTACTTAGACTTCAGCAACTCTTTTAGCAAGAAACACTGTGGAGGTCTTTGGGTTTGTCTTTGTTCACAAGAGACTGTAGCTGAGCTTTAAAGAAGACATTTCTTGGCATCTGTTGAAAGGAGGGTATTGAAAGATTTATAAATTTGTACTCAAGTGTCTGAGTAGTAATAATGAACTTGGCTGATTTTTTTTATAAATTAAGGTGAAACACTGTCACAAAACACCTGCCTGAAAGCAGGTGGGTCTTTATGTTCATGTTAAGATGGTTAATATCAATAGATAGATTAGGCAAACTTCAGGTGCCTTTCAACTTTGTTTTGCTGAAAGATCATTTTGCAGGCAGATAGATCTACTTGGCAAACCAAGCTGAACTTTTTTTAGATGATTCTCAATTAAAATAGCCTTTTGTATTGCTTCACCTCAGGTTTAGCTCTTGAAGTTTCTCCACCCTTTGCTCTGTGAGGAATCCCAACTACAGCTAGAAAGTACATTGGAAATGACAGTGTTTGGTAGAGGCTGTCACCCCATTACACTCTTTCTTGAAGAATCTGACTTGTGCAGCTCTAGGGAAATCACTTATTTAGGCTTTGAGCTGATCAGCAGTTGATGTTGATATAGAACATAGCCTGCATCCAGAATACATTGTACCTGTAGCATTTTGGTCTGTATATAATTTGTGGGTTTTACTGTTCATATGAATGATTGTTGTTTTCCAAGATGTGTGGAACAGTATTAGCATCTCCTAGAGCAACTGGATATGCATTACAGGATGGAAATAGCCTTTGAGTTAGTCCTGCACCTGTCATTCACACTGGCCCATTACCAGATGTTTCAAAAGGAAATAGAAAACGTTTGCAAAGAACATCTTTGGGGGGAAGAAATTTATCCATATGATATATTAGCTAATTTGCATTCTTCAGCATAAAATTACATTAATAGGTTTTTTCTCTCTTCTTTAGCTTTAGATGTTAATATTACTTATCTAAATGCTTATCCTTTAGGCAATTTTACTAAACATCTTAATTCTCTAACATCTTGGTCTGTATCTTAACTTTATATATTAAAACAAAAAATCCTCCAGGAGTTTTTTGTCTGGTAATTTCACTTTGTTTGGCTTAAGAAATCAGCAGTTCAGGTTTAAATATTCCTTTAGAATATTACAACAATTGCTTACTAGAATTTTCATTTTGTCCTCATTCTTGTTCTGGAGGAATTGTCTTAATTCATTGACTGGATCATAATAAATTACATTCTGTTTCAGGGGGAGCTGCATTTAGATGCAATAGGGATCTGAGAGAAGCACTTCGGGTTCTAGGAATTATTTAGTCTTGTGCAGCAGAAATCTTTTCTATACAATAATGTAAATTACTAGTTGCAGTTTCAGTTGGCTGAAAATATAATCCATGGTAAACAGAACACATTTCTAATGGCATGGTCTTTTGCTAAGTTGATGTTCTGATTTCAGCATGAAATAGAATACATACATGGACTAGTTCTTATACTTTTCTTATGTTATTTTTTATAATATCTGTAGGAATCTGCATGCATTTTTCCACCCATGTTGAAGCTCCATTTTGAGGGAAGCTGTGCTAAGATGTATAGACTAAAATAGCTCAGGAAGAGAGGAGCCTTTCTGAGAACCTGGGTGACACAGTTGATGCATTGACTCTGAGCCTTTAGGCAAACTTCCCTTGAAGTGATTATGTGGTTTTACATTGTACTTTAGCAGCAGGAAATCCTGTCTGAAGCTCATTTAAATTGCACAAAAGGATGGAATATATCCTGCTTTTTAGTGTTAATGATGGAGCAAAACAGAGATGGATTCTGACCCATAACCTGGATAATGTGCTGGACAAAGCATTTTTTCCATGAAGACAAAGAACAGGAAACTATAACTGGCTAAGCCTTGGTTTATGTCAGTGAATTTCTCAGCATCTTGTGGCTTAAAGATTGACAACATTTATAAGTTTTTGTCTCATGAAAATCAAGCACTCATGTAACAAAAAAAAAAAAACAAACCCCAAATCAACTATATTAAGTCTTTTAGGCTTTTACCTACAAAAACATTAAGAAAACAGCTTGTAGTGCACTGCTATTGATGATCTTGTTCCTGGAGTAATTAAATCAAAATTTGACCACTATTAAATAGAGATAACTTCATATGGTACAGATAAAGGCCAGTTCTGAGTGTTTATCATTTTTGATTGAGCTCCTTAGCTCATAAATGTTATGATGAAGACCAGTGCATTGAAGGGGAGGTCAAGGGCAAGGTGTTTAAAAATGTTAAAATGCTAAAAACTGAAGATTTTTTTTTATAATAGACAGACCTGCAGAAAGTTGAATTACTGCCTATGCTTTTTATGTCTGAAGGCCTTGAAATGTATAAAGCAAGAGAGAGATGGGAAAGTGATTTAGAGAAAGGATCATAAAAGGTTTAGATTACTGCTACTTGCTAAGAAATGTTCAAATCTTTGTTTGAATACTACTTATACATGAGTATGTACCTTTCTGTTTCCTTAAATAGTGACTTCATGCTGTCTAATGTAGATATGATTCTTTTGCTGCTATGACTTAGTTTGCTTCTGTAAGAGAAATCACAGAAGTGATTTAGTCATGTGAGGTAAACTTGGGATGGGTAGGAAGGCTTCCACCCATGTCCTCTGAACACAGTGTCTGCCTAACTTCATGCTAATGTCCAGATATGTACAATGCTCAGACCAAGATGGGTGGTGGAATGCCTGTCAGTCTGCATTAATTAAATTTCTTCTATGTGTTGTCTGATACTTTAAGTACCTCTCCCTTTTTTCTTCATCAAGGAGGCTGAACAGAATAGACCAGGACAGTATATTGCAAATTGTTACCCATTTTTGTTTTAGAGCCAAGACTGCTGGCAGTCAGTGGCTCTTACCACTTCCTGTGAAACTTCGATGCTCCTGACTTCTTGGTTTCAGAGCTCTGCCATGGACAGTCATCACAGTTTCTTGCAGTATTGTCTCTGGCAACATCAAGTATTGAGCAAGTGATAAGATCACTTGCTCTGTTATTTGCCAGGTTGTGAGAGTAGAGTCCACAGGCCCTGCCAGTGGAGCTAAAGGAAAAGATATTGCTTAGGAAATCCATAAAAAGGAAATTAAAGTAGATTCCTTGAATAGAATCTATAAAGAGTAGCTGTGATGTTGGCAATGGTTATTCACTGCAATATGGCACTTCCCTGTTTGGTTAGATAATATTTTTAGTAATCCAAAGAATGTTCACTTGTGTTCTGTAGGTCAGTTAGATAATAAAACATACTAGGATTGGGAAGAAAATTCTCAAAACATTTTCTTTTCCTTTGAGAGCAGAAAATACGACTTCAAATGCTTGGCTAAAGAAGTTTGTGCTTATTTAAAATCCATAAATAAATAAGACAGCTGTGTGATTCTTTGTGCTGCATTATGGACTGTCCTTACTATGTTACTGTTTTTCCATACAAGTGTGTTACAAAAGCTGTGATGTCATTGTTTTACATATTCTTTTTTTTGCAGATGTTTTCATGTTTCCTTTTCTTTTCCCTTTCATCAGACATTTGCTGACAGGATATTTGGTATCTTCAGCTGGACAATTCCCATTGCTGTAGCCTTTTCTTGTTTTGGTGGACTTAATGCTTCAATTCTAGCATCATCAAGGTAGAGCATATCTCTTTCAGTTTGACAAATGTTTATAAATCTTTTACATGTTACTGTTATGCTGATCTATTATGAGAGAGGCAAAAATACTTTTTTAACTGAACCTATAATGAATAACCACAATAAAATCACAGATCTGAATAAACCTCTTTGTGTGTCTGTGTGTCTGTACATGCACCCTTAACACTGCCTTGTTTCCCCAAAGCATTCTTGGGGAGCAAAATTGTAATATCAAATGAATTTTGTCTGTGTGGTGAGTCCTCAGGCCTTCTGATTGTTTGCATTACCTTCCATTTTGCTTGATAGAATAATTCTAGCAAGTTTTTGTTTTCAAATGTATTTATGTAAAACTTACTGACCTTTTAAAATCAGTATTTTAAAACTTTGTGCTTAGAAAAACCCTAAAAAACTTGATACTGCTATGAAGCTGCAATCAGAAAGCTGAGGATAGATACTGTGTAGAACCTTTTCTTTGAGCACTGATTGTGGATGTAACTAGCAAAAGTTTGAAAAATATTTATTTGGGCATTTTAATATACTTCCAGTCCATTGAATTTGCAATGCCTCTATTGAGAAGCAATATAATCATTTGGTGAAGTAGTCAGTATAGAATAGTTGGGAATAAAATTGTGTGTGTTTTTTGAGCATGTGGTTGAGTGACATAATTTTAGAGACCTGGCAATCTCTTCTGATTGACATTGAAAGCTGTTCTTCCATAAGCTGGAATGTTTTAATTGCTAACTTTTAGAATTTTGTGAAACAATAGAAATTTATTTCAGTTACTGTAGATATTGCCTATTTTACCTGTAGGATGATTTTTTTTAAAAAATGGTTGTTACCAGCATGTTTCTAAAAGCTTGCCTGCCTTTCAATGGTTGTTGTATGGTACATCTTTATAAGAAGGTTCCAGTTTAAAGAACAGAAATTCAGTGTTGTATATATTTATTTTGACTGGTGTTATTCTTTGATTTTCTGTAATATATTCTCTCTTGCCTGTGGTCTCAATATGCGTTTTACTGCTTTTTTCAGGTTATTTTTTGTAGGATCTCGGGAAGGTCACCTTCCTGATCTGTTGTCTATGATCCACATAAAGAGGTTCACACCTGTGCCAGCACTGCTCTTCAATGCAAGTTATTGCTTTTCTTTTCAACTTAATTAGATGGGACACACAGCACAGCTTCCCTCAAAATGGAGCTTCAATACAGGGCTAGAAAATTGTACACAAATATATATGTATAAAAACATGAAAAAAGTATAAAAAAACTAGTCCATGTATGTATTCTATTCCATGCTGAAATCAGAACATCAGTTTAGCAGAAGGCCATGCCATTAGAAATGTGTTCTGTATACCATGGATTACAATAGACAATTGCATTTTCAGTCAATTGAAACTGCAACTAATAATTGAAATATTGTATAGAAAAGATTTCTGCTGCTCAAGACTAAATTATTCCTAGAACCTAAAGTGCTTCTCTCAGATCCTTATTGCATCTAAATGCATCTCTGAGAAACCCAGTCCCCTGAAGCAGAATGTTATTTATTATGATCCAGTTAATGAATTAAGACAACTTTTTCAGAACAAGAATGTGAATTATTGAACGGAAAATGAAAAAAAAATTACCAAGAGATAAAATATGCTTATCATCAACGTGATTGCTGAGAAAGTAATTTTTTGAGGCATAAAATTACACCAGACACTAAGGAGTATAAGGTGTTATTTAAAGGCAAAAATCAGGATAAACATTTGTTTCAAACTTTTGGGTTTAGATTCTTACTCTTGTTATTTTCTAACAGTGTTTTATGACCCTTATTTACCTGGCTGTAGAAGATGTCTTCAAGCTGATAAATTACTTCAGCTTCAGTTACTGGTTTTTTGTTGGTCTGTCTATTGCTGGGCAGTTATATCTACGTTGGAAAGAACCAGATCGACCAAGACCTCTTAAGGTAATACTTATTACACAATTATTTAAAATCCCTAACTTCCATATAATATAGAAGTACTGTCTAAAATCTGGACCATAGATGTTAAGTCTAAAGGTTACAGACTGATCAGAACATAAAACATGGTTTCCATTTGATGTTGTACCATGAAAGTTAGCTTGTCTGCTAGGTAAGAGCAAGAGATTGCTGTGTCAGTATACTTTATTATAATCTGGTTCAGTAAGTACCTCTTCTGTCTGCCCACTGGAGAATGTCTCAATAGCCTAACATAGTAGTTAGCCTTTTATCTATCAGTGCAATATCTGATTAGAAATTATCAAGTTAATAACTGTGTGGATCACCTTTAGCTCTGATGGTATCTGATCCTCGAATAACCTTCTACTTTGACACTCTACTGAAAAAAGTCAGTAATCCTTGTTTCCCAAGTTTTACTGGTTTTGTCTAAAAACACTTCATGCCACTCTGCACTTTCTTTCAGCACAGCAGTTACCATACATGATTACTTTTGCAATTTTTAGCAACAGTTCCATTAAGAATAATTTTGCAATTTGTTTATGGACCTAAATAGCCAGATACATGAGAGGAAGAACAGAGAATCACAAAGGGGGTTTCAGAGAGAAACATATCATAATGTTTGCAACAATAGACAGTGAATATTTCATTAACATTGTGTTGTCTTTTTTCTGTCTGCAGCTGAGTCTGGCTTTTCCAATAATATTCTGTATATGCACAGTATTTCTGGTGGTAGTGCCACTCTATAGTGACTTTATAAATTCAGTGATTGGAATTGCCATTGCTTTATCTGGAATTCCATTCTTTTTCTTGGGAGTCTATTTACCTGCATCAAGGAGACCTCAATTTATTAACAAGATTATGGGTAAGTTTCTTTGTTAGCTGGAGATGTTGTTAGGATATAAGAAAAGTAAGTAGGTGACTCTCGGTCTGTTGATGGAAAAGGTTGTGGTGGGCTGACTCAGCTGAGTATCCAGGGCTGGCTCACCAGCACCCCCAGCAGCACGAGGGACAGAACAGGAAGAACAAAAGTGGGAAGACCTGCTGGTCAAGTCAAAGAAAGTTTAGTAAGTGAAGAGGGGGAAAAACCCTGCTGCTGCAAGAGCAGTCAGTCTCTCATCTCACAGGCTGCCCAGTGTGCAGCCAGTCTCCAAGCAGCAGCAAGTTGCATGGGAAAACATTCCCACAGGCAAACACTTCTTGCTCAACCTGTTTCTATTGCTGAGCATGACACCAGATAGCATGAAATAGCCCTTTGCATAGTTTGGGTGAGCTGTTCTGGCCATCTTCCTGCCAGACTTCCTACCCTCTCCCATGCTGCTGGCTGCAGGAAGAGCTGAGTAAGAGGAAAGAAAAGAAGCCTTGATACTGTGCAAACACTGTTCAGCAATAGCCAAAACATCAGAAAAAAGTATTTGATCCAAGATTGATGACTGTAAAATGTGTGTACGTTCTTGGTAGCACGAACTGTCCAGCTTTACTGAATCCGGTATTTGAAAACAGATTTTATGTCAGTAAAGAATGGAATTTTGCCTTCTGTTGAGTTGCAGCAGTTAAATAACACAAATTTCAGCTTTTCTTCATTGGTGCACATTTGTTATTGATACTATATGAGACAGCCATGATGTGGTAAGGAAGGTTTGTAGCATAACCTTACCCTGAAAGCAGGATGTGGTGCTGCTTAGTAGAACCTATGTAAATACTCAGTAATCTTGTAGCTTTCCCTGTGTGCTATTAGTTTTACTTTCTTTATTCCACCAATTTTGCGCTCTTCATTATAGAGAAAAAAGATTTTACTTCAGCTACTTGGCAGGGTGCGTAAGAAGCAAAACACCCTAGGATATCAACAGAATAGTGCAAGATTCTGTTAAAAATGAATGGGACACAGTTATTGTACTAGCTTTTATTGTTTGTTTCCCTAAAAGGAAGTGAGACAGCATTCCTGACAGCTTTCATTAGTCAGATGTATTTTGTAATTAGAGTTGAGATAGGTGGCTATTGTTCTAATCTATTGCAAATTTCTCTGCAGGTGCAATCACACGAAACATGCAGATGCTCTGTTACTGTGTTTTAACAGAGATGGACCCAAATGAAGAAAAGAAACCAGAAATCAAATCAAAATAAAGTTTAAAGCCATTACAAGAAGCAGGAGGGAGCAGTTATACAAATGAAAGGAAAAAGCTGGAACTGGAAGACACAAAAAACCTGTTTTCGGTGGTCTTTCAGAAATGCTGAAAATGTTCTTAATTGCAGATGGATTCCAACGTTGGAATCATGCCCTTGTGTCATCCTCCTAGACTGTGGCATTTTTTCAGGGCAGGTTTTCATTGGATAGTGATTACAAATTCACACAGTCTGTGTGTCAATGCTGTTTCTTCTTCAGAATCGGTATGAAAATGGTAAGAGCTAATGGATCAAATTAGATTTCTGCAGAACCACATGGTGAAGTAATGTATTATTACGTTAGACTAAAACCCACTTCGACTTCAAAGACTAAGTCATTTCCAGCTTAATTCTGATGGATGTTTGCATGAAATTATTTGCTGTACTCAGTTCTTTTCCCAGAAGAAAACTGGTCACAACAAGCTACTTCATTTGTTTTTCTGCCCCTAATGAAAAATTAAGTTCTGCTCCATTATTTATAGACTGAACCGACCTTTTTCCCTTAAAGATTTTATTCTGTATGCTACATGGAAATGTATCTGACTGTGGCAAGATTTAATCAGGTAAGCATCTTGCCACTGAAGAATTGATTAATGATTGTTGATTTTTTTTTTTCTTGTTAACTTGTTAGTACTTTCTGAATTTCTGCTAGGTTTTATGAAAATTCCAAAATTAAAATGTTCAGTTTGAAGCCTGTAAACATTTGTTTGTGAACTTTTTCAGTGAAGACACAGTAGCTGAGTTACCTCAGCAATCAGAAAATTCCCTTTATAAATTTCAGTGCTGTTCACTAGAAAGTGACCATCTAAAACCTCCCAGAAACCACTTTTCCTTCTATAGCAGAATTTCTGTGGCAGATACTTGATTTTGACAACTAAGTAGCAGGGGAAAGAACTAGAAATAAAAACAGAAGTAAAAGGTGCTAGTCTATGTAATTCCAAAACTGTAAGCCTAAAATCAGGACAGCTTTGAGACTGAATTTTGGTTTAGCAAAAAGCAACAAGAAGCCAGACTGCTTTTCTGGCAAAGTGAGATGTACTTCAAAAACATACCTGAGATTTTTACCTTAGTTCAGAATGTCTGTCTCAGTTGACCTGAGTTTGGCCACATTTGGTTTTGTGCATTTAAGCTGAACTAAATCTTGTAATTACAAGATTATGGTTGAAGCACAATTACAAGATTATGGTTGAATACACACTTTAAAGGGTGCACCACAGTTGCATCAGTGACCTGAATAATAGTTGGGATATTTTGATTTTTGCACTGCCATGTTAACCTTCCTCTGAAGCAAACAAAACTACCTTGCCTCCACTACTTTGCCATTACCAGGCAAGACTGATTGGCCTAAGTACTGCTGTAGCTTCCAGTTCAATGAATGACACTGACCAGCTAAGAGCTAATTCTATCAGCTATTTTTACAGACTCAAGTAGGAGAGTGCTGAAATACTTTGTGTCCAAACAAGTACAGTGGAATTGTGGAATTGTTTAAAGATGTACAAATAAGGTTAAAATGGTGACCTGGGTTCAGCTGTACCAGCTTCTGTGATCTTTAAATGAGTAAAGAAAACTTGATTAAAAAAAAAATTTATTTACAATTTAAATGCACATTGTTCTACTCCAACAGTAAAACTACTGGGGAGAGCAATGGACAGGTCAAGGTATTTCATTTGCTCAAACACTTGTGAAGAAAGTCACTTGACACTCAGGAACAGATGAAGTAGAAAGCAGTAGGATAGGATGCCTTCCAGAACTTCCACTTGCCATCAGGGCAGACACAACGATCTTTTTGTGAAACCTGATGTATTAGTCATGACCAGAAGGGCTGCTGCCAACAATTCCTCCATGTCTGTACATTAGCTACAGGTACAAACTCTTGGGCATGCAGCTTTGGGAAAACAAAAATAAATAAAAGATCCCTTCAAAACCTCAACACATGCAATGGGTGGAAAATTCTATTTTAAAGCATAGAGCATCTTATGCTTGGAAAAAAAATTTGTGTTGTCAAGTGGCCATAGTCACACCCATCTGTTTAATAGCCACCAGCTGAAACTGGCTGCTCAGATAGTACATTCTTCTACAGCAGCAAATGTTCACCTTCAGTATGCATTTCATCTCCAAAACCAGGCTGTTAGTCAGAACCCAAATCTTCAGTCTCATCATATCCAAATTCCTGCAAAACTTCCTGTCGATATTTGTTCCATGTTCTTCTCCTGTAAAATTGGTCCTCATCACTGAAACTCTCTTCAGAGTCTGTAGAGAAAGCATCAGCACCTCTAGATTATCCCTTATTTTTACTTAAAAAATGAAGTGAATCAGACTAGTTTAAGCTTCTTGAGAAACTAACAAAGTCTGAACAACTTCTGTATGACCTCAGGTTTGAATTGTGCTTGAAGTACTCTGGGGTAGGGACTTCAGAAGGCAGAGGCAGTGTTTAACAAATATGTGGACCCAAGTCTAAGCAAGCAAACCTTTGCAATTCCAGCAGCCTCAATTTGACTTCTCAATTTTGTCTTTTCAAAACCACTAATTTCTCTTCTAGTTCGAAGAAAGATAATCCTCCTCTACACACATTTCACCACTGTAAGAGCAGAATGCTACCCCAGCAGTGCTCAGTTAAGTTGCTTTTTTTAGGGATAGCATGTAAAAAAGAGGGGATGTATACAAGCACAGCAGGAAAACAAACAGCATTTATGACAGGTGTACCTTTTTCTCCATCTTCCTCAGGTAAGAATTCATCTTCTTCAGGATAATCATTACGCCAGTTATTTTCATCATTTTCATCATCTTCATCTTCATATACTTCCTCTGGGCCAGGATCATCGTTTACCTGCATGTCAACAAAAAACATAACGCTGAGTGTCTGTGTTTGTAGTGAATGTTAAGTGGGTTTTCATCCACCTGTGCAATACTGTACAGATGAGAAAGAGCTAGGAAATACTTATTGATGGCAAGCAGAAGGAATTCTGCAGTGACACACTACAGAAGATTTTAAGTTGTCACTACATTCACTGTAACACTTCAAACACTTCTGCTTTAGGTGGAAAATCAGTGAAGTCACACATGTATATGTTCCACTCCAGCATTTCAATGTTATTGTCTAGTTGAATCCTACTCATGTCAGTAGTAGTGTAATAGATCAAGGAAGAGAGAAAGTAGTTTCAGGCTCCCAATATACAAGTCTGTTGATCACAGGAACTATACAACACAAGACTGAAGCATACATTAAACTTCCTAACTCCACAGTCACTGAAGAACAATTTATTATGAAAAAATATCTGAGATTATAGTCAAGTCCTCAAATACTGTAAAAGTTGTGTGTGTTCCCCCTTGCTCTTCTTTTCATTCAGTCATATTTACAATGACATTTTCATGGCTGCCTCCTAATTGCAAGCAAGACATAAAGTACTCAAGTTTCATGTTGCTAAATTTGTCAGTTTGAAACCAGACAGATTCTTCTTATTACACGAGCAACATCCCTTCCATTTTGTCATATGATATCCTGGGATCAACAGTAACCTGCAGGAATGTGGGACTGGCAGTTTCAAAAGGCCTAACACAGAAGTGACTGAGCATACATGTAGTGTCTATCTCAAAGCACCTTTCTTGGCATGGCACCTTTTAAGAGCAGGACTTTAAACATCTTTTATTTGTGATCTTTCTAGTTGAGAAAGATTGGTATTTCCACACCCTTACCCATTCATATTCTTCTCTATAGGGCTGTACAGAAAGGATATTTTCAATCCAATCAGGGGCTGATGTTTCCTTATAGTAGATGTCATAAACATACTCATCTTCTTTGTGACCATGTTCTTTTTTACCATCTTCAGAAACATTTAAACGCTCACGGATCATCTCTACTGCATTGCAGAGAATTGCATCTGGATCAGTCTTCTGATGAGAAAAAATAAAAAATTAGTATTTTCACTAAAGTATGCAAAGTCTTATTTACAGCCAACAGTTTTCAGATAGAGAGAGAACTTACACATGAGACCAGGGCAAAGAAAAAAGAGGGTGGTACAAGCCCTTCCTTAAGCAGCACCTTCGCACACTGTCTGTTTGAACATTAGTGCACTTAGGATCCTTCGCTTGCAATCTTGTAATCTGGCTCCTATTAAATAGTGGAATACTTACAGTGCAAGAAAACTCCCACAGCAGTCTGCCCACACGTACCACTCAACAGCCATACCAAAGTACTTCAAGTACACCAAATTCATAGCTGACCTGTGGGTTTGCAGTGGTTACACTGGGATCTCCCACCATCTCCTCTTCTTGTACAATATCAAACAGCTGGAATTCCCCGCAGCAGTCTGAACTGTTATGGACAGTGCCACTCTCCTCCGGGGCAGCATCCTGCTCCGGGCTGTCCCCGCGGGGCGCAGCCTGGCCGTGGGCAGCAGGTGCAGCTGTGCCGGGGCAGCCGGGCCGGTGGCTGGATATCACCCGGTACCGCTTCTCCTTCCTGTCCGCCTGCTTGGCGCAACGCAGCTCCCGAAGGATTCGCTGGGTGCTTCCCAGAGAGGGGCGCAGGCTTTGAGCCGCTTTGTCTCGCGTGATGGCATCTTTGACATACTTCTGAACTGGTTCGTGCTGGGGGAAAGGAACAAAACGGAGCGGGAATATAATGATAACATCAACATAGCAAGTCATACTCCTTCCTAGAAGGGATGAAGAACTGCAGTACCAATAATCCTAACAATGTTCAAGTAACTTCTACTATTGCTTTAAGCAACATAACAATTTTCTTGTTATGAGGGGAGGAAAGCAGAAGATGTAGAACAGAAGGCCTAAGACTGTTTCAATTTGATTTTCAAACAACTTCGTGGTACACAATACTCTCGAAACAAAAACATGCTTTTGGAAGACTGCAACAGACCAAAATTTAGGGATGATAGCCTTTACTTTATAGTAAGAAGACCATTTCCCAAGACGGACCAGTCTTATTCAACACAAAAGGCTGGATGGCGGATGGTGGTTGTTATCCTTGTAGAGCTGACCTTCGAGCATCTCACACAGCAGAAATTCAAGCTTCACTTATTGCCTGTTCTGCAGTTTCCCAGTGAGGAGCAGTCTCCAAGGGCAGAAAAGCGGGTGCTGCGCGCAGCGCGTCCCGGGGCCCGTACCCTGCTCCTGCCCTGCCCGCGCCGTGCCCGCGGTTACCGGCACCGGACGGCGCTGCCCGGGGCCGGGCTGCTCCCCGGACCCCGCATCCACCCGCGAGGAGCAGCCAGACAGAGCCGCTGCTCTCCAAACCCCTCCAGCAGCACCGCCCGGCCCAGCCCGCCCCGGTACCTTGGAGGACACGGTCGCCACCAGCTTGAAGAGGTTGTTCTGCACGGGCTCGGCCCGGCGCCGCTTGCAGGCCAGGAGCAGCGCCTCGGCCGGCTCGGGGCCGCCGCGCTTCCGCCGCACGCGCAGCACGGCCGCGCCCGCCATGGCGCCCGCGGGAAGGGGCGGGGCGCCGCGCAGCGCCGGGCGGCCGGGGCGGCCGGGGGGGGACGGCGGTGCCGGGGTGGGACCGGCGGTACCGGGGTGGGACGGCGGTGCCGGGGAGGGACGGCGTGCTCGAGCCGGGCACACGCGGCAAAGGTACACCGGCTTGCGGAGCTGCTGGCCCGGGGCTGCGAGGCGGGACGAGCCTCTCGGGCCCGCTGCGCTGGCTCCGGGCAGGGCGGCCGAGAACGTTCCGGCCGTGCCCCGGCGCGGCCCCTTCCTGAGGCGGGGAAGGTGCGGGCCTGTGCCGCTCCCGGGCAGGCTTTGGGGACTCCGGGAGAGGGCCGCCGCCAGCCCGATGTGCCCGATGCTCTTCCATGAGGATTTACTGCTCTCTTGGTTACTTTTCTGCGCTGTGTTACATCTGCAGGGGGTACATCTAGATGATCTTTAGGTCCCTTTTCGGTGTAGGACTAAATGACAGATTTTAGCTTAAAATGCCCTTATGAAAAAAGCATGAAGTAGTCACCAGTACTTTTGGCCAAGGCAGGTGGAAATTGGGGGTGGGGGGAAATGTACAACAGCTAAACTGATACTTCTGTTTGCTAAGTTTTATGGTGGTTTGGTTTTTTTTTTTCCACAGACTGTATTTGGTGTATTACATTGAAACAAAAGCAAAGCTGCACACATACATAAATAACACAATACGACTTGAGATTGATCATGAAGACCTTTTGTGGAAGAGCCAATCCAACCACTGGTTCGATGGAGTGGCTAGAAGAGGGTGAGGACTATGACTACCACCAGGAGATTGCAAGGTATGCTTGGAAAAGTAGCTTGTTCTGTTAAAGGACACCTAAAAATGAGCAAATCCAACATTTTAAAGGGCAGTTGGAGGTCTGTGTTTGTGGAAGTCCCAAGGGTGTGAGGTGAACAGACTGTAGAATAGTCTAAATGTCAGTAAACGTGCCCAGGGGTGTACAGGGCAGAGCTGTCAGTGTAGAATGTTGTAAACCATTCTCCAAGTGTTTTTCTTCCACCTTTTTAAGAATATTTTCTGTAGGGCTGATCTTGATACTGACAGTGACTGAGTTGAGACAAAATGCATTGACTAAATTGCTTTTAAATGCCAGTGCAACATGTAACTGCCAGTTGTCTGTTCCTGTCCTAGCTTTTTAAGAACTTAGCGTAATAGCCAGAGAAGGTGGGAAGATATATTTTGGGGTATTTCTGAGTAATGCAACCCATGAAGAAATGGGAACCAAAGAAGTTTAAGTCTTGGTAAAAAATAGGTCATTAGTAGTCTGTCGTTCATTGCTCTCTCTGTGTCTCAGGTGCTGCTTCACAGCTCTTTGTCCGTAGGTCTGTCTGTGCCTCGGGTCCATTGCTGTGCAGAGGATTTGTGCCAGTGGTTCATGAGTCGATTTGTATGCTGATGGCCAGACCACTGAAATTACATCATCCCTTGGATTTGGGAAACACTTTAGGTCCTCAAGGAGTGTGTCAGTTCTTTGTGCATTTTTGGGGCACAGGGCCCAGTTGCTTTGCAGAATGATGGAGTATTTTAACTGGAATATCTTTTGTTGCAGGTCACGCTATGCAGATATGCTTCATGATAAGGACAGGGTAAGTACGGAAGCAAAACTCTTTTGAATGGTGGGAAAAGAGCTGTTGCATTTCTCTTGAATAGCTGTCACTGTGTGATTTTATGGGTTTCTCTGTAAGATTAAATGATAACATTTTTGTACTCTCTAAGGTACCAGACCTGCTCTTAGATCAACAGATGCCTTCATCTGACTTTAGTGTTCTATTGTTTACTGCAGAACATTTTTATATTCAGTAGCCAATTTTGTTGTTCTGTGTTTGATGTTTTTGACAGAGAGCTCATTAGATGAAATTTCAAAAGCTGTAAAAGTGAAGCTGGGCTTCTTAATTTTTATCAAAGTGTAAATAAAGTCTGCTTTTCTGTGGTATTTCTACCATAAGTACAGGCATGATGAAGTCTGGAGTGAATAGTTCAAATGTTCATTTTTCTCTAGCCATTAAGTCAGCCTTCCATCAATAACATTTTGAAAAATTTTTGTGATGTCTCCACAATGAATTTTGAATTCATGTTGAATTAAAACACGTCAGTGGGATCAGGCATTAAATAAACTGTGTAGAGGCAGCACGTTATGTCTGAGTGATTAAAACAACTACTGGAATTATATGTATCAAAGTTGTTGACTAGAATTGGTCAGAAGGGGATCCAGCAGGCTTTCCAAATGTATAATGTTTAAAGGTTGTGTATTCCTTGGAAAGGCTTGATAAATCATTTGGAAAGGAATGTCTTAGAGTAGGTTGTTATAAAGAAAATAAAAGCATATATATCAATCTGTATCTTGTGGCTGACAGCATTTATTTTTTTTTCCTGTGTGCTGGTGTGCTTAGAGCTCCATTTAATGGCCTGTAACTACAAATGAGGATTTCCACTGGTTAATTCTCATGTAAGAACCTTTTTGAGTAGATGAAGAGAGGAATCTAAACCAAGGTACTTCAGCTCTTCTACTGCCATAGGGAGAATATGACTATTTGAGTGGTCCTGCAGGGGAAAATTAATCAGAAAACCTGTAGTATCTGCCATGAATCTGATTATTATTTGCTGAGGAAACTATATCGCATTTGGAAATCATACATATGTTTTGAATAGCTGATTGACCAATGGTAGTATGAACATTGTGACAAATATTGATGAACTTTAAATGAGCTGATTGTGCCAGTTGTTACTGCTGAAGGCTTTGGTGTGACCGTGGCATGAGGAGTATCTATAGGACTTTTTCTGATTATAAACTCACAGTCAAAGAGTGCAAGATATCTGCACAGAAATTAAAAACATAAATGGATAAAAGGTTGCTGATTTTTTTTTTCTTTTCCACAGAATGTGAAATACTATCAAGGTATTCGTGCTGCAGTGAGCAGAGTAAAAGAGAGAGGTGAGAAAGCAATTGTATTGGACATAGGGACTGGCACAGGACTCCTGTCCATGATGGCAGCTTCAGCAGGGGCAGATTTCTGCTATGCCATTGAGGTGAGCATTGGTTAGGGGTTGCGCATATTCAGCATGTTCTTTGTGATGCTCTTATTTTCAGGCTATGTACCATCTCTGTTATTTTTGTTCTGAATGAAACAGAAGTGCTCTTAACAATTACACTGTTAATACAAGCAGATTTTTGGCATACTTCAGTGAGTATTTCAGTACTGGGTGTTTTGGTTTCATTGACATAGTGTCTTGAGCACATGTAAGTCTTTAAGGGCTTCTGTTGATGCATGTATATCTATGTTTATTTTTACAAAGGAATGAGTTTGTTTAATGTAATACTAATGTGTATTCTTGTGTTTCAAAAGTTAAATTGGAGTAGTTTTTGGAGGCAGCTGGAAACTCTCTGATAGTGGAGCTCTGAATTTCTCAAGTGAGGCTTGTTTCCTTGTTTCATGATAGTGAACTTCAAACATAGGAAAAGATAAAAAGGTGTTAATTTTTTTCAGAACTATATATACTGCATTTTGTATTGGTGCCCTTCCATTTTTGAAAGCTGACTTGAGTGGTACCATTTTGTTACACTCACAGGTGTTCAAGCCCATGGCTAATGCTGCTGTAAAGATAGTGGAGAAAAATGGTTTTTCTGACAAGATCAAAGTAATCAACAAGCATTCCACTGAAGTCACAGTTGGCCCAGGTGAGAAAAGGCTTAAAAAAATGGGCAAGTACCTGAAAACCACAAAGGAATAGTTCTTACTTTTATTTCTTATACATTTTCTGATTAAAACAAGTGCATTGAGTACACTGAGGGAGCTGGGATGAGTTCAGGTTGGAGAAGAGGAGGCTCAGGGGATTCCTCATCTCTACAACTGCCTGAAAGGAGGTTGTAGCCAGGTGAGGGTTTGCCTCTTCTCCTTGGTGACAAGTGACAGGATTACAGGAAATGGCCTCAAGTTGTGCCAGGGAAGGTTTAGACTGGAGATTAGGAAACTTTTTTTCACAGGAAGGATTGTAAAGCATTGAAAAGACTGTCTAGGGAGAGGGTAGAGTCAGCATCCCTGGAAGTGTTCAGAAACGTGTGGATATGGCACATGAGGACATGGATTAGTGGTGAACATGGTGATGGTGCTGGCTTAGTGGTTGGACTTGATCTTCTCCAACCTTAAGGATTCTGTGATACTTTACATTCTAGAAAGTAACACTGGAAATCTACTTTGGAAGAAAGTGTTCTGGTGATATCTCAGTAGCCATTTGTATTTCAAATGGAAAATAATTTCCAGTCTTCAGCAGACTCTCTAACAGGAATAGTTTTTAAATTACTTGTGTATTCAGGATAGCATCTTCCTGAAAGACTTACATAAAGATTTAACATTACAGTATTAATTTGTGTATTTTAGATGGAGATATGCAGTGTCGGGCAAACATCCTGGTAACAGAATTATTTGATACAGAGCTGATTGGAGAAGGAGCTTTACCAACCTATGAGCATGCACACAAATACCTTGTACAGGTAAGAAAATAGGAAGTGTATTACATCTATTAGAAGAGAGAAATTCTTCTGCCTATTTTTGAAGTAGGATAGAGATTAAACAGTACTTAGGCTTCTGTATCCCTTGGTAAATACACCATCAGCTCTGCTGGTTTCTTATTCAATAATTTACTACATATTGTAAGTCACAGGCTCTGAAATTACATCTCGTTCCTTTGTGTTGAAACCAATAACTTGCTGGTTAACAAATGTCTTTCAGAAAGGCATCCAGTTCTGACTTGAAGTTCTCCTTAATAACAACTTTGTCTCATGATATATAAAAAAATTCTCCTAAATTTGATGAGCTTCACGTCCCAGGCATTGGTTCATTTTTGGTTGGTTTTTTTATTGTTGTGCTCTTACTACTCCTTATGCATTTTGCATGTGAAAATATTTTCAGCACTGTATTTATATAATGTCCCTTTTTTGGACTTATAATATATGGGTATAATTTTGGGACTTTCTCTTTTACATTTTCTAATATTTTCCATTCATTAAAATGTGGATGGAGGAACTTTTTTTAGGTTTCCAGATTTCCATTCACCAGTTTAAAAGACACCATATACAGACAACTCCATACTCCATAACTTTGTATTGCTCTCCATATAGAACTCTAAATTGCAATTAGTCTTTGCTATAAAAGCATTGTTTTTGGGCTTCATGGTTGGCTCTCAGTTCATAGTGGGATTTTGAGGATAACTTGGATGTTTTCCACTCCTTAAACATGGATACAAAGTTGTCCTTGCATAAATATTTGAGCCATTATTTTTCATATTTCCTTATTGCAATCAACAGCTCTCTTGTATTATTGATAGCTTAGTAATTTTCTACCCTGAGAAGCTCAGGCTAGATCTCTTATTTCAGAATGATAATGGAAATGCAAGTTAATTGAGGCTAGTAAACTGATAATGGTGCATGGTTAATGAAGTAAACTGGCCTTGCTGAGCCACAGTGAACAGGATAGATATGTGTATTCTATTTCACAGAGAGACAAATTGCTCTGATGTTAAAAAAGACTCTAAAATGTATTTTAGATTTCAAAGCTCTCGGTCCAACTTTTCTTTAAATGGGTTTGCATTTCAATTGATTTAATTCTCACTCATGTTAATAAGTCAAACTTGTTGAATGTGTTTACCCTCTGTTTTGAACACTCAGGAAGGATGTGAGGCAGTGCCTCACAGGGCAACAGTGTATGTCCAGTTAGTGGAATCCAGAAGAATGTGGTCCTGGAAGAAACTGTTTCCTGTTCATATTGAAGCAGAAGATGGTGAAAAAATACTTGTTCCACCTTCAGAAATGGAGAACTGTCCAGGTCTTCCTTCTGTTTGTGATATCCAGCTGAACCAGATGCCTTCAAGTGACTTCAGTACCCTTAGTGATGTGGTGAAAATGTTCAGGTAAGGGAGACATTGTTTTGTTGAAAACAAAGTTATCTGTTATGCCTTTGATATAAACTGTGTACTGAGCTTAAGAATGTGGTGAGAATTTCTGAAGAATTCTTTTTACAATTTCCTTTCTAGTATTTCTTTTTACAATTTTCCTGCTTCCCTGCAGTGTGGATTTCAGTAAGCCAGTACAGAGTGCTTCTACCTACTATAGAGTGCAGCTGGAGCCTGTGAAATCTGGCAAGGCACAAATTGTACTTTCCTGGTGGGATATTGACATGGACCCCTCTGGGATGATAAATTGCTCAATGGCTCCCTACTGGGTAAAACCCACTTCTGCTTTGCAGGTAAAATACTGAGCCTTCAGATACCATTGTGAGATGACTGAGAAACTCTTTGGAGTACTGGGGGGTTTAAGCAGCTCTGCCTTAAATTGCTTAGGAGCTTTGATAATATTTAATGTATTAGAAGATGCTAAATAAGCAAACTGTAGAAATTTTACCTATGGTGTGTACCCATTTTAGGTTTTCTTTAATATTAAATGTTAAGATTAATCTTTTATGTAAAGCTTAAAGACTGAAGCTGTCTTCCAGATATTATAATTTATTTTATGTTCAAGAAATAAAGATCTTTTTCTTTCCCTGGTTAAAATATTAGCCTATGGTTTGCTTCCTTATAGTCCTTATAGTTCTTCTATTAAATTTCCATAACTAAGCATTATGTTTATATTTAACATAAGTAAGTGTTATGTTTATGGTAGTATATTTATACTCTTATAAAAAAAAAAGGAGACTGGTGTAGGAAGGTGCTGGATTGATATGGATAATTACAGAAATACTATTACTATTAAGTCAAATTCCTGTGGTTTTGTGTGAATGTATTTATCAGTAGAATCAGTTTAGTCAAAAGGAAGTTAAAAAATTATTGTCTACACTTAGCATGTTTGAGAATAAAATTTGAAATTATCAATTTGGAGGTGTTCAATCAGCTTAGAATGACTGATCAGCATAGGATATTTGCAGTGCAAAAACCAGCTTTTTGAAACACGAAGTAGTTGTGCTGTGGTGACATAATTCTAGGTGCATGAGGCTGTCAGCAGTTCAATACAGTTTCTAATACGAGAGAAGTGTGGAGGGTAAACAGCATTAATAAATGCAAAACAGTTTTGGGTTGTTTTTCATTTGGTTGCTATAGAAGCATGGCCAGTGAGCAAGCCAGTGGTCTAAGGTTTATTCTGTTGCAAGAAATCAATATTATTAAATATGTGATATTGGCCTTTATTCAGCCTTGCTAACTTGAACAAGATTCTTTAAATTAATCATGCATTTTCAAAGTTGTGCCCCTTCTTCCTAATTGATTTCCTGCTATTTGCTTACTTTCCATTTGCTATTTATGAGTGAGTTCCTGAGGTTTATGTATCAACCTTTTTCAGTGGAGGGATCACTGGATGCAGTGTGTTTATTTTCTTCCACGTGAGGAGCCAGTTCTGCAGGGTGAGAAGTTGTACCTGACTGCCTGTCGTGATGAGTACTCTGTGTGGTACAACCTGCAGAAAGCCAGGTAACAATCTGTGTGGGGGAAAAAGGCTGCTCTCTTACTCCAAGCTGGAGTATTTGCTACTCTTAGAGTATCTCCTTTTGTAGAAGAGCAAGATAAGAACCTAAAGGGTTGAAAAATATTAAAGGCTGCTTCATGTGCAATGCACAGGTGAAAAATACACATTATGCATAAAAACTCAGTTGGACTGCAAGCCAACTTGTATTTGGTTGCATTCTATGAAAAGGAAGCATAAAATAATCCAGGTTGATTTCCAGGTTGATTCCTGGAAATCCTAAAATACAGCACAGCTGAAGTGGCATACAGGTAAAGAAGTTAAATAATTGCCATTCTGTTTCCATTTTCTGTTTTCCTAGTCAGCACTGTCTTTTTGAGACTACTGCCTTTTGCTCAGATTAAAAAGAGCTTAATCATGTTGGTTGTAATGACTATAGCAGCAAACATTTTTAAAACCAGTGCTGGCTTTAAAATGTCTGAATCTGCTGCACCTTTTTTACTTAGGAGCCCAAAATCCAAACAAGTAACTGCTGAAGGGCCAAAGCCTAAAGTACCTAACCATCACAGTTGGTGGTAAGGTGGGGTATGGCTCTTGGTTTTGTCTTTTAAAGAAGGTGAAAATTCTTTTTTACCTCTCTGCATTTGGAAAAGCAGAGTTACAGAAATGTCTCTGGAGAACCAGTAACTTCAAAAAAGTGACAGCAGAGTTCGTATTCCTTACTGTGCCTATCAGCCAAAATGCATAAATGTGCCTGTTAGCAAAAGCATCTTACTGATGCTGTAGTTGATGCTACATTGACATTTTTCACAGAGAAGGGGAGAATGGAGAAGATGAAGAGGAGCATAAAGCAGGTGTTGGTGTGGAGAGTCCTGTCTGTAGGTGTCGTGCCCATCTGCTGTGGAACAGGCCCCGCTTTGGGGAGCTGAACGATCAGAACCGAACACGCCAATACATCAAGTCCTTGAGGAAAGTGAGTGCTTGCTGCCTGCAGGTTTTGTTGGCTTCTCTGATGTATGCTCATACTGGTTATTTATGGAATTATTTATGGAATTTGTTTGTCCCCTGCAAAGGACTTTGCTCACAAAGTGTATTTTTCTTCCATCAGCAGATGGAAATTATAGTTTTGTCTTGAAAAATTTAGTATTAAATGTTTTAGTGGTAATAGCTATTTTTGCATAGAATTTGTAGTAGCTCTGTGTGTTTGTTAGACATGGCATTGGTAGTTGAATAAAGACATCCATTACATTTTTGAGCAAACTTTTTCAGACCTAAGCTAAGGGCATTACATGATCATTTTTTTAGTTATTTGATGTGAAAGTGTATAAAGGGTGGAAAACTTTGCCTTCTGGAATAAGAATAACAATGACTATTTGTTCTCTGTAGGTTCTGAAAACAGATAGTGTTTGCCTTTGTATCAGTGATGGCAGTCTGCTGCCTGTGCTGGCTCATTATCTTGGGGCAAAGCAGGTACAGTACTTTGTCCTGTTTTTTAAATCTTTGTATTTTAGCTTGGTATTTTTCTCTCATGTAGTTAATTTCCAGCTCATTATTTAACTATTTGCAGTGCCTCTTCAGGGACAAGTGAGGAATAGGCTCCCATTGTGTTGAAGGGGAGGTTAAATTCATCT
Organism: Lonchura striata; assembly: GCF_050655825.1. Classification (NCBI taxonomy): domain Eukaryota; kingdom Metazoa; phylum Chordata; class Aves; order Passeriformes; family Estrildidae; genus Lonchura; species Lonchura striata. Next base: position 16,547,338 of record NC_140713.1, on the reverse strand, counting down.
CTGGTCAAGCTGAAGTCTGGGAAGATAATAATTACCAGATTTGACATTTACCAATGTGTAGTTTTAAGGGAAAGTGCTGTTCCTCATTCCCCACTGCTTCCTGTTTGCCATCTTTATCTTGTTTTTTTGAAAAAACTCTGTGGTCCTAAATGTCTGGGAGGGTATTTTTCTTCTATGTTTGCAATTCCATAATTACATAATTACATTTACCTGGTCTGGAGTGAAAGATTGGTAAGAGCCAAGTAGGAAGCAGTAAGAATACTGAGTCTGTGTGTAACTGAGAGCTGCCTGGCTGTTCACACACATAGTTTAAAGAGCCCTGCTTGATGGAGGGCTCTTTAAACTAAAATCTGTTAGAGTTTAACTGAATATCTGGGAATGTGTAATTTAATCCTGAAGAATGTTGCATATTGCCTAACAATTCATCAATTTTGGATAGAAACAATTTTTTTTTCTTACTGCAAAAGGCTTCTGAGCAGATAGTTAGATCCTGTTAAGCATTATTCACAATTTGGCACACTGGTGATATGGTTTCATTTGTTCATGAGTAAATATGTGCTTAGGACAAATGTTAATATGCTGTGTGCAACTTAAAAATGGAAAATAAGTATTTGCATTCAGTTGAGGTTTTTTTCTTGTATAGCTGTGAAAACAGAAGTATTTAACCTGTAGTTTTGAGGGGTGTTTTGTTGTTAAAAAAGTTCCTTATAGTGGGCCCTGGAATATATGCATGATTCTTATGAACTGTGCTCACTAGGGTATCAAAATGTTGTCTCATTCTTCAGTTACATATGCTTTTAATTAAAAACTATAAAGCTAGTTTGACTAACTGTGTATTTTCATTAGGTGTTTACATTAGAAAACTCTGGAGTGTCCTGTTCTGTCATGGAAAAAGTGAGTATTCCATTTTCTGCTAAAACAGGATCTCTTCTTTGCAGATGCCTCTTGGCTTGTCTGCTTGAGCTGCTGCTCTGCTGCTGCCATTGCCTTGGTGATAAAAGCCAGGCTGTTTGTTTCTGGGGATTAGTGAGAGCATCCCAAAGCTTGCACCAGTCTTACCTGGCAAGCAGCATCCAGCAGTCTGTCTTCCAGCTGGGACAGGTTGGGAATGCCTGCTCTGCTGTTTGCTCTGCCTTGGGAAGGGCAAGAAAGCTCTCCCAGGGGTGTGGAGGCTGTTCAGGAGAGGCAGCTGGTGCCTAAGAAGTAACTGGAAGCAGCTTCCTGGAGCTATCACTTGGCTGTGACTCCTTTAGTTGACACAGTGTATTTGATCTGGCTCAGCCTGAGGTTCAGAAGTGCAAAACCAGGAATGGTGGGCAAGGGAGGACTGGAACCTGGTCTCAAAGAAAAAACAAATATGCAGTGTGAAATATTAAATAAAGCCAAGTATTCATAGGTGAAGTGATTCTCACCTTTCTTGATAACTCTTCTCATATGCTTCAAAGTACAGCTTAACACAAAAGGTGCCCCACCTTCATTATCTGCCATTTTATATGGATAATTTAAAGAATACTGAGGGCATGTGCTTTAGTTCCCTAGATGTGACATGTTGGCTCTAGGTGCATGCAGCCTTCAAGAATAGACTTGTATCATCCTCATGAGGTATGGCAGGCAATTTCATTAAAATTTCTTTTGGCTGCTGGGTTGTTTTTTTTTTAATATCTCTTCAATAAAATTGTCATTTTGATCTCAACTGTGGCTTTACATAAAGACAGTGTGTTATTTTTTGATTTTAGTTTTTTAAAGCAAATCATCTTGAAGATAAAATTAAAATAATAGAAGCTCGTCCTGAGTTGCTGAAGCCTTCTCATTTGGAAGATAAAAAGGTATGTTACAGTTGTCCATTATACTGAATTTCAGGGGTTGTTAGGGAACAGAAGGTAAAAATGAATTGTAACCACAATGAATTCTGTTATATCCCAATTAATCTCAAATGTAATGAGTAAATGGTTCACACCATGCACCACTAAAATTAAAGGAGCCTAAAGACTGTGGGAGGGTTGTTGCTTTGTTTTTGAAGGGTCTGACTTCCCCTGCTGCATAATTGCCCCAGTAGTTAGGGGAGTTTAACTGGTTCTACAAGGCTGTAACTCTTTCACAGGCCACTCAAGAAGACTGCAATCTATTTGGAAGTAATAACATACTTCAGAACTTCAGAATTCTGTGACTCATTACAAAACCTTCCAAACTCAAACTGCAGTATTTTCTCACAAACTTTGTTGCAGGAAAATTCAGTTTAAAATGTGGTAGCTAAACCCACAGAACAATGTCCAAAGTGCTGTACACGCAGTGTACAGTAATTAAATCCCTATGGAGCAATCTAGATGATTTCACATAATGTATTGCACTGGCAGCTATTGGAAGATCTAAACAGCCTGTGTTGTGATTTGTTTTTCTTTATTATAATGGTTTTTTTCTCTTCTCTCCCTTGCCAAGATTTCTGTCCTTGTGGGAGAGCCGTTTTTCACGACAAGTTTGTTGCCATGGCATAATCTATATTTCTGGTATGCCAGGACAGCTGTGAGCACTCACCTTGCCAGCAATGTCACTGTCCTACCTCAGTCTGCTTCTTTGCACATGATGGTTGTGGAGTTCCAGGTGAGATTGTTCAGATATTTACACAAATCCACTTAAAACTGAGTACTATACATCTTACTGCATCTTAATACTGTCCAGTATGTTCTGTACTTAGCACCTGAGAAAAGAATATTTGATATCTTGAAGGGTAAATTGTGCTATTTCAGCCATCTCTTGTCAGCAAATTAACTCAAGTAATTTTGCCATTCAAAATAAAAGGGCTGCATGTTTTAAGATAGTTGTTTAGATTAGAGATAAGTGAAGCATGTGACAGTTGTGGTTATTTATAAAACTAGTTATTTTATTATGTATATTATATAAAAATATATGTATAAATAGATATTCTGCAACATATCAGGTTTGGAAATGAGGCTTTTTAAGACTGTAGGCAGGATTCCCAATTGCATGTGGATTTTTTTAACTGCCTGAGGCTGGGCACAGTTCTAAATATGAGCACATCTTAAAAATAATTTGAAAAGTAATTTTTCAGATATTTTACAAAGTTATAAATGTAGTTTTTTCATTTATTGAGCACTTTCTAACAAAAGATTGTGAAGTGTTTACCTGCCATGAAAATGGAAATTAAGTACTTTCATCATTAATATGCAAAGTCCAGTATCTTAAGTGAATGAACTCTGTGTAAATATATGTACATACTTTAAATAAAAACACCTATAATTAATAAATTTTCACATAAACACAGACTTCAGTTTATCTATTAAAAATGCCAGGTCTTTTTTGTAGTTTATTCTTCCCTCTGTCTCACCAGCTGTGTAGTTGTTGTGTCTGAACCTTCTCTCCCTTAAGTTTCTCTATTTGAATGCTTTTTAACCTTGTTCTCTTACTTCTGCCTTTGATTTGTACATGTGAAAATGGGTTTGTTCTTTTTCCCCTCTGGGGCTAATCAACTGTTCTGCACATTTTTTTAGTTTCCTGCAAAAATATACAGAGTTTAAGTATATACTGAGTAAATAATGTAAATCTAAATCCTGTAATAGGGAGCAGATACTTAGAGTAATCAGCAGTAATCAGGATGAAATAAGCAGGAAATTATAATTCCATGCTCTCTGATCTAGAAGATTTACTTCCCTAGAACTCTCAGCATTTTGTAAGGAAGTAAGCATTATTCTCTTCATGTTCTGGATGAGGAAACCAAAGCATGCAGAATGATGACTGAAGATTATTCAGCAATCAGCAGAATGTGGAGTAACATTCATGTCCCCTAAGCCTCAGTTTTACGCTTTCATGAGCAGGGTTTGTTCAGAGATGATTCCACATAAAATTTTTGGTAGAACATTTAACTTTTATTTTGTTGCAGTAGTCCACCCCAAAGCCAGTGCTTTAATTTTACATTATCTTCTTTCTGTCGTGAATCTAGACTCAAAGACTTGGATCTGTGGGATTTTAAAAATAACCTCTGCATTTACCAGTTCTTGTTTAGACAGAGGGAGCAGACAACAGTGTTGCAAGGTCTCCTGCAGAGCCTGTTCTGTAGGCTGTTCTGTCCTCTCAGAATGGATATGTCATTGTGGTTAAGCAATTAGCAAAACCTGGATCCAGGAGAAAAAAATTGATGGAATTACTTCAGTCATAAAGTTAAGAAACTTATTTAATCCGTAATTGCATTTAAGGAGTAGAGTGCTGCCTGTCTGTTTTGGTAATTCTGCTGGGTGTAGCACTCGGAGACTCTTGATAAATCCCTCTAGTTCATGCTGTAGTCAGGCAGAAATTGTAACAGTATTTCTTTAAATGTAGAGTGGTCCTGCTGCCAGCTTGTAAAGCAGTAACATTTGAGATTAAGTGCAACAATGAACAGGTAAAAAAATGTGTATATCCACAGCTGATGAATGTTTGTGTTCTATTAAGAGACCATTAATGGGGTCTAAGAAAAGGTAAATGTTGAACTGAGTCAGTCTGTCCAGTGGGTTGCTAAAATCAATGACAGGCATGGTATGAAGTGGCTAAAATGATCTTACTCCACTTTGTGGGGCTAAAGGGAAATGTGGATCTCTGGTAGGCTGTGAGATGTTTGATACTACTGGGAGCACTTACCTGTGCTGGATAGTGAAAGTTGAGGGGCTGTAAGGGTTAGATCTTGGCAAATCTATAGCTGCTAAGAAATTGTGAGAAATGTTCTTTAGAGGAGCTGAAAGCAGTGATTAAAGAATTAACCAAGTAAAAAATACCTTTTCCTAGAATTATCTTCTGATTCTTGCAGTAGTTGTAATGGTTTAGCAATATGTATGTGGCTTGCTATTGAATGACTAAGCTACACCTAAAATTATTTCAAGATTTCGTATTTCCTTTGATAAAGCCAAACAAAATCATGTTGTTTCTTACAGGACTTATGGAGAATCCGGAGTCCATGTGGCATCTGTGAAGGTTTTGATGTCGGGACTATGGATGATATGATTAAAGTAAGAAAATTAGTTTCACCACAAGTCTTAGAAAAATAAAAACTCAGTTTGGCTTAATAAAGCATTTAGTAACTGTTGAAAAAGTTATGTATTAGGCAGAACACCACAGTTTGAGATTCATTTGTATCAGTTTCTAGAGCTTTGCTCTAGATTAATATGGAGGCAGTTGTAGAGTGGAATTAATGTTGAGGGAAAAGAAAATTTCAATGCATTGTATTTTTAGAGTGCCCATTTCTGTTTCAGGGCTGAGGGCCCCAGTCACAGCATTTGGTTTCATGCATGTAGGATATTTTCTTCCTTGTGCCTAAGAAGTGCAGTCCTGCCCTCTTGCAGCTTTATTGCTTGAATACTCTGGGTTTTCATTTCTGTTATTTTCAGTTAAATTTATTCCTTCCTTTTTTCAGGATTCTCTGAATTTTAGGGAATCCAAGGAAGCAGAACCTCACCCGCTGTGGGAATATCCCTGCAAGTCACTCTCAGAGCCCCAGGAAGTCTTGACATTTGACTTCACAAAGACTGTGCCACAGCACTGTCTCAGCACAGAGGGCTCTGCAAAGCTCTTACGGTCAGTTTTCTCACTGCAATCAATACTCTTGGTCATCATCCATTTCTTTACCTCCTAGTCAAGCACTTTAGAGGAGTTGAGTTTTGAGCTTCTTTAAGTGTATTACACTTAACTGGTGCAAATGTAGTTGGCATTTTTTAATAATGTGACTTAAGATTGTGGAAGTTGCTCTGACACAAGCTTCCTGTGGATATTCACAGTAGGCTATAACAATAATACAATAATGTTTGACATTATTAGATTACATAATATGCCTCTGTTTAAAAAAATAAGATTTTAACAGCTTTCATCGTGATTTAAAATTTAAATAGATTAATTTATAGTTTAGAGGAAATAAAATATTACCTGGATGTTTTTCGTGTTTCTATTTGTTGCCTACTGTTGGAGTTCTTTCAGAAAAAGCTTCTACTTAGCTCGTCAAATTATTGTGTTTAATAATTAATAACTTATTATATTTAATAGCTTTAAAATTATATGCTATTAGCATATAATTGTTGTATATATGTTAATAGCTTTTAATGTATATGCTATTCTTCCTTCTAACTGTAATCCTGGCAGTCTTTATATTTTGCCACATCTTCTGAGATACTTTCCACTATAACTGTGGATTGTACTTAATTCTGTTCAAACTTGAAATGCTGTTACAAATTTAAAAATGAAAAAGTTTAATTTTTTTAACTATCTAGAGCTTACATAGCTCAAACACTGCTGTGTTTCTCATTAAACAAAACTCAAGCTTTCAAAGACTGCAGAGCCATCTGTGTGGGGTCTCTGTGCCTTTGCAGCAGTTGTGTTTGCAGGCAGCACAGTGGTATGACCTCTGCTTCTTGTGGAGCAGGCACTTGAAGTGACACGGTGTGTGTGGTAAATATTTCCTCTCAATTCAGAGTCAGTAGGAACTGGGGTCTCTAAAGGAAGTTCTCAGCGTATGCTGTGTAATTCATGCCATGTTATTCAGTGCTGGCTAAGTGGCTGTGCTGCTGAGCAGATGTAGTTATGACATGTTCTCTTCCTTGCCTTTTTTTGGATTTCATATCTGTAAATACTTTAAAGTTTCTGCCCCCAATTACCAGCTCAGTCAGCTGTTCAGCTTTATTTCAAGGAAGGAAGTTGTTCATGCTTTTGCAGCTCTCACTTAAACACTAGTGCTGGGTTTAAGCTGCCAGGATTGTGTGTCAAGTGACAGGTTTTATCCTGCATCTCTCCCCAGGAAAGGAAAGAGCCATGGAGCAGTTCTGTGGATGGAATATCATCTTGCTGCCGATATCTCTGTTAGTACAGGACTCATGCAACTGTCCAATGAAAAGGTATCTCTTAATTTTAATTCATTATGTCACAGTCTGTAGGATTGCAGAGGGTCTCTGCTGGCCATGCTTGGGTTGTGTAGCACCCCTTCTCACACTGTTTGAACACTGTGTCATCAGAATTACTAAAAATACCTGTTCGTGTTTAGGCGGGGAGCAGGAGATGTACCTTAAAATGGGAGAGTCTGATTTCCCTACAAATGCTCCCTAGATTGGAATCAAAATCAGAATTTAAATGAGATGCTAGGTCAAAGCAGAGTTTTTTCATACAAATAACCTCAGTTTTACAAAAGCAAAAATTTGGAGGGGAAGGAGTAAGTATTTTTAGTATTCTATCTCAGTATTCTTTGACCAAATCCATTTCTAAGTCTGTGACTTCAGTGTGTGATGTAGCAGATGGTATTTCAAGCTATGTGTTCCTTAGTGGAGTGGATGGCAGTGTAAATGATAACTTGATCATTGTGTGCTCAGCTGGGAACAAGAACTCTTATTGCATTATTACTGTATAATAATAATAATATTGTAGATTTTGACTGCTTTCACTCTTAACTCTCTCCTGTAGGGAAACTGTGAATGGAATCCCCACTGCAAGCAAGCTGTTTATTTCTTCAGCTCTGTTATTGAATCAGAAATTCTGTCAGACCCTACTGCTGTCACATATACTATAAATTTTGACACAAAGACAGGAGAGATTACCATGGATTTTAAGCTCTTATAAAAATGCCTTCCTCCTGCTCATATTCCTAAATTATAATAAACATAAAGTATTTCCTTTTTTTTTTTTTTTGTACACCAGAGGGTTTCTTTCATTGTGTTCAGAGAGCAAACTTTTCTTTAATATACTTCTAGCCTTTTTGGGTTTGTTTTCAAAATACAGTTAGTGAGGTAGAGAGGAACCATTTTTTAGGGACAGGTATTCTTGTCAGGGTTTATGTACCTATATACATACATGCTTTTCATCATCTCTTTCAGGGTTTTACATAGTGCTAGGGAGGTACAAAACAATTGATTTGACAGTAGCAGCTGGTTATTGCATGGCATATCACTGGATGAGGACACCAGGCCTTACCCTGACATTAGAGAAAAGTGAGTTAAATACATCAATTTCTAGGCTGTGCTTGCTCTTGTCACTGTAAAATGGGAAATAATCTCCAGACTGCACAAAAAGAAATCCCAAGTCAACCTACATATGTATATTAGTACATTTAACAGGGAGAAGGAAACAGCTTAGCTGCTCTCAGACTTGTCTAAGTTGTGGCTGGTTCTAAGCTGAAATGGCCAGGGTATCAAGCTGTGGTGCACTGATGTTCTGCTGCAGCTGATTATCTGAGATGCTACGTTTCTGAAGAATCCTGTGCCAAAAAGTGACCAAAATCTGGAAAGCTGTGACTGGAAATTAGAAAATATATATTCAAATTATTGGAAGTGACAAACTGATGGTAGTCTGACTAGAAAGAAAAGAATTGTGGGCACAAAGCAAATCTTTATGAGATACGTAATATTCAATATATGATTAAGATTGTGGCCTTAAACTCATTCCATCAGAGATGTAAATAAAACCTGCCAGTTTGGCTAATTTGTAAGGTGCTCTGCAGTAGCACATGTCCACTACTGAGGTTTCCTTAGTTGCTCTCCAGATCACATTGGCTGCAGTGGCATTGTGTGAAATGACGTTTGCTTTAGATGAGCAATCAATTGGTATATCTGTTTTGCATGTGTGACCTATTGAAGTTTTGATAGAAAATCAATGTCCTGCCAGTCTCAAATTATGTCAGCCATCCACAGGGATAACAGGAATACCAAAGGTACTCTTATTTCCTCTGAGCAGCAGCTTTAGCAAAGTGAAAGGACTATCATAAAGAGGCAGCAGGAGCCTCCCCTACTCTGCTTTCCTGGTCACCATCATACATCATTCTTGTGAGTTAAAAGTCTTCCTTTTTTTTTTTTTTTTTTTTTCCTAATGATGTGATCATGTTTATAGACCCACAAGCCATCTGAAATATTCCAACATTTTTAGATCCATTTTCCTAATGAGCAGAAACCCTGAAGCACCTGATGAGGTCTGTGAATTTCACTTTTCAAAACTGCAATTTTAAGATGCTTAACTTTAATCTGTCATCTCTTTCAGACTTCTCTGGAATATATAGGTTGCTGTTCATGAAACAATTGTTTTCGTTTTGATACAGTGTGCTTAGCCCACAGAAAGTATGGTAGCAAATCTGTTATGTGCTGTACATAATGCAGTTGTAAAGGGAACAGTAACATGGCCTAGCCTTTAAAAATAGTAGAGGCTTTATGTTTTTTTAAAAGGGCACAGGCACAGTTGTGCAAGGCTGAAAAAGGCTGGCATTGTACAGCTGCTCTTCTGGCTATGTCCTGTAACTCCTGTGTCTGACCTGACACAGAAAGCATGAGCTTTCCCATGTTCTTGTTCTGCAACAGGAATAGCTTCTGAAAGGGCATTTAACTGCACAAGTCATTCTGGATCCAGCAAAAGAGTACAGTGTTACATCAGAAACACAAAACTAATTGGAATATATTGGAATTTATATGTTTGAAAAAATAAGATAGGAAAAAACCACAACTAAATTCACAGTATTTTACTGTGTAGTATTAGCGTTCACAAAGATAACTCTTTATGGATGTGCCCGAGTTGTACTTCCTAAGAAAAAATACAACATAAATTTGTTAAAATGTCAAAGGGAAGAAATCCACACTGATGGGAATGTATTTTGATATCAGTGTTACATACATGTTGAAATTACATGGTCCCTGCAGTGGCTATTAGGGATGGTGACTGAGGGGCATCCTTGTTAAACCCTTTTTGTTTTACGAGACCTGGGGTAGAGGTTCTCAGGGGTGGCTGCAGTGAAAGGGAAGGGCAGAGGCTGGATGCAGTAGCAGCCATCTGCAGAATTGTGTTCCCAGGGCTGTGCTGTGTGCATATAAGGAAGAACATCTTAAATTTCAGTGTACCTGGAGCAGAAATTACATTGCTGCTACCAAAAAAAAAAAAAAAAATTGAAAACCCAGCACTGGAAGGATGGAATGCTGAGCATATTTTAGCACCTGTGGGTTTTTTAGAAGAGCAAAATCTGATGGATATGCTCTAGAAACCTTGTGCATGTTCTAATTCACTGTGAATGTTACCAACATCACTAATGCTTGCTGGTTTGGCTTGTACATTGAGACAGGCACTGCAAGTGTTTTAAGGATTTAAAATTAAAATTGTTAAAAGTGTTGGGAGCTATTGAGGCAAACCCTTACCACAAGTGTGTGTAGTGAGGACTATTTATTGTATTTATCAGTCTTTCTTGACTTAGGTGAATTCTTCAGGTTGGGCTTAAAAACTTGATGTGATCAGTAAATTGTGTGGAAAACAGCTGCTTACAGAGGGACACTGGCCATTTCTTATATATATGTGCAAGAACAAAATATGAGACTGCTTCTATCTCTGTCCTCTTCCATGGGGCATTTTACTGCAGGCATGCACCTGGGGGAGGAAAGCCACTTTATCAAACAAACACATTGCCCAGGAGCAGCAGTCAGCCTCCCATTTGTTCCCAGACCTGACAGAAGCATTGCAGTGATGTTCAGAATTGGAAGAGCTGCTGGCTATGGGCATCTTAATAAGCAGAGCAAAAATCCTATTTTGTCTTGGAAGGAATTTATTTAGTGCTGCCACCACAGGCAATTTTTTTTCTAAATGACAATGGCTGTGATCCTGACTAGGCCTGCAGGCAGAGATGCACGTTCTGATAGAAACAGGATCTTGTGCTAGCACTGAACTGACTATTACAGTTCAGATATTGCAATAGAGCCACTGTGTAGCTGGACAGCTTTTTGAATGCAAGACACAAGTTTTAGTCAGGTGTTAAAAATCATAATAAACCACAAAGTGTTGCCACTCACATTTAACTTCACAATTCTGGCTTTACTGCAGAACTAACTGTTCTGTAGTAATGAATTGCAATGAAATTTTGCCTAAGGTGTGGTGGTTTCCACAGCACAGCTCCACAAGAGGGTGCTGAGAACCCACTTCTAAATTTCTAGCACATTATAAATCAGGAAAATGCAGAGACTTGCAATGCAGCTGTCTCATGCAAATCACACTTGTGGTGTTATGAGATACACTGTACATACATGCATGGAAGTGGAAAACCAGTGCAAAAAGTGGCAGCTGCTATTAAATATAACCCAGACCTGCATCTACTGTTAAAGCAGGCAGGCAACGAGATGTTTTATGCTGAATACAGAGTGAATAGTATTCCTTGGACAGTGAGGTTGTCATGGCTCTAATGAAGGACAAGTCTTGCATTTTAAAGGGTGTTTTCTAAATCATAGCAGGTGGAAGATTTGTTCCTTTATTTGCAGAACTGGTACCTTTTGTCTGAAAGCTAGGCAGTTCAAGGCCTGAGATCCTGGAGCTTGCTTTTCTCCTTCATTAGTCCCTTTGAAATTGCTCTGTGTGGGCTTCCTGCATTTAACAAGATAGAGGATGCAGTTCAGGACTAATTCATTTAGTCACTCATCTTTTGTATTCTATTTGTAGTTACAGCTGGTTGTTAGGGGGGGAAGAGACTATTAGAGCTTCCTAGAGTTTGGATTTTTCCAGTGATGATTGTGAGCTGAATACAATGGGTGCTTGTGTTGTCATTCTACCTTATTGACTCTGATAGCATTGCAAAATGTTAATTTGGCTTGCTACTTAATCATTATAATACTTCACATTTCCAAGCATTTAATGCAGATTAGTGATTAAGATGCTTCTCAGGGAGGTATGTATTGTCATCTATTTTTTGGATGAGAAAAAAACTAAGTGTGTTTTGTGTGGGTGTGTGTGTGTGTTTCATCTGCCCCAGGCTCACTATAAGATTAGAGCCTCAGAGCTAAAAATGACTTGCTCAAGGCCATGCAGAATAGACTAATCCCCTGACTCCCTAGCTCTGCTTTAATCATTTGTTTTCTTAGCACAGTGTGATTTCAGATGCAGCCTTATGAGGTTTGACCAAGATGCAGCAGATAAAGACTCAGAGGCAGTAAATCCTTGGATAGCTCAGTAATTAAAACCACCTGGGTTTTAACGCATGTGTAAAATATATTTATATTCTAAAGAAGTTACGTATTTAATATAAATAAGTAAATATATATATATATATATATATATGTATTTACAAAGCTATAGAACATTGGTTTTGTTTTCAAAAGCTGTCATGAAGATGACCCACTTTTTTTCCCCCCCAGCAGGATTCTGTCTAGGATCTGAGAGCCCTGAAGATGCCTCTTTTGTGGACAAGGGCACTAAGGAATGAATGAGAGCTGATGATCTTCCTGTGTGCCAAGGGAAAGCCCTGCAGTTGCAGGTCTGGCTGCTCTTCACAGAGGTGTGGGCACAGTCCCAGGGTATCTTGGCCTTAAGTTACACAAGGCTGGCTGTGTGCCCTCTGGTTCTTTCTCAGGGTTTTGCTGAAGTGCAGCTGCACGATGAGCTGCAGCAGCCCCTTTGCTGTGGATTGTGCCTCTCACCCCTGTCATTTTCCACAGCCTCTGCTCTCTCTTGCCTTGCACACCACTCCCTTGGGGAAGTGATGTACTCGTGCTTTGGGAGAAGGAGTGGGTGCTGCAGGTTACTGAGTGTGCTGCTGCTTCTGCTGTAGCTGTTCTCCCATAAGGCACCTTCTGGCTGCCTGTTAGGGTAGCTAAGAAACCAATTACTCACATTCCTGACAATCAGCAAATAAATCAAGCTGCGGTGATGAATGAGGTGGGAGGGAGAGACAAGCAGCCTTCACAGCAGCACTCCAAAATGCCCTGTCCCTGCTGCTGCAGTGTTTCTAGGAATGCTGGAGGCACTGTACAGTGCATCTGCCTGTCTCATCTCGTGCCTGCCTGACAGGCAGCAGCAAAGTCACTTGTGCCCAGGGGCTGATGATGGAGGAAGAGGCACCCTCGGGGTGGAAGCTCCACAGGACTGGCACTCGGGGGACTCTGGGCCAGGGATGTCCCCAAGCTGCCATCGTGCCCCAAGGCCCCTTCCCACTGGGTCCTGAGGGGCTGAGCTGCAGGGGGGATGGACACCTCTCCTTACCCCTTCCTGTGCATCCCTGGGCTGTCTCCTACCCAAAATATGATGTGACAGCTCCTGCTGCCAGCCCACAGGGAGAGTGCAGCTGGCCAAGAGGCTTGCTGTGTTTTGTGAGCAACTGTGGCACTTGAGAAACCAAAGTTTTGTGTGCTAAGTGTGTATCTGTGTGACTTCCAGCCTGAGGGAACCAAGAACACACAGGGGTAATGAACTGGTGTGAAGAGAATATTCAGACCATGTAATTTTGCTGGCTGTTTTGCCACGTGTGTGTCCTGGCATGCTGGGACATGCTACTGAGGGCCAAGGCAGTGGCTTTAATTTTGGCTGCTCATGTTCCTGCTCATTTACATCAGCCCTGGTCTTTTGTGTCTCTTACCTCCTGAGTTGAAGCTGTTTAAGGGTTTCCCATAATGCTTCTCATTGCTTGTTTCTACTGAGTAGCAATCATCTTTGGACTCCAGCTCAAGTAGTTTCATTCTGTCAGTGGAGTTTAGGTGATGGGCCCGTGAGTGACCTGTGGGCATTGCTTCTCCTTGAGCCTTGGCCTTGCTTGAAATCAGTGCCCACCTCTGCTTCCTGCAGCTCCTGTGTCCCTGTTGCCAGGCTGGTCCTGAGAGCAGAGCAGAGCCGTCAATGGGAAAACATGCCAGGAAATCTCCCAGAATTAGGGACTTGAACCTCTCTTGAGCAAAAGCTCTTTCTGCCTAGAAGTACATTTCATCTAAAGTTTATGCTTCTGGAAATGATGCACAAACTCAAAGCTTTATCTGAATGCACTGAAGAGGCTTTAGCTGTGGGAAGGTGTGGTACAGCAGTTACAGCAGCTCTCTGATGCAGCCTGTGTGTCACTGGAGTGCACTAATGCTGAGTGTCCAGGACAGCGTGCCAGAGGAGGGAGGGTTTGCTCGAGGCAGTGTGTTAATACCTTATGGTCCTGTGTTGAAAACTGTGCTGGCATATTGCATTATGATGGTTTAGTATGTGTTTCTGTTTTGTATGAAACTTAGGGAAGCTGCATCTCTTCTCCTTCATGCATTAAATAAATTTCTTTTTAGATTTCAGGGGCTTACATTCCTGCCTTGCCATAGCCCCTCATTTTTTTGCTAATACTGACTAGTGCTCAACAAAAACTAGCAGTTCCTTCTGTGTTGCACAGCAAAATAAATGAAGTCAACTTCTATGTTAAATGTTAGGTTTTTATCTTTTCTTGCATTATCTTGACATGTACCCTGCAATATACATGAAAAAAAAAAGTCTTCAAAAAGGGAAGAAGGAAGAGAAATATCTAGGAAAGACTGTGTCTTCATATTTCAATACAAAACAGTCTTTATGTCTGTTGTAGCAGGGTGCTCTGTCTGTGGAGACAGGTTTCATGGGTCTGTAGTGACAAAACATTTAATTTTTGTGTTTTCTTTTGTGCTTGTCACAGATACAAGGCACTTCAAGGCCAGTCTCCTCCATGTGTGGGGTTGCCAGGCTGAGGGGTTTTTTTTATGCTCACAGCTGACATAAATGTAGCAGCAGGGTAGAGGCATAAGCAGCATTTCCTTTCCAAGAGAGGCACCAGCACCTCAGACCATCCCAGCAGTGCTTCCCAAACCAGGTTAGTGCCCAGGCTGGGGTCCTGGTGCCCCTTTGTGGGTGTGTTAATGTACAGAAATGGTTGTCAGTGTGTTCCTTGTTCCAGAGCAGCAGTGGGAGGTTTTGGTGAGGATGTGATGTGGCCCTTTCAGGTGCTGTTTATCCCACTCTCTTTGAGGCACCCTCGATGGCAGATGTGTCCTCATTTAGAATGGTGCCATTTTTGTTGTATCCCTGTGCCAGTCAGGCAGGCCCTGAATAAATACTGGGATTTTCTCACAGGAGATCATCTGTTCAGATCAATGCAGTGCTTTACATCCAGTGCCAGCTTCCTGCTGCTTTCTTGGATGCTGCTGCCCATATCCTTTTGCTTGCAGGGAGAATATTCCATTTGTGTCCCTGCCTCTAGCTGGGAATGAGATACACTGCTCCATTGTTTACCTCCCCTAGAAGCTGAGAGCTGTGACTCTCCTTTTGAGACAGTCTGTATTTGCATTCCCTGGGTTGGCTGGGCAACAGCTAATCAAATAATTACATTTAAAATAAGATTTAACAAAAAAACCACGTCTAAAAATAAAGGCAAGGTGTAGTCATGCTTGTCACCAACAGAACTAGTCAGCAGTGTGTGTTCTGGGGAATGTTTCCTGAGCAATTAAGGGCCATTTAATCTTTCTTAATGTACTTAACTTTATTTGTTGCATTTTAAAAATATTTTTAGATGTTCTATCTTTGCAGTATGTCTGCAGATCCATTATCATCTTCCATTCCTTTTCTTTCCGTTCTCCCCTGCCCCCTTTGCTTTCAGTACAGTCTTCTCACACAGAGCCTTGACAGGCAGCTATTCATACTTCAAGAGTTTCTGCTTGTAAGCTCCAGTTCTGTCCATGTTTAAAACATGAGTAAAAATAGCAATTTTGGGGTTTTTTGAATAATAAACTGATGGTCCCAAACAGATAATTATGCTTCCTTTATAAATAAGCATAACCCAGAAGCAGAAGAAATACTGTACTTTCCCCGTCCTCAAACCAAAGCTGGGATGTTCTGGGTTGTTCTGTATCATCCTTTTCTGCAGCTCTGATCAAGCATAGGCTCTCTGTAAATATACATTCAGCTATGTTTTAAAAGCATTGGGGTTTCAGACAGGAATTTTTTTTTTGTTTATTTTGCATTCCATTGTGGTGATTTGGAAGCTAGTTTTGAACTTTCCTGGTCTTGTGGTCAGAAACCTTCTAATTGTCAGCCCAGGAATCCAGGCATGGACAAGGACCTGTTATACTGGGTGTGGAGCCACTGCCCAGCCCTTGACCAGACCCAGTGTTTCTTTCTGCCAGTGCATAATAAATGCAGAATTTACAGCTTCTAATTTGTTCTGACTTTGGAACAGAGCTGCAGCATGGTGAGGTTTCTGCAGTGAGGTGAAAGGACACTTGAGGTCAGCTGTGGGCGAAAGGATCTCGCTGTGAGTTCAAAAGTGGCACAGAGTTTCAGGAACATTTATAATGAAGTGGCTGCAGCACGAAGTCCTTCTTATGTGTTTATTGTGGAACACAAAACAAGTTTGGTTAAAAGTCTTGAGTTTGCTGTGGCTATAAAAAACTCCATTGGCAAATGTGGAGGAGAGGAATTAAATGTAAGCAAGGAATAAGAGAAAATGGAATTTTAAATACCTGTTTCATAACAGTCTGATTTTGGGGCTGAGATAATAGACCACGTTACATACTGAGAATTAGTTTGTCTTGTGTGATATACCTTTCATTAGAAATATATTTAGCATAATGCTTAGCACCATGCTAGGCCTATGATTTTTGTTTGGTTGGTGCCCTGCTGACCTTGCAGCTGCCTTCTGTTCCTTGACACCCTGATGTCCTTACTAAGTAATATAAAACATTCTGTGTTGGCTTTGCTGGAGCTGGTGGTAGTGTGACAGTTGACCTCAGGAGAAGTGTTTTAAATATAAAGATCCAGCTGGATTTTGTTGGATATTCAAAATTATGAATTGGCATTTAGAAGGTATTTAAGAACCTGATACAAAGAAGGTAACAATAGTAGGTCTGAAAAGGTAGTGAGGACATTACCCAAAGTGTAGTGGGGCTGGGTGTTCAAACTCAGAATCCTCTGCTCATTTAGAAGTTCACAAACCTCTTTAATGAGAAGAAAGGTACCTTGTTACTTTTGATGTGGAAAGATGTCATCTTCCCTACATCATGCTCATCTCTTTCTGTTCACTGTGGTGTAATTAAATACACTGCAGAGTTTTAGGTTCTAAACTCCCACATCACACTACCAAGGTGTTCAGAGGCTTCTGAGCAGACACTGCACTGTGTGATGCTGTGGCAGCACTGGAAACAACTTCAGTTGTTTGAATCCACAGAATCCCAGAAGTGGAATTTGGTTGGAATGTGAGACCTTAAAGACCATGAAGTTCCAGCCCCTCTGTCATGGGCAGACTGTCATTTCCTGGATCAGGTTGAACACTTCCAGGGATGGGACATCCCTGAATCCAGAATCTTAAAATTGCAGTAGTATTGTTGTGGAATAAAGCAGTTCTTAACACAGCTGCATCCTGAACTCTGTGTGAATCATCCTGCTCAGCATCTGTGGGTCCCAGGTCACATCTGTGGGGTCTGTCCCCCCTGTCCTGCAGACTCTGTCCTTTGCAGGCAGCTCTGGCTCCCTGGGCTGACGCCGCAGTGTCTTGGTCACCATCCTCCGTTTGGTCTCATTAGGCAGAAGGATTTCTCAGTAGCTAATACAGTGTTTAATGTGTGTCTCTGTGAGGCAAATTCCATTTCAGGGCGGGCAGGGATATCAATATTCCGTGGCCTAAAGGCAGCCCAGCGTTCGGGAGCACATCAAGGTCCCTGTTGAGCTCAGCACGCTGATGCTGACGCATCTTGTTGCTGGGATTGGAAAGGGTCAAATCATTTGCAAATAGGAATGGGACTTTTAAGGCTTTTGGTTGCTTTGGACACAAATTGCTGTGGCTTGAGGAGCTTCAGCAGAGCTTGGCACAAACGCTGCTGTATCAGTTGTAGTGTAACACTGAAAGCTCTATGGAGATTTAGGCTTTTGTTACAGTGTTTACAGAGGATATTCGGACACACCTGACTACCGAATACCATGATATTGGTAGCACTTTGAAGTTGTTCTGCTTGGTTTGGCTTTGGAGACATCAAAGGTTTACTTGCAAAAGGGGAAAAGAGGGTTTGGCCTGGTGGGCACTCTGTGAATTGGTGAGATGCTCCTCTGGGAGCAGCAGAAGGTGAAGCATCAGCTTACAGACACTTCCAGAAGGGCAGAGTAAGCAGGTGCTGTTTTCTAGGAATTCCACCATTTACAGACAGGGGAGCCAGCTGAAAGCTGGTGTGTTAATAGGAACATGTGGAAAATGCACCTTTATTTTGTGGTTATATTCAATTATCTTATCCTTTAAAGCACACAGGAAAGCTGTAGCATTTTTCTACTATAGTTAATCTCTTTTTCTGATTAGTTGTCCATTCAGATATGATTCTTGGTACCACAGGGGAGGTATCAGTGGCTGAGCACAACCTCAGGAGCTCATGTGATCTACAATGGTATTAAATATTTATCAAACTCAGGAAGGAGTTTTGAGAGTGTTTGGGAAGGAGGAATAGACAGCCTGAGTTGAATGTTGATGGAGATTTCATCTTTTTGTGTAACTTTTCTCAGATTTTTTTTTTCTCCTCACATTTTCTTCTAATATTTTCTTCAATTAATGCATATTTCTTCCTGTCCACATTTAATGGTTGTAAGGAGCAGTGGTTAAATCTACCATTATGTAGAATATGAAAAATGGGATTGTTGTTCTCCTGCCTGTCGTTCTAGCAAGCCCCACACATTGATTTCACAAGTGGCTTCTTGGAGGCTTCCCTAAATATCAGGGAAAGTATGGAAGAAAATGGGCATACAGGTTTAGGAGTGATAGATGGGAAATCTAGAATAATCTTCTGAAAGGTCATGAAAATGTAGATAAGCCACTTCAATATGATACAATAAGGAGAATTGCTACACCAAAGTATTAAAAATAGTCAAAGAAAAGGGCTACAAGAATAATGGTTTTAGCAGCATTCTGAGCAGGAATTTCAGTGGGATAGGGAGGTTTGTGTTTCAGTAATTGTGCTTGGCCAAGAGAGTCTGTAAAATGGCCAAGGGGGCAGATGGCAGTGCTGTTCCAGTGCTGATCCACAGGCAGATGTGGGCACGAGTTCATCACTGCAATTCCTGCCACAGGGAGAGGAAGGAGCTGCAGCTTTCTGTACTTGTTCTTGTAACTGTCTGCAATATGCAAATATCCAAGAAATTACTGTGTTTTTAACTTGTAGTTCCTTAGCACTTCATAGAAGGGAACCCACTCATGAGGTGCTCACATAATAACCTACTGCAGCAATGGGAAAATAGGTCAGGTATTGCAAGAGAGGCAGTCTAGGAATCTACCACTGGAAAATCAAGTCTGTCAAAGTATTATGCAGTGGTAGCATCAGAATGCAGACAAAAATCATCTGTGCAGCAATGGAGAAAGCTGCAGAAAACCATCTCTAATGTCCTGTCTCACAGGATGGGGTGGTGCCTTCCTGAGGCAATGACAAGAAACTTGTGCACTCCCCTTTTCCTTCCTCATTTGCATGAAATCCACTGATTTCATCCTGTCTGCTTGTGGAAAAAATAAATTCTTCAGGGAGGGGTTCCCTACTGGCTTTTATGGGACTGTTAGGGAAGACTAAACCGGTTAAATGGATTGTTTTCTCTTGACAATGTTCTGTTAAATCAACAATTGTACACGGGGTGTGATGTGTGGCTTTTATCTTTGGGCAGCACAGAGATTAAAACCTGCTCTCCCTGAGCTCAGGGGCCTGATCACTGTTGTGGTGTCCAGCCTGCCCTGTTCTGCAGCCAGGCCCCTGAAGCAGGGACATGGTGGGAGATGCACGGGGAATGCTCTGCAGCAAGGCTGCACCCCTGGAAAACTGCTCAGGGTGTCCGTGCAGGGGCTGTTGGGGCAGTGAAGGGGGAGTTTAAAGGACTAATTTCTTTCATCCTGTGTTTTCTGCAAGTTTACTACAACAGGAGTACCACAGTGAGCTGGACTTCACCCACCCACCAGCCTGTGATTTGGAGTCAGATCTGTGTTGGTGACATCAGACTCCACATCACAAAACCAGAGAAACCAGAAGCACAGAATCATTTGAGCCTTGAAATTTTATTACCTTGTTTGCATCAACCAGTTATTCCTTTCAGCACCAATAAAAGACAAAAACCCCTCCATATTGTTTAAAATACCTTGTTTTTATCAGGTCTGTGATTGTGGTTTTCTTCCAGGTAAAGAAACCAATGAAAATATTTAAATTTTTCCTTTTTTTTAATACATTTATAACAAAATGTCAGAAGGTGTGTGCTTACCATATAAAAACATTAGGTTCCAGAAGGATACAATACCGAAAAATCATTGAAATAAAAAAAGGTTATTCTTATTACAGGACTTCTAAACCTCAGCAATAATACAAGTCTTTAAAAGCATCAAGATTATATTTAAAACAAAATGGCATGGAAAAGTGAGACCTTCAGTAACAATTTGACCCTCGTAATGGATAAAATTGGGAGGTTTTCAAAGTGCTTGAATTGTATTTCTGTCCTCAACCTGTAGTGCCAGGAGGAGACAAAACTGTTTATTTCTGAGCTGATGATATGTGCTGACACTGCTGTGCTGCTGTGTGATCCAGGGCAGCTCACACACCAAACTGGGGACAGTCAGATTGACTTCATCTGACCACCAAACAAAGGCCATTTAAAAAAATCCTTACTGGATTTCTGTGTTCCTTAAATCTTACTGTCTTACCCACAAGTAGGCCTGAGGGTCTGGCCAGACTAACTGAGAGTGTTTCTGGGATAAAACTTTGTCTGGTACTGGCACAAGGCAGGTGAACTCCTTCTGCAGCCAGCAGGACACATCTCGGGCTGCAGGCTTCTCCTGGAGCCAGGCTCTGGTAGTTCCTGTTTGGGTGTTTTAGGCAGCTTCTGCCAAGTGTCCAGGCTGGGATGGAGTAAAACTGAGCACCCCTGAATGAGTCAAGTGCCTTTTCCCCCAGCATGAGGCTGGGGGTACCTCCCTGGGCTCAGTTGCTCCATCTCTAGGGTGCGTTTTTCAAGTGATCTAAAATTACCGACTTTGTCAGGGCCTGACATCTTCAAAACTCCTGGAATGCTTGGTTTTCAACTGCCCTCTTTGGGCCTTTTGTTCACTTGTTCTACAAGTGCTGTTGGAAAATGCAAACAGAACATGAGAAACAGATGTTTTATCTAGCTTTTATAAGAAGATGACACTTGTCTGTAGTATCCCTGGTGAGGGGCGGGTAATAAACCAAGCATAGTCTTATCAGTTCTTGAAGATGCCTGAAATCCCAGTACAAAGTGGAATAAGCATAGTAGACTAAGCTTAACTTGATTTCTTATAATATTCTACTTATAAATTGTGTCATGCTATCCATAAGCAAAGTAGGATTGACATCTGAAAAAGCTTTCCAGGGTTTGTTCTCCTGGGCATGGTCTCTTTACCCCAAGCCCTGCACCCCCCCTTTTTCTTAATGCAAATATTTTATTCTATAGTGGCTGCCTAAGGCCTGTGATGGTTGATATTGTGCCAGAACAGGCATTGTCTGAGTGGATTCTCTGTGGGGTGTTGGATGGAACTGTGGTGGCTGGAGTGGTTTAGGCAAAACTCATTTTTCTCCTGGAGGTCACTGTCGTGGAAGGGGAAGCCTGTTCATTCCAGCTCACTGCTACAGACACTCTCTGACCCCTGCAAGCTTTGCTGAGGCAGCAGAAGGCACAGGATCAATGCAAAAACCAAGGAGCATCTGTACAGTGATGCCACAATGCTGCACCTCCCAGCATCACTCCCTTGCAAAGCCACATCCCTAAAACAGTACATTAGAACTACTTACACTGGTTAAATGTGTGTGTATTGTATAAGAGAACATTTTACAACTAGCCAGTTCTTTAGCACTGAGGAACTAGGAACATTGAAATCTAAAACAGTTTACTTCAGATTTGAAGAAACATTTCTCAGCATATCTCAAAAGCTGATGAAAGTGGCTGATTTTTTGGTCAGCACAAAGCCACAGAAAGAATTTTAAAGTAATTTAGACCATGGTACTTTTACTGTAAATAATGTAACATTGTTTGGCAGTAGTTTTATGTCTGTATCCCACACAGTGTCAAATTCAGCTCCTGCAACTGATACTTGGTGAAATTGATATCAAATTTTAATTTACATTGTTAGGAAAACTATTAAAAATACCATACTTTGTAGTTAGTCTTACTACTGAGAAATATCTGCTGGACAGCACACAAATTGCTACTGGTACTGTTTGGGTTTTTTAAAAAAGATTAATAAAATACAAGCAAGGTAGAAAACAGGATTAAAAAGCATTGGTTTGGATACAAGTTTTTCTGAATTGACTGGAGCAATAAGAAACCCGAAAAACACACTGCACATATGTGCACCCTCTGTATAAAGACAGACATACAAAGTGGGAAACTGGTGGTGCACAGGGTTAGTACACTAAAGTCTTTGATTCTGTAAACTTGAATTCCTAATTTTATAAAAAGGGGAACTGAGTCTGGTTCAATTTTTGAGTCCGCATGGGTTACACTTCAGACTAGCCCACGGTTTGGCACAGTACACTTTTAAGAGGCAGTCTCTGCTGAAGGAACCCCAGGACTGGAAAACGAGGCATAATGTGTCAAGACCAGGTACAGAGGGAGAGTGTGAGCAGTGGCCTTGCTGCCTCCTTGGAATTAGCCAATACTGTTAGTCCTGTACTCTCATGACTACTACGAGTTTCACTATTTGCAAAATCAGATCTAAGTACAAGTTCTGTTGTTTACTGTAGCTAACTAAGCAAGTTCCAAAAGCTGTGCAGACTGAGATTTCTAATTTAGATCTATTCTGATTTAGCTCAAGCTGATTCACAGCAAGTGTAAACTAAACCAAAACAAGAGCGTCCTCAGGAGTTTGTGGGCAGCGTAACTAAAACAGGTTACTTAATGGAGTACATCTAATATTGGGTTAACTCTTCTTAACGCAGGGTATTTGTAATGCAAGAGGAAATAAAACTAAACTAGAACAGGAAGTCGGCAGAATAAACTAAGTGAGGGTTAAAACAGAAGGGGTCTCATTGTTCTCCCAACAACACAAACCCTCTGAACTTAAATCCCTAAAAAAATGCCGAGTCTCGTTATGGACCTGATTCTCAGGTTTTCATTACTTTTGTTAAGGTTACAGAGGCTGGGTCATGGGGACAAGATGGCAGAGGAGAGCCCTACATTTGAAGAGCTTTAATGGAAAGAACCGTGATTCAGATGGCAAGACCCCCATTCAAGTCTGTGGGTGCATAACAAATGGAGAATCATGTCTCACAGACATCAAAACAGCCTCTGTTCCTGGGAAGCAGTTACCTAAGGCCAAGAGTCACAATTCTGTTCTCTACTCTCCTTCTGGCCACGTTCCACTTCCCCTTTAAGTGTACTGATTCCTTTAGAAAATTGTCAGGTTATTCTGCCTTATCAATCATAATCTGTTCTACACCTTTCCCCCCCCAAATGTTTATTTTTCCTCTATATCTAACATGCATTTTACAATTCATTTCCCATTTACCCTTTCTAGCTAAGGCAGAATGTTGGCCCTGGTGTTACCAATGGTACTACAGGAATCTATTCACTCTACAGTAACATACATATTCCATACCATAATTCAGAACCGTCCCACACATGGGAAAGAAAAAACATTACAGGGAAACTATTTCATCTTAAGGGAATAAGTTGCATTTAGAAAGCTGAAGGCCTGATTCTGGAGTCATCATTCAGACAAAACAGTCCATAATTTCAGTGGGAACACAGCTGGAATGAGGGTGGGACTGTGTTCTTGAAGTCTCAATTCCAAATCTTTTAGTTATCCTTAAATCAGACAGGAAGATACTGGTCTGCAAATTGAAGAGAGTTGTTTGGTTTAAGGTCTACCTGTACTGACAGAAGGGTTCCAGTCCCAGGAGGCTTTGGCTGGGGCTGGTCTGTCCCTCCCTTCCCTGCTGCCCGGTTCCTCTGCCCGGTTCTCTCCGGTGCATGCAGTGCGGGCGCATGCGGCTGCTGCAAGCACGAGCTACGACTGTCACAGGCTAAAGAAAGAGAAAAAGCTGCGGCTTCGTAGTTAGACAAAGAAATGATGCAAAAAACCATTGAGCGGCACTAACTCACAGACTAAGTACAAACTAAATTGTGCTATATATTAGTATAAAAACATGTTTTAGTAAGAATGGCACTGGTTCAGAAGGAATTGGGACTTCCATCTTGGTTCCGTTCGGTCCACAGTGAGAGCATTGTAGTACAGGCCTGCCCTGTTGCCTGAGCCACTTGTGACAGTGGCTTTTGGCCACAGCCCCTTCCATTTCTTCCCTTTTTAGATCCACATTGTTGGTACTTTCTGGGAGTAGCCCAGGTCAGGTCTGGTCATCTTTCCTAACGTGGCACCAGAATAGTTCATTCTTATCCTCTGACATTTTTGGAATATCATTCATGTTTCCCTCTTTTAATCTCTCAGAGCTGGTCAGTTTTAGGGGTCATCCTCTCCCGTAGACACCATGAGACGCATTGCTACTGGAAGGTGGTCTGTCAGGCCTGCCAGCTGGGTAATAAAGCTGAACTCTTCCACTTCCTGCAGAAGGAGAACAAAAGAAAGATAAGAAGCTGAAAAATCTGTCTGTCATTCCACACATCAGAACTCAGCCTCTTTGAACTCCCTTAGTGTATTATAGAGGTGTGGGCCAGCCTGGTTTGGCTGGGCTAATGGAGAACTGCCACTCTGGGCATGGAGTGTGCTGCAGAGGATGAGGTGAGGCACTGGTAGCATGCAGCTGAGCTGGTCTGGATGAAATCTGTTACACCTTCCCTTTCCATTTACAGTAACATCACTGTTGTTCCAGACAGACTCATCTGCAGTGCTGCAGCAGGTGATCCATGTGCAGGGATGGTACATAGAGATGTGAATGAGCTCCTTGTTTTCATCATGGAGCTCTGTACAAGGCAAGGCCCTACATTAGGAAGCAGACTGCACCCTACAAGTTTTCTCTCTAGGTACTCCCTCATGTTAGCTTCTGCCTACATACTGCAGAGTTGTAACTTCAGTAGGTTTATACAGACATTAAAGAATGTCCAGACACTTGAAAACATTAAAAAATATTCAGACTGCAGGCACAGGAAAAGCATCAGGCAAAACAGCTAGGCAAAAGTTTAAAAGGAGTGAAATCAAGGTTGGTTGGTTGTTTTAGAAGAGCAGTACATCTATTAGTGCTGCTGCTGGAATCTTCAAAGCCAACTTTGTTATGTAGTAGCTTTACAAACATGATACCTGCATGCAGAAGTGGAAAATAGCAAAGCAACAGGTCCTCCCAGGAGTATGTGTGTTAAGCCAAGCAGAACAGGCTGCAGTGCCATTCAGAGAGTGTGTTGTGCAAGTTACAGCCTTTTTGGCTACTCTGAAACTCACCACTTTCCATTCCAGGTAGAGACCTTCTTCTGTATAGAGCATATAGTCAATCCTCCTCCCGTTTCCCTTCAGTGATGCCTTCCTCCCCTTCTGACTGGAACCATGGTTCTTGCTGGTGGGATAGACTAAGTATCCTTTCCTTCCTTCTTCACTTTCCAGCACCCTATTTCATTAAAAAAAAAAAAAAAAAAACAAACAAAGCAAGTTTTAATGTTTAAATATTTGCTCATCCTGGCTATTTGTGCATTACCCAGGGGTCTCTCCAAATCCCTGGTGAGGATAATCGTAGTCCCAAAGGACTGTTAAACCTGTAAAGCACATATTTTCCCAAATGTGATTTCCAGTGTGAGGCTGCTCTAACTGCTGACAGTGCTCTTAAAGCCTCATGGCAGGCTTGGTATCACTGGTGCTGTCCTGGAGCTCCACTGAAGCAGGAGAACAAACACTGAGAGGGGAACCTGCTGTCAGTGCTGTCAGGCAGCTCAGAGCCCCTCTGCTGATTTCCAGCACTGCTGAAACTGGAAGTTGTTTCCTGGATTGCATTAGTACAAACCTGAGCATTTTGACACAAACCTCTCCTTTCTGATCAGACCAACTCCTGAAATTACAACATCCAGCCTTACAGACAGGGTATGGCTGAGGACTGGTTTGCAGGAACACACCTCTGGGTACGTGGTGGGTGGTTTTAATCAGCATCAGATTACTGTGTCTTAGACCCCAAGCTCTTCCTTCACTAGAAATGACAGCCTAATTTACTTGATTCCGGTCTGTGACACTGCACACTCCTCCACATGGAGGAGTTACTCAGCAGGTGTGTTAGCACTGCCCCCACCTTGCAAGGAGATTACCTAGCCCAAGGCCACAAACAGAAGCACTCAAAAGTGAGAATTAGTTTTCTAGGTACCAATCCTGTGTTCAAGGAAATAAGATGCTGCTCTCCCATTAAAATACTTATTTTGGGTGCTTAAACATTACCTGTAGGTTTTAAGCAGAAGACTATTAAGGCCCAGAGCAATTCAATCTAACTTTGAACTGAGCCCAGCTTTGAATGTGACCTTGGACCGGGTACCCCACAAGGGTCCCTGTCACTCTGTTCTTACAGTAATCCTGTGCTGTTCTGTGCTGTTTTGCTGTTGTGTTGGATTTTGGGGGAAACTTGTTTTACCCTCCTGTGTCCTATTTAAAAGCTCTGCCAAAGCAGCACCGAGGGGAGCAGCCCCAGCAGTGTGAGCCAGAGCCGGGCTGGGACCCGCCCATGCCCAGGGTGGCAGCAAGTCCAGCACAGGTGGGTGGCACAGCTGTATCTGCCTTAAAATGCAAACTTTCAAAACCACCTCCTCAAAAATCTCCTTCCTTTACTCACCTGCCAAAACCTGAGCCCACGGTTCTGTGGTTTCCCTTGCAAGAGTTGATTATGCCATTAAGGTGCATCAGCTGTTGCAGGAGAAACACTGAGCCGTGAACTTGGGCCCTAGCAGGCACAAAGTCTTTAATTTCACCTTGGGAAAAAAAAAAAATCTTTTTGATCACCTGGTTGTTAAGACTAGACTTGGATGGGTTTTATGGAGCTGGGTTCAAAAATTTTTTTAATGCATACAAGTGAGAGTACAGAAAGGAGGAAAAACAAGGGGCAAGCACTCATGATATGTTTTAATGTGTGAGACTTAGATGGTTGCTTTGTCAGGTTTTGGGATTTCGGAAGGACCTGAGTGGTGGCAGAGGGGACTCAGCATTGGCTGCAGCTGATTAGGTCTCAGTAGTGTTATAATCTCTATGTTTGGGCCAATTGGTATGTTTGAGGTGCACTTGATGTGCTGCAGCAGATAACAATGACAAAACTGACTGTGTAGTCATTTGATCAGAACTTTTCTTAAACCCCCTTTGGATTTAGGGAGGTATTGAAAGTTCGTAGAGCTTATTGTAATCAGTTTATGAAAGTAAACTTTCTTTTATGTGTTGAAAGTAAACTTTCTTTTATGTGTTGCTTTGTTTTAATAAATAACTCATATAAAATTAACTTATTGTCTGCACTCCATTTTGATTCTCCAAAGAGCTCTTGCAAATTATTCACTTCCTTAGATTAATTTTCTAGGTTCAAGGAAGCAAGTTCTTTGATGATACTGACCTCTTTCAAAAATTGTATTTATATTTGGCAAAGCTAATTAAGTAACAAAATAGAAGAAACTGCTGATTAGCTCTGCAGCACTACTGCAAAAAAAAAAAAAGCAAACTTATTTGCATTAATTTAAGGCATGAATTTGTTTCAATTTCAGTTATGTCTTTTAGAAAGTCTGTGAGTGCTGCTATTCACTTAACTAATTGAAGGGAAATATTAATTTCAAATACATGAGGGAAGCAAATTGTAAATGTGTATGCATGTGCTGCTGCTGAGAACTTGCACCTCTCTGTGCACAGGGGTTTGCTCTTTGTCTCTCCAGGAAGTCACACAAGAACAGGACAGGTGGCTCAGCCATGCTGGCAGCTAAACCCTGACAATTTGAGGGAACATTTCTAATCATGACTGAGCACAGCTAAACCAATTTTATCCGAATAACTGTCTTGATTCATAGGATACAAAGAAAAGGAGAATTAAATAACTGGAACTTTGTTTTTCTTGACAGGGTTTCAGTCCCAAATGCCCCAGAACTGGAGTGTGAAAGCCCCGTCCCTGTGTTGGTGGCTTGTGTGCTGCTGACCCAGCTGCAGTGAAGGAGCACCAAGAGCAGTGACTGCAAAGGAGCCATAAAACAAAACTCCTTCATCCCAAACCTCGAGGGACCAGCTCTCATTCTGGCCAGGAGCACCTGAGCTAAGGAAGACTTTTCTCACTGGTATTGAAGCTTTTAGCCCAGAACTGTGAGCCCCTGTCCAGCAGAGGAGACTGGAAAAAAAAATCACATTTAAATTTTTTCTTAGATATGCTGGAATGTGCTGTCCTAGGCCTGCCTCTGGTCAGGATTCAGAGATAAAACTGGCTTTATTCCAGTGCTTAACTTAAAGATGACAGTCATCTCTGTGAGATGGGATTATTTGTGTGCAATTCTTGAAGCCTTTCTGAGCAGAATCTTGTGTGGATTCCAGGACTCTGGCAGGGCCCAGGTTGTTACATCTAGCTAATTAATTGTTTGATAATTGTAAATGACTTGCTCATTATTTGTACCAAGTCTATTGTTCTAGTTTGATGGTTTATGTACACTGTGCTTAACACAAAATACAGAGTTAAGAACGAGATGTTCTGCTGCTTTTATGGCCTATTTATTTTAGTAGTGTGAAATACTTAATTTTATTTATAAACCAAAGAAGAGTGCTGATGAAGAAATACTTCTCAGGATAGCTGACATTGCCAATTTAAATGTCTGTAAAGCTTTATCAAAGTTTATTATGAAAAAATTTGAGAATGGATCAATTCTAGGCAGTACTTTGCTTTGCTGTGTATATGAACAATATTTGTTAGCTAGATAGTGCCCCACAGCCACTGTGCTATTTAACATTTAAAGGTCTTTAAAGCCCAGATTCCATTAATTGCTTTAAATTTCCTGGAATTTCCTTGCAAATTCCCTGTTTGCCAGTCCTTTGCAGAGACAGCAGGACAGGCTCCCTCGGCCTCCCATGGAAACCATGGCTCTCCAGTACAGAATGCACATGCAGAGCCCTGTCTGCCTGCAGAGCTGCAGAAAGAGCCAGGGGAAATTACATTCTCATATAGGTTATTTCATCAGTGCAAAAGAACTATAACACATTGCAGAAAATTGAAAGCCACCTTAGCAGGCAAGAAGTTTTATGTATATTCTGTTCCCAGCACTCAAGGCTATTTTTCAGTTGTGACAGCCAGAGGTGCTGTGCATGCCTAGAGGTAGCAGAAGTAATATTCTTAATTTGTTATTGATTATTTGATGGCTCCCTATTTAATCAGTCATGTATTTGTCAGTGGAACGTAATTGCTGAACACAAATAACTCTTCAGGGAAAAAAACATAATACCCCAAAAGGAATTTTGTGACACATTGTTTGAAGAGGCCACTTTAAAACACAGGGTTTGTTTGGGGTTTGGTTTGGCTTGGTTTGGTTTTCTTAGGGAATGAAGGGGGCTAGGTTTTGGGATTTTTTTTAATTCTCCAAACCTGCTCTTGGAGGCATAAAATAAAATGTTACACCTGCATACAGGTTTGCATTAGCAAACTTGATTGTAGAGTCAAATTACCTTATTTTTGCTTTCCAGAAATCCCTTTCACATGTACTGAAGTATTGGTTTTAATATATGAATAGAAATGTCTGGAAAATTTGTAATCTCTGAAATGTGCAAAGCAGGATTCACTGCAAAAAATTTTTATTTTGGATGTAAACTAAAGCCAAACTTGATGCCTAGAATTCAATTTCTTTGTTCAAAACTGAAAGAAATTTTCAGGGTGTGGCCTCACTTAATACATTCAGCCAAGTGTCCATCTCTGCCATGAAGTGTACTGTGCTTGGTGAATAATTACATCAACTTCCTATATGTACCATTTCCATTATGTGTGTCAACAGAAACATCTGGACTGACTTCTTAATTTAAACACCTTTACCTCTGTAGTATATATTTTGGTAATGCATAGTTGAACATCTTTTTTATATATATATATATATATATATAACTAACATCTGTTAGTCATGATGCTGAGGTATTTATTTAGCACAGTAAACTTGTCTTCATGCTAGAGAAGGTGACAAAAAGATTGCCACATTCATTAAGTGCTGCTCTAAAAAGTACAAAGCTTATTAATTTCTCTCCACTGGCATATTATTTAACAAATTGTTATTTAAGAAATTTATCTTAAGACTTCTGCTATTTAAGATTTTTTTGTATTTCTCATAACTCCCTAGCTCAAGCCACAGACACCTGTTTCTCAGTATCAAACACTCTAAATTTAGAGTTGATGCTGCACTAGGATCACTGGGAGATGCTGAGCCATAATTTTAGTTCTGTCTGCTGTGCAGTTTAGTTCCTGTCTGTGTTTGTGGGCTGGTGTTCTCAGGTGTATTGAACCCTGCAGTGAATGGGTAACTCAGTAGTTGTTGGGCTGGGGCTGGTGTTTTAAACTTTGTGGGGTTTTTATTTAAGAAAAACTACATTTCCTTTTGGCTGCCCTTTGCAGTGCTGTGACCTCAGAACTGACTGCCTGCAGAGACTTTCAGACAAGCTGTCCATGTACTGTTTTTGGGAGTGCTTGGATCTTCATGTGCTGTGGGGCTGCCCAGACAGGACCAGCTCTGGAGACAAAGAGACACTGCCTGCAGCTCTCTCATCCTTCCACCCACTGAAGCCAACCCTATTTGACTTAGAGAAAGTCTCTTTTCCTGCCCCTTTTATCCTCTTCCCCAAACACTCCTGGGTAAAAAATTTGATTATTTGTTTTGTTTTCAGTCCATAAAATACCTCTCAGTCCGAACATCTGAAATGTTAAACAGCAAGCAATGAACTTGCTTTTTTACAGAACTGTCTAAAATGTGTGGAAAGGTTAGGAATTGCATACTTCTGTAGGTTATCTGGGGTGCACACTTCTTCATCATATAATCCTTCAGGATCCAACAGGGTACCTGTGAACAGAAAGGGAGATGTGAATGTCCCAGCATAACTCCTGGGATGTGCCTCTTGGGAAGCTTGCAGAGGCACAGGTGTGGGAGGGAGGGGTCTGCAGTGTGTTCACTCCTCTCTCCAGACCTGCCTCCTACCTGACACCTTGCAAATGTCTCCACACTTCCACTTTCTCAGCCCCCATGACTCTAATTTGTTTTTCTCCTGCCACAGAGTAAAGCCTGGTTATTTCAAAATTCTACTTAACTTTAGTATCTTCAGTTATTAAAGCTCCTCTGGAGAAAGTATTAATTCCTTTTCTAAAACTTCAGTGAGTTCAACTGAGTGTCAAGAGGTATTAATATCTCAGAGTTGCTATAAATCTTTTATAATACAAACCTTACAAACTCGTGGAGTTGATTTGCTTTGTTACATTCTCACTGACAGTATTTATTGAGAACCAAAGGGAAGACTCTGAGCAGAAGCTGCAGACTTTCACTGCATGCACAAAGTACAGAAACAATAAATTGGCTACCTTCCCCTCCAAGTAATCTAGAGATAATTTTAAAGAGACTATTTGGGGAGGGCATTCAAGTAGCATGATGCATGACTTCTAGAATGTGGAATGCAGTTCAAGGTCTCTGGTTCTTAATTATCATTCTACAAGATATTGTTAAAGTCTGTGAAATTTATGGTCTAGAAATACCCCTTATAAATATTTGTCCTCCACCAAACTTCCTGCAGGTCAGCTGAAGCAGCTGCTGCTTGGAGCAGGCTGGGGGTGCCAGAAGGGAGGTGTCCCCACCCCGGGAGCTGGAGAAGTCTTACCGATTGCCCAAGGCTTGTCCTCCCCAGGACCAACTCGACACGGGTCTTTGTAGTGTGTAAACAGAGAATGCTGCTGCTCCAGCTTGT
This sequence comes from Lonchura striata, assembly GCF_050655825.1. NCBI lineage: Eukaryota > Metazoa > Chordata > Aves > Passeriformes > Estrildidae > Lonchura > Lonchura striata. The sequence goes on along the minus strand of NC_140713.1, from coordinate 16,515,786 downwards.
CCTCTGCAGGGAAAGAACAACCCCAGGAAAAGGCACATCAGCTCCTGGTTGTGAACATGTGCACAGCTCTGTGTTCTGCCACAGGAGCAGCACCAAACCCTCGTTTCTCCTCAGTAGAATCCGAAATACACGGGTTTGATTTGAGTCACTTCAGCCACAGCGTTCCTGCACAGCAGGATCTTGCCTCTGTCAGAAATTGCAGCAAATGCTTGCTATTAACAGTGCTTTCCTATGCTTTCTTACAAAGTCTTTTCAGCGGAAGATACTTTTGGTAGTTTTCAGCTCTAAGCTGAAGTGGAAGTGTTTCGGTGTGCCTCCTCCCTCTGCCACTGCCATTGTTTGCTTACACAGTACAAAACTCTTGTTGAGACAGAACACCCCGAGGAGAGCTGGGCTGGCTTCCCAATGGCAAAGGAAATGCCTGCTTGTGGGCTTAGTTACACATCTCAAGTCTGAAGAGAAAACATCAGGCTTTCTTTGCTCTAGAAGAATTCACTGACTGAATGTTTTCCAAGTTATAACAGATCAGAGAAAGGACAGGGGATTGATAATTTGCTTGGGATGTTATCTACAGCATTAAAGCCATTCTAAATATAATCAGCATGACTATCAAATTTTAAATTGAATTCTTCCTAGTTGCTACAGTGCTCCTTGCATTGAAAGCATACAGCCCATCAAGCTCCTAGGATCACTTGGTAAGAAATCCACAAAATTGCACACACCAGCATTTCAAACCCTGAGCAAACCAGCAGGTTCCAGTTCTGTGTGTGCTGCTTATCAACACAATAACCATAGCAGAAAGGCAGTTTGCCTTTGCTGAATGGCAAAAAACCTGCAAAAGCTCCTGAAAACTTCCTCACGGCACTTACAGCTTTTACAAGGCTAAAACACCTTAGCAGCACTTGAAGGCTCTCTCTTGGTAGAATATTCACCTCAGTTTGGAGCTGCTGCTGTTGTGTATTTGCCCCTGTCTATGCCAAGAGCACGTGTGAAAATGGGAAATAAAGTCCAAAACAAAACTCTGAACTGTGAGCTGAGTCTCTCAGAGCCCAGCTCACACACCAAGGATCACAACAAATCTCCTGTAAAAGGCTGGTCTTGCCAAGGAAGGAGCTGCTGCTCTCCCTGCTGAACAAAAAGGTGGAGTGAAGCAGTGCTGTGCTCACAGCTGTCAGCTCGTTTGCCATTTTGTTATTCAGAGTTTTTGTGCAGCTGACTGACAGTTCATCTGGCTCATTACATCTTTCCACCTAGCTCTCAGTCTTGAGAACATGCTCAGAACTGCAAGGAGATTGAAAAACTAATTTTTCAGGGAATCATGGAGTTGTAGCAGATGACTGGAAGTCTGACCCTCCCTAAATTCTGTGTTGCCATGTGGGCAACACAGAGAATTGCTCTTTCTGTCTGAGCAGCCAATTGGTTTGTTTAATGTTTATGGAAAAGTAGAAGATGAAATCTGCCATTTTTCATTTATCCAAGTTTTCCCTTGTTGTATCATACGTCTACAGAATCTCCCTCAAAACCAAGATAGATTAAAAAATATTATTCTACAACAGTGGGACCATGACAAGTCAGAGCTGATGACACAAAACTTTGCCCATCTGATTGGAAGGCTTTTTTTCTTATGCTAAAACATTTAAAACCATAATAGACTTTTACATAAGTCAGTCCAAAGCAACATGACAGTAAGGAACTTTCTGATAACATTCCCACTAAGTGTGAATTCCCTGTACAAATGTTGCCATAATGTTCTGTAAAGCTGGAGGGGAAAACTGAGTTCCAGAAAATTTGTCATAAGCATAAGGTCATTCATAGACCTAAAGATCTTTGAAAACTGTACTGCCAATATAACTAAGAATAGAAGCTTGATATTCATTGAAACATTAATTAGCTGTTGCATCAGTTTGTGGGAAAGGATACAGAAAATCACAAAGAGAATTACAGGAAGCTGATTATTGTTTTAAAAAAACTTAAGATACTCAATTAACCTATAATGCTAGCAAATGTCCCTAAAACAATGAGTAATGTAAAAAGGGAGGAGAGAACTTTAAAATATTGCATTAATCTTGCTTAGTACATATGGAAAGAAAGCAATCCAAAAATAAAGAAAAATAAATAGCCAGCTTAATTCCAGTTTCCAGGCTGGGTGCATTTTAAAGGGGAGGGTGATATAAATGTCAAACATAGCAAAGATGAAAATTAATTTTTATAACCTATTTTTCAGTCCTCTTTAGCAGTAGTTGCAATGTTTACAACTATTATTTCCAAAAGCAAATTGTTATTTTTGCTTTTTCATTAAAAAGACAGCTCAGAATTGCATTAATTATGGTCTGTGCTTCTTGTGAAAGATCTTGGGTAGAGTGCCAACACTTCTCAGGTGGAGAGTCCTGACCATATGTTCTGCCTCACAGCTTCACTCCCATCTCTCTCTCCTGGTGCTGCAGAGCCCATTCATTCTCCATTTGTGATCTGACTGGGCAGTCTCCCATTTCTTTGCAGCAGCTTGTTTATTTCCTGGATGGACACCTTTGCCTCCAGGCCACTCCATCCAGCCAACAACAGTGCAAGAGAAATGGTGAAATCACAGCAGATGTGGCTCTTGTGTCCCCAGCCTGCCTTGCCCAGCACTGCTGCAGCTCCTGTGGGGCAGCTTGGGCAGATTCAGATCTCTCCTTGACCATTTCCTTCCTCTATTCCCTCAAAACCTCACCACCACTGCTGCATTATTCTTCACCCTAAGAAGGGTTTGTCTGACTCCAGCATTCTGTAGCCATCCCTGCTCCCCTCACCAGTGTGAGCACGGGCCAGCACTGGGACCATTCTGAGTTTACTTTGGAGCCTAAGTTGTCATGGATTTACTGTTTGTACATGAGACCTGGAAACGAGTGACAGAAGGGCTGGGGTTTGAGCTGGTGGTCTTTTCTACCAAATTTTGCTAAAATCCTCCATTTCAAGTGTCTGATACAAGTAATGAGATTAGAGGTAACAGTCTGGGGGTGGGGGGTTTAGCTCAGACAATGCTGTTATTTAAATTGCTTCTGGTACAGTTGTTGCTCTCTATCTCAGTTACCTGAGACTTATAAAAACTACAGAATCCCCTGGGTGCTGTTGCCCAATCCACCTGTTCATCCACAAACCCTGATCTGAATTGCTGGATCCCACTTGGGATGCAGCCTGAGCTGCCCTGGGCAGTGTCCCTGGGATGAGCCCCTCCCTGTGCCTGCCCCGTGCTCTGTGTGCAGCATCTCAGTGGTGGCCCCTCAGCCCAGCCTCTGAGCCACTGCCAGGACCAGAGGCTCAGGGTGTCCCCCAGCCCCTCTGAGCCATGTGCCAGCCCCAGCCCAGCAGGGAGCTCTGCTGGGCTGCACAGAGCAGGGAGGCACAAAGGATGCACCGACACAATGCTCTGCGCTCCACACTGGCAATTTAACTGTTACACAGCATAATATTCATGTTTGGAAAAAGCTCCCATCTGTGTGAGTTCACCACCCATTAATTATGGTTTTGTGGATTTCTTTTTCTAGTACCCTCAGCATCCAATTAAAAGAAAAAAACAAATTTCTTAAAAAAACTCAAAAGTACATAGCATCAGTTAATTTTTTTTTCCAAGGCTGATTCAGCAAAGTTGAATTCTCTCTACAGCATTAGTCTTCTATGTCTGCATATAAGTACTGCATCAATTTACTACTTTTTCTCTGCAAAAATCCCATACATGTCTCTCATCAGTAACTAGAACTGTTGAGCAGTAAATGTCTACCTAATTCAAGTAAAGCTAAACCCCTGGATCTGTCCTCGTTATTGCTACCACAAGTCACGAATTATTGCTCTTTGTGCCTTAAAACCCATCATGCTTATTAATTCCACAGAGCTCATGGGATGAGCCAAAGGGAGTAGCTCACACTTAAAGCTCATACCTATTTTAGAAGTGTCTGCAGCAATTAAGTTTTTCCTAGCAAAAGCCAGTCACAATTTAGTATATAGTCACATACTGCTATAATCCACAGGGATCAAGAACATTCCTATTCCTTTTCAGGACTGGTAGACACCAGGAAAACTCAAACCTTATCTTACCAGAGGAGCAGTTATCAAAGTTGAGATCTCCACAGAGTACATCAAAAGCCACCAGCTCCTCTGGATTGGCTGTACTGGAGGAGGAGGTAGATTTTCTGAATTCTGACAGCCAATCTTGAAGCATATCCAGTTGCTCACATCGAACAGTTGTGTCTCCTGTAGCAAACAAGCAAACAACCAGAACAAGGAGTAAGGCCTCCTGTTAGAATGTTACTCAGCCACATATGAGCTATTGGCAGACATCCTGAGGAAAAGGCTGCAAGATAAGAAATGGTGTGGCCAGAAGAGCACTCATAGTGCTGAGCCTGTTAGGAGCTCCATCAGGACTCACACTTTCTGGTGATTTTAAGTATCTCCTTCTGCAACCAGGCACGTCTGAAGAAATGAGAGGACAAGTTCCCTGTGCTGCAGACAACCACCCAAAACAATGATGCTTCTTGTCATAGGAGAATCTACTGCACTACATCTGTAATCAGGAATTCAGAGTTAAAATCCTACTTCAGACAGAACTAGACAGTATGTTCTGGGGTAATTCACTTGATCTTGCTTTTCTTTCTAATTTTTAAAAAGGAATAGCCTTCAAGTGTAAATAGTAAACACACATCAATGGTACATTTAGCTTACTTGTAATGTAGTAGTCCATCTGAGGAAGGGTTCTATTTATGGTCAAGAGGAGAATGCCTAAACTGGAAGTATTTTTTCATCTTTTTAAAGGAACATGTTGGAAACAGGTTTAGGTAGGTGGAAATCCAGAAATAAAGAACAGGATTCTTTTCATCAGTTCTGGGGATTTATGCCAGGATGTGCCTTGTTCTGCATGGAAGGGTTGAGATTGATTGGTTGCCAAATGGAACCATCTGACACACAAACCAGCTCTTTAATCACAGCAACTAACCACACAACTTCAAGCATGTCAGGTGGCATGAAGTCTAACAAGAAATTATTATTGTCTCTCTCTTACAATGATTACAGCAAATCATTTTGATACGGACAAAGGAGCAGAAAGATACATTCTAGAAACAATTCTTTACCATATCATCTTTCCTTTTTTTTTAATTGTCTCTAGGGTTAACAGCTACAGTTTTGCTTGTTTCAGACTTTTAAAGATACATCTAGTAAGAAAAACATTACTTTTCTTCAAAATAAAAGATTTGTTTTCAAATGGCAGAACCAGAAGGAAAAGCAGCAAGCCCAAAATTACTTAGTCTGAGTAGAATTTTACTTTGACATCATTTACTACTTTGTAAAACCTGTTTAGTTATGTCCAGAGCTTCTTTCAGAGGCCACTGTGGAGATGGTGAATATTTAAGCCTGCACCCTCACAGTTTATTAATCACTCATCTCAACTGCATCTGTCACCAGGACTCTTTAGAGACTCTTAAATAGTGAGCTCTGCAACATTAGCACTGTCACTGCATTAGCACACACAGGCTGCAGCCACTAGGGCTTCACCTTCCTACCACTATTACCCTGTGAAAGGTTGGAATTTCAACATCATCTCGGGGCAGGGGTGAGCAGGCAGGTGTTAAAGCAACAACAAAGAATCAGAAATGTTCAACCAAGGATTATTTGATACAATGCTAAATAATTAAAAGATATATTGAAAAAGCCATGACTGGGTAAAGAAGGTTTTAAATAGATTCTGACACTGACTCATCTCTTCAGGCTGGTAATTCCAACAGCAGAGAAACTATTTTTTTTTTCTTCTGTTTATGTTATTCGTAACAAACCTTTACTAGCTGGGCTGTAATATAAAGGCAGATGTGTTTCCTAGATCTATTCCCTAACCTACAGTTTCTAATTACTTGTACCTCAGATTCCCATTGTGCCCTACTCACACAGCCTGGGAAAGCCCCTGCAAGGACAGCACAAGAAAGCCCCACAGTGAAGATGGAGCTGAACAAAAGCACTGGAAATAGGTCATGTGGAATAAATGGAGCCTGGAGCAGGTGACACTCACTACAAAAGGTGTGCGTGACTAACAGATCCTCCCTGCTTAGCTAAAGACAGGGGAGAAATTACAGATTCATGGCATGTGTGAGCTTGTGAAAGGGTCCTCATCCAGCCCAACCCTTCTGCCCAAGCAGGGATCCCCCGCAGCAGGTTGTTCAGGGCCATGTCCAGCCAGGTTTTGAAAATCTCTATAGTTGGAGGCCCCATAACCGCAGGGTAGCCTGTTGTAGAGCTTTGTCATCCTTGCAATAAAAACCATTTTCCTGTGTTTAAATGGCATTTCAGTTTGTGCCCAGTGCCTCTTGTCCCATTACTGGACCCCAGTGAGGAGAGGCTGCCTCCATGCTCCTTGCACCCTCCCATCAGGTATTTACACTTGGACAAGAGCTTTCTCCTCCTGAAGCTGTCCCAGCTTTCTCTTTCCTGGTGAAGCTCATTCAAATTCATGGACTGTCCTCCTTTCGCAACATCTGAATCTTCCTCTCCTGTCTCCTCTCCCTAGGCTGTACTTTTTCTGATCTGCCATTTTTTCCTCACAAGGAACTTTTAAGCATGGTGCTTGTTGACAAGAATGCAGTAAAATCTCATTCCCCACCAAGTCCCAATTACATAAATTGCTTCATTTTCTAAGATGCACTTTTACATTCCTGAATGGCCAGGGATGTTTCACTCATTTTCTGTGTGTTATCCATCTGGCATGGCTTTACCAAATGAGAAATAAAATAATAGGCCCATTACCACATGGGCATAAAACTCAGGCAGCAACCTGTCCCAGATCAGCATGAAAAATACAGCAAGCCCACTTGACTGAAACACAAAAAGGTAAAATTTTCCAACAGAAAAATCTTGAGAATGACAAGAGACACACAGGCAGAATGATGTTGAGTCTGGTAAGATGCATTATTGTTATAGAGAAGCACTAACTGCATAGTGAATACACCTCTCTCTGAGGATGCTGAGCCTTTGTACCAGCCCTGTACAGCTTTTAACCTCAGGGCTCACAGGTAAACCTTGGAGCTCTGGGAACATGACTTCCATCTGTCTTTAGCCAAGAGTGGACTTGTGACAGCCCAGCATCCCTGACTATCCCCACTGGGGGTCACAGGAGTAATTGCCCTTCAGGGCACCACTGGGAGCAGGGGCATACAGCCAGCCACACTTCCAGGACACAAGATGGGATCTCTCTACTGAATCTCTCTAATGAATGGTTTGAATGTAATTGTTTTCTGAGCTTTATATTATCCAGCTCACTGCAGCTCTCAGCAGGTACTGCCTGTATCCACATGCAAAAGTCACTACTCAGGCCCCAATCTCAGCAGCTCCCAATGATCAATAACTTTGGAGATGAAGATAAGTGAACTCATCAAGGCACCCAAGTAGAAGAGAAGCCAAAGTTGCATCCAGCACAGTCAGGGAAACAAACAGTTCAGTAAATACTAACAGAGGAGAACTGGGTAGTAACTCCCAGCAAAGGTTCAACATCTTAAACATTCAGATAGAATCAGTGATCTGACTGCCACCAGAGATTAGCCAAAGAATACAGATTTGTGCTAATTGCTCTGCACTCTTTTCTTCAGTAACTGGCCTGGAAAAATGCACATAATTGTGTCGTGATTGGTTCCTGCAGCCAGCATTTCTGAATTCTCTGAAAGCTCCTTTCAGCTTCAAATTTTGTAGAAGGATGAAAGGGTAATATGGGAAACTTCAGCCAGCATAAATAAATACTTCACCTTTGTTCACTGTAGAATAATCATACTTGCCCTTTCCATTCACTTTGGAAACCCTTGAGTGAAACCCTGGCTTTAGTTAGAACTCAGGAAAGAATTATACACTGACTGCTCTATCCTATTCTGAAAGACATTGGAAGGAGCATTATGGCTGTGGGACAAAGCACATACAGGCCTAGTCACAGGAAATTAAAAGATCTATTGGAGGCAGTGCAGCATGGGATATATTGGCAGGGAACCTGGGGAAGAAGAGCAAAAAAACCTTGCAAAGTGTAGGATGTAAAGCCTAATCACAAGGAAAAATAGTCTCCAAGCCACAAACCAAGGGTTTCCATTCACTGCACTGTCACACCTGACTGTGTGCAGACACCTGCACTTGTAACACTTGTAACCCAATCCAGGGTAGACTGAGGAAATAAAATAAACCAAAGTAAGAACAAAACCCAAAGTCCCCTTTTATTCTACTGGGCTCCTTCTCAGTTGGGTCAGGTCCCCAGCTGAGCACAGCACAGCCAACAACAGCTGAGAGCTGAGAGAGGGCAAGGAGAGAGGAGGGCAAGGACAGGCTGCCCTGCTGGGCACACACAGGCTCTGATACTGCAGCTACAGCTGTAGGATCACTGCCTAAGGATGCTCAGCACTGGAGCTACTCCTAATTGCACCACCACGGTTTCAAGCACTGAGAGAGCTTTCTCAGCTCTGTTTCAGCTCTGTGTAGGCTTGGGAGCCTGAAACAGGGGCCAGAGAAGTCTGGGCTCCCAGCAGCTGGGCTGCCAATGGCTACATTCACACTGAACACAGAACAGGGATGTGAGCAGGTCATGAGACAGCATCCAGCAGGCTGCATCACTTCAATTGGGGTGGAGTAGCTCGAGGCTAACTCTGTCCTGATGGCTTGGTGGGGTGTCTGAGAACCGTGACTCAACAGGCCTCGGGATGTGGGTGGATTCAAGGCAGCAAAACCTGTCCAGAACATTAATCACTGACTAATCAACAGACATAAAAGAGCCATGTAAAATTAACAGCCCTGCAAAATAATTACATCGAATCTCATTAAAGGATCCTTTCATTTGTCACTGAAATGCAACTATTTCCACAATGGAAATAAAGAGCTTCTTCATAGCAGCAACGAGTACCAGGCAGAGACCTGAGAAGAAAAGCTACATCTAATTCTAAATTTTCTTGAAAAAGTTGAGGGCCAGGTCTGAGCAAATATTAATTGCTCAGAGCAGAGTTGAGCCAGCACATACCTTGAGAAAAGCATTAGTAGCTGGCCCCTGATCATAAGCAGTTGGATCATTTCACTTTATACTTATGTAAATATCAGAACTGTCAAGTGTAAGTTTACGTATCCTAGAAGGGAAACCAGGCTGCACTCAGCCACGTGTGACAAGATGATTTAAATGGCTGACCTTTTAAACACTGCTTGTTTTTATAGATACACATCTTTACATCGTTAAACTGGGGGTTTGTATAATTTGTTTAATGCATGAATGTTGTGAATCAAATGATGCAAATCAGAAAGCTCAGCTCTGCCAAACTTACGAACTTTAGTTTTCCATTTCATTACATAAACAAATACGATATATCTAGGGACAGACTCTTAAATCATTGTCTGCTCTAGCTGAATGTAGTTTGAACCAGATAAGCCTAAAAATACAAAGCAGGAAAATAAAATGTTTTGTTTTACCCTTGAACAAACTTTAGGCTGACTTTGAAAGTCGAACATTACTTCCCCTTTTGTCTTCCTTCCCCTCTCTTCCTCTTTAATATTTTAGGGATTTCATAATGTTGTTATCAAGGACTAACTGAGAATACAGGACTAGATAGTAAAAAGGAACAGGACTGAAAACTAGAAACAAAACCCAAAAAACTAAACTAAACTGGAACAGCAATAAATCTCAGCAATCTCACAGTACATTACCGTAAGTTAAAAATAGAAAAGCAGAGAAGGATGTTACATTGTTAAAAAGTAGCTGAAAAATTCATTAATCTTTTTTAGGACCATGCAGTGTCTCTAATGGACTCGAGGGACTGTCAGTTTTGTTCCGTGTGGCTGAGGCAGGGATGGAGGCAGAGCAGCCCCAGAACTCAGGGGTTCTCATGGGTTTGCAGCCCTGGCTGGCAGCAGCCCCCCTGGCAGAGCTGTCCTGCTCCCTGCAGCACAAGGATCACAGCATGGTCAATGAAGGAAGGGTATCCAACACTCTGGCTAAATAAAATGCTGATCATACTCAAAGTAAAGGTCTGTAGATTTGGTTTTTATAACTACACCTACTGTTCAGAGCTGCTTTTAAACATACGACCAAGAGAATTTTCCAGTGAGTATAATAACTTGCTAGTCACTTATGGATGGAGTTTGCAGGTCAAAAGCCAGAGAATGTTGGCTTTTTCCACCAGAAATCAGCAGCTAGAATTGCTGTCCCAACATGTAACTTCTGATTATCCCCCAGTTATGTACAAAGCAATTTTTGTTTGTATGCTGATCTTCACAGTATGGGTTGTTAAATGCTGTTGAGTAACAACGATAGTAATGTATTTCTAAAATAGCAGTATTTGGTTAAGAGGGAGCAAAGAGAAGTTCCCAAGGGATAGTTTTTGTTTGTGCCTCGTAATAATTACTCTGAGACTGTAGATGTGATGGGCTGGGGATACTTGTCTACACTTCTTTGCACTATTGCTCTTGTGCACAAAATTACCACCACAGGCCTGAAAATAGTGACAAAAATATGAATCTTAGGACAGTACCTGCAATAGCTTGCAAGTGAGTGCAGGAAATGTATCCCACAATTCTTTGGTCCTGAGGTGTACTTCCCACTTGCACCTGGAAGGGAAGAAATAAAAAGGTGATTAATGGAAGAGCTCATACAACTCTACTTCCAAGCCCATCTGTGCAGCCTTTTTTACCATTCTTTCCAGACAAGTCTAATTTGAAACCAGAAAAAACTGCCAAACACTGAGGCTTACTGATCTTAGTGGGGCTTGTGGCCAGGGAGCACACTGACCCTTTGCACATCACCATGTTCAGTGTTTTGATTTTGTTTTGCAACACATCAAAAAATGTTACTTTCTCCTGTTTTTGCAGTCCCACTGTTCCCTGTCCCAGCTTTCATTCCTGTGTACAATTCAGGCCCACCACTCAAGTGCCTTTTAAGCCAGCCTTACCAGCAGCCTGGTTCTTGCTGCCTGAGTATGACTAGAATGTAAAAGGAAAAATGCCAAGGAAAAGGATGAAATATTAAATAAATATTGGGTTTGATCATGTTTTCTCCATTCCACAGTAAGTTTTGGATTTTGATGGATTTTTTACATTCTTCTGCAAAGGTGTTGGAGGCCTTGGTGTGCCTCAGCAGTGCTTGCATCCTCCAGCTCACAGCAGCAGCCCCCATGCCTGTCAAGCAGACAAAAAACGCTGCGTGGACTCCTGTTCTTACACACAGAAGGGGAAGGGCTTCCAGGGAAGCTGGAATGTAATATAATTCCTCATCTATATCTTAAGCTACAATCCTTTAAAAATGTACTTCCAGGTAGACACACAAGCAAATTAAAATCAAGTTCTGGTTTAGGTTTTCAACTACGTTGAGAATTTTGGCAGTTTAAGACTTAGCTTCAAATCAGAATTCCCAGTCAGAAGTGGATAAGTTTTGGATTGTAGCAAGAAACTAGTTTGAGTCTATGGTTTTCTTGTTGACAGTTTATGTGGCAACACTGCATGAATAAAAGAAAATGCCCACAGAGGAAAGTTGTACCCAGGGCTCAGAAAACACCACCACAGGTGACTCTACTTCACAAAGCTAGGCTCAGATTTTATCTGACACTTCTAAATAACAAGCATAGCTCCATTTCATATGGACACAATTTTGTCAGCTTGATTGGTTTTCTCATTTTTCAACTATTCAAGAACTAGCTGATATATTTTATAACTGAAAAGGCAGCTTTGCAGTAAGTGAATTTAGAAGTCATTTGTACTTAACAATGCCTTGTTAGCTTTGAGGGTTTGTGCCAGTTAGGGGAGTAGGTAATAAACAACTGGTATTATTCTGTCCTCAGTCTGTTCAGTCCTTTTTTAGACAGTTTTACAAATGGATACTGAGGGTGTTCTTATTGCTGTTCCCATTCAGCTGAGCTGCTTCAGGGAGGCAGAGGCAGCCAAGGCAAACACAGGAGCCACCACCCCCAGAGGAGGAGATTCTCCTGAGCCCCCAAGATTGCAGAGTGTCAGAGGATGGGCAGGGACTGGTGCAGGAGCTGCACTGCACACACCTCTCCCTCCTGCCTGAACAGCTCAATGTCACTGCTGAAGCACAAGGAGCTTTCCAACTTTTCATGCAACATAAGCCATTCCAGTAGAAAACTGAAAAACAGTTTATTTCCTCTGCTGTCTAGGACAGGCATGCGAATGAACCATATCTTCCAAACTTAGTAATTCAAAATCAGGATTTCTCTTCAACGCTATTAAAAACCCCCTAAACTATAAAAAGTCTCCACTTGTTTGCAAATGTGCAGCGTTTCTTGCAGCAGAGCACTTCAAGTGTGGGTGTCACACAACTTTCAACATCACCACTCTGGAATGAGAATACTGCATAAAGTGTTCTGCCTTAGAGCAGGAATGTGCTCCTTCTAATCAATCCCGTTACTGACTAAAAATCATTCCAGTGTTTCTATTCAAGAAGTAGAAAAAATTTAATTGTAAAAGCTGAACCTCCAAACATAAATTATAGCCTAATTGATAGAAAGAGTCAGCTCAAACTGGCTTTAGAATTTCCTGTGCAGACTTAATGGAGTGTCTGACAAGGCCCTGTACACAACCAACTTGTGCATTGGATCATACTAATTTCCATTAATCATGAATAAATGTGTATTGCTCAGTGTGCCTGTGTGCTCAGATCTGTGCTGAGATGGACTCAGGATCTTTTGCTCTCAAAGGATTGTAAGAAATGGCCCAGGATGAAGCCTGGCTGTGTTGTGGGGAGGGGCTGAGCACAGCAAATGCCCCAGGGCTCTGCTGACCACACATGGGGAAAGCAGAGGGGCTTTCATAAACACCCTGCTAATGAAAAAATAAAGCTCAAAAGCAAGAGCTGAAGACATTAACATAATTAGAATTTCCTTGGAAAGTGCCAGCATGGAAGTGCATCCAAAGCAGCTCGTCTCCCAGATTTCACATTTCCTCCAGCTTTTTTAACTTTCAGGGGCTTGTAGTTTCTTTTGAGAGACAGTAGTGACGGCAACCACTAAAATGAGTATATTTGGTGTATAATCATAATGGAGGCAAATATTTGTGACAGCTATTAGAAGAGTAAATAAATACCCTTGCATCCTCCCAGTCAGTTCCCAGCTACAGTAGAGGCATTACTGTATTAAATACAATCTGAAATAAAATAGTAAGAAAAGTCTATGTATTCAGTCTAATTTGGTATTTCACAGATGGACAAGGAGTGTGGGTTTTGCAGACAGGAAACCTACTTGACCTCTGAAATAGTACCAGCCCTATAATTCTACATGAAAACATTCTTTTGTGTGGCCAAGGAGCTATTTCAGCTGCTGCATTTTCCAGGCTGTGTTGGATGGTGCTGACGGCCGGGGCAGCGACGTGGCAGGAGGACAAGGCTGAGCCTTCAGCTCAGCCTCCAACGTGGACCTTGGCAGAAGGCTCTGCTTCCACCACACCAGGTCAGCACTTCACAAATATCATTTTAGCTGCTTGACACAGAAGAAACATCTACAGTCACATTTACAAAGAAAATATATGGAAACAAATAAGCCAGAGTGGCTCTGTCACCATAAGCCTGACTTAAGCTCACCTCAGCTGCTCTGCATTGGTAGCTGTGTGTCAATAACACATTTATTGAATCATTCTTCTGCAGTGCCCTACTTCAGGCACCTCTTTCTAAAATCCATCATACAGTCTTGGCTGTGCCATGAACCATTCCTGTTTGTGTGTGGAAATGTACAGGAAGAAAATGTCTAAATATAAAGCCCCAATGTTTTAAAATATTTATTTTAAAATTATCACAGGAGAAAAAATGTATGTGATAAAATCTAGAAGTAAAATTAAAACTGACAGAACCTGTTTGTGGTTTAATAAAGTGTCCAGTTATATAATTTCCATATAAAACATTAGCCTTTTTCACAATTATGCTGGTATATGCCAAATTTATTCAAATTCTCACTAGATTTGCAATAAGCAAATTAGTCAAACATTGAGAAGCTAAGAGTGGATTCAGATCCCTATTACACCACTGACCATTACATTTTTCTTGCTCTTTGGAGGGGGATATAAAAAGCTCATTATAGATGGGAAAGAGAATTTTTCCCATAAGGGAGAAATCCTACTAAGGGTGTGTTTGGAATCCAAATGCCATTTTCTGCTGCTGCATATTTATATTTGTCCCCTACCTGCAAATGAAATAAGTAAGTGCAAAACTGACCACTCTGAATTTTTGTTTTCCAAGTATTGGCTGTGTCAAGCACTCAAAAGTACTTGACATCAAGTACATTTTATTAAAAGATTTCATCTCAATGCCACAGCACATTAGTACAATCTGTTGGAGACACCACGCTGGGACTGTGCTCTGCAAGACTGGGGATGTTCCTAGAATTGTTTTGCAAATTCTTGTCCTACGTGACTGAGGAGTGGTCTGCCCTCCACTGAGACTGGTATCAGGTAATAAATGGCTCATGAAAGAAATCAAGGCAACAAGGTTATGGCAGAAAGATTCTTGTTGACGGGGGAAAAACCTAATGAGTAGCAAGAACTGAAATTTTAGAGCTACAGCAAGGGAAAATAACTTTAAATTTAATCACACTGCTTACTATCATGGGAATTTCCTAGGCTAACTGGAAAATCTTGTATATCTCATGTTTCCCATATGCTAGCACAGTAAGTATACAAAGCTGCAAACTTGATAAATACCTTGTCTCTTAAGAGTTTATATTTACACACATCTGTTCCAGGAGTGCAAAACAATTCCATCACATCTGGATGTCAAGAAAAGCATCAACAAATACTTAAACAAAACCCATGAGAATGCTACTTCAGTACTGGGACTTTTCTTTACCACCTTGAAAAACAGCTTCAGACAGGTCATTGCTGTGTTGGTAAAGCATCAAATGTTTTGAAGGAAATGCTCTTTAATTAAAAATTTGAATTGTGCATGAGAAATCTCACTTGATGAAAGAACCAATCTCGAGTCTCAAATACTGACCGATAATATGTACATAAATCCAAAACATTTGTTATGAGGAGAATTGAATCTTTAGTGACATTTTCTAGAAGTTTCACATTGCCAGGAGGGAGCCATTCAAAAAATAAAATAGTTTCTTAAATGTGTACCCTCCAAAACAAATGAGTTATTTACATACGAGTCCAAGCATATGTGATTGCCTCTCCCTTCAGGGGGAGCAAATCCTGGTATGCAAGCCAGACAAGAGTTAAATTTTGGCATACTCATGGCAAAAGTTCTTCACAAAGTCTGTCAGCCCAGAATCTCCATGAGGCCAATAAAGCCAGAGCTGGGACAGGTAAATAACCTGCCTGTAGCACTGAGACTTCTTCAGGTAAATTGGGATCTCCACAGCCCAGCTCCAGCCTCAACCAGTGTAGTTTAGTCACATCTTGGGCTGTAAATGAGCAAAACCTTCCATTTCATCCACTTAGGTGACCATGGAGGTGTCAATTTTGCTACTGAAATAAATGTAGCCATAGCACTGCTCCCTGCATTGCTCTTCTGAAGAGGATAAGTCACCAAAGTACAGAACTCTACAGGAAATGAATTCACAGTCATGGCAGGAATCACACTAATGATGGACATATTATGAAGAAAAACTAACCAGGCTGAAAGAACCTGCAGGCTCTGGGGAGTTAAAAAACCTCTCTCCCTAAAAACATAAGTATGAACATGGCATTTGTAAAGAAACATCTGCACAGGGGCCTTGAGTATCTCTTTGTGTTGGAAATAAAACACCTCAGAGAGTAAGTGCAGGGAATAGAAACAGGATTTACAGTCGATGTGACAGTGACTTACACAGAAATATTCATTTTACCATATGTAGCCAATATTGTTTAAGTTCAAGGGAAGCTCCCTTAAAAAGAGCCTGGGATTCAGCAGAATTGCTATGATAAAGCAGGTGTACATGCACAGGGAGTGGCATTTCCACACACACTGCTGGGCTGGTGCCCTGGGATGTGCTCGGTGCCTCCCTGTTCCTCTGCACTGGGGATGTCATTATGTAATCCAGTGCAATTATAATGAGCTAACAGTGAGGAAGGGAAAAGAAAGAAATGGAAAACACAATTTGTTTTCCCTCCAGTACAACATTTCTGTAATCTTCCGAATCATATCAACCACTCCTGGACTTTTTTCCCATTTCAGCAAATTTCCAATACAAGCAGGAGACGCAGCATTAAGAATCTAACTAGAACAGCAAAACTGTCCCAGTCCTCATTCCTGTTACTGTTAAGAGAAGATGCCAAGGAGAAATTGCAGCTACTCCCATTCCCACTTCAAACACTCCTGTCCCACAGAGATGACTTAGATTAGTCATAGCTCCCAAGAAAGATGTATTTTTGGTTGGCTTAGACATGGTGCAAAAATATCTATCTTATTTTCCATCCTTTAACAGCTCTGCCTTTTGCCTTGAGAAATATGTAGCAGCTTTTAAAGAAGAAAAATAAGTTAAATCCCTAATTTATTATAATAAACATGTTTTAAAAGTATATTAAAGAAGTTTAATATGTTATAGAAGTCAGCTCAAAATTGTGTGGTGCTCTGCAATTCTTTCTAGCTACATTTACACTTGATTATTTCAGAATCCTATATTTCCCACCTACCATGTGCAACAATTACTGTTCCATGGACTCAGAGAGTTTGTTATTTGGCAAAGCTTCATTAAGCATACATATGAGGGAAAGTGGCTGTAAATTGGTGCCACAAATGAAGGGCTCTTCCTCTTCTGAAGAGGAGAAAGCTCACAACTCACATTTTCTCAAATGGGTATTTCATTCTGCACAACAGTTTTTATTTATCCCCATTAATGAAGGGGGAAAGGACCATGGTTAATAACATTAATTATATCAAAGTAAAGGAACATGGTACAGTACTATGGTATAGTCTTTTTTTTGTTCTTTTTTTTTTAAAGTCTCAGTTTATTGGACTCCATCCAATTCCTGCATTAACATTTTACAGCAGAAACTCAGCATGTGGAAAATGTTTAGGTTACCCTCCTGCCTTAAATGGCACAGCTTTAGAGTCATCTAAACAAATTCATGAGCAGCACTAGACATCTCTTTTATGCATCTTGGGATAACTGTAGGTACTGGACAACTGATCAAGGGCAAGAAAATCTAACCACTGGAAACTCTAGGTGTTCTTTTACTGGGGTCAGAAAGGAGCCATTTCCATTTTCTGTGCAATCCTGAGGTCCAAAATCTTCCCCTCAACCCAGCGTGGAGCTGCAGCAGCTGCCCCTTTGCTCCAGGCACAGCTCACAGGGGCTGGCTCGGGACAGCAAAGGCAGCTTAAATGACCCAGGTGAAATCTGTATCAGAAACATTAAAAACAAGAATCACAGAGGTGAGTTTAGGGAACCCTCATTTTCTCACACAAAGCAGGCTCCTTGAGAGGAGAAAAGAGTAAAAAATGTACTTCAAAACAGTTTTGCAATCAGAGCTGCTGCTCCTTATACCATCTGTTACCACCATATCAGCTTTTTTCAAAACAAGTTAAGCTTTGCACACAGAGCAAAGGTTGCTAGGTTTCCTTTAAGCAATGAATAATAACATGTTCTCTGCACAATTACTGTACTCCCTGAGAACAGCCTTCATTTTCAGAGAATTTGAAAAGTAAATCTGTTAATAACCTTAGGAATTAATATTAATTAAGCACAACTTCTTCCAGAAATCTAGCAAAATCCACAAGACATTATTTTTCCTTTTCATTTTGAAGAATACTATTAACTGTTCAAACTTCCCACATCAGACTGCAGTTTTGCATTATGCTCACATACTCTGTTTTAACTTAAAATTCTTATTTTTGCTAAATTTTACTCTTTTGGCAGATGCCAAAACCCAGAATAGTTTCCTACTAGGAACAGTAGGAAGCACAGCCTTCTACACACCATAATTCTGTATCTCCCAGCCCCATTGGGAGGAAGAAGCCTCCAAAACCTCTCTCTCAGTCAACAGCCATTTTAAAAATGATGCCCCTTTCACTCACCTCCCTCCTCTGACTGGGCATCTACATCTCTTGGATGGCTTAGATTTACATTACTGGTACAACTTTTACAATTTAAGGATAAGAGAGGTGAAATTTGTCAGAAAAAGTGAGTTTTTATTAGATTGCTACACTGGAAAAACATGGACAAACTCACCAGATCAAGTTTAGGATGCTTTCCAGTTTTATTGCACTACTGTCCAAAACTTACACAGCGTCCCTGGCACAGGGTAACCAAAGCTCCACACTAAATCCTCTGGCTAAAGAGGGATGTTGACATTTTTAAACCATCTAGTAAATTACAGACAGGTGATGCATTACACAATTTCCACTCAGCACTCATTGACACCTTTTAAACCTGATTTGACAATGCTGATTTGTAAAATCAACTCCCAGTTTCTGAAAAGGATGCATATTTTATAACTCCCTTTAAATCCATCAAAACCACAGTACATTGGCATCATGTGTGTGCCAAAGCTGCAGCTGCAGAGGAGCTGAGACCCCTGCAGTCTGCACCACGCTCAGACAGACCTGCCCAAGCTTTTCAGTGCCAGTCACCAGCACAGGGGCTGTGCCAGGCCCACTGCCCACCTCTGTCTGCAGCTGAGCAGCAGCAGAGACAATGGAAGTTATAAAACTTACAAAGAGACTCCAGGGCTCTTCTCTTTGGCATTTTAAATTAATGTGAAATGCCATGCTAGAACGGAGAGTCTCGGCAGAGTCTCCCAAGGGCCCAGGCTGTCAAAGTATGAAAATGGATTGGCTGATTTATGTATTTGCTAACTTCTCTGAGTCTTTAGTGGCAACTAGGAACAATGGTTTAACAATTCAGACATGAAACTGTCATTTGGGTGTGACATTTCCCCCTTCCTATATGCTATTTTTTTCTGTGATCGTGTTTTTCTTACATCCCAATAAGACTCTCAGATTGGAGACAAAAAGCACTGGTAGAGTTTGAAGAGTTCCAAGTGCCAAATGCAAATTATTCCTCTTTGCAGAAAATGGACTTCACACAATGGCTCCTCACAACTACGTCATCCTCATGTCTTCATCTGACCCGGAAAGAACCAGCCTCTACAAATGGAAAAACCAGCCTGATCTCTGTCAGGAAAATGCCAGCAGTATGTTGATGTCTACCCTTTGTGGCAGACATCCTTAGGAGAACAGAGGCAGACTTCCTTTGCATGAGTCTCCAGATAGCTGCTAGGTAGCATGAAACTGTTCTAAAAGCCTCTGTAATTTACTTCCAACTTGGCTCCTTTGTTATGACACCCTAGGTGTTAAGCCACAATCAAATCACTTTACCTTTCTGTACTTTAGTTTCTCCTTCTATTAAGCAGATATTGACCTTTCTTCATTATGCACCCTGAGATGTAAGAATGAAAAGCAGTGGTAAGAGCTGATTGTTATTACAGCTACTAATAATAATCCTTGAGCTCTGTAAGTCTCTCAGGTAAAATAATTTTGTATGACTAAGCAAATCTCTCAAATCCTTCCAAATCACTACCTGAACTTTACAATCTAGATAGTGAAGACAGGGCAGGGAAGACAAGGGCAATGGAAAATAATGTCTTATTCATTGGAAACAGAGCCCGTTCTAAAATGAAAAAATGTGCAAAACACTTGTACCAGGGCAGTAGGGACCTGTTTTGTGTCAGAGTCCCCCAAAGCAGTTTTGTAATTTTCGAATTATTTCAACTTTCTTTAAATATTTAGTTCTGAGACCTTTATTTTATCTCCCTAACAGTTCTATTTGTAGTAAGGAGACAATTGTACTTACTAAAAAATAATTAGATTCTCTCTCTGAACATTCTTCTGAATTTAGATGTTGAGTGTTTCTTAGGGTTCAGAATAATTGGAATAAAGGTTTTATCCTCCCCATGAGTGGAAACATTAACTGGCTTTATCCATATTTTCAAAACATATGAGCCTTCCTCCCTCAATTCCTTTACACAACTTTTGGCTTTCAACCAGCACAGAGAGCAACTGCTCCTTTACTCAGAGATGGAAGCTGTGCAAGAGGAACAGTCTTCACAAGTATCTTTCCAAAACAAAACTCAATTGATGCCTTTTCTACTTCAGAAATGGGAACACAGCATTCCACAGGAGTCAGGAACTTAAATCCCAGGGTTTGCATAGGACAGAGGCTCAACTCCATGCCCCTATGGGGTGAGAAGCAGCTGGGACACTCCTGTTCTGCAAGGCTCTCTTTCTTTACAACCAGAGAAACTCTGTGTAGGACTGGCTGGTATTATGGACATTGAAAATTCTGTAAGGGCCAGTAAAAGGCCCACATGGTAGCAGGGAGATGAGCTGTCCCTTGGGATGGCAGAGTGCTGGCCAGAACAACACCTGCCCCCAGAGCTCCGACACCCCCTGGCAGGAACAGCTCGAGGCTCCTGAAGTTACTGCACTGATCCCTGCTGGCTTCAAAAACAGCCAGGCTTTTACTTTCTGCATGTAGTTTTTGTCTCTGGAGTCCACACCCACCCAGTTGCTGACTAAGCACCACATCAAGAAAAACAGCCTCTAAACCTACTTTATTTCAAAGACAAAATTAAATAATTATTCCTACTCTATGTTGTTGCTGTCATCAAAGAAATGACCTATGTACAATTGGTCATTTAATGTACAATTAAGATAGAAAGTAAATAATGTTAAGATAGACTTAACTCAGAATGGAAAATATTTTAGGTATGAAAAAGGTATATCAGAATGACACGGACAGGAGGAAAATCAGTCTTATGGCTGGGCAGAACTCTGTCATATTCAAAAGAATGGAGTCATCTTTGGAACGTTATCATAATTGGCCTCTATTCCCTGCTCAACTGTAACGTTATTTAACAACTTGGATCCATAATTAAGTTCATCTTCCCAGTGGAATCTTGAAAAGAGGCTTAATTTTCTGCAAAAGAAATGGAGACATTGCAGCCTGCCTAGCAGGGTGGCAAATCAATGACTCAGCAATGGGCAGTTAAAAACAGATTGGTTTTAATCTCTTAATCCCCAATATATGCATATGTTCAAGGGTAGTCTTTGTGACCCCAGAAATATTTACACTGCACAAGATCTATGTTTCTTTTTTGCTTGCAGCAATTTGTGATGAAAAATAAATTGTTGCTGTTTATAAACACATAGGAGTGCAGCATAGAGAGCTTGGACCCAGTTTTTGGAAACCTGTATTCAGATAGAAATTGGCTTTTGTTTATATCAATGTACATGAAATACTGAACTATTATCAGAACCAAAATTCTAATATTTGGGGGTTTTCTTACACAAGTTATAGTAGCAAAAAGTTTTGCTTGGGTTAAAAACTACAAATGGAGTACAAAGCCTCCCACTGATCCTTATTCACAGTCTATATTCTTAATGGTTGTTAATGGCTTCTGTTGAGGTTTTGTGACTAGAAGTACATATAATTTGAGCATCTGATGTACTTTGCCAATGTTAGAAAAGAAGTTCAGGATTTAGTTAGTGAAACCCATTCCAAACTGTGACTAAATCATAAAATCTGAAATTCAGCATTCCAGACATTTTCAGATCTTTCTAGGTTTGAATTTACAGACTTGGATCTCTAGAAAAAAATGTTTGGTTCTTGATTAATCACAATTTAGAAAAGCCCACTTTCCAGGTTAGAAACAGCACAGCCAGATACTCTCAAGAGTTAAGCACGAACAGCCATTAGGTCTTGGAAAAGCAAATGCAGACTATCTGCTTTTCATGATTTACAGACATACAACCCCAGGCTTCCTGTTCTCTCTACCATTAGTTAATTTATGTAAACTGTGTTAATAACGCAAAAAAGCTCTGTGCTCCCCAGTGTCCCAGGCATGTTTGTCTTGTTAATTCTTCTTCATATCTCTCCTAACTAATTCTTTTGCAAGCAAGACAGCAGAGTAGCCATACATTTCACTGCAATTCCTTCAGCTTTATTATACTGACATTTAGACATTTGATTATCTTTTGATTGCCAAGCAAACACACAATGAGCACAAGCTGGTTTCCAACAGTGATGCTCATTGTACTGTACTCATGTTATGAGGCTTAGAATTTATGCATTTTCTTGCAGCGATTTCTGTAAAGAAAAAAATTAAAATATCATGAAAATAATTTCAAATTTTGAGTCTTGAAATTATGCTTGAGTTCTATCTTCAAAAGTCCCTCATTGTTTCAGACAAATTCATCATTTTAACACAGTATTCAGGTTATAAATCCCATAAAAATGATATCTATCACCCATTAGGTTATATCAGGAAATCTAAATCTTAATATTGCCTCTGTTGAGGTCTAAAGAAATGAGAAAATAATGTAACTTTGTAATTTGCCACATATACAGAGTCAATATTTACAGCTTCACAAAGGCTCTTACCTTGAGAAACAAGGCTCCCTTGGAAGCCAAGGAGTCCATTCCTCTTCCATTGGGGTAACAGTGATAGGCAGCATCCATAACAGGATAGCGGCTGGCAAAAAGTAGACCACTGTTCACAAACTTAAAGCTACAGCAGCCATGGCAGCTGTAGACCCCAACATCATAGACAATGTATTCAAAATAGTGATGGAGCTGCTCTTTCAATTTCTCCGCAGCTCTTTTGTCAAACACTTCCTGCAAGCACAGAAAGTCCAGGTTGGCAGGGAAGAAAGCAGAGATCTCATGATCAAAGGTCTCGTCTGTGTGTTTCTTTTTCCGCACTGAAGTCTTCTTCATGATTGAGGCTTTGTAGAGGAGCTTGTTGTTGACAGTGCTTTGGTCCACTGTACCGTCTCCAACACGGACCTTGACTAGGGACTCTCGTGAGGCAGAGCAACTGTCTAAACTCCCAGAATCTCCTTCCTTCTGTTTGTGGTTTGGTGTTTTTGACACCTCTGCATCACCTTCCAGTGAGGGCTCTGCTGGGCCACTGGCACGAGCCTGACCATTGACGGTGTCTGCTTCCGTGTCTGACATGTGGCCGCTCTCCTCTCCATTGATGCGGACAATGCAAGTGTTTTCTTCTCCCTCGTGTGGCTCTCCACTTCCACCTTTATCTTCTCTGTTCTCCTCTCCATTGTTTGAGCCACAATTGTCTCCTTTGTACTCCATTGATGTTGTCCTTTTGATGCCAGCATTAACAGTACGGTTATCTCCAGCCTGGGGGGAGACCAGGCTGCTGAAACTCGCTGCACTGATGGATGTGTTGGTAGGAGAATCTATGTATATTTTAATCTGTGGCCTGCTCGCCCCATTTCGGATCCTCCTGCCAATCTCTTTAGCCCTGGCCTGTGTATTGAAAACGTTATTGAATCTCGCCAGAGAGTCGGGCAGCAGGCAAACGTTGGCACTGCCAAAGCAGAAGCTTTTCCCACTCCCTGCAGCCTTCCATTCGGTGAGCAGTGTGGCTCCATTGCTGTGGTTCTTGTCTTTCAGCCTGGAGTAGATATAGGGCCTTCTGGCTGACTGCAGCGGCGACCAGAGCAAGAAGCCAATCAGAGCGAAAGGAAGAGAGGCCACCAAGAGTGCCAGGTAGATGGGAGTGGTAATAATGATGCAGAGTGCATGAAAATAGCATGGGTCATCTGCTCTTTGACGTTTTTCATAGGTGGTTGGAACAAAAGAGCCCACGAGCCTGTCTGCTAGCCAGTAACATGGGAAAATCAGGCCCCAGGAGAAGGAATGCAGAACTGACAGAAAGCTGTTGGGAAATGGAGAAGTGTATAAAACCATTGCAACTCAGTTATGACAACACTTCAGGGCCTACTACATGATGTCACTGTGTCAAGCATCCACAAGAACACTGGGAGAGGGCTGGGGGGAAAAAAGGTCTGGTCAGGAGATTGATTTTTTTTCCAGTGAGAGTCAATAACAAAACTTTAAGAGCACCATTTCACTGTGTTGGAGTAAAAATGAAACAAGGCCACTGTTTTCGTCTGGCTTTTTGGCATCTGTATTTGTCAAAGGTTGTCATTGTTCACTGGGAGCTGCCATAATGAAACTCTCCAGAGGCAAAACAGAAACCTGCAGAAACAAAAGACAAAAAATATTGGAAGTTTAAGTAACATTTATTGGAAGTTTAAAACAGATTGAGTTTTTCTCACAACAATTAAGGACTTATTGCATATAGTGTATTTAGATGGAAATTGGAAAGGTTGGATCAAGGGAGGATTTGGGGGGCTTTTTGTTTTGTTTCAATTATTGTCGCAGCATAACTTCACCAATCTTATGCAATATGTTTGAGTTCAAAGAAATAAGGGACAAGTCAAGTGCCAAATAACAAATGCTTGGCATTTACTCAGTGCCAAAGGCATTTTGGAATGTTGATAATAGGGGGGAGCCTGGCAGATTTGTTTTCCTGGATGATTTTTAGGATCCTTCAGTAAAAATGCTCAAAAACTGACTCTAGCACCTACACATCAGATAGGAAAAAATAACCTAAAACCCATCCAATTATGTAATTACCATTAGAAAAGAAAGAACTCTAAAGAAGTTATTCTGTTCTACTGGGTACTTAAAATGCTTTGTAAAAGCCCTATTTACATAATCACTCAAGAGACCAGAAAGATTCTTGTTTACAGCAGTGCCAAGGGTAGACAGAACGTGTTTGGGATCTGTGAAGTGAGGACAAACTGCAAGCCTTCTATTCCAACCTCCAGGCTGACAGCCTTCCTGGTGAAAGGTGTAGCAGTGTTGCAGAATATAAGGTCAATTTGACTTTTACTATTTTAAAATAACAGACCAGAAGAAAATGCAAAAGCACAATGGATCCATAAAAAAATGTCTAATTAGGTCTTCAATAGGTGTTTCCTTGAGCATATGATGACATGATGTTACAGCTCCCTGGGGAACACGAAACTAAGGGACAGTTTTGTAGATAGAGCAGTCAATGCCTGCTTGGTGATGTGCTGAAGTTAAAAAAAAGAATCAATTCAATACAACTCTTGCTGGTTCGATTATGGACTGCAGTATCAATAATCTACAAAATAAATCTACAAGATGAAGCTGTCCAGCAAACTATGAAACACCCAACTAAAACAGCTTCACAAAAGCAATTATCCAGATTGTGAAGACATACTATGTAAAAGGAATTCATGCTTACTGCAGATCCAACATACTATTGTGTATTTGTAAAAACTGAAGAAAAATTAATGCAATCACAAATCTTTCCATGGGATAAGATTGCACAGCACATGTCATGAAGCAAATTGGTTTGTTTTAAAAACTTTCAGCAAGAACATGATTCTTTGTAAACACTAAAAGCTGTATGATGGTTCAAGGCCACATTGGTGACTCCTACACTTCCTCTGCCTTAAAAAGGGAGAGTATCTTTCAAAATCAGAAGGGTTTTTGACCAGGTGCCAACTGCATTTCTCACTGACAGCCTGCTGAAGTGAGGAGGCAATAACTGTATTCCATGCATTTTATTCCATGAATTCTAATAGAATTCCCACTGCTCATGACACAGAAGTACAAAAGCCCTGGTACCACAGCAAGCTTTAAAATATAATAGCTGGAAAAAAGTGAAGAGGGTATCATTAGCTGGATGTCCTTTAAATTTTTGCATATTGCAGACAGAAGACACGGACACGTCAAAGTCCTAATTAAAAACCCCCTTCTTGCAAGGAAATTATTATCGTGACTTACTAAACTTCCAGATGAAAGCGATCACGAAGCTCTGGCACAGACTCGCTGGCACACACACAAACAGGAACTAAGTTTCCTACTCCTTGCTAGAAAATCCTGTGCATGCTAGTGCCTCAAAGCCACCCCAAAAAAAGAGAATTAAGAGGGTCATGAGAGACAGATTTTATCTCAACAAGATCTTAAGGGGTGAGGGAAGGCACCATGTGAGTCAACGGGAACTTGGAAAACATGACGTCAGTCACATCTCTCCTAATGCAATGGTTTAGATGGAGCCTAAAGCTAAAGTGCCTAATTCCTTGTGATGAAGGGTATTACTTGGTAATCCAATGCTTTATTCATAGGGGTTTGGGAGATTAAGGGAGAATTTAAGATATTGCAATGAAACAGATATTTTTGTATGCTACAAAGACGTAAACGGTGGTGTTGTTTGGTGGGTTTTATTACTCTGTGAGTGTCTGAAGGCTAAAAATAGACTTTATTTAATTTTTTTTATGGTGGCAGTATAGAACATCTCAACTTTAGTGATAACAAGACATCAGGCAGAATGGTTTCAAAGATTTTTATGATTATAATTATGCCCAGAAGTATGATGGAGGCATCATAGATCAAAAGAGATGTTTCTACCTCCAGCATTGCTTGCAAACTAAATAAAGGACAATAGAAGTCAACAAGTGATAGGAGAAACAGAAGAAAAACAACAAATCTTGCAATAATAGTGTTATGAGGACAGTCTAGAAATGGTCAGAAAAGTTTTAACTTCCTTTTGTTTAGAAACGAAAATACACTTTCAAATTCAGACAACTAAAATTTCTTCAAAGATTATAGTAATATCAGCTGTATTTTTAAAACTATAAGTAAATCATTGGCAGAACAGTTATTATTTAAAAACAGGATAAAAATGCCGATCAGTGGCTGATTTGGAAGGTTACCCTATGGGTAACTTCACATCATTATTTACAAATATTCATTAGAATTAGTGTTTCTTGAATCCTGACAGCTGGTTTCCAGCAAAAATTGTAGCAATATTTACATAAAAATGAATTCTAGAAAAGCAGTTTATTTAGCCTGTGGCTTTTTGTTACCTGATTTATTTATTGTCATTGTAATTTGAATCAGAGAAAACAATCTTACAAAAATGGTCTCACTACACCATGTGAAACAGCAAAAATTAGTGTTTGTAACTGAGCACAGGTGAAATGAAGATCTGAGGTAACAGGGAATTCTCACTCAGGCTCTCACGTCATTCAGGCTTATTAGACAAACCACAACTTAATTTTTGCTTTCCTCATTGTTCTCATCTGTTTTCTCCCCAGACACCCTTCATAAAATCTTCCTTCCTTTATTCAGTGTTGTTCCCCTGATTATTCTTATACATGCTTTTAATTAGAGTCTAGTTCAACAGCTAACTAACCTTCTGGAAAAAAAACCTACTCCAAAAGGCCAAAACCACATGAACTGCTTTCCATGCTTGATTACATGGCTGTAATTACAGAGATGCAGCCTTCTCAAGGGGTCAGTGGTTCTAATGAAGATGTTTTCTTGCTCCCCTGTGACCATTTCACAGCCTGATGTTTTAAATGAAATCCAGTCATCCTGGCTGGGACTCATTCCATGAAGGAGTTCACAATGCAGGCTAAGGGAATTTAAGTAGAACTTACTGGCTCAGCTTAACTTCCATTTAAACCAGTAACAATTTACAGCTTAGGAAAATCTTTGTAAAAACTTAGTAAAAACATGGATTCTTTTTGTATGAGAAGCTGAATTTGGTGAATCACTGGTACTGATGAATAAAGCAGAACCCATTCAAACTAAGGATTTGGCAGGAGGAGAAGGGAAGGAGGACGGTGTTTTCGCAGACTTGCCATTGCAATATTCATTTACCAATTTCTGCCTGAACTCTGCAGCTTGTCTCTGTCCATAGGCAGCCAACAGGCAAGAATCAGTACAAACAAGATGTCTAACTTAATTGACCTAACCTGTAAAAACTAAAAGACTAAGAAGTGTGAATTCACAAGTCTCCCTGAATAGCAGAGATGTCAGCAGTTAAGCACATGTCTGCAGAAAACAACCCCAAGCACCCCTACAAGTCCAGGGAGCTGCTCAGGTCTCTGGCATATTTAGGGAGTAGACTTGTGATGATACAATCTGTGTTCTGCACAAGGGGGGATCAAGCACTTGGGCTAAATTTTCTTAAGGAGTCCTTGGAAAGTCAGTGATGCCTCTCTCTGTGTGGCTCTAAAAGCTGTACGTTGAAGGAGATTTGGTGCTGTTATTAACCACAGGTTAAGGGAGCTGAACCAGGGCTAGGAGCCCACTGGTCACTCAGTGGATCAGCAGTGACCAAGGTACCTGTGGTAACAAAGGACAGTGTGAGTGGGAGTCATCCCCTTCATCTGACAAAAGATTGGCTGCAGGTGCAGAGAAACTGGCCTGCATACCTCCTCACCCCAAATGGGAGCTTTTTCTCTCAAAGTGCTGAAAAGTTGATTGTGATCACACAGTAAAACTTTCTCTGAGCTTTACAGTTATGTGGGCCATGGCAACAGATTCTCGTTTCCAAAAGCAACTCGTCTGAATTTGGTAGTCCCAGATCATATTCCTAGGCCAAAAACAATACCCACACACCTTCTGTTAACTAAATAAATCACATTATGTTTTAAACTTAATTTTAAAAAGTATAAATTCAATTATCCTAATGTGTGGAAACATAGGTTAAAAAAAGATCTTAACAATTATAACCCATTGAAAAGTGTTAAAAACATGTCAGTTTTGTCCCCTTTTTCTTTCAAAATGGATGAAAAATTGAAGCTGACTGCATTATTGCAGAAAACAATCAGATTTCATATTCCTGCAAGCAACACTGGGTTTACCCTGACACAAGAGATTATACTTGCTCAAACTTTACATCCAAAGTCAAAATGCAGAAGGGCCACATCACATCTCTCAAGCCTAGGAGAGGTTTATTCTTTACTCCACACACACAAACTGCACTCCCAACAGTGAATGCTGTGTTTACACACCAGCTGTACTAATTGCTCCCTGGAGACCCAACCCAAACCCAAAAAACTTCACCAGTACAGCTCCAAATTCTGAAATACACCTCCAAAGCTTTGTGCATTCTGTGAGTGCACCAGTGCCAGCCTGTGAACAGCAGCTAACTAATCAAAGACAAGCCATGTGGGAACTTTCTACAAGGGCATTTAGTTCTACTTCACTGGAGGGCAAGAAGACTCATCTAAAAATCTGGACTCCATAAACTTTCTTCAATTATTTTTATTTCAGTGGAAATAGAAGCACACTGACAGTTTCTGTTGTATTTTAGAGGGCCAATGCCACAAATGCCTCTAAAAATATCATGGTTATGCAAACTAAGTAACAGCAACCAATGTCACTTCTGATCTGCAAGGACATTAAAACATAAATTTGAATGCATTTTTAAAGTAAATACTTCAGAATTCATACAAAAAAATTCCTAATCAGCAGAACTGTCTCTTCTTGTACAGGGAACAATCACATATTTCCAAATTATCAATTCTTATTTATGACCTTGGGAACTGGTAAGAAGTAGAATCAATAGCATATTGATAGATGAAAATAACTGCAAATACAGAGAGCTCTAAGTTTTCAGAAACGCTTTGCTATCAGGCAAGATTTAGACAAAAAAAAGTTCATCTGACCACTTGGTGATCTCACTCAGCACCTGGAAAGCTAAACACTCTGTTTTGAGACCTTATTTGGTGAACTTCAGTAGTGAGACAACTGCAGCCTAAAAAAATATGAATCTGTGACACTAAGCTCTGTTTATACAATAGAAACAGAATGGGCTCTATTTACAAAATCACCTTTTAGTGTGCTTTAGCCTTGTATTTTACAGGAGCTGGAGTAATTCAATAATGGCTAAATAAATCTGATCCTTGTAGATGGTTTGTTTAACAAAACCTAGTGAGATGGAACAATATTGGCTTTAGGTGCACAAGACAGAAGTGGAGATAAAATTTTCCCTACTCATCTTTCACCATCTAAATCCTACAGAGGTCTGACTGCAGCCATGCCTTGCTCATAAATTATCAGGGGCACAGACTCCCTGTAAAATGAAAAGCTGTACTTTCTCAAGCAACACTTTGAGCCTCCAGGCTTCTGGTTACTCCATGACAGCTCAATAGAAGTATAAAGTAATCATTTTTCCCTAGAGTGGATATTTTTTCAACATTGAAATTGTTCTTAAAGGTGCCAAAGAAAAGTTACCTTAACCTACAGTAAATCCAAGACAAATTCCTGCCAATAAATATCTGTTCCTCTATAAAAAATGCTTACCTACAATTCTCCAAATACTTTATAAAGGAAATTAAAATACAATGTGCCTGAATTAAAACACAGCTACCCTTATAAAGAAAATTGAAATACATTTATTCATGTTTTACTTATGGAAATTTGGAGAAGCAGAGCCTTTGTAACTTGGCTAAATTTTTATGGAAACCCCAAAACTAGACTCCTTAACTCACAGTTTCCAGCTCTACTGACAAAGGCATATTTCCCCAGGACCCAGAGATCCAACTGTATGGTGGTAATCATAAAAAACACAGTATTGCTCAAAACTTAACACATAAATACCAAGTCCTGCCCCCAAAACTTGCTTCTATGTCAAGCCACTCTGACCAAAATGCAAGAATCCAAACTCGCTTTTTACAATTGCTCCAAGATAGGCTGAGTGCTTTTGTTGCATATTTTCATACAGCTAAACACACAACTATTAAAATTCTCATTACAAAAATAAAAAAACCAAACAAACAAACAAACAAAAACCCCAAAAATATCACCAACATAAAAACTAACCCAGAGCACTTGACACTTGCAGCTTTTCAAATGTGATAGGAAATTCAAGCAAAAATATTTTACTTATATATAAATTCATGTCACTGCAATACACTGGCAGACTAAAGTGTGCAATCCTCTCATATTTTCTTTTTACAGAGTAGCACATAAAAGAAGACAGAAAGCAATATGTGATTTTTTTTAATTATCCCATCCAATCACTTAGCACTCTAAAAGAACACTTGTTGCCATCTTCACATAAAGCATAGCTAAATTTATCTCAGATATTACAAAGCTACCAATCTCTCAAATACTCAAGAATGAATTATTTAAAACCACAAGATCTATGGGGTGACTTGTCTTAAAACCACGCCTAAGAAAGGGGAGAGAAGGTTTTTTCCAGGTTTATTCCAGGAAGCCTCATGGCTGTTCTAACTATGAGGCTTCATTGGCTACTTCACAGAAACACATTCCTCCTTGTTAGGCTGAGCAGCTCTGGGAGAACAGGGACACCTAAAAAGACCCATGACAAGAATCTAGTGACAATCACTCGACGTTCTGCTGCTACACATCTGTACAGAGAGCCCTGCAGAGGGCTGGGGGCAAGGGGCTGACTGCAGGTCTCCAACACCGACAGCCATGGAGCCAACAAGGATTTCTGGCAAGGACATGCTGAGAGAAACAATGGGATGGGATGGAGAAGGGGCCACAAGGGAGGTAGGGCAGTACTTCTCTGGGATATATGTCCTTGTTCTGGGTCCTGGGAATAAGCACAGCATAGCACAGCCATGGGATTGAGGTCAAGAAGCAGACATGGACCAAAGGCTGGCTCAGCAGAGGGAAACAAGACCACCCCAGACACAAAAAGTGCTCTGACCCATTTCCAGACATGCCCAGGAGAATGAACATTGTAACAGCTCGCACAGAAAGTGAGAAAGTTACCTCCATAGTAGGGAAAACTTAGCTGTAAAAACCTACCTCCACAAAGCCCTGGTGAGCACATCCCAGGGTGCTGGAGCCAGCACTGGTGATCTTTCTGTCTCTCCCTCTTTCTTTCACTCTACCCTTTATTCAAAATCCACCCCTATGTTTACATGAGAAGATAAGGGACTAACATACCAATTTCCATGCCAAGTGTATAATTTACCAATAAAACTGTCTTTTTAAAATCCTCAAATATTTGTGGTTCCTTTTCAACCACGGGCATATACAAATCTTGGGTGCTTCCCTTCCCTTCAGGGTGGAACACCACAATCCTGCAATGGCTTTTGAAATGTGCTTGCCACCAAAATGGCATTCTTGAAAAAAATCTTTTTGACTTTCACAAGTACACAAAACAGAGGGACTGCAATATGTTTCCCACTTGTCCTAAAATTTCCTTCACTTTTTATTAGCCATTGCATTATGCAGAAAATGCTGATCCTTCCTCTCTACCTTCCAAGACATCCTGACAAACTGAGAATACACTCAGCCTGTTCTGGATGCCTCGCTGCTACAGCACAGGGAGCAATGTTCAGCCACAAAGCAACCTTTGAAGTCTTCTGACATCTCCTGATAAGAACCAGGTTTCTGGCATTCTACATTAAATTGCCCAAGAGTCTCCCATATTTTCTGCTGGCAGTACAGATCCTGGCTCATGCCTTGACACTTTCAACATTTCAGGTTCCAGGTTTCAGAGATTGCTAGTCTTCAGACATCACTGCTTTTTTGCATGAGCTGGGAAAGGACTTGATAGTAAAAAGTGAACACAAAATTTGAGGTGGGATAGGGAGAGGGGAATCTTATTTCTGAGCCAGAAGCTTTTATATCTCTGTGGAAAAACAAGAATAAAGGGTACTCTCATTTTTTGTAGTATATAAATGTATGTTTAATCCATAACATACCTGAAATATCAAAATTGTACTGCTGTTAATCAAAGTGGTCCATATTTAGAAAAGAAACAAGAGAAGCTATGCTAAATACCCAGCATTCTACCACTTCTAAATCAAGAGAGTAACATAACCCAGTAACAGAATCTGGCAAAAATCTAAAAGAATAAAAACAAGGAATAAGTGCAAATGAGCTGCTACTTTAGTGAGGTATGCATATAGGGATACAAAGTTCACCTCACTATTCTGTGGACTTTTATTTCCTTAAAAATACAGCAAATGTTTGTTGTTTTTTTCTGTTATTAAATGCATTTTAAAGGTCAGAGCAATATACAGATATTTCATTTTACACCCCATTTTTTTATTTACTCTTGGAACTAGAATGAAATCAGAAAGTTTCCTATATCCAGAAGAAGCAATTTGGACAGAGTGTTTGCTTGCATCTAAAAATACCTTCTGCAGTGTTCTTATGTGATCACCAACAAATGAAGTAACTAGACATTTCTCTTAGCCATCAGCAGGAAAAAAAATGTTTAAATATTTAATATGCTTTTAAAAATGTCTACTGAGTCAAACTATTACTAGTTTTTTATTGTGACCAAAAGTAAAATGTTTAATTGAAACAACTGCTCCCTAATAAACAACCAGAAGCTGTGTGCACAAACGTGTGGCGTTTCCAGATTAGATTTTCATGCATGGCATTCCATGCATGATCTTTTCATAAAGTTGAATATAAGACAAGTTAAATAAGATCTCAGTCCAAATAACAAAACTGTAGAGAATCAGAAGTGATGATTCCAAAATAGACCTGGGCCTGCCTCCAGTGTAAACAACTTAGTATTAGTTTTAGGATGCAAAGCAAACATCCTAGATCTTATTGCTTCTTTTACTCACTCAGGTAAGCTTTACTGTTAAAATGGTTTTTAAAAAATTCTAAAATACTAGGGAGCAAAAAAATACTAGGGAGATATACTGCTATTCTAGGGGGATAAAAAATGAAGTACAATAAAATTTGGTCCAAATATGGTCAGAAATTTTTTTTATTGCCTTTTTTTTTTTTTTTAACCATACCTCTGATGCATATTCACAGTACAAGCAACAAACTATTTTTAAAAGGTTGGTTTAAGTAAACTCTCCCCAACCAATTCTACCACAGTGAGTTAAACAGGGATTTGGTTTTACAAGACCTGCATTGATGTATTTGTCAAGTTTGTTTAATTTTTTTGGACTAACTCTGCAGTCCATTATTTACAAAGAGCATCCTCAGGCATGTAAAATATCTGTGTAAATTATCAGGTTCATGCAACTGCTAAACAGTACAACATCCACAGAGAACTGTCAATAGCAATGCCTAAACTGTAGAGACTTTTGCTACATTTTCTAAACCAACATAGTCTTGTCCTGCTATTAAATAAACTCATTTTGCCCTATGATTCACTTCAGAATTCAATTTTTAAGAGTCATTTTGCAGAGCAGAAATAATTTCTAAAAATTCAATTGTCTTTAATAGAAAAGCAGGCTTTCATATATTGAATGCTGTTCTTGGAAGTGAAGCTCTTCAGCACTGAAATGAAAATCATATTTCAGTTTAAGTTTGCATTATCTCCTGCATGTCACAGAACAGTTGCCAAAGAAATGCCAAGGAAAAAGTGTAAATTGTGAAAAGCAACACTTCTGACAGTGGTAATCTCTGTGGCTGTGGGTTAACTGATCCCCACTGCACAGCTGAAGTTGTCCCATACCAAGAGCCAAGAGTACATGTCTTGAATGGTACAGCTTCACTGATAAAACTGATAAATGTTTGGGGATTGAGGTTTTTGCAATTATCCTTATTAGCTATTAGTTGCATTTCTATTTCTGCTGGCTGCCCCTAGCCTGTGCTACACTTGAGCATTGCAGGCAGAGATACCCTTTTTTTATTAGCCACAGCTTTTACTTTTATATTGCCTGTAGTAGGACTGCTCCCAGAGATAAATTTGTATTAGTGAAGCAAATGCATACTGGGAAAGTGTGAGAGAACTGTTAGACAGAATAATATTATTTGTAAAATTCTGAGTATTATGCACCCCAAAGTTTTTAGGATTCGAAGTGATGTAGAAGGAATGTACTTCTAATATCTTACATAATTCATCCTGATAATTTAAATAGTTTCTTAAAACAGCATTCCCTGGATGCCAGCTTTTGAAGTGTTTAACAAGATATACATAAAGAGGGTAATAATTATAATGGGGGTGTAATGAGCTTCACTATCAACTAGAGTCAAAGTACAGTCGATTTTTATCTCAGGTAATTATTGTTATGTGCAGTAAATGCACCAGCAAAACTGAAGAAATAAAGCCTTTGGATTACCTCTAGTGAAGAGAATTCACAAAAGAGAACATTGATTTTTATTCTGACTTCATTCTATGAATCTGACAGGTGTTAAGCTGCTAAATCAGAAGATCTGAGGCCTTGTGTGAGTGACATAAAACTATATTGTACAGAAAACACAGCACAACTTCAAATTCCACTGTGCCTTGGCTACAGGTGAGAAGAAATCACTTAGGTCTATGCAATTAAACAGCAAACCTTTCACACAAAAGGACAAAAACTCCATCTGATCAGCAGCCATAGCTGCCTTAGGTGTGAGTGGCAGAGTGCTGCCCCAGAGCCACAGCAGCACAGCCACTCTGAAATCCATCCCTTCTCCTAGGGAACAGAAGCTTTCATTTACAGGCCACATTCATTCATCCTACAGCCAAAACCACCACACAGTTCCTAAATATTGCTGCTGCATTTTGTGGTAAGGGTTATCAGGCTGGTCAGGGCCTGGGCTGAGGTCACTGAGCTGGCACAGAGCACTGGCACTACCAGCTGGTTATTCTGTTTACTCTGCTTAAAAGGATTATTGGCCTGTTGGGATGGACTGGACTACTGGCCAAAAGCTGTAAGGTCATTACATGCAAGATCCAGTCATTTCAGTCTTCCAAAGACAAAAATTTCTTCTACTAAATTTTAAAAAGTTTTTGTTCTTGTTTGTTTTTTTTTTTCCTATGTATGAATAATTTCTCCTTTGTATCTCCAACTGTCTTAAGCATTTAAACAAGCAATTTTGTAGCTGAGATCAAAATTGCTCTCTGAATTTATTATCCTTAAACTAATTGAAAATTATGACTGGCTCACTAAGGCAAAGAAGCCCAACTGGTAAGCACTGAAGATGGTAACACTTTGCTGCTCACTCAGCTGGTAACAATTTCATTTTCAGCATTATGAGAGACTGAGTAAACAACTCACGTCAGGCAGCTGGAGAGCTCCAACCTAATCTTGTAAAACCAGTGTTGGTAAACCACAAACCTGTCAAGGTGCCTTCATGTGCTGCTTGGCATAGTAATTATGTCATTAACATACCATGTTTTTATATACACCGCTGGTAGATACACCAATTAAATTATAAGCAACTAACAGAAGAAAGGTAGGCATGAATAGAAGTAAATTCAAAGCAAATTCACTTCCGTTCCAAACCCACTCCTACAGAATCAGAGGTGTTCTTTGAAGTCAACTGTAGCTTAAATGCAGGTTTATTTTAAATAATTTTCCATTTTCTACATAAAATAAAATCTTAAATGATTTTCCACTTTCTACAACCCAGTATTTTCTGTTCTGCAACATTATCTGAAAACAAAGCAGAAGAACAACAAATAAAAGCACTAATTCTATGTTTGTGAATATTTCTTGGAAACCAAATAGCTGCCTTGTTTTATCACATTCATCCCTCTTTTCAATTGTGAGAACTCTGACAAACACATTTTGATGTAACAACTGCTTTTGTAATTGCCACTGATCTCTCCAGGCAGGCTGTGGGCTGCTGCCTGTCCTGGGCCCCTCAGAACTCCATTACAGCTGCTTGCTGTGGTTATGTAACACATATTTATACATGACTTTTTATGTAAAATACTTCACAGTTCTCAGTGTATGTTAAGTTAGGAGCCTATTTTGAAAGTTCTTCACCAAGTCCACCTACAGTGGCTCATACCCACCAATCCACACAACAGATTTGCAACAAGCAATTCAGCCAGGTCCAACCCTTTCTCAGATTGTAGCTGTGGCTTTTCAAGAATGCCAAACTCAGCTACAATCAGTCAGTCTCTGAAGAATCTCATACTATTTGTGGCAACAGCCATGTGAAAGAAGTACTTCAAAGGAAAACTTGACTTGGTAGAGGAAAAAAGATCAGGAACTTCAAACTCCAAAATACTCCAGGCAGCACAGACAGTGGTTATTTTACAGGAGTTCAACCCAAGCCATTTCTCCAGTATGCTGGGCTTAGTAAAATATTTGAAAAGTTGAAATAACTCAAAGGTTTATTTGCTTTCTGAGGGGAAGTTTCTAAAAGTAATTTTTATTTTTTCTAACTTTTTTTTCTTTTTTCTACCCCTGCATGGATGTTCTGAGCAACCTCCCCACTGGGGCGCAGAAGAAAACCTTGTTTTGTAATCTTGAGATAGGTTTTGAAAAATATTTGAAAAAGCAGATTAACACTCATCAGTACCATTGCTATATTTTAAGATAAATCTCAGAGTAAAGAACTTGAGTAATACTGAATGAGGAACAGTTGAGGATTATTTGATCCTGTGCCTCATACAAGGAGGCTGGAAGCTGATGAGGGTTATCTACTATCTATCAGTTTCATATGGTGTGGCTAGGATAGACATTACAGATGTTTTTTACAATGAAAAAAAAATTATTTTTAAATAGATAATCTAAGAAACTTTCCCATCAAATACTAAAAGTAATCACAACACAAGATGTGTGACTCAATTGGTTTGCTTTGTGATACAAACCTATTGGTCCTATTTTTAGAGATTTACTAGGCATTGAGCATATTTGTCCCCTTTCTTTATCCCTGTGTGCTGTGACCACATCCTTTTTTCATTATAAAAATCCTTTAAAATTATTTATTTCTTCATATTCTGGGAGTATAACTGAATTATTATTATTATTAATAATAATAATATTACTTTAAGGAAATTCCCCCAACAGGAACAGGTAAGGTATACC
This sequence comes from Lonchura striata, assembly GCF_050655825.1. Lineage (NCBI taxonomy): Eukaryota > Metazoa > Chordata > Aves > Passeriformes > Estrildidae > Lonchura > Lonchura striata. The sequence goes on along the minus strand of NC_140713.1, from coordinate 16,478,489 downwards.
TACAGAAGTAAAAACTAATCACCAACAAAATACTTTGCCATTCACACAGAAGGAAGCCCAAATATTACAACATGCCTTTCTTTTTAACTCTGCTTAACATTTTCTGTTTCATGGTTTTCTTTTAATGCACCAAACATATGAGTGCTGCTAATACACCTTGTTTCTACTTATTTGTCTTTATACAGCATATGTCTGCTTTCAACATAGTACTTCTACCTGCTTTTAGGCTTAAAACCCTACCTTCAAGATATGCTAAATTAAAGAGAAATATTACAAGAAGGACCCAGAGATGTGTCTCATCACTAGCTTTCATCTTGAAGAGCCAGTTAATTCCATCATTGCTATTAATTGGACTGCCAGGCCAGAACAAAGGGTGACCTCTCCACAGTAACCCAACACTGTAACTTTACAGAATTTGCATTATTTTCTTCTATTGTATCAGGAGGATAAACATCATGGCCAGAGTAATGACCAGGTTATGGCAGGCAGCACAGGACAAAGCACTGATTCAGAAACCTTGAGGTGTTATCCTGGCTTATAAGATAAGCATGTATTCTATTGCCATCTGTTGGAGGTTGGACAGTTTTCTTATCTCTTCCAAGAACAATGTCTCCCTCCGGGGAGATATCTTCTGTTAATTCTTAAATGACTCACTGCATAACTAGTAAAGTTACATCATCCCATTGTGAGATTCTCCACCCAAAGAGAAGAGCCAAACATTCCTACTACATAAAATCAGCACTTTTTGAGACACCAGAACAGCCCTTCGCTGGATTCCCAGAGGAGCAGCTTTCTTCTCTGGTAAAGTCCCAGAAGAAGACCAAGCCCAACTACTCCACCACCAAACCTTCAGAGAAAACTACACCCTTCAACAGATCACTGCTTCAGCAGCATTTCATCTGCCAATCCAAGAAGAACAGCCACCATTTAACTGGACTACTACCAACATCCTGACTCCTCAGGGTGTCAAGTTTCTGACTCTATCACTATTTTTATTTATACTAATTACTTTTTTTTTTAATTTTTATTTCGTTTTTTCCTAGTAAAGAACTGTTATTCCCAATCCTGTATCTTTTCCTGAGAGCCTTTTAATTTTGAAACTGTAGTAATTCAGAGAGAGGGAGTTTACCTTCTCCATTTCACAAGAGGGTTGCCTTCCTTCCCAGACTCCTGTCTTTTCAAACCAAGACAGGTGTGCTTCACCATTTCTGACATCTGTGCCACCACGGTCCCAGCTCAGACCCTGCCTTTGCCTCCTTGCCCACTGCACGACACAAGCACACACAGTGATCCAGAAACCCCCCAGCAGCAGGAGCAAAGGCACAGAGTGAAGATCTGCTCCTGCATCTGCCACCTGCCCCTCCAGGAGCCTTGGAGCCTCTGGGTGCCCCTGCTGGTTCTCTGCCAGTCCTGCCCGAGCTCTGTGCTGCAACAGCCTCGGACTTGAGGCACAGTTTGCTTGGGAGGCACCTCCCTGGCCAGGACCCATGAGCTCAGCTTGTCAGCATATCAGAAGAGAAGCTGTCCTCTGAAAATAGGCAATTTTATTTCATGAGGCAACAGTCAGCTGTGCAGTGCTACTCAAGGAACTCTCCCCACTGAGATCAGTCAATTTCTTGCCCTGTGTCTCACCCCTTCACTATAAGCTTTTATGAGTGCAGTAACTGTCTATTTTGGTGCCTTTGATGAAAAAATTATTATTCATTGTGTAAGATTTCCCATCATATATATAAAACCATATATTTCATACTCATCACGTTAAAAATGGATGCATTTTCATCAACATAATTAATGTTTGTTGTATTATCACTCAAATAATTGCATACAGTTGTAGCTGGAGAACACCATAGCTCTGAAATAACACTCTTCATCTGTAGATCAATGCAAATGCAGCTGGTAATTCAGCTTTTGTGAACAGGTCATTAGCATGACTAGCATATTAACATCTCAGCCAAGGAGCAACACTTAGAGGCATTCTTCTAGGGGTTAATGAAAGGGCTTAATATGTACTTCAGCAGTGATTATTTCCAAGAAATTCATTAAAGGCAAATGGCTATCACTTGGATTTTAATTCAAATTCTAATTTTAATCTGAACAGTTATTGTAGGTGTTGCCTGACTGTTAAGAATATATTCTTGCTCCTGATCCCATTGTACCTTGCTGAGATTTGTTCAAATTAATTGTGTATGGTGCTACTGATTAAATTCCCTGGGAAAAAACCACAGTACTCATATATAATGACTAATTCTCTCAGCTTATTGATCCTAAGTTCAGAATCATTATGTCAGTGCAAATGCAGGATATAGGGAAGATGATATGCTTGGATCATAGAGAAGAGCATTGCTTGAGCATAGTGCATAGCATTGATATGCTCGGATCATATCAAGAGTAGCAGCTCACAGCAGCCATAACTATTTCACAATAAAGACATATACTGTTATCTACTTTATTTTGCATTCATTTCAGCTTCCCACTCCCACCCCCAAATCAAATTCTGACAAAGCAAATAAATACACATACTCCAAAGAACTACTTGGAAGCGTTCAGCATATTCATATTTTTCACTGTAAGGACCCACACTGGAATCCTCCAGTGAATTGTCACTAGAAACAAATTGAAGAGCATCACTTGCAATGACCTAAGGGCTAAGGGCAAGATAGATTCATGCAGCAGCTACCTGCTGCTGTGTAAGGGCTACAATAATTTCTCATATTCCTTCAGCTAGGCTTTGTTTCTTGTAGGGCAATCTTCACCCTTCAGTCTGAATTTTTTGAGGGCTTCTTAGAAATGCATGCCCAGAAAGATCAGACCCTTCAGGTAGAATTGCATCATCCCTTGATTCATAATGCCCCTGGTAAGTGAGCCCTCATTCACCAGCTTCTCAGCTGACAGTTCAGCTACCAAAAGAGCAGAGACCATTGTGCAAATGCAGAGATCCAGAAATACTCTTTCAAAATTAATTCTATCTAATTGCACGTGGGAATACAGTAAATAGAAGAAGGAATAAAAATAAATTAATTATTCGAAATTCTTTCTCTGTCTTACTGAGGGAAAACAGAAATGTTAGATTCAACTTATCCCAGCCTCGTTATCTCTCGTTATCTCCTAGGGGCAGGGCTCGGCTCGAAGCTGCTTCTCAGTCACTTCTGGAGTTTTCATTTTTAACCAGAGGTTTGTTCAGTCTGAGTGTGCTGAAACTCTTCAGCTCATATTTAGTATCACACCCGGAGATACTGAAGATAAAATTTAAAACATCATTAGCACTCAGCACAATCTACTAAATGATGCCAAAGGGATTCTTGTAAGCTGCTCCTTGTCTCCTGCAGACAGAAGAGGAGAACTTAGCAAGAGATAACCTTTTGCATGCAAATAGCAAAGCAACAGAAACAATGAGAAACAACAAAAAAGAAGCAAGCAATATTATATTCATAAAAATAATGCAAGAAGCTCCCAACAAAGCAGTAATGCTGCTTATTTAACCAGCAGGATACTGCTGCCTTGCACAGGGACAATGCTGTTACAATATCACTCAGAAATTCTGTGTTAAATGCTCTTCAGCATTTTTTTAAATGTTCAGGAGTGTGTATTGTTTATCAGCTTTTTTTTTTTTTATGTTCTTGCACTGGAAATACTAACCAGAATTTTTTATCCAACAGGGCACTTTTTAAACCAGATGTAGATACTAACAGGCAAAAAACCCCTACCAGTATTGAAGTTACACAGTGCATGAGAGACAAAACAGAATCTGAATCTATTTATTTGTATGGGTTTGGAAAGAACCTGCCTTGACAGAAACATTTTGCATTAAGAAGAAAAGAAAGTCAGAACTCCACAAACACTGGAGACATACACAGGGATATTTTTTTTTTTTTACTTTTTTTATTTATTATGCGCTTTTTTTTTTTTAATTTCTCCCTCTTAACATTCTAGAATGTATTATCTAGTGTTTTGTACTTCCTATATTGTGCACTGGTTTTATGCAAACATGAGGTAACCCTAATTATTTTAATTTCAATTTCTGTTTCCATCTACGAAGTTATTAAATAACTTTCCTTCCTGCTGTTCTAATTGTATATTAATATGTTTAAAGGGAATTTCTTACATTTTTAGGTAATTTGCTAATATTGTAAATTGAAGAAGTATTGGTACTATATAAATTAATTGTGACACATAGAAACAAATCTTTCAATCTCTGCTAGGCAAAATAAAATCAGAAAAGTTTTACCTAAACTAATTCTAAATAAGATCTAGAGGAGTTGATCACAGGCAGGAGCTGGGACACCTGTCAAAAACCCTCAGGAGCACTGGAAACTTCATCCTCAAGAGGGAATTTACTCTGTACCATGCTGACCACACTCCTGACTTTGCTCACCCAAGACTTCTTCTCTAAGAACTGATGAGCATGCAGGTCTGCACCAACCTTCCTGGATGTATTTGCATATATTCATATTGATAAGCAGAACTGTTGAGCTATTTTATCACCACTTATGTAAAAGCTGTAGGAAAAAACTGGTGGACTCACTGCTGTGTATATTTAACACTCTCAGTTCACACTTCTTCATAGTAATAAATTATATTTATTTTATTATACTAAACCTTCCTAAAAGCAAAGAAAAAAAAATTAATCACAGATAATATGCAAAGAATAAAAAATACTTAATCCTTAATATCTCTCTCTTCTGCATACAGAGAAGAAGAAAGGGCCAGGGAAGAGGAATTTCTCTTGTGTAATTCTCTTCTGGAGATTAATTCGATATAGTACATGCCCCTGTGGATTAAGAAATTTCAGATACATTAAGTATACATACACCTGTTCACTGTCTCACAGATATGGAAAAAAGGATATCTCTTCCAAGAGACACTAGATACTTCCAAGACAGAAAACAGAATTGTACTCAAGAAGGAACTAAACAACTGCCTGTCCCCTCACAGCAGAAAAACATCCTTCTATTAAAATAAATGCTACTGTAATGGCAGCTGATCTGCATAATGTTATGGTAACATGCAGTTCCTTTCTCTGAACAAAAGATGCTGTTTTTCAAAATTAACTTTAAATCAAACCACCAAGAATTGCTTACAATAAATAGCTGCATTACTAGACTATATATTCATAATTGTTAGTTTATATTTCTCTGAAGATAAAGATAATTTATCCCATAAAATGAAATGTTCCTTGTATCTCAGAATCATAGTTGGTTGTGCTTTGGACAAACATTCTTCAATATCTTTGGTGTCCCTTCCAAATTGGTAAGAGATTTATACACAACCTGTGTGCCAAGTAGTGCTCATTTTTGCTTTTAGAAATGCAGTTGGCAATAAGTAAACTGGAAAAATTTGCAACTCTTCTGAATTCTGTTCTCAGTTAATTGTAAGTGCTCTTTCTTTTCTCTCAACTTGTATGCAACTCATTACACTTCAGCTTTTCTTCTTGGCCTTGATAAAACCTGACACAGTAGTTTTCTTTCTTCTTAATTAAAAATATTTTTTACTTTGTTGTAAGGGTTTGGGAATGACATTATTGTATTTGACAAGGGAGGATACTTGAAAGAAAACTACTTTGTGGGCCTTTCTGCACCAGGTCTGTTTTTTCCTGCCTGAAATTGTGAGGCTTTGTATTTGGTAACCCAGATGGTCCCTTCTAGTCTTGCATTCCTTAAAAAGGACACTGAGTACTGTAAACTGATGCCACATGGCACACAAAAATCACAAAATTCTTTAAAATGTCATGCAGCTACCAAGCAAGTTTTAGCCCCATTAACGCTGTTTCACTAAAGGAAAATTACCATTTTCAAATGCAGTTTGTGTTAACAAGCTCTGAAATCAGAAGATTAAGCTAGATTTGTCATTAAGCATTATCATAAATGCAGCATATCTCCCCCAGATCTGCAGCAGCAGAAGTAGGATTATTGAAAATAAATGAAATACATAAAAATCTGGCATTTTATTGGACGTGATGTACCTAAAAATAGTCACTAAGATGTGGAGATGGGTATTTGATGAGTACTAGGAAACCAGTTTGTACCCCAGGAGCAGCAATTGTTCATAATCCATGGAATAACCTTCATAGAGTTATGTGGTGATGTGCAGCTCAAGACTGGTAAGAACTTTCAACCTAATAGGCAACCCTGACTACACAAAACCACACTAAGATGTGATGCCAAGGAAACAAATTACTTCAGCCAGGATCCAAGGCAGCAGGATCTAGAAGGTAGGAATAAACTTGGAAGGAAACATTAAGGAAAGCATCAGCAGCAAATCCAGTTTGGAATAAATATGGAGATGAATTCTGGAAGATTTATTACACATTTGTGTAACAGTCAACAAGGATCTGAATCATTGCTCTTTGTGCACATCCCTGTCAGGGTACACTGCTCCAACTCATCCTTTTCAAGGATCCACATCAGGTATCCAAACATTCACTGTGGCCTTCTCTTCACTAAGAATGCATTTGAGAGAGCAGGAGTGAGTTTGTAAGCAGGTTGCCATTAAGAATTAATTAAGATTGTTTCTTCTAAAATTGTGAAATCCGTATGAGGCATTATCAAAAGTTTTCCAAATGATAAGCCTTTCTAAATCACCCTTGCTTTCACACAAAGGATTTTTCAAAGGCACAAAGAACATTTTGGTGCTCAAATGCCTTTAAAAATGTCTTTGATAGAAAGTCACCAGGGAAGTGAGTTAGTGTTACACCTCTGGCTTTTCCAACACTACAAGTCAGTCTTTTGTTTCTCCTCTACAGAAAGAGCAACAAGTTTCTTGTTATTAAGAATTCCCCCCACACAAAGCATTGAAGGTGGGATTTTCTCATCTCCTTAGAAGTCAGTATCTTAAATAAGTCTCCATCTTTGCTTTGCAGGGTTCACAGAGCTTCCATAATTTTCTTTTCAAACAATCTCTAAGCATCTCTTATTTAAATCCTCTTGTATCAGCCCACAACAGTAATTTATTTAATGATTTGTTTGCTTTCCCTGCTTTCCCCACTGATCTATCAACATGGTCAGTTAGCTTTTTGTCCTTTATGGGATTAAGGAAATTTTAACCCAAACCTCTCCAGTATACAGCACTGTTCAGAGAATATTAGTGTAAACAATTCCAAAATGCAGCAGAAGACAGTAAAATCACTCAGAGAAATAGGCAAGGAGGAAGCAAAATCCCCCATTTTGGATAGAGGTGAGAGTTTACTAAAGCAGTGGCACTTAAAGAGATAGGAGGTCCCTGCTTCCTATCCCCAAACTATAGAAAACTGAGCAAAGGTATTAATAACAAAGTTCCCCAAAATACACATGCCACAGGTTTTCTCTAATATTTTTTCTTTGTTCATATTTGGGCTGATCCTTATTTAAGGCTGCTAGCAGGCTTTTGCTGTCATTTACCCAAGTACTCTTACCCTATTAGGCTGGGACAGGATAAATATCAGAGAACCAGCAATCTCCCAGTTCTCCTTAAAAGGATTGCAAAGTAATGACTCCAACTGCAAAGGGTCTTTGTTAATGCATATATAAACTAAATAACACTTGAATTGTTAGGGTGTGTGTTAGTGAAGTCCAAGCTTTTGCTGTCAGACACACAGATAAGCACCAGCTGCAAAGTATGGAACAGTCACATTGCAACTCTAGATTTAAACTAGGATCTCACACCATGTACTAATAGCCTTTCACATTTTGGAAATTTCAAAAATTCACTGACTATTCCTATCATATTTGTTCTCCTATAATATTTTATATTATGGTGATGGTGTAAGTAGAATTAAGCACATGGTTATATATGAAAAAAATGTGCTATTACACACACATTTAAAATACACACTCTTAAAATACAAAGAAATAAACAACCTGTGACTTGCATAGTACAAGCCTCCTATCCTTACACAAGTTTAAAAATTGAGCAAGTGCAGGGCATACAGCATAGGAAGTTCTCCAGAAAATAAAAAATATACTTTTAGTTACTGACTGCAAGGACAGTACACAGTGTCCTATTGAGATCTTTATATTATTAATCTAATTTTACAAACAAATATTGCAGAAAGAGGAAATTTCTCTTACATATATATTCCTGATTCTCTAGTTCAATAAAAATCATGAAACATTTATTGATTCACTTACCTCTACTTACAGATTGAATCAAACTGCTAAAAAATTCACTTGATGACTTGATGACAGCCAAGTATGGGAAAAACTTTGGGAAAAGCTCTGCACTTTCCAAGATCAATTGATTAAATGCTTTTAGAATCCAGCAGCCAAAACCAGGAATCTTGACAAGAGCACTGCAATCAGAGTGCTAATGGAATACATGTTGCTATCACAGTACAGACAAAAGAGGTCAAATGCTATTATTCTTTGTTATTACTGAACCCTGCATGCCTGACTGCCCATCTGTGCAAACACTTGCATGGCATAAGCTTCAAGGAAAATAAAATATGAGAAAAGAACTGTAACATAAAGTAGAAAAACCCCACAGCAGAAGCTCTCCTTGGTAGTTCACACCATAACAGACACTGATACAGAACCTTCTGAGGAGAGTTTTCAGATCAAATGTTGTTGCTCTTTTTTTTTTTTTTTTGCAAAGGTCACTTTCGGTTTCTGTGCATTCATGATGAAGTGTTTTAGAAAATCTCTAAACAAAGCAGAAAATGTCTAATAACATCTCTTATGTATTTGTTATTCTTTTTATGGCAGAGACACTGTATGTGATTGTACTTGAACTGCTCCTCTCCTTACTTGATCACTTTGTGTTCTGCATTAATTCATCACCTCTCCCATTCAAATTTAACATTACTTTTACTGTCACTATTTTTTCATTATTTATTTTCTTCTCTCTTTCTCCACTACAATAATTCATATTTAATTTAGCTATTGATGTGTATTTTGATAGATTGCTATATGAAATTCCAGTTTAATAAATCTACATTATAAACAATTCTATCACGATCAAACACACTGAAATACTTGTATGCTAGGACCAAACCTACCCAGTGTGTCAATGGGTTATGTTGAGACTGTTGTATATCACCTTTTCTCAGGATGAGTTGCATTACCATTATTCTAATTTTTTAATACAGTCACTATGCTCTTCACACCTAAACATGTTCAACAGCATTAAAGACTGATAATTATATAAAATTTCCTAGTACTCTGACAACCAACATTAACAAAATGAAATTTTAAGCACTGGCATTAAGATAATTCCTCTCAAAAGGAAAAAATAAATAACTTGAAGAACTGGTTGCTTCATTAAGTACAGCTACTTCTTTACCAGTATAACAACATCAGCATAAGATATTCAGTTTGGGGATTTTTAATTTTGTCAAGATCTGCTAGGAGGGATGACCCAACCAGCTTTCCTAATATCAAAAGCAAGGAAGCAAGCAGCACTGAGCCCCGTCAGGCAGCATCATAGCAAAACTCAGAATTACTTCCCCATGATAATTACAAGCATATTATAGAAGTCTTAATTAATATTTTTTTCCTCAGATATACAGTTCAACTCTAGCTTTTTTGCTTGGCCAGTAATTAAGCAAGGCCAATTTTATTCTCAGATTTTAGAATTGCATGGGGATACTCAACAGACTTCACTATCATCTTGGGAAGTCCTAATGACACAACTCTGCTGCACTGACTAAATATTCAAAGAGATTCCTGGGAGAGACCCCCACTGCCAGCGTCGTACAGCTGGTAATATTTTATATAATCCTTGCTGCCAGCCCTGGATTAGGATCAACTGTGCCCAGCTCCTTTTTAGCCCCCTCTTTGTGATTTTCCCTTTCACCCTGCAAACCAAGGCTTATTTGGGAATGCACAGTCTCCCTTTGCAGTCCCTCTTGCAGGACTGGAGCCTGCAGAAGCTCAGCAGATGAAGATCAGCACACGAGCACACAGCACGACCCAGCTGCAAACCCCAGGCTTCTGCTCTTCGTGTGACAAACGAATCCACTGCAGGAGAAGTCAAGTGCCAATCCTGTGAAAACATCCTGAAAAAATGGGAGTGGATAAGGGGTAACACATGCTAAAGAGAAGGCATCTGTTTATTAACTAGATGTTGTAATCTGCTCTGTATTTTCCCAGTGCAGTGGGAGTTAATATTCATGAGGAACTCTTTCAGTCAGGAGGGTAACTTCTTCATTCAGACAGGCTGATGGGTTTAATCCAGAGGCATGGCCTCACTTATGCATCAGCATCCTAAACTCATTCCCTGTGCAGTGCAAGGCAGGTAGATGCCATACTTAGAATTACCACTTAAATAATGTTTCCAGGTGCTCTGCCTGACAATGCATGATTAAAGTACCCTCTGTGAGCTAATTTTGTGTGATTCACAATCAAAAACCTTTGCTTTAACCACTAGTTAGGGTTAAAATTTCAGTTTAATTTCAGGACTCATGTAGCTGCCATGTCCCATTGTTTCCTGGCTCTTCCCATTAACATAGCTTCAAAAGTGACATTACTCTCTGCAGAAAGTAAATTTATACAAATTGTTTCACAAATGTGTTACATTTGAGGCCTCCTTAGTTCATTAACTAACATGAGCAAATGAAAGTTTTTTTGAAAAGCAGTTTTCCTCCAAACTGGGTCACAAACATAATAACAGTTATTTTTAATATGGTATCAGCAGGCATTCAAGAATAATGTCAAGTGGTCATTCTGTGTGGCAACAGAAGTTTCACTCCAGTTCCAACTGGAGAATTAGGCATTGTGCAATTCAGTTGCTAAAAGACCAAGAGAAATCCAAAACTGAGGATGTAAGACCAGAGATAAAGGCTTTTTTGCTTACAAGAAAAATTCTGCTAAGTTTATACATGATTATGGATATTTTCAAGGGAAAATTTAATCACTGTTATACATTGATCAATATATAACCCCTACAGGCTACAATCTGAAAAATATAATCTGTTCAAGGGAATTTTTTAAAAACATGAAAAGAGTAAGTTTTAGTAACTTATAACTCCAGACACTTCTCTTCAGCATGAATTAACCCATAAGGTCTTACAGGAAAGGATTGAGGCTATGAAAATCTTTGTTAAGTCAGAATTACAACTCCCATGGTTTTCACAGTCAAATTTTGCAGACAAATGAGGAGCTAGCCTCAATTGCTCAAGGAATTCCTTCTTCATAGGAGTGACAGGGAAGCCGTTTACTGTGCAAATGAGGCAGTCCAAGACAGACTGTATCAGACATATATCCAAGACAGGCTATTATGTGCATCACACACAAAATATACATTTATTATACTAAATTAGTGTCCCTCATCTGTGTATTTTCCCTGTATCTATGCTATGTTTTGATGTAACAGCTGTTGTGCAGCAGCTCCTAATTAGATTTTCTGCTCTCATCCACCTTTCTATACTTTAGCCTCATGAACATGATGCTTGCAGATGTCCAGAACAGCTTCATTGAGCCTGGTTCAATAGAAAGGTTTCAATATGTGCTGCTTTAGCTGCCACCTCAAAAAAACCCTCCCAGAAGGAGCCACTGATTGACAGAACTCAGATGCATTAGTATCTCAGTTACTTTTTAATTTTAATTTCTAAGTCCCCAGTATACATAGCTGCACCCCGTAGATCTAAACCACAAACCACATATTTTGATTTGGTAAGTTTCTATTCAGTAGCAGACCAGCTTTTAAAATGTCATTGCAACATATATTAATCCCTTTTATACTTCCACATAACTAACAGTAATATATTTAGTTACCTTTCTGGCTGAGTTCTTGTTTCAGCTGCTTTTTGAATGTTAATTATTAACACTGACAAAGTGCACTTGCAGCTGTGCTGAACATTTCTTGTGTAGCTGCGGCCTGGAAGGAAGGAAACCTCATTGGGACATTATATAAGTGCAGTTACCATGAATAACACTTTGTTGCTTTGTGACCTCAGCAAAAACCAGTATGCAAAAACATTGCAATTTAAATATTTTTAATTAGCTGCTATTGAGTTAAAGACTGTAATCTTTATTATGACCCACAAAAAATCTAAACAGACTTTAAATTTAGGAGCTGAGGAGCTTTCTGCTGCTTTTGGTCTCAGTCTTCAAGACTGGCATTTCTAGTGCACAAAGTAACCTCTGAGACTTGAAAAAGTGTCAGTAAAATATCCCACAGAATTTCTGCTTACATAACCAATCCACAATCTTCAAAAAAATTTCAAGTAAACCAACCTGGCAAGCTCACCATGTTATAAACAGCTCTGCCTCTGCTTTGCATGTATTGGTGAGTGAAGGATGGAGAAATAAATAAAGCAGCAGGAAAAAAACCAAGAAAATTGAGGTGTTTAACTCAGAAAGGTTTTGCTTCAAGAAGAGTAGTGTGAAGGTATAAAAAAAGGGTTTTCAAAGCAGTCACTAAATCAAAACATTCAAATGGGACAATATTGTAGAATTGTAACATACAATTCTAATTAAAGTCCTATTGATTTATGACCATCTTAAATATTGACTAAGAATTATACTCCCTAATCCCTTGTCATCCCATCAACCTACAAAGCACAGAGTGGGAGAGAGAATATGGATCAGAACCCTTTTCTTGAATCTAAGGAAGGAGTACTTATGCAGTGAGGAACAAGCTGTAACTTCATAGAATCACACAGCCCTAGGTAAACACATCAAGTACATTAAGAAAAATGAGGTTTGTCTTTGATAATTAACAAATACCTAAAGAACAGATGTAAGCAGATATGGAAAAATCACATAAAAGCAGAGAAATACAAAGTAAATTTTGTCTTGCACCAGTCTCATGTGTGAGTTTTGTTAGTGGATCTTCTGTGAAGCATTTTGCTTATCCCCATATTGCCCCCACAAACAGTGTGCACATGTGAGGGGAGAGTAGAGTAGCACTCCAACTGCTTTACAGAAACAATTAAATTCTAGATAGAATTCAAGCCAGAAGCCATTCTTTCTTCATCAAATCTTACCCATTTTATTATTCATTTTTCATGAAACTTACTATATACACTATGTTTTGAAAGACCAAATTCTCTCATTCCACAAAAATAGGAAACTGCAATGTGCATACAGAGAGTGAAGGGAACAATATAAAGACCAGATTAGTGCATACCATTGAAAATACAAATGGTAAAATACAATGTACATGAAAGCTCCAAGCAGTGCACAGTCACATGCACAGGTACCTCCTACCTATCACAGATCTTAATTTCACAGCATCCATCTCTGTGTTGCTGCACCCCAGGGAACAGTGTTGGCATGGTAACTGCAGGCTCTATGTCTTTCTTTTTTTTCCTATTAGCAGTCATATGAGTTTTTTGTTAGCTTCAGGATCAGGTAAATTTAGACTGATAGCACTAGTGATTTGGGGGAAAAAAAAGAAGAGGGGGTTTGTCTGAAAATACAACAATCCTACATGGGGAAAGAGCAGAAGCACAACTTGGACTGAAAACAAACAAACAACAACAAAAAACAACAAAACCAACTACAATAAACAAAAAAACAAACCCAAAAGCCTCATAAAGAAAAGTTATACATGTCTATACTCCTCAAAACAATTTCACGAAAAAATATACATCAACAACATTTTCAATCTGACTAGAGTCATGTTAAGGACAGAACAGGCTAAATTTAATTTTCACTCTGATATCTTCATTATCATTTTCAGTAGAAAAGCAGAATGTTCAGAACTGGGAAAAGTGTTTAAATAGTCATCATAATAACAGTCATGATCTTAGTAGATCAAATTTTATATACAGGAAAAATGGCAGTTTAAATTTTAAAGCAAAGAAAAGAATGCCTCATACTTCCATTTTTTAATCTCAGAAGAATAACTTGCAGAGAAACAAAACACTAGCTATTAGAAGACTATCAGAAAAACAATCAAAATCACAATGCATGCAGATTAACCTTGTCTGTATGTGTCACGTGGTGCATAACAAATAACTTACGAATTCATTAGACACTGCTTGTAGTGGACATGCTAAGGGGATGCCCAGGGACTATGATATATCCCATGACAAATACTGAGTGAATTAAGTAGTCTTGGCAATGTAAAGGTTTATGTAACTTTCTCTTTTATATATGCAGGAGTTTACTTAGTGCTCAGGAAATGTTTATTTTTGAACAGAATGACACTCCAGGCACTGCAGGCACCCATAGGATATGATGCCTCTCTACACATGTAGGAGTGGTGTGACCTCTTCTTGCAGAAACAAACAGGGAACGTGATTCTGATGAAACTTCTGGAAGTTTCTGTGATTGTGAATTAGTTGTGCTGTCACATTGGTATCTCAGCTATGTTTCGTTCTTTCAAAGTGTATCTCATTTGCCAGATGATGATGTAAGAAATAAAGCAATAACAGATTATCTTTCTTTTTTAAAAGTCAAATCTATTTCCAAAGTACTCTATCAATTTCTTTCAAACTGCAGTCTAGGCAACCATTAATCAAATCTCAACTTCATTCTTTTCCAGTTCCTTAGAGCTTTTAGAAAAAAAAATTAAAAAGCAATATAATTAACAGAAGTGTCTTGGCTGCTTGTAAGATCCTCCCACGTCTCAGTTCTTCCACTTCACCTCCCCTAACATTAGATCTCTAAAACCACTGCCCTTTCTTGATTCTCACCAACAAAGCTGACCTTTCACAAAAGCATTCAAAATGCTTTGACCATCATCAGTGGGACTACTGGATGTGGAAATCCTTCTGTATTCATGTCCACATAACCTAACAGTTGCTACCTGACAAAAGAAGCCAGAAAGCCTTGTCACTCAGAGAGCTTGTGCCTGATGTTTGCAAAAATGGAATTTCTAATGGCTGCAGGTGTGAGAGGGGTGATCTGGGCCTTTCATGTTATGCTGTTTCTTCACCATTACATTTTGTAGAATCCAAAGTACAACCAACTGCAAGTCAATTCTGCAGCTGAGCATTACAGAGCCTCTCTATTAGAAAGGTAAATACTTTAAATCAGTCATCTCTTTCCCTCTCAGAGAAAATCCCTTTATTAAAACAAGCTAGAAGAGAGAGGAATTATCTATGTTTCAAAGAAATGTTTGCAAGATGAAGAACTGAAGCAGCTTTGTGCATTTACATTTTTACTATCAGGGAAAAAAAATGCAAACCTGCTCTGATTAGCACCTACAATCCCTACTTTTCTGGAGAGCCCAGTTTTCACTAATAAAGGTTATTGGCAGCAAAATGATTAAGCAGGTATGGCCAAAAACCAATCAGGATCTCAAATAAGTATTTAAGAGCTTTTCCTCTTGATTGAACATCTTGCCTGCACTTCAGCTCAGTTCAGCTTCATAAGCCTCACTCTGCAGGGCTGTTATTTCTTGTAGTGTGAGAATCCAGGCTTGACAGCCTGGGCTAACCAGCATTTCTGGCTGACTGACACAGAGTTCTGTACAGCAGCTTTGGAATGAACTTGCCATCTAAGCATATCATGTCTTATGTGACAGTGAGAGTTTAAAAAAATTGGATTTTTTTTTTCCCATAAAGTTTGAGTGTTACCACTCATTTCCATAATGTTCCCCTTGGCCAGAAACAGTTTTAAAATTTTAATTTATTAAATTCTATTTAAATTAAATTCACAGGATCACCTACTTCCTTTTGTAACTTAGAATTTTTAAGGATTCTCACACCCCTCTGTGTGAGAGAGGACACCTTTAGTGCCCAAAACAGAAGTGCAAGATTAATTTCAAAATACCTCATAGTGAAAGAGATGCTCATTTGCAACAGTAATAACTTTACTCATTTTTAAGACAAAACAACCATGAACAATTTTTAAACTAAATGCTAAAAGAGCTAATATTTAAACAGCACCAAAATGACATAAAACCTGATGCATAGAATATACTGAATAGAAGACCTAGTTATGTCTGGAAGTTCTTATCCAAATTACTGTTAGACCAGATTGTCACCCTGAGATGTAACTGCAAATGAGTGCACATAATTATGTAATGCTACAAGCTATTTGTTCTGAGTTTCATATGTAAAGATTTCTTTTCAAATACATTCCAGTCATCACTGCTCAAATTATTATGACCAAAGTCATTCACATGTTATTTCATAGCATGGCCTAATCATAAGCTATATCAAAATAAGATTTGGTAAAGGCATTACAGGAAATAAAGGAAATAGGATTACACTAATTCAGACACCAAATAAAGAATGGAATGACTGTCTTAATTCAGGCAATTTGAATTATTAATGAACTGTTTGCATCTGTAAAGATTCTGTAGAGACTTATTCTATTTCCTCAACCATCTGGATCAGGAAATTGGAATCTCAGCTTCTGAAAGGTCAGGTGCAAGATGCTGGAAAGGGCTTCTCTTTTCCAGAATTTACTGACTCAAATAGAATTCCCAGGACGTCCATCCCCGAGAATGGACAACAAAGTGCCACAGTAAATACTGTGGGATCCTGAGATAGCAAGGCAAACACACAACTCCAAAATTATTCTCAAACACTTCTAGATAGTATTTCTACTATTGAAATGCCACAGCAGGAGAGCAACAGGTGCAATGGCAGTTTTGTATCTGAGTTTCTGTGTCTGTCATCATTCATTACTTAACAGTCACAGAAAGAAGAGAAGCCCTATTTTCTCCTGCACCTGGTGTTTTCTCCTTTCTGCTTCAAAGAAGAATATTTGTTGTGGGAGTTGATAGCCCATACCAGTTTAATCAGCCACTTGGAGAACAGAGAGAGTGATTTTCACTCAGGAACAAATGCTGACTTTATTCGTTCATTCTTCACACTGGAGAATTTGAACACTTCACAGAATCTTAGATGTGAAATCACTCAGAATATGTATAGTGAGTTAGATATTAGTAAACCTCTAAGCTTACAGAAATAATCTAATTTGTTCTCTGTACCCAGCAAATTCTGCCTAAAGAACAGCAGTATATGTCAATGTCTAAAACTAACCAAGACTTCCCATAAGAAATTTGTTATTACTGCCAGAATGACTAAAAGAAATCACCAGTCCTTTGCATTAGATATTTTATTGCTTTAATCTTGTTTAAGTACTTATTTTATTAAGTCTGTTATTTATTATTTTTGACCTCTCTGCAAGCCATTCTTTTGGAAATTCGACAGTCTTTTTACAGACAGTTATTTAGACTTCAAAAATTCCCTCCTCCCTTCTATTATTGCTCTTCCCTTTTAAACTGAAACCAATATCCAAACCTTAATGTATTTTAGAATTGCAATGAGAGAATTCCCTCCTAGAAAACCAACAAAAATTACATAGGTTTAAGTAAAGAAAAAGAGGTGACCTTTTAGTGGTGGCTGTTAATATTCAGGCTCCTGAGCAGCATCTTCATAATAGTGTATCAGATGCTGTTAGAAAAAACACAGGTAACTGCCATGCACACTATACAGTGTGCTGTAAGAACAAGCAACAATGTTTGAAAAAAATCTAGTATCAAGCCTCAGAGTTTTCCATATAAAAGTTAATAAATATCCCCTGCATATATGTCTCACCAGTTGATCAAACATCACATGCTTTGTAATCGTAAAGCCTTCAGAAGGGATCCATATAAGCAGAAGATTCTGTCATTGATTTAGGCACACCTGTTGATAAATACATATCAAATGTTCCACAAGACAGTTCTACTACTATCAGCACTAAAAAAAATAGTAATAACCACATTTTATCATGCTGTACAGTCAGGTGACAAATGGTACATGAATAATTTCCCCACCCATATTGTAGAACACTGTTATAGCTACAAGACCCTGCACATTCAAGCACTAAAACTACACAAACAGAAATCTTGCAAATAAGACAGTCAGAAGACAAAGGGGCAGATGGTATTAGCATTCTAGCATCACTGGAGTTTACAGTAACCACTTCCTTAATAGAGATCCCTCACATCTCATCCAAGCTCACTGCATGTTTTAAGCATCTATTAAATGACAAAGCAATTTTCATTATGCTCTTGGCAAATCTTGCCCAACAAATCAAGTACAGTATTCCCTGTAGTAATTAAAAGTTATGTTTCCAAGCCTGGCTTCACCGGCACATTTGTCACACATAATAGACATCTCAGATTTTCCTGAGAAGTGCAAGTCACCAAAGCCAAATAAATTGCATTACATTTGTTTTGTACTTCCAGCTGCATCACTCAGCCCTGCCACTAATTTCTGCCAAAATGGAGAAATTCCACACTTCAGCATTTTCCAGTTACAATAGACTTAAAACTAGCATACAAAATAACAAAATAACAATAACAATAATAAATAAATAATAAACCTCACCCAAAAAATAAATTTTTACCACCAGTATGCTTGCCTTGCTATCATTCACATGAGACATATTTACTATTCTCTCATAAATTTCAGCAATGCCTGTTGAAGAGAAAACTTCAAGGGAAACACAGCAGATTTCTGCTGAAAAAGAATTGTGCAACAATGGCATTTTCAGAGTGTACATATTTACCTTTGCTAAGCAAAGCATGAGAAAGGTATGTGCCAAAACATGGCTATTAGAGCTGGTTTTGGTAATCAGGTAATGACAGGTTTTACTTTATATCAGTGCCTCATTCCTGACATTTAGCTCTATGGTTTTGTTCTACCATCAGGTTCCAGAAAAACCATTTGGAATTTCTCAGAAATTCCAAATTCATGCACTGCAGTAACCAAGGCTTTACAATCAACATTTCTGAAGCAAAATATGCTCCAATCATTTTTGAAATTTCTTGCAAAAAAGTGGCAAAAGCAACATGAAATGTATAACTGAGTTCCAAGTTCAACAGTTACTACAAACACCTGTCAGAAACCCTTTACACAGTTCCAGACAATCCTGTAGAGAAGACTGGATATTCTTATACAGTCACCATTTCAGCTGAGTAAATGAACATATGGCACAAAAGTGATAAGACAAAACAATGACTCCTTTTCATTGTGCTTCTGAACTGCCTCTTTCTGAATCAGCCAGACAGAAAGACATATTCTCCAAATCAGTTTTCAGAGGCACTTACTGATTCAACATTTTGTATAACAGAAAAAAGTTAACAGCAGATGTGCAGATGTGTTTTAAATCCACAGATATCTGAACACATTGACTTCCCAAAGGCTTAAAATCTTCATTTTTTTACAATATTTATATCTCACAAATAAACACACTCTATTCAATATGCATATTCCTAAACAATGTTTAATGTCAGGAGTTTCAGGACCCTTTTTTTTTTTTTTTAAACTACATCCATTTCCCTTTCCCCCATTCAGCAGCCAAATATGGATATTTCCAGCACTGTGCTCAGCACCCTCTTCTCTCAGCAGAAGACTGCAGCACATCCCCTCATCCTAGTGGCAGAGAATTACTTCAGATTTGCAGACCCTGACTGCAGCCACATCCTGCTGTCCTCATGGAGAGCCCCTGTGACTCCACCAGTGCTGGCCACATCAGAAGGCAGCACCTTCCCAGACCTGTCTGTCAGGAACACATGTTCCTCACTTCCCTGAAGATCTGGGCCCTAAAAAAGTTTGCTCTGTTATTCTGTTAACATCAACAGGAATCACACAGGTGAATATTCACACCAGGTCCTGGTGTGCAATACCAGCACAACAAAGGTGAGAAAATAGTTCTGTACTCAGCTATTAAGGGAAGATTAAATATAAACACATAATAATAATGTGACTATATAAGACTTTAAAGAAGGAAAAGCTTCTGCAATGCTACTAACACACATTTTATTCTATAAATTTCTCTGCTTCCACAAGTCAATTTTTATGCACTAATCTTTCTAGATTCAAGAGTTATAAACAGCTTTCTTGAAAAGAAGAAACATCCTCCCAGCAACATACTTTTATCAAGATTACACAGCTACTTGGTGTAAACATTCCAGAATGCATTCCATTACCAAATTCTTGCAAAGATTTGTAAAATAAAACAAATCCAAGTGACTTTCCCAACTCCAACAGTTTAGTGTTTCCTCAGAAAAACATGAGTAAGCTAATGGTTCTTGAACATAATTTCTGCCTGAAGACTACTGCAGCATGAAAAACTAATGTTGCACAAAATATTTCTAATGCAAACCTCTCAAATATTAGAAGAACAACAAGAACAACTTTGTATAATTTCCCAATAAAAATATTGCTTTCTAATTTTAAAGAACTATTTGGAAATCATTATGCAGCAACCTTTTCTCCTCAGTGGGATTCAGCAACAGATTAGCAGCAGTTAAAAACCTGAGATTTGTACCCTGTGGTTAAGCAAAGGAAAAAGCCATGCTGGTTGCTAATATTTTGGTCAAATCTGACTTTAAAGAAAATAGAAAGCTTGGGACTACCAGCCATGATTTAAGGACATTTCTACATGGGACAAGTTCAACCTTTGCAATAATAAGGCAAATTTTGATGATGGGTTCTAGATTCATTCTAAGACTTTCTTCAGGGGAGCAGTTGGACATACAAGAGTCCTGCTGCTCATCACTGCAGTCAGTCTGAACTTGGTACATGTGCAAGTGAATTCCATTTCCTGCTGACTTCTCTAGTAATTACATTTGGCTTTATGCAAGCAACACCTGAAAATATAATTTTAACATTTTACTGTGAGTATGGCTGAGCTGATTATTGATAACCCAGGCCCACAATGTCTGTGAACTTTTGAGAGATGAAATGATCCCCTATACACAAACATTAGGGTTCCCAAATACAAAAAATAGTTTAGAATCGTGAGCCTATTGTAAAGATCTTTGGAAAACTTCAACAGCAAAATTGAGCAAAACAAACAGGAAGAAAAGAAATTAGGCCAAAATACAAAAAAAAAAGAAAAAAAAAGAAAAAAAAAAAGAAACGAGTACCCAATATAGAATGAAGAAAGCTGTAGGAGAAATTAAATGCAAAAAATAATTACAATTTTGTAAAAATACAGTATTTCTCAAAGAAAGCAAACACACATATTCTTCCCCCAAAAAACCACACCCCACTGTAGATTTCAGAAGACAGCATGCAGTGAAAAAAGCACCAAGAAAGTGATTCAACAATTCTGGCCAAAATTATTAGTGCCTATAAGATCTAACTACTAATAAATTGTCCACAATCAGAAGTTAGATATGTTCAGCAGACATTGATCTCACCTTTGTCATGGCTACACAGTCATCTGGAAATACAGTTGGGTGTAGGTTTTAAAAGAAGTCCAAAATACGCAAGATTCTATTCTGTGACCTCATGTAAAAATCTCTCTATGGAATTATTTTATCAGGACAGCCAAAGGTCTAAAATACTTAAGTATTTCCTCAGAAGTGGAAAATTTTCAAATCTCTGTCCCTTCTGTCTTAATTTGATTTCAAAGTCAGTAACTTTGAATAATTCTGTTTTGATTTTAGAACTTTTCTTCAGAAATTAACTGAAAAAAAAAATTTAATGAAAGCCCTAAATATTTAATTCTGAGAATATTAAAGTATGATGTTTCAATAATTTGGTTTAAAATTGTTTTTTCTTAAAGCAGGAGATAAACAGAAAGAAATCCTATTCAGCAAATGATTTTGCTTTCAGTTAATCTATATTTTCTACATAACCCATGTATGTAAAAAAATCATCAAGAAGGTCTCTTTCCTTTTCTACAATGTTCTTCAGCAGGAACTGGATTGAGGTGGGAAATGGCAACTGCTGCTTTTCTCAGCTGTGCAGAGGCTGGGAAGACACAGCCATAAAGCACCTGCTCACATCAGCTGGTGAACAGTCAAACATTTGGAGCAGTAAACTTTGTTTTAATTTATACTTCCCATGTGCAATCAGGCACACAATTCCATTCTTCTATTACATGGAATTAGTGATATGGTTACAAATGTAATCATACAGTTTGTTTTACTGCATATGAGTTCCCTGCACATTAAATTTACTAAGCAGTGACAAATTTCTGGTCCCCAACTAGGAAACATGGATAGAACTTGGGTGTTTGGAACTCTTCCTTTAAATATTAGCTAGGTCTGATGTGCTAATCCATTATTTTCACATTTATGAATAAAACAAAAGTACAGTTTCCTCAGGAAAAAGACCCAATTAACTCAGCCTGTTTCTTGGGCCTGCTTCTTCATGCACTGTTGCACAAGACCTTGAAAAGGAGTGAAAAAACCTTGCTTAAACAGGATGTAAGATTGGTGCTTGATGTTTCAAGGTTTCTTTCAGTCCTCTCTTGTTTCTGCATAAGTAAGACTATTGTTAGAAATTAGATTTATATAACTCAAAGTCATTGAGGCATAAGTCAACATAATTTTAATCAAATAGAAGTTATTACAAGAATTACAATAACCTAGTACTTAAAACATTTTCAGAACAGACTGTGTGTAAAATATCTAAGCGTATAACTTTTTTCTCCCAACAAGTCAAAAGAAATTAGATTCCTAATATCTAATTTCAGAAGTAAAGTTCTGATGTGGAGTAACAAATAATAATTATGTTGATAATCAGTAGGATGTACAAGAATTTGCTGGTAGAGAAAAATTTCAATGGCTAAAGTAGCAGCAGAGGCAGAGTAGAGACATCTTCAAGCTTCTTTTTGCAGTTCTAAAGATCAAAATTTAAACAACCCAGAGTGAGAATGAGCAAACTTTTTATTCAAATATTTCTAGCTGTTCAAATTTAGTCTCCTGTAAAAGCTCTATTAAGGACCTTTCAGAAGCAAACAATGGGCTTTTCAAAAATGAGACAGCAAATCTCTAATAAAAAGAACCACCTCTGAGTCAAACAAATGAAGATTATTAAACTTCTTTTTTAATAAATGAAAGCCTGAAAGAATTTTTCCCCTTAAAAATATAAGTATTCACACATAGCTATCAGTCAATAAATATCAACAGACTCAATGAAAAGTACTTATTAGTTTTCTATTTTAAATTGGTTCACATGTGTCTGAAATAATCCAATTGTGTATTTCATAGTTAAAATAACAAAATGCTTTGTATGTAATTTTTAAGGTGACTACCAATTTTGAGAAATGATTACATTTCACATAGATAGAAGACTTATTTTATAAGTTACATAATGAAACATTTTATATAGAGAAGGTCCTTCCTGCATCTATTAAGTCTGAACAAAGCTTCCAGCTAATACAGTAAAATAAGAGAATACACCAAACTTGGGCTCAGAAACTACAGCTAAGGAACTGCTCCAGTGCAGGTACTTCATCCTGCTGGCTGGAAAATGACCAAGCTTCTGAGCCTTCCCTGCAGCATTGTAAAGCCAGGGGCAGAAGAGGAAAGAAACAGCAAAGATTCAGAGCATCAGCTGCCCAACAGGGACTTCCATTTCAGATTGATTTTTAGAGGCAATATCTCTACACATGCTGTCACTACAAGCTAAAAAGTTGTTAGCAGAATGTATCAGTTGATCTGGTTTAGATTGAAGGGAACTGTGAACTTCCCTCAGTGCTGAGAGCCACAGGGACAGCAGCTGCTGCTGCATCTCAGTTCTCAGACTGCTCCTCAGAAGGAGCCATGGAAGAAAATGATGCAGTTCCTGCTCAAATTTAGTGCCACACTGGCTTCTAACCAATTACCAACCAGACAGATATCTGGGGCCTATGAACAATTTTCCACTGTTGTGACCCATTTTACCAATTTGCCAGCTGCAGTCTAAGAGAATAGAATGTCATCCATGAAAGGCTCACATAAGTTGATTTAAAAAATCAACTCTTGGTCTGCAACATATTTATAAACATGGGAAAATTATAGGGAGGAATGAAGATGGAACAAATATCCAACTATTAGTCCTATTTTTTGTAAGGAAAAGCCTTTGTGATTAGATTGCAAAACAGCAGTATTTTCAATACAGTAATGTAGCTCACAACCATTTTTCAATTTACATTTCTATAGTCAATATGATCACTTTATATCAAGAAGGTAGACTCTGCAAGAAAAAATGTCAGCAGGTATATAGTATACACAGACATGCCTGTAGAGCATGTGTTATATGATCTTACAAACCAAGCAAAAAACTGAAAAAAATTCAGTCTGAGTAACCAGACTTCTGACACTTCCCAGGTCCTTCAGCAGGATGTGTGCCAGACAATAATATTAAGATTTGTATACTCTAGGAGAAATTGTTCCTCCCCAACAGAGGTCTTCAAGTAAAATAGTGTGTTATACACATGAAGCTAAGTAGTGGAGGATGTGCTATATTTTCCATGAGCAAAATCTTAAATATCTTCTTTACTTGCAACTTCAAATGTAGTTTTCTATATGCAATAAATTTTTAACTGTAGATTTTTTTTCTTCTCTTAGAAGTAGTAACACTAAAATCACTTTCTTTGGCATACAAAAATGTCCTCAATTCCCCACTTAGTTTCTTTGAATTCTAATAGATATAAAAAATTAATGAAAAAAATCCCATGGTTAGAATGCAAATTTTGAAATAAAGTAATTTTTAACAAAACCTGTATTTAATGGTACTCTCCCAGCTTTAAGTGTACCAGGTGAAATTAGCCTACAACTAGAAATTAAGAGAGTGAAAACAGTCTGGAACTACAGAGCCCATTCCTCTCCCAGCAGCATTTTCAGATGCAGCTCACAGAAGAGTTGGGGTCACGTTGCCAGCACAGGGCAGAGGAAGCACAGCCTCTGTAATGGAGGCATTCCTGTCCCTGTGGTTCTATTTTGTCACCCATTTTGTGGCTCCTTTATGAGGCCATGCCCCTCCCACAGTCAAGCAATGGAAGAACATTAGTTGAAATATCAACTGAACATGCAATTAAGAGTCACAGGAAAATGGCTCCTCTATAGCCTCATGTTAATTCCCTTTAGTTCAGCAAGACCAAGTTCTGCACTAGCTTGCATATAATTATTATTATTATTACTATTTATTGTATTAGTACATCAAATCACATATACACACAACATCCATTGTTCAGACCCCAATTATTCAGACTCTGTACAGAAATCAAGTCTACCACAGGCATTTATTACTGTGACTAAAAGATTTCAAGTGCTGTAAGCTTATATAAAATGGTCAAAACCACTCAAATCACCCCACAAACAAAAAGAAGCACAAATTTTCTGGAAGATGACAGCAATCACACAAAATGTTTGCATTTCATTTGTAGAAATGGAAAGTAAAGAAGGAGCTCTCTCAGTAACTAACATCACAGAATCTTTAGATGCAATTAGTTGCAGAATTAGCTCCATTCAAAACAAGCCTGTAAAGTCTTAAAACCTAATACAAAATTTGCTCAACCCACAAAAAGCCTTTAAAGTTTTAAAACCTAACACAAATCTTTATATTCTGTGTTTTATCCTCCTGAAAAGGCTACATTAACACAAACTGGGACTGGAGTCTCAATTAAAAGGCACAATAAACATTAAAAGACAGCTGCCTCTGCAATAGAAGAGGTGTATTTTTGCTAAGTAACTCACTGAACTGGAGTAAAAAAAAAAGATTTACAGCAGTAAGGAGAGGAGTTTTGAATTCACAATAGACTTTGGAAGAGAAGAGGTTGGTTTCTGCTAAATAGCTTACTAGTGCTGATGAAAACCTACAATACAAAATCTTTTCAAGGTCATGCATTTGGAGCCCATGAAAATTGGTTAAACTCAAACTATCTGTTTATTACCAACTTAATTCCAAACAACTCCATTTTTTTATCTGAAAGCTCAAACTTAGGCTTCAAAACTATTTAAAGGAAAATAAATGTACCTCCAACTACTAAGTGAATTTGTAATGCTGAGAGTCTGATTTTCTTAAAATCAACTCCAGATTTGATTATTCATATACTAATACTTGAACTACAGTAGCAGAACGAAAAACAGACACTACCAAATCTACAAAAAATGTAGGCTAGATTTCAATAAAATCACAAATACCATAAAATCACACTAAAGGTTCTGGAAATCTCAGGTACCATGGGTCAATAACAGGAATTAAATGGTGTTACAGCCTTTTAAATGAGACAGAACACAAAAAGCCTTCTCTGCATCTTGGTTGTCTGCAAAAAGCTCTCAACATCTCAGCCAAAGAAAGCATTCTTGAAAACACAGCCAGTCCTACAATGATAGAAAATCAATGTAAAACAAAGAGCTAAGGAACTACTGCAGTAAATTATTATTTTCTTGAATAGACTCATGCTGGAAATCAGAAGGAGCTACAGAGGCAAGTGGCTGAGCTGCAGGAGGATTCTTAGAGTCTTGCATTGCTGTAAAACCTGCAGGAGAGTTCCTGCAGGTGTTATTCCAGAAGGTTCTTTGTGCAGCACCCTAGTTAACATTGCTCCCTATCAAGCATCCTCATGGTACCTCAAAGACAATAAAGCCCCAGAAACACTCTGGCCAGAGTGAGCAATTGTCTTACTAACTGACATGGCCCAAACCCCAAACAGCCTGTAGATAACTTAGGAAAAAAATAATTAATAACCTAAAGTCTTTCCCATGGAAAATACAACCAGGGAGAGAGCATCACCAGGAACAAAAATACAGGAGATGTCTGTATGTGACCAGCAGTGACTGTAAAAAAATATTCTACTAAAGAAAATGTCTTTTCCACTGTGCTGCCTGGCAACTTGCCTAATTACTGTGGCAAAGAAGAAAAATGGATGAAAAATGATCCTGCACAGCTTGTAACTCTCTATAAGCTCTTTCTAACTTGAAATTTTATTTGCTCTAAACAAATGTTAATTTCACTGGTTAAAAAATGTCTGGGATTGTTGAGAGGTTAACAAGGTATATTTTAAGAAATATTTTAATATATTTTATTATAGCATGACAGTAATTACATTATTTAAAAAGCAGTAAATCTAAAGTTTTTATGGACTTATTCCCCTATAGATCCACAGTAACTTTGTAATAATTATCCCAAACTCTCTATCCAAATAAAATTCCAAGTGGAAATTGTTTCATACCCATCTTCCAAAGTGTTTGGTTCTGGTCCCAGAAAAATTGATTTAGTGGTAAGGCACTAACTAACGTGAGCTTATTTAATTTTCCACTCTTTCTATTATGGTTTTGGGAGGAGGATTTTTAATTAAAAGACAGACTCTCAAAAGCATCTAACTCTCTACTGCACTTCTTCCTTCTTGGTCTGAATATGCTGCTATGTCATTCAAAACATTTTCTGACGATTTGAGCATCCAGTCAGTTCCAAAATTTAATATTAAATCTATTTAACAGATGGTTCAAACTATGTTCCTAAATGTTTTAACCATCATAGAGCAAAGCAGTGAGCAGAAGAAAAATTAGAGTATAACCCTACAAGCACCTCCACAGAATTTAACAGCCCTTTAAAGTTCCCAGTTACATTTAACAGCAGGCAGGCAACCAAGTATGCAAGTCCCTGAAGTGGAACAGGTAATTGTGACATCAATCTAGCAACTCTGCCATCAGACTCTTTTTCCTTTCCTTCTCCTTAAAGTGAGAGAACAGATAACAGAAGCTACATATGTTTCCATTAGAACTTCTGATATTAACTTGAGATGTAATGATGAAATCGACAGCTTTACTTAAAGGAATTCACCTCAAGGGCTGTTGAAGGATATCAAGTTGAACTCGTCTCTTCCATTGCTGGGGAAGAATAATGCATAACAGCAGTGCTGTTTTTAGAAATTATACTTGCTCTGTATCCTGTCTACTTCTATTTTATTAATTCTGTCAATGAGAAACAGATGCTATGTTTGATTTTCTCCTGACAGCAGATCAGTGGGCGAAAGCAACAAGCTTGAAGACAGTTGAAGAAATGTTTTACAAAATGGGACACTAAAGGACTCAACCTGAGCACAGTTGCAGATAAACAAAATATCCATCAATTTCAATAAATTTAGGGCTGTTCCTTAAACCATATTCCTATTACAGTGCACAGTGACAATACAGCGACACTCTACAGACATGAGAAGCTTTACTGCCACAGTGCCCACCTCCCAAAAGTCAGCTATAAAATCAGAAGGTACCTGCTGAGTTATCCACTGAGTGCACCGTGCTGACATTGGCAAGTACCATCCACAGCTAATCAACAATGGGGTGGGTTTCTCCTTGCTCCCAGGTTTCAGGAGCATGCCTCCCCCCATTTTTAGTTGCTGTCTATAATAGGTTTATACAGATTAGCTGCATTAGTGCTGTGTCCCTGATAAGATGTGATGCTGGCTGGATAATCATCTTCTCTCTCCTTTCCATGACCCTTCTTCAATATGAATTGCTCCTGGGTTTGTCTGGTTTTTTTAAACTGCCCCACTCCCTGACCCTTTTCATGCCTATTGATCTCTTCACATTTTAGGAAACAGCTGTAGAATGTGTAGCAGGCCATTAGTTATCTTGTTGCATCTGGAGAAATTGATGAGTCTGTTACTGACTAAATCAAGGCTAATCAGGTATATAATTCTCATCTTGTAGCTTTCAGTGACCATTACCAGATTTTAAAAGCTACATATCACTTGCTCAGCTTATCATATCCAGAACTAGTGTTGAATTAGAAGAAAACAACAAAATAAAATTACTCTGGTCACTGTGGGTAGATTTCCTTACCTTGCTCTTCCTCAACATTCAAGTCAAACATGGTTTAACTAGCCAGTACAAGTCAATTTGAGGAAATGAACAGATGACATGAAAAATTTTCCCACCATTCATAACTGTAAATTACTAAGGAAAACTAATTGACTTGTGGAGTAATTACCTTCTATACCAGATAATGGCTGTGAATTTTAGAAAGCCCAACAGTAGGACAGAAAGCAGAATCAAGCAGACATCCTGCTGTTCTTCCTATCTTATCAGTAATTTCTAAGGTGAAGAACACAAAGAACCAACTATTGAAAGGAGCTACATCACTACTACAAACCATAGTGAAAGAACCCTAGTGTGAACTACACATATTTCATTGCAGAGATAAAATCATTCTGTGTAGCTGTTGGGAGGGTTCAGTGTCATCTAGGAGATATGAGCACTCTCTGTTCTTGCCGAATATAATTTTGTACAAAATAGCAATGGAAAGGATTTTCCTCAGTAACGAGCCATGATGGGGGGAAGAATGAAACTTAAGCCAGCTAATTTTTCCAGGATCATAATGTTCTTCATTTTTAGGTCATTTGACTTCCATATTAATTCTAGAAAGATGGAGACTTTGCAATCCCCCTGCTCACTCTCTCATTACATATGTAATTGTAAAAGCTACCCTACTGTAATAAAACATTAATCTCTGTACTTCCTATTATGGGATCACATACTCATAGCGATGGATGACCATGTGTCAGAGCACATTTCCACAGTACACCAAAATATCACCATATCATCATTTGGAATATGAAAGCACAAGTCCAAACCCTTAGCTAGACTACACATTTTTGTTTGTTTTTAACCTACATTGAAGTAACTTCTGAGCCATATCATTGACAGAAATACCTGACACTTTATTTAGGCTTAGTCATACCTAATTGAGTAATTCTGCATAAATACAGTAAATGTCTTCTGAAATGTGCCTTCCTTCCAATGCTAAAGGCAAAATTTATTATATCCAGGAACAGTGGTACAAGACGTGGGCATAAACACTATGCAGATTTAAACAAAAAAGGCTGGAGAGAAACTAGTTCATTGCAGTAGATATGACAGGATTTGCTTTGTAGTGCAGTAATAACAGAAATTAGTAAACTACTCTGAAAATTTATCAATGCAGTTCATTTCAACTGCAGGCCTGCTGAGAAAAACCTGCCACCTATCTTCTGATGGTGCTTAAAATATAAATTTCTAATGTGCATTTTTACTTCTTTTTCATGTTTTGTTCAAAGCACAGGGTAGCCACAGTCTACCAACACATCTGGAAGATGCATTTACCTATTGACAAGAGCTACTTACAACTGGTTTTAGAGTATAACAAAAAATAAAATAAAAACCTAAACAAAAAAATCTAAAATCTATGTTATGTATTTAATTGCATATGCCCAATCCATATAACTATGCATAAATCAGTCTTTCACACACACCATGACAGAATGTGCAAATCTCCCACAACTCTGAAAAGAGAAAACAAATTGCAAAACCACAGCATCTTACTTATTGATTCTTACAAAAAAGGATGGTTTACAGAGGGAAATCCCCAGCTTTACATCAAACAGTCACAATCAACACCATATTAGTATCAACGGGCTGGTGCTGCTTTGCCAGGCTATGAAACTAGATTACACATGGATACCCTTTACAGTTTGTTTTCCCTTTATCTTATCCAATGTGAAACATTGAGTTTCACTTACCCTTCAGTGTATCCTCTGTTATAAAGCAACACTAATATTAGTTAAATTTTTTAAAATATTGGAATTTCTAAGTATGTAACATTTTCAGTGCCTATCCAGACTGGGTTATATATGAAGTTGCTTTACTTTCTCTTGGATTAAGGCTAAAGAAATACATGATAAGACATTTACCATATACTTATAAATAGGACACAGGAATAGCAAACTAATTATTCCTTACCATAATTCCACGAAAGCTTGGTATTCATAATTCTAATGGTCTTTAAGGATTAAACAAACATTGATTTCTATAATATTTCACACTTCCTATTCAGTTCACCTGAGAAAACAAGGCAGAAAACAAGAGTAACCTTTTGTAAACTGCAAATTTTAGTCTTATCAGATGACCTTTAGTTTTTAAGCAACACTACAATGCTCTCTTTCCCTGAATATGTTGGTTCTTCCTATTTTGAGTTCTGATTCTTTAAATTAATTGTTGCCTTTAGAACAAGCATCAGAGTTAACAACACATCAACATCCACCTGACATCAAGTAGGTGTAAATATAAACAGCAAATACAGACTGCTCCACTTTTCAAAGGAAAGTAATATAAAGTGCTTGTGATAAATTCAGCATGTCTTTCTGGTGCCACAAGTCCCTGTAAGGAGCTGGCAGTCATTTAGCTGTGCTGTGAATTAGCAACTGCATCTCTTAAAAGCAATTAGGTGTGGACAAAACCTAATCCAAACAAAACTGTTCTACATTTGAACATACCGAATTCAAACATTATCTGAAGTGATAAAAGAC
Organism: Lonchura striata; assembly: GCF_050655825.1. Taxonomy (NCBI): domain Eukaryota; kingdom Metazoa; phylum Chordata; class Aves; order Passeriformes; family Estrildidae; genus Lonchura; species Lonchura striata. The sequence continues at coordinate 16,447,617 of NC_140713.1, read as the reverse complement.
ACAGCCAAAGTGTTGTGCTCTTTTTTGCTTTCAAATATATCCAAGAAATATTCTGGGCATAGCAGGGCAGACTGCTCTGACCTCTGTAAAGCAACTATTTTTACTCCGACTTACAAAGTTGAAATACACTTCTCACAGAAGCACCCACGTCTGAAAATGGAAAAAAGCCCTGAAAAAGTGCAGAGGATTAGCTGAGATTCTGTGCACACAACAGTTTTATGCTGTAGTTGCATAAAGCCACACAAGCTGACTACGCCTCACAGAAGTGTAACCTTAATGTTTCCCTTGGCCTTTGAAACTACTTTGAATTATTCTATTTTGAACTTTCTGCCACAACACCTGTTTCTTTGTCCTTGTTCTCCTGAAGATACCAGCAGAAAAGGTCACTGGTATTGATAAATCCATGCCAGTTTAAAAATTCAGCTCTAATTAAACTGTAGAAAAACACAATCATGAACAGAAAAACACCTGTGTATCTAAAGAGTGTTCTTATATTTTCAGAAAAGACTGGCAGTTAAGAATATTGAAAAACAACAGTTTTCCTATAGGGGGACAGCACAAGGCCTCACAGAACACAAAAACCTAAATCCAAAGGTAAACATTCAGTGCAGTATCATCTATAAGTCAGCACATTTTTCAGGCATAATTTCTAAGGATTTCTAAAGGCAGAAGGAAGCAAGATTTCAACTCGATGCACAGAGAAAACATGAAGGAACATCAGGGAAAGAATCCAGATCTCCCAGTCCCTAAATCTTACTAACAGTATATTAAGCCTCTTCAGTGCTTTTGAACAACCACAGTTTAACACAAAGGCATCTAAATTAAATAAATTTCACTCCCCTAAAACTTAATTAAAATCAAATCTCACCATTTTTATAAGAAGGAGTAATAGTATGAATGATGTTCCATGCACAAAATTATATTATTTTGCCTTTGTCTGAAAAACAACAGATTTTTTCAGAAGTCAGATTTACAGCAAATGAAAATGAAGAATTGTGAAGTTAACAATGCAGCAGAACTAATTTCTGAAGCCAGTAAAATCTTTTAAACAGGATTTACTAAGGAAAAGAAAGCATGCTACACAGAATTCTATCTCAAATGGGGATTAGAAATAGGAAACTCGTGTAAATTCTACTTTTCTATAGAGATTGAACAGTAAATATAAATCTGTCAGTTCTATGAGATGTAACTATTAAAGTGAGAAATGGTATAACATGTTAAGGAAAAATGTTCCTCTGGTGATGTGACACATAAAAAACCCTTGCATTTCTGACTATAAAAAAAACCACTGAAGATATTTGAATCAATACGGACCATTTAACATTGTCTATTTATCTTTCTCAGTGTCTAGCAGTAAAGAATTAAGAATAAATTGGTGATTATTAGTAGGAAAAAATTCAGGAATGTGAAATATTGGTAGATTTTGATATAGTTATAAGTGGTTTTCTAAACTGAACATGTGTAATTTTCCCATGTATTCTCTTCCCCCTCTCTAGAGTGTTTGCTGTTCTCTCACAATGTTTCTAAGAAAAACATAAAAGATTTGTCATACAAAGAGCAGTTCCACAGGTATTTCAAAGAAGAACAAAATCTTTGGAGTCCACATATACAGTCTAGCACTTTTATATTTGCAACCTTTAACCTTTTGCAAATTCCTCTGGTTCTGAAAGTTGGAGTGCAATACCAGCTTATTTGCAGGTTTTTACTGGCTGACCACTTGATTTCAAAAGCAGAAGGCAGATTTAGGTCAGACATTAATTTATTGTTTCCTTTATTTAAAACTTTTTATTAAAAAATCATCAAAATAGTCCAGGAGAGTAAAACCTAGTTAAAATAAACTATTTTGGAATCCAGATCTGTAATAAACAAGTTGCATATGGCAAAGCAAATAATGCCTTCACACTCAAGTAACTCAGAACCAGCTGCTCATCTTATCCACCAGGTGCACTTCCTCCAGTTTCAGACATGCATTAAACCTTGAAATCAGAGTCTTCTTAGTTCTAAATCAGACTGTAATAGTCATTCCCTGGAGATGTGCTTTGCAAGGAGGAGGAATAACAACAAACAAGAACAACCAAATGCAGCCAACCATTTATTCCTGCTTTACTAAAAAGAAGTATTAAGAATAGCATTTTGCAACAGTCAAATTTGGAAAAACTTGTACAAACAGTAAAAAACTTTCTTGGTCCAAAAACTTCAGAACTCAACTTGTATATGTGCTTGTGAAATTTCCAAGAAGTGTCAAAACTCATTTCAATCACATGTGGCAGTGGAATCTCAGCACAGTTGCATTTTCCTGATCACACATTCTGTGGGCAGAGTTTGGGATGGATGTGGCATGAAGACGGACAATTAAAACAGTGATCAATTTGCTGTGCAATACAAGAAAAAAAAGTCTAACATTCTTTTTATTTTAATGTTGATCTAATTGACTTTTGATTAACAACTCCTAACATAAAGGTTCCAGTAAATTACAGGGATCTTAATTCTCTTAAAATAAAATATAGTCAGGGAGTTTACTCCCCATTGTTAAAGAGATGAACTGGAAATTTGCACTGTGTAGGCCCTAAAAATAATCACAGATGATACAAAGCGAAAAACTAAGAGAAAAATTTTCAAAATCTAAGTGACTTACTTGGGGCTTTAAAGTATGACTGTTCTTTAAAAATTCATTAGGTCAACAATGCTGGAGAAATATATTTCCTTACAAATTTTGATCTACTTACGTGTAGTACTCTTCTCTAATATCAGTAGGAATTGCTCTCTGCTAATCACAGTTTATCCAAGTCACCCATTAGGAACTTAAGCTTTTGAAGTTATAAATAATATTTCTGTACAGTCTCAAAGAGTTAGTAGTAATTTTGGCCTAAGGAATATTTCATATTTTATAAGGAACATAACACAAATAAAAATAAATAGCACCTTCCATGTCTTGAATTACTAACAGCTACAAGGATTCACATACTATTTTTCAAAATAATAGAGCAAAAGACTGATGCTCATAGCTCCATTAGAAACATTTATATGCAAAACACTTCTTTTTCTGATCATGAATTTCTTTTAAGATTCATTATTGCCCTGTAGCACATTTGTCTGAAAAGCGACTCTAGGGAGATGACACTTTCTTTGGTTAGCATTGTTGTAGCTGACAGAATGCATAAAAGGCAAACTTCTTTTTCTCCAGCTTTCAGCCTGAGCCCATCAAGTGCAGAAATTCTCAACCTCTTCTCATCTTGAATTCTCAATTTTGAAGTTTACAGAATAATTGTAGGTTTCCAGTGGAATAATTTTGGCACAAAGACCATTTGAGCTCACAGAAATGCTACTGGTGCCCTAAATACCATTAATAAAAAAATCTTGATCTTTCCATTGTAGATATGTCAGCCTGATAAAAAATCATTACATATTCTTGGAATTAATGCACATTTCCTTATGAAAAAATGATCCCTGAAAGCACCTTCCTATGAAAAAATAATTCATACCTGGAAACATTTTTTTTCTTCTCTCTCAAGGTGGTATTATAGACCCTTGCCTGGATTTCTGGGCCCTGCTGTGTTAAACACTTGTACAAAAAGCCAGTCTCTGTTCTGAAGAGCTTACAGAATATTTCATTTTATTTTTAGACAACTGAACAGAGTCACTGGAAAATCCAAGTGAACATCACAATAAGCACTGTTTAACCACTGTAAAGTCTTTATAGGTATCACAGCAAATAAGAGTTTCAAAGGATTTCAAAGGAAGAAAGGTGACCCCAAGAAATATTTAGAAGCAACTTCTTCTACACACAAGGTAAAACAAAAGAGGCTTGTTAGAAAGCCGGATAAGTAAACCACCAAGACTCTTTGCTCATCCATACTTCAAAATAAAAACTAAAATCAAGTGACACAGTAGATAAGCCAGAGCAGACCACAGTTAATCAGCTGACAAAGGCCCATCACTCATGTGCTGAAGAGGCAAGCAGGAGAATCACACAGCATAGCTGACTCCAGAGCCAAGCCAATGACCTCAGCAGCAGACTTCTACACTGATGTCAACTGCACAAAATTGGATTCAAGGTTCACAGAGGAGGAGGTTCTTCTCAGAGTGTGGGAGAAGTCTGAAATTTGGAAAGCTTTTTTGGTGGTACCATTTCTGGTTTTGCTCCAATTAAATGCAAGATACTGTGCTAAGTTTTTAAGACAACAGCATTTAACATTACCCAAAAGTTCAATACTTTTAAAAACCCAAGAATGTATTTTATTAACAGAGGCACTTCAAGCTACACCTATACTGTCTCTTCACCCCTGGGTCATCAGGTCCCATGAGTTGTGAAGTCACCTAGAAAATAAGGGTCTATAAAGGTCAGGACAACATAAGTACCAGAAATACACTTCATCATTTCCTGGGACAGAAAAAAACCCAGAGTTGAACAAACAGTGTAATCTGGCCCAGGCCTGCAAATGAGAGGCACCTGAGCTGGCATGAATTGAAGGCAGCACAGCCATGTGGTGTGGCTGTGCTCGTGGGGACACCATGGGGCACAATGTGACTGCAGCAGCAGGGGAAAGCTCCCAGGTTCTGCAGGCTCTCCCACCTTGCTGCCAGTGTGAGTCACCATCCAGAGCCAGCTCAGCAATTCTGCTCTGCTCTCCACTGCTGGGTTAGGCACCAACAGCCAGCCATGCTCACCAGCAACTGCAGCCATCTGCTTCCCTTTTCCAGGCCCCCACTGAAAGCATTTCTGACATCAGCACTGTCTCCATAGCACCTAGAAAACTTCAGTGATTTTTTCCAGAAAGCAAACCAGAACAGAAAGCTGGACAAATTCAAATGCAAGATGACATTTCATAATTTAATAATATTCTAAATGGCAAGAAGTAACTAAACTATGTGCAGGACCATTTTTCATCTGTTCACGGAACTTTTGACTTGGCCACTGTGAACCTTTACCAGAAAGGATTGGTGTGCACTTTTGTTATATGTGTTTTCACGGTATTTTTTGTCACTGGCACCTCATGCAGCCCTGAACAGTTAACTAAACCAAGGCATTGATGCAGTTAAAACTGTGTAGCAGCACTGATTTTAATAATCTTGAAATTGAGCATGGGTCTGCATCCCCAAAATGCTACACAGCACCACAGCACACCACACTGCAGCTGACTACTTTGGTATCTTTGCATGTCTACTTGTAGATAAACTGATAAAAGGGAAAAAAGAGAACCTAAATGAAACTCACTATTACTTGATGCTCTGCCAGTTGACAGCTTTACTATTTATATTCCACTGGATCCCTTCCTCTGTCAGAAGACCTCAGTTTTCAGATACATTCTGTGAAAAGAATGTGCAGTTTTTGCCTCTGCTTTTATCAGTTTTCTTAGATTTCACTTTTTGCTGTACCAGAAGTTGTTTCCCTGCTGCTCAGGTTTATTCTGTTTTCTCTGGGTCTGTTCTTCCCCGAGAATGAAAATACACATCCCTGTGAAGTAGCATGAAACAATTCAATACAATGTAACTTACATGGACTCTGCCTGCTATTGACACTTATTATCCTGCTGCTTCTTCTCAAGCCTTCAGCTCACTGCAGCATATTCACAACTGCCTCAATAAAGTGTTCCTACAGCAGGTGCAGTTTCTCTCAAAATGTATCCTGTAGGATCTCATAACAGTTACTGTCACAAACTTCTACTCACACAAGAGAAAGGATATTTTGGAAAGGCAAACAAAGTTAGTTTTTAATATCTTAAACCACAGAATACAATTAAATAACAATGCTAGTGAATATCTGTGTTTTCTAGAGTACATTTGATACCAAGTATTTTTTTTCAAAACTGAAAGAACATTAAGCACTAAGGCAGAAAATTTCAGTCAATGTTATTTTAAACTGTAGCTTAGACATTACACTCACAAGTTAAATAAATATTAAGGTCCCAAACTGCTTGACCTTGTTTCTGTACAAGTACTGTGCAGTACATAAAACTGTAGACATTAGAAAAAACTATAGAAATATAGAAAGATGTACCTGAGACACATCCTAGCAAGAGTACAGCAATGCTCAGCACAAGCCCTTCTGGGGACTCTTTCAAAGTCACTTATGACAAACAGCTTTTTGGCAGATATCAATGTGGTAGATTTTTTACCTTTTGCCTCCTGTAAAATTCTCACTACACCTTTCTGGGTGTGCACCCTTCATTACTAGGTCACTTCTCACCTTCATGCCTGTAATTGAAGAGTAATAATGCCATAATGGGCTCACAAAGTCAGTAAGGAGCAAGCTGAATCAAATCAGTGTACTAAACTCACCAAATCAAATTTTCATTTTGAGAAGGACATTCAAGGGATACAGGTGTAAAACAGACCTAAGTTATCCACCCACTCCAAAAATGTGACAAAAGGATGCTCAGTCTTATCATAAGCACATCAAATAGTCTTTGTCCAAAATGAGGCTTGTGAGTGTTGTGAGACTTCTTTAGCCTTGAGATTTTTTTCAACACAGACTAAACACACTAAATAATTAGTAAATTTTTTTTTAAAACATACTCTTTCCCAAGCTATTTATTTACACTGTGACCACAATGTACATGCCATAAGGGACTGAGTGAAAGCACAGTGACCAAGCCATGTGCCTGGGAAAATAGCCTTGGGAAATGCAGAGTAGGACAGGCTCTGTTTTGCCATTTCAGTGCACAAGTTCTACTTCTAAAAAATATACCAACCAGAAGATGAAATATTAGCAGCTGCTATGTGGAACTGATATCAGTAAATATAGACTCTATATGGCACACTGACTTCAGAAGACCCGTTACATGTGTTTATTAGTGTGTGCATATGCAACAGTACAGGGACAACAAACTCCAGAACTTTGTGGCTATGGCTAACAAGGAACACAAGAACACTTCTCAAAACCTGGTCAAAACCTTTAACATTAAACTTACTTGCAATTGACACCAAAGCAGAATAATGACACAACATGACAGTTAAGTAACAAATAAAATACAACCTCCATTCAACCACACAGACAAAATGGAAACAAAATAGGATTGTACCTGGAACTCACAGAGCAGTGACTGTTTATGGGCAGTTCCCTTCATGCAAGTTTTCTCAATCTCTAATAAATTAGAATAAGATGGTGATTATAATGCTTCTAAAGTCTAGAATTCACTCCAGCTAGCACTGGCAAGCTAGAAATAGCATGATGCCTTAATCTGCAGTTCAATTTTATGAAAGGTCTGCAAAGCAGGTATCTCAACAACAGCTCATCTCTTTTCCCTTATCTGCGAATCTCCCTCTATGCGAATGTCTCTGACTCTTACTGCTCTGAGAGTTATCAACTCAAGTGTAGTCATTTTCAGTTTATTTTCATTTGTTTGTCAGAGGTTCACTCAACTATTCTATAAATGCAACCCTAGCACATAGACAGGGATCCCATACTCCCTACATGAAAATTGCAGTATTATTGTTTGCTTATCCTGGATTATTTAAGATCCATATCCCAACTGTGCAAGTACAGAACAAAAGTAGTACAGTGCGTGCAAAAATAAAGCTCTGTTTTTGTTGGGTTTTTTTTGTCTTTTCCCCTCAAAAGGACACAGAAAATTATTGCTGTGTTTCTTCAGCTGCAACAATTAATAATTCATTCTTCAGACAGTGATTAAGAGACCAAAGACAAGGCCAAAGCATTGCAGAAATTGACATTAAATTAATTTCAAATAAAATGAATTATTTGAAAACAGAAATAGTAATCCTCTGCAGTAATCTGTAATAGTAAGTGATATAACTAGCCAAAAAGACCACATAAATCAATATTATCACCCTGTAACAGCTCTGCCAGTAAAAAAATGGCCCATGGCTGATTTAAATAACATTTTTTCCAACACAAAATATTCATTTTGTCCATACTGCTACTATTTTGACATAGGACTCAACAGTGCTAAATCAAATTCAGTAGGATTTTCAGCATTGATTACACTGATGGACAATCAAAATGTTTATCCCTGGCCCCAGGTCAGAAGGCAACACAACTCTAGAAGCAGTGCTGTTATCTCAGAACTCACAAAATTATTATCAACAGCTACAGTGCATTTTAATTAAAGCATTTTCCTCTTGTGGCTTCCCAAACACATAGGACATTTTTGCATTCTTATAACTAGCATTTATAGCTTCCTTTCACAGCAGCTTTTACTTTAAATAAACACATCTAGAACAGAAGTAGCAAAACCATACTTGTTTTCACTGTGAAATCCTAGAAAACTGTTTGGCAACACATGCCAGCTTACAACCCTGCCTTACTCATATTCTGTGCTTTGGGTGGCAGTTTTGGGGTACTGAACTGAGTGGGGGATGCTGTACAGCTTTTTTTTTTTTATCTTGGAAGTGTTATTACTGCCCTCACAGCATTCTAAGAATGTCATGCTTAGCCACAGAGACCAGATTTTCAACAAATCAGTTCAGTTAGGCACAAAATCAAAAAGGACAAACCTTCACAAGAGCCCAGAACAGTCAGTGCTAACCTCATTTGAAAACCTGCCCCAATTATAGATGCCAAGTACTTGAAAAATTGGCTCCCAGCTCTTAAAAATCCATTTTCATATATTCTAAACCAACACTGCAGTCACTAAAGGGAGTCCTGACAGTGTTTTTCTACCAGGCGAGGAACAAAGTAAGAGGCAACCTAGAACATACAGAGTAAATCTACTGAGTAAGTCTATTTGTAATCACAAAGCTTACTACTACTACTACATTTACTGGCACCATCCACTTTTGGATTTAGCCTCTTTTATTTATATATTAGTCTTTCTGAGCCAGCACATCTTCCTTTTGCCAATTCCTCCCTGATATCAGCCTGAGGTATTGCTAGAGACAATAGACAACAGCCAGAACAATGAGCTGGCCTGGCCTGAATGAAAATATAGCAATCCCTCACACCTTACTCTTTCTGTGACCAAATCAGGTTCAATGTCTGTAAGTTATCCCAGTTTACACACCATAGGAAAAAAAAAAAAAAAAAAAAAAAAAAAAAAAAAAAGACAAAACCAGAATATTCATCCAACTGTAAATTTATACAGTTGTGAAAGACAACATAACCATTTGCTATTTATGTGGGCTGGAATGGTATCACTTAGCTTTAACATATACCCCACAATTCACTTCCTAAAATAAAGTGTTCTGCAAAATGAGCCTGAATTACACATTTTAAATGTTTCCCAGCTTTGAACTTTGATATAAAATATGAAATACCAAGGCAACAACTCTGCCTTCAGCACAATGCTTTGTCCCAAAGACACAAATAAAAGTTATTCTGTTACTGGAGTTTATTTGAGGATATTAGAATTTAGCAGTATAGTAGTTGTTTATGCTTCTGTGTTCAAATGTAAAACTGAAGTGACAGGTTTGACCAATTCATATAGTTGTTACAACAGAAAGTCACTTTCCATTAGTTCTCTGAACTGCCACATAGAAAAAGTACCATCATTTTTGTGCAGTGATTTGAGCTATAAGGAGAAGTCTCAATGCACCTGTTAAAGAACTCTCACCTTTAAAACATATGCATGAAGTGCTTGGCTTTTTACTTCTGCCACCTGCCCTGATAATTTAAACATGTTACTTTCCTAACAAAAACTATTTTTACTGTCATCACAAATACAGACTTTTCAAAGAGGCAATGCTAATTCTAGCTTATCTAAACATAGATGATTCTTAAGAGAAAACAAAAACATATGGGATTAAATGTAAAACCCTTCTAATACCCTGGTGTATAATTACATTATTCATTAGCAAGTAACCTCAGATGGGTGTAATTTAATGTTTCCTTCCTATCCCTTGAGCAAACACAGCACAGAATAGCTAATCAATTTGATCCCAAGATCCTAAAGCCTCAATAAAACCTGATGGAGGCTTACAGAAGAGCCACCCCAGGCTAGCCTGGAGGATTAAGAGTGTTTACCCAATTTACAGGTTCACTCACTTAAGAGGGAGAGGATGGCAGATCCATGTGCTTCCATCATTCTCAGTAATTTCAGAGGAAAGACATTGTCCTGCAAGATTTACTTATCATGTGGTGCTGTTTTTGTCTAACTCCCTGTTTCGTGTGCTGGGCTGGTCCCTCGTGGGATGCCCTGAAAATGGGCACATCTGCCCTGAGCTCACCTCACGTTCCCCTTGAAGAGGAACTGTAACCAGGCTTTGATTGCAGCTCGGGACAGCCTGGGTGAGGATCTGCACACCGACAGACCAAAAAAAGTCTATTAAAACAATGCTTATTTAACAACAAATTACTTAGTAAAACATTTCATTGCTTAATAAAGCTATTGCCATTGAAACACTTTTTGCTTCAGACTGCTTAGCAGCGTTTATTTCCACGACGACAACGCTGAAGAAAGCGAACCAAGGAGGAGACGACCCACGACATCACCCGGACACGGCGGCCGCGCCTCCCGCGAACCGGCCTCTCTCAGCTGCTGTCCCTGCGCTCCCCCAGGCTTTTCCCTCATTCTCCCTCCTCCTGCAAGGTACCGCGGCACGCCCGAGCGGGGGAGCGCCAGGGCGGCAGCCGCCGCTGGCCCCGGAGGCGCCGCGCCCGCCATGAGGGAAACGCTGACCGCGCGCCCCTCCGCCCGCACGCGCTGCCGCGCGGGGCCCGCTTTCCCGCCGCGCGCGCTCTCATTGGCTGCCCGGCGGCGCGGGCGGAGATGAGCGCGCTCTGATTGGTTGTCCTCGGCATGAGGGCGGGGCCTCGCTGTGAGGGCGGGAGCGCGGTGTGAGGGTGGGAGCGCCCTCACCGGGTGGGTGACCGGGTTTGGTCATGGAGTCCCCTTTCCCCCGGATCCAGGTGCTCTGGTGAAGGGTGAAACCTCCGCCCGTGTTCTCCTCTAGATCAAGTGTAATCTGTGTGTTCTTCATCTCAATGTTGTATTTGTTCGAAGATAATGATGGCCTCAGAATAAAGTGTCAGTGCCCTCTTGAGGAATAGCCTCGCTTTACCTTACCTGTATCTTTCTGATGCTATGCAACAAACTTTCAGCAACACAGTTCTTAAACCAGGGAAAAGGTGCCTTTCCTGATAATAATGAATAAGCCCTACTACCTTTATTGATGCCTGACTTGAGTTCTTTATAATTATGTTGGCTTTTTGAATTAATGTGTGATCTATAATGTTTTGGAGCCATCCCATACTGTTTATTTAATTAGTTTGCCTGGCCTCTATATTAAAATCTTTCTGCATCTTGAAAAGTAATCTAATTTCCCAAATACCAGAAAGATAATCACATTCTGTATGAAATTTGGCATGCTTTTTAATATTCTACTTGTCTATGCTATAGTCATTTTTCTACTATAGTAGTGGTAATAGACTCATCAGTGCTTAAAGAATTTCTGGAGATCTCTCTTCAGCAATGAGCTGTTTTTCTTGAACTGTACAGCTAAAACACTTATTATACAGTGCACGATTAATGAAAACAACATGTACTTCAGTGTATGTCTGTGTGGTAATGCTAAATACAGAAGCACCATCACAGAATTCAAAAGAAGGATGCACTTTTCTTCTTGTTCTCAATGATTTGCAGCAGTAATGGGCTGGAAAATAATAAGGAAAAGTAATAGGAAAGGGCAACTTGGCTAACTGAAAGTTAACACTGAAACTTTTTTTTTAATAAGGTGCTCATTTGGGAGGTTTAGAAAACCTCCTTTTTTGTCAGAACTATTTCTCCTCATGATAGTATCAAAATTTAAGGTCAGTTTTCATGAGACCTCACAACACCTCCTTGTGCATGCAAAGCTGTTCAGTTCTCAGACTTGTTCTTCCTATGACCCCTAAACCCTGTGCATTGAATTCCCTCAATTTTCAACAATATGTTATGGGCAGATTTTTCAGGTTTTCTGCTCTTTTTTTTTTTTTTTTTTTTTTTTTTTTTTTTTTTTTGTGTCTGTGTGTGTGTAAAAAGAAGTGGATTGTACTAAAAATATTTGAAAGTATATGGAAACTTGACTGCAAATATTTAGTGGGTTTCAAGATGCAGGTGTTGGAGTTGACTATTATGAATGTCTGGAATGTCACTGATAGTAAATCTGTAGCTGTGAGAAATGCAAGCTTTGTGGAAACTATTTTATTTCTAGTAGACAGATTTAAACTGGGGAGGATGGGTGAGGTGATGTCATAATCCTTAGCTTCTGACACTGTTTTTCATATTGAGTACAAGAGGTAGTTCTTGCAAATGAATGCTAGGTGATATATTTATCTCTTAAATGCTTATGCCTATTGGGCATTTCCTCACTTGTAAAATCTCTTTTTACTCACTTGTGTATTTTCACATCTCTAAGCTATTTGCTGCTGTTTTTTCAGGTAATGACCTTTTAATTCTTCCTTTGTCTATTTGCTTCTCTGCTGATGCAGAACTGTCAGCTTGGGGCACTATACATTGCCTGCAGTTCAGCACATCATCGACATTTTTATAGAAACAGTTGAAATTGTGTGATTCTGCTCACTTCACTTACGTGCTTGGCAGCAGTCCCTTCATGGGTATAGCTGTTGTTTTTCCTCCCTACTGAATGTTCCAGCTCTTGCAGTGTCAGTTCCTTCACCAGCCATCTGTCTTGCTGGCTCACTCACTATCTTAACATCTCTCCTTCTCAGACTAGATGTAAGTCCTAGTGAGTATGCCATCAGCTCTTAATTTTTTATTCAGAAACTTTTAAAACTGGTGCTGCACATGAATATCCTACATTTCAATCCTCTTGATCCCATCATTGGCTCTTAATGGTTGCTTTCTTCTGCATTCTCCTTTTTACAGGTTCCTTTGCAAGTTGTTTGTGTACCACTCCATCTTTTTCCTGAAAGTTTTAGAGTAATTTTGTTCAATTTGACAACTTGTCCCTGAATTCTGTCTGGGGGATTGCATGTCTGAATGCAAGGAAGGCCTAATCCAGTTCTGTTTGTTGTGGCACAGTAAATCTACAATCACTGCAAGAAGCATCTAAACACTTTCAGATATTACACGAGTCAGGTAGTAGCTCCTGAGAAGTGTAAGATTGTTACCTTTTGTCAATAAGTTAGATAATAACTTCTCTGTGCTGGTATCAGTGTTACAGATAGGATAGATTGTCTCGTAGCTCAAGGGCTGGCATATTGCTAAACAAGCTAGCAATCTTTTTGATGAAAAGTTCTATTTGCTTGTAAGCCAGTCAGGTCTAGATGCAAAATTACTTTATGAAGCCCTGAGAGTATAGTATTCCTTATTATAGTAGCAGTTTATTTTTGTACACTATACTTGCTTTATAATCTTCCAATAGCTAAGATTTGGTTAGATAGTGTTGAGAGCTTTATAAACAACTACTTGGGTTTAGAGCAATTTTCAGTTGTAGAAATGAACCACACAGATAGTAATTTCAATAGAGACATAGCAGCTTTTCTTCTTTTTAATGTATATTGATAATCCTTTCTCAGACCTTCTGCTCCTTTCCTGGACAAACTCAAATATTGTTTATTGCTAGTGCCAATTAGTCAGCCAAGCATCTGCAGCTGGCAGCTATCCACAATGAAGAAGCCCCAGAAAATTAAAACTCCCAGTTGATTTGCATGTTAGATGTCATTGTTTGTAATCTTCTAGATTTCTTCCACACATAATGTTTCTTAGCAATAAAGAAATGTGAGTGTGCTTACAGTAGTAACTCATAATTAGTGAGATGGATTTATTTCCCCACTGTACTTATGACCTCCAGGATAAATTTAGACCTGTCATTTAATGCCTGTCATGAGGGGCTATCCATCTGAGAAAGATCTGCTTCCAAACTAAACATTGCCACTGAAACAGGTCTTCTCATAGTGTGATGCTCTTATGTTGGTAGAAATGTGTTCATAATACATTCATCTCTTCTGGGCTTAACAGAAAGTAAAAGCTGCACTACTACATTGATAACAGAATTTATGGCAGTGTAATAAGTAATTCCAGTGGTACAGAAAAATTTTACCGAGTTATGCAGTGTTTTTCTGCCATTGCTCAGGCCTTTTTTTCCTTTGTGCACAGAAAGTGAAAACATTCTAGACAGCAGCATACAAGACAGTGAGAGTAAATTAATGTTTTTCTGTCTTTGTCCCAGGCAAATCATCTCCCTAACTCCAGAACGTGACTTCCAGTAGGAAAGTGACAGCAGAGATTGTCTCCAAAACCTTATTATGTGAGGTACTCAGGTGTGATCATGGTAAGTCATATGATTAAATATAACCAGCAGAGGCAAAGAAATTTGCAACTGTCCAGAAATCTTCAACAGTGAACTGGTAACGAATACACTTTTTCTCTCATTATGTGAAGCTACAGATGTCTTAGGCTAAGAAGAGGAAGTATCCAAATCCAAGGAAGCTGCAGAGGAAACTGGTGAGCTACAATGTAACTTCACTTCTTGTTACCAGGATATGCTCTGTAGTCTGGGCTCAAACCATGAACATTAAGGAATGTCATTGTTGTTAGGTGAACACACTGCCTATGATCATTTACTCTGCTTGAAATAACTTGTAAACTAGTTTCAGAAGAATAAAACTATTCACCAGAATGTGATTGGAAGGGTATTTTAAGAGCAAACAAAATCTACTTACATGCTAGGCTAGAAGGAGCTAGCTACTACTTAGCATGCTATTAACTAAAAGGAATCTCAATTAATTCCCTCTTAAAAAAAAAAGTTAGGCCTCACAAGATTTCAAGATTTCATGCTTTAAATAATCTCAGTTACCAAAGAGAATTCCTAAGACACCAGCTAACACACCAGCTGAAATTTCCACCAATATAGTTAAAGAAGTGAGAAGTGAATAAAACCTCAATTTTTATATTAGACTAATAAAATCTCTCTGTTGTGGCTTTAGTTTTATTATAGTTTTTACATTGTATTGTAATTAAATTATTTACATTTTATCAAAACTTTGTGAGCAAGTCACACCCAGCTGGCAAGAAAAGCTCATTGCAACATCCTAAAGTAATAGGAACATCACTGTGTAGACTTTAGTATTATTTTTCATACTTTTAAAAATAGGGTATCGCATGCTGTTCCATTCACCTATGTAAGTAAGAAGCTGCAGTAAGACACTAAATGAAGTGACTTTATATATGCTGTAAAAACAGCTGTGGCACAGATGTAAAGACTCTATAGGTAAGTTCTGAGTGGAGAAATCTGGAGCTGGGCCTTGCAGTGTTGTCAGAAGTAGCTCTTCAGAGGCAGATTATGAAATCAGAGCTGTAATCTCTTCCTGACATAGAGTTAATATGAAGCCATTCCAGGACTGAAGCTGTTTACTGGTTCTTCCATCTGTCAGGATTTTCCTAGCTTCTATGGGAAGTATACATGCATTTGAAACTGAGATTGCATGAAGGAAAACTTTGTGGCTGTGTTATGGAGCCCTTTTGAAGAGTTGTAGGTAGATGCTGGCAGACCACCAGGTGAAGGAGTGAATGGGCATAATGGATGTATTTATCTACAGTAACTAAACAAACTAAAAATCCTTTTCCTCCTCTTAGGTGTGACATTTGAAACTTGTTTGTGCAATAAAAAACAGTGTGAGAAGTAATAGTTAAAAGCATTAAGTCATGAGGAGAATGAGAGTCCTGAATGAAAAAGGGGTTGTATGTGCATCCTCTGGGACTAGCAAGGATCTCCATCTCCAGCCTGTGCCAGCAGTGTCTGTATCCACCTGCTCAGGAATTCATATTGTCAGGGTCTTTTCTTCCCTCTCTCTCAAAGAGGCACTAAGGAATTCCAAGAGGGATTTTATCCTTCTTTTCTCTGACTCATGGCAACAAGAGAACACCAACTGCTCTCTATCCTCTTACTAGATCTGCTAACACATACTACTTCACAAAGAAATAATAAAATTAACAAGATTCTTATCTTTCTTTAATTTTTGCTGCCAGTTCCTTAGCTTGGATAAGAGACTACTGTCCATGTAGGGTTTTCTAGGCTCTCCCTGTCTTTTCTTTCTGCAAGTAGGGTCATCAATGGAGTCAGCTTCAAGCTCAATGAAGAATTCCTAGAGGAAAAGCTATAAATCTTTGATCTCTCATCTGTATGGCAGTGCTGATTTCCCAGAATTAACTGTAATGAGGGAGTCAGGAACTGAGTATTTTTTCTTCTAGTCTGTGAGATTAGAAGTGTTTCAGGGCACACTTATAATTCTGATGTATTTTCATTTGTCATTTCTCACTGAGACAGAATTTCTCATTGTTTTCAATGACAGTTCTGCTTAGCAATATGGGAGGTATAGAGTAGCCTGTACAGAAAACTACAGCCTTTCAACAGATAACTACTTACTTTCCTTAGGTATTATCTCTTCCCAGAAAGGGTTAAACTCTACTTTTTCTCTAGGCAGTAATTCCTTAGTAAAGTAAGAAAACAAAGTTTCACAGCTTGCTGATCATGAATTTTCCTGCTAGCCTCTTTGCAATGCAGTTACCCAAAAGAAATCTATGGAATTTTACCCCTTTTTCCAACATGGCTGTATCAATGTTTGGAGTAAGTGAAAGGAATAAAATGATCATTTAACTCTTCTTTTGGCAGAGAAAAGATTGAAGCAAGACATCCTGCTTAAAACTGAAAAGCTCCTACTGTGCTTGAAGCACAGTATAGGTAGGAAAGAGCTAAAAAAATCACCAAAACCCTGCGTTAAAGCAAAACTGTTAATCAATGTTAACTCATTTAGAAATAGTCAAGAGGGACAGATGGAATCCAGTTATTATCTCTCTTTTACTTGAGTCAGTTTTAAAATATATTGAAGCTGGTGTACTTTTGAGTGGCAGATATGGCTTGTCATTTTAAAAGTATTTTTGCTATTCTTAATACTGAAATAGATGAGGAACAGCAGTTAACAGAAATCTTAAGTACCTCAGAGAAAACACTTGTCTTGCATTTATTATCTCAGCTTTCAGATTTAAGCAGCTATATGTGGTTAAACTTTGAAATTATGTAACAGTAATAGAATGCTGTTCAAGTTGATGCCTTTTAGAAGACAAGGGAGTGGGGGTGGGGGTGGGAGTGTGATTGTACAGTAAACCCACATTAAACTTTTTTCCTTAACTGTACTCCTTGAGACAGCCATCAGCTACCCAGAACAGAGCCCAGAACGTGCTCTCTGCAGTTTCCTCTGACCTCATAGTGCATCTTGTGTTTTTTTCCCCACAAGACAGTGATAGAAGTCTAAGCATTGATGTAATTCATTTTTAAATCTGAATTTCTATGTTGTTTAATTGTAACCTCTTCCCTGGTAACATATTTCTAGAGTAAACATCCTCTTATTATATGAAGAATATGCATTTTTAATTACCTGAAAACTGAACTAAATTGTTAAATCTTGTTTTTATTTTGTAGTTGAGCTGTGTCATAGGTCACACACTACTTTCCAAAGTGCGAGTTTCAACAGATGCTGTGTGAATCATGTTAACAAAGAGCACTTTTAAAAATAATTTCCCATACTTTTAGGATGCCAGTTTAATGTTTTTCTGCTTTATATTAGTGATGCTGAAGTTTTAATGCATTTCCAAAGCAAAGATATCAAAGCATGTCACCAGAGAAACTCTCTACTGCAAATGTAGCAAGAATAATCATTTTATGCTGGCACAAAGATAAATAGACAGGCAGAGGATAAACTTCTTTTGAGTGGAATATTGGTTGTATATAGATTACTCTTCTTTTATAATTTCTGAGACATCTTGGTTCTAAACTTAAAGAAGACTGTATAACCATCTTAAATGGAAACTAATGGATATTCTGTTTGTTTCAGAAATTTTCAATAATTGGGTCCTGTGTGCTTCATGTGAAATACCTCAGATGTCTGTATTTGCAAATTTTGTCAAGTTGCATTTTTTGAGGACAAGTAGCATGAGATCTAAAATACCCCAAGTGTAATTTTTTGATAGCAGACGCAGCCCCAGACACATCCCAAAAAAAGCAAAAGAAGAAATCTGAAAAATAACAGAACAAATAGTTTTGTGCAGTTCTTGCAAACAGGTGCTAGTCCAGGCCTATCACCTCTGCTCTGTAAAACAGCAGGTGAGTGAAGAATGCAAACTATCGAGTATTAGGTCAGAGAGAATAATCATCACTGACAGAGAAGCAGGCATTCTGCCCAGGCACTTACTCCCACTGAGGAGACAGGGGTCAGCTCACACAGAGTGAGCTTTCTGTTCTTTAAATATGCTTGTTAAACCTCAAACTTGCAGCACAAGATTCAAGACTAAGAGATTTCTCAGTTTCCCTCATATTCACTGAAATTTTCTATAATCATGAAATTACTTACTCCTGCTTTGACTCAAGAGGCTGTTTGCTGGTCACTTCTTTAAGGTATGACAGCATTCTGACTCCTTTTAGAGTAAAAGCTGAGTGGCTGACAGCAGAGTCCTCAAAGGACAGTATGTGCACAACCAAGTAAAGGATCACCAAAATCTGGTGACTTCCAAGTGGATAAGTACAGCTGTATGGGCAGAGCTTGCCCTCTGTCCCATAGTTTTCCTCTTCTTGCCCCCATCCCAAGCACCAGAAACAAAGCTGAGTAGAATTTATACAAGGAGGAAAATCTTGTATTCATTGCAATTCTATGTAAATACTGTCTCCAAACTGCCCATTCCACAGAAACTACTTGTTCAAGACAAAATAAAATGGAAGTGAGTATTTCTGCAAATCTTGTCAGCATTGTGCTGTCAGCTCAAACTACAGATTATGCCTTTTACAGCAATGTCACAATTCAATCATAGTCTAACATTTTCCCAGATTTTAGACTGGCTTTGACCTATGAGATATAAAAGTACCTGATTATAGCAATAATGCCTGGAGTGCAACTACAATTTTCTTTGTTATGGAGTGTTGTGGAGAACTTAAAACAAATGCTTAAACACTACAGTCAAATACTTAGAAGCTATACCTTCAAAAATCACTGAAAGCATTACTTGATACTTGAAGCAAGTCACTGGGATTGCTCCTTTTTAGTTAGCAGGCCCTTTCTTCTAAAATGAAGCAGTACATAATTGCTTATTGCAGTATGCATTTAAATGCCTCTTTTAAAGAGTAGACTTGGGAGTATCATATAACAATTTACAGGCATTTATGGGGATAAGTAAAATCTAGTTATGTTTAACACCAAGAATCGCTAGAATTCAAGTAGAAAATTGGCATTACACAATACATAAAATTATTTTTTCTGTTTTTAGAATAGTAGAAAATATATAAGCATGTCAGCCATACCTAGGGGACAATATTAAAAAGATGTTTTGGTAATACAAAGTACTTTGATTCTTCATACCATATAAAGGTATGTGTCCTGCTGTATTCTCCCTCATACAGCAATTAAAAAGTCTCTGCTTTTCTATAGCACATGTTGATTATTAACTATAGCATTTTTGTACAGATTGTCCTTATAAGAATTTTTTTAATCCCTAAAAAACCCTACTCTTAATGTATTACTGTATGTGTTGCTCCACAGTGTGATCATAACAGTGTCTCTGACAGTAAAAAATACATCCAGGTCAGCTTTCTGCGCAAGACCTTTTGAAAAACAGACTTTTACTGAAGTGTAATGGAAACATTTCCATGACTTCAGCAGTCCCCTTTGGAAGTTAAAATAAACATTTCCACAAAGAAATTGCAACTTGAGATTTAATTTACTGCGCTGAATGCATAATAACTGGACACAGAAAGTTGCAGTGGATCCTACATCAGTAAAATATTGATTGTTTATTGCCCAAGCTGACATACAAGTAATTAGCAGAAATATTCTATTTGCAATAGCCTTTAGCATAAACAATGTTAGGAAACACAAGAGTCCTTTTTAATATATTTTGGGAAGCCCAGATTGTTTGCTCTATTAAAAGCATGCTGCACTGGCTTCATTAGGACAAAGCAGCTTTGTCTTTGTCCTAACTGACCAGGTAGAAATATGAATGTGGCAGCAAGCATAGTCTTGGTTTATGAATTATGGCAATGTAGGGGTGTGGTCAGGGCATGCTGCTTAGCTTTTCTCATATTTTAGTGGCTTCTTGAGGGCTGTTGCAGCAGCAGCAACTGCAAATATAGAGCTGAAATATCTACAACATCCTTCTGTTATAAAGTCACTTATTCCTACCCAAAAATGAGAATCTATGTTAAGGTTTAATAGTGTCCTTTTAAATTAGAAGCAAACTGCTACAGTGAGAAAATCAGACAGGGTTAGGCAGAGTATGCTATGGTTACCATCACTAAACAGAGCTGGATCTGTTAAGATCAAAATGGTTGACTTGTCACTCTATAGTAATTGTTCCCTGTGGAAAAAATTCAATAGCATCGCTTAAATCACACATAGTGATCACGTGCTCTGAGGCTTCGATGGCTCTTAGACTAAAAGGCAGAGGTAGGGAGGAGCTGTGTCAGGAAATCTAATTCTGCTGGTGTGAGGGGAAGTTTGCCTTGCACACAGTCATGTGCATAAATTGATTTTTAATTTTACAGTAAAGCACTATTTTAATTATTAACTCAATTGATCCCTAAAAGGCTACTGTTAAAAGCCAGATGTTATGCCCCTGCATGTCCAAGGTGCATATTGGAAGGAGAGCTTTTGGATGAGATGATTGTCAGACTGCATTCAATCTTTTCAACTTCTTTTTATTACAGTAAAGCACAAAATCTGTCAATCTGCAGCCTCTATAAGACAAATTGAATGCACACTATCTTAGAAATGAATTACATATCTGAATACTAATAATTAGTACAAAAATTAAAAAAAAAAAAAAAAAGCCAAGTCAATGAAAATGAGAAGGACTGTGTTTCTGTCCAGACTGAAGAACTTTTAATATTATGGGAATTTATGTGAGTCCCACGATTTTGCTTTTAAACACTTACCTTACTGCTGCCTGCAATTGTTTTTCTGGCTCTTTTCTTCTGACAATGATACAGTAACATGGGGAGCAGGAGATGATTATACACAAAGAAATTCTAGATACAGGGCAAAAGTAAGTTAAGGCAAAGTGCTAAGAGTATTCTAATTAGACTGCATTTGATTTTCTAAAGGAATCAATTCTTTAATCTTAGTTTGGTTATTCAGTTTCTATTGAAAATCAGCACAGAAACAGTACAAGTTTCTGTTCTAACTCTATGCAGTCTCCTGGGTTAAACTTTTCTCACCATCTACACCTGAGAAAAGTGCTGAGTTTCTGTTTTGCCAGGATTCCCCTTCCCCTGCCACTCTCAGAAGGGTAAGTTAACCTGTTTTACCAACAACTCACAAAGGATGCAGTTGCATCCTACTCAGTTTAGGGTGAAACAGTCTTTTGATAGCTCAGGAATACTCACTGATCCTGTGACAGAAGGTACTACACATACAAGCAGTGGAGAACACTTGCTGCTTGATTATGCATGGTTAATTCGCTTGCTCAATTCCCTATTCATCACCCAGCACTAAGAGGAAGCCTGAAGCATCAGGCATAACAGCACAACGCTTGGATCTAAATGACTTCATGTAGGATGCAACTTGCCATTTGGCCTTAAATACAGTGGATTTTTTTCCTCTCTTTTTCTGACACCTTGTCACAGAAACACTCTGGCTGCTACACTGCCCTTCTGCTGCTTGTCCTAGCTCTTCAGTGGGGCTGGTAATCCACACGGAAAGAAGTAAGAAATCATTGCAGTGCAAAATCTATACAAGCATTACAGTTAAGGAGGGTACTCAAGGAAACCATTTTGCAGTCTTGACTATAGCACTATCTTACCTGTATGACAAACAAATCTTTTCCCCTGCTGAACCATGAGAACAGGAATGTGATTCCAGGAGCAAATTAATATACCTAGGGGTATTTCCCCCCTACATCTAAGTACAGATATTTGCAGTTAATCAGCCATCCCGCTCTTCCCTTCCCCACTCCCCGGAAACTAAAATAGCGAAACTACTCAAAAGGCATCTGGACCGCACCGCTTTGTTCCCCGCGGTCCTCCTCCGGAGCTCGCTCCCTGCACACAACTCGCGCCTCCGGCAGCCTCTGGCTCTCGGCTCGGCAAGAGCCCCCCGAGCCGGCAGCTCCGAGCGGCGGGCGGGCGGAGATGTAATGCGGATGGGCGGGGAGGGAAAAGCTTTACCTGCCGCCTTCCCCCGCGGAGCCAGGGACGCCTGGAGCTGCTGCATCCACGCCGGGGCGCGGCGGGCGGGCGGGCGCTCAGAACGCCTGGCGGAGGCGGCTGAGCGCCGGGGCCATGGCCGCGCCGGGGAGCGGTGAGCAGGGAACGCCGCCGGAGCCTCCGTAAGCCGCGGGGAGACTCAGCACCTGGGCGCTGAACAGCTCCACGAAGCGCCACGGGCGGGGCCGGCGCCGCGCTCCCGCCCCTGGGCGCGGGGGGGCCGCGCTCCGCCCGCCGCGCTGCGGCCGCCCCGCCCCGCCCCGCTGCGCTCCGCGGGGCCCCGGCCCGGGCGGCGCCCGGCGGAACGGGCGGCAGTGACCACGCCGAGAGGAGGCGGCTTCGCTCCGGGGGCAGCCGGGAGCTGTAGTCCTGGCGCTCGTTGAGCGCGGAGAGCGCCGGCTCGCTTGGGCGGTGCCGGGGCCCGCGCGGCCGCAGCGCCGCTGCCCGGACCGGAGCCCCCCGGGAGAGCGCCTGGAGCCGCCGCCCCCCGAGCGGGAGCTCCGCCCGCCCGGAGCCCGCGGGGCCGCGGCTGCCCCGCGCCGGGGTGTTGGCACTGCGGCGCTGCGCTTTGTGTGGAGACTTTCCAAAATGTTTGGTTCTGTCCTTTTTTTGGGCTTTTTTTGGTGAGGGCAGAAAAAACTTCTTTTTATTACAGGAAAGCACAAAATCTGCTATTCTGAAGCCTATATAAAACAAATTGAATGTATGCTGTCTTGGAAATTAATTACATATCTGAACCTTAAGCATTAGTTTAAAAACAAAAAAAAAAAAAAAAAGAAAAAGAAAAAAGAAAAAAGCCAAGTTGCTGAATATAAGAAGTACAATATTTCTGCTCAGACTGGAGAACCTCTAATAGCATCAGAGCTGTTACAAGTCATATTAACTTGATTTTTGAACTTGACTTACTGCTCCCAGCAATTGTCCTTCTGGATCTTCTTCTTTAACATAGGGAGTGTTTTGCATAACATTTGACTGCCTTTTTTTTTTTTTTTTTTTTTTGGTCGGGTTTTTTTGGGGAAGAAAAAAACGTTGATAGTATAGTTCTTACGGTCTTTGAGAGAATCCTGAAAGCTGTACTGTCTCCCTTCCTCCCGCCAAGATTCAGAAGTTAGAAGATACATGTTGTATATGGAATGATACATGTGTAGCTGTTCAGAGCAGCTAAACAGAGTCAGGACTGTGCCTCATCAAAAGCAAAACACTGCAGAAAATGTAGCAAGAAAGCCTGTAATCCAGTTGCAGATGGCTCATAGAAAGGTATCTCTGATATCTATGTTTATACAGGGCTTTTCATGTCCTTATTAAGAATTTTTTGAAGCAGGATGTGTTTTTAGTTAACTTACAAATTAAATGATACAGTATTTCCAAGCATTTTCTATATACCTGGTCATCAAAAGAAAAAGCCATTATTTAGTGTAGTTTTAAATTAGAAGTTCATTTACTCTTTTGCCAATGACTACAATAAAATAATCTTTCAAGTATTATTAAAAAAATAGTTAACAAGTAAATGTAGAAGTTTGGGCTCCCATCTCACCGTGAATTATGTGGCACTGAAAGATGCTGAAGGCTTGTGTGGGGGATCCAGTATGTTTGAGCTGCGTGAAGGTTCCTGCTTTTGATGCTGTAAAATCCTGTTTTCCAAGCATTGCCCTCATCTAGGAGAAAGTTTTAGCTACTGTACTGCCATATTTCAAGAAATATGACAGAAATCTGGGGCAGCCAAATAAACGGAGTGATGTTTTATTTATACTGTCTTAGCAAAACCTCATCCCTATTGGATTGTCTTCATCCCTATGTGGTTTATTCTAAATCAGTGATGCAGGAGTTAGTTTAATGCTTCTTTTTATTCAATGGGTAGATATTACAATGATTTCTTGCCCACTTTTGGATGCTTTCTTGGATAGTTCTTAAATGTAATAGATTTCCCAGACAGCAACTGGATCACACAGTCACACCCTACTGAACAAGATCTCTTCTGCAGCCATCCTGAAAGGCTGAGAAGTTGACACTGATGTCACATTTTGCACAGTGGTTCATGGATTTAAAGTACTGCCAAATCTGTTGTAATGGATGCCTGATATGATACGACATTCTATGCCACCAGCATGCTAACTTGATCACAGCATAAGTCTTTGGAATATATACAGCTGTTTGATAATTATTCTCATCTTTGCTACATGCTGACTGCTAAATTGCTTCCTGAAGTACCTTCCCCAGTGTTTCCACAAGACTCACTCTGCTCAGAATTACGTATTCTGTTCCCTACCTTACTGAACTTTTCAGCATTAGAAAATTGTAGCAAAGTATAGTAGATAAGTTTAAAACAGCATTTACTTTATTACAGCTTTTGTTTGACTGAAACACATTTGTAAATGTGGAAAGTATTTATGAAAATATTATGGCAAATGCTTCAATTCGAATAATGACTCTTGAGATTATTCAAGATGTGGGTTTGATATAGTAAAGAACAAATTACAGAAAACAATTTCTTCCACTTGGCATCTCCTTCACATTCACATAATAATAGAATGTACTTCCTCCAGGCTGGGGCTTTAGTGTGCAACTGGGGCTCCCTCTCCAGAAGACTGCCTGAGATGGAGGCAGTAGAAACCTGCCCTGCCCTGCTAAAGGACCTGGCTGAGGCAAACATGAGGCATGAGGAAAACCTTCAAGCGTTTATGCAGCTCTAGGGCACTCCCAAATTAGAAGACCACAAGTTAGCAAACCTTTTAGCGCTAATGTGGAGGACAGCTACGACTACTCCCTGCTCTTTGTTTTCCCACCCCATTAATCTTAATGATGCCAAGTTTGTTCTTTTGTTAGTTGAAAGGGTCCTGCTGAGCTACTAACCATGTTCTGCTTTGTAAAGAAGAAAAATAGAAATATAGACATATTAAAACCACTTTTTAAATGGTTGTGAATAATCTAAATACATTAGTTCAAACCATAACACAGTTCAAATTATCTTTAATCAAAAGATTTAGTGCCTAAAAGAATTTAATACAAGTTACTTTAATACATATTAACTTAGTTAATCAAAAGCTCACATCATTCCTACTGTCCTCTTTCATACCCCCTATTCTGAACTGTAAGTTTCTGGGCACCAAAATAGAGGAACAAACATTGCTTTGCTGCCAAGGTCTCATAGAAATTCCTGAGAACTACCTTCAAATCTGGAATTAGGTCTGGCTAGGTTAAGGTTTTTGCACTTACACTTGACTCTAGATGGAAATAAAATTGGAACATCTTTATCAAATCAAATATGAAAAGTTCTTTGAGATCTTATACAAGAAGCCATCAGCTATTCAAGTACAGCTGAATCACTGGATTCATGGATTCTGGTTTCTGCTAACAGCAGCTGTAGTGTGCTGTTGTCAGCAGCAACCAAGCTGCTTACCCTGGAGACAGTGACTCCCATTTTCCTGCACACATAAGATAGATTCAGGGAAACCCAGATAAAAGATTAAATTTCTTCCCAATTTCAATGAAATCCCTGCATTTATCTCAGTAGGTCATCTATCTTATGAAGGAAAGCAAGAAAAAATTACTGTTATTTTCAACAAATACCACAATGTGTTTCTTCTTTTAAGGTTTTGTACATCCAAATTCTTATTGATGGGCTTAGTAAACATTTAATTAGACATACTGAAGGATCACTGATCATTCTGTCTAAGGACTGCCCAATTATGCTTTCGAAGGTTTGTTCTTATTAAATGAAAGTACAGCAGATGTGATGATTCAGCCTCACTACCTCCATTTTCTCATCCTCAGTAAATTATAACCATACAGGGCCAGCATTTTCTTTGCCTTGCAAAGAAATAAGTTGACAGAATAAAGTAAGAATATTTCTCTTAAGTTGTTAACAGAATAGAAAAGCTGAGATTGTGCCAAATGGTATAACTAAAATAAATGGCACAACCATATACAGTTAGAGTCTCATAAAATTGAAAGGATATATAAAAGAAGAAATTCAAGGTATTTGCAAAAAAATACAACTGGTTTTAAATATTCATAGATACAGCTTTGATCAGGTCTTAAATAGTCACTATCTAAATAGGGCTTTGAAATTATTTTTAGA
This sequence comes from Lonchura striata, assembly GCF_050655825.1. Lineage (NCBI taxonomy): Eukaryota > Metazoa > Chordata > Aves > Passeriformes > Estrildidae > Lonchura > Lonchura striata. Next base: position 16,421,456 of record NC_140713.1, on the reverse strand, counting down.
CCTTCCAATTCACATAGAGAGTACTGCAAACTGGTTTGATGTGTCTTGCGTAAGTCTTTCATGATTTTGCCATTGGAGGTTCAATGTTTTATCAGTAAGAGATACCAAGGCACAGGATTCTATGTGTGGAGTTGTAATGGTTTGTTTATCTCTGATTGAGCATAGATGTCAAATGCACAGAGAGAATAGACTGAACTGAGAAAGCAGTTGATTTTAGAGCATCAGCCAACAAACCAGGAGGGAAAAAAAAGTTGTGAATGTGCAAGACTTCAGAATTATGACAGGGAACTGTCAGACAATAATGCTAAAAAGCTTTAATTAGACAGTCCAATCTTTTGCTGTAGTTCTCTCAGATTTGGAGAATCCAAGAAGGTGATAAAGTGGGCTTCACAGAAGGTGACAACAGTTGTCATGTTTGCAGAAATGAAATGGAGCACAATGCAGTATCTCTAATTGAGCTGTGTTGTTGGGAAGCATGTCAGGTAAAGGAATCAAAGTAGAGAATGAAAAAAGCAGAGAAAGCAAGGTGCAGTGAATAGTAAGGTATTGGGGTAGTTATTGGAATTGTTGCCAGCAAATTTTATTCTGTTACTGCTATGAAGAGACATTTTTTAGATATTATATGATTTAATTGCATACTTCCATTTATTAGTATCCACAGTGGAAAAATAATTTTCCCAGTCTGACTTTATGCTGTGGCTTCTGACACCCTCACTGTGAAGCCTACCTGAACAGAAAGAAACTTGAAGCAGGAACATTTTTTCTATGAGGAAAAAAAATCTATGTCTTGTTCATCATAAGGCAGCTGTAAAGAAAAGAGAATGGATTATTTTGACTGTCCTGCTGCCACCAAGGAAGGATAAGGGGTCTCATAATGACTAAACTGCATCTGAAGGTAGTAGAAGGTAAAACTTGATCCAGAGAGTAAAGTTAGGTAGGTTTTTCATTAATAGTGTTGTATTGATAACGAAAAATATTTTACTGACATGGTCCCCAAAAGCAAGTTTGCTTTATCTCCAGCTGTACTTTTAAACTTCTCTAGCAGAGTAGCATTTCAAGTGTCAGTTTCCAAGAGGCAGGCAAACATTGCATGTCCCTACAACTTAGTTTAGTAAAACAAGTGTGCTAATTAAACACTGAATCCTTAAAAGTAAAATTATTTCATTCATCTTCCTAAATACCATGAGAATAATTCCAATAAACCCTGGCTTTCAAAATTACTTGGATTTGCTTTACAAGAGAGTAGCAATTACTTCTAAATTCAGCTTCCCATCAAGAGCTGAAGTAATGTAGTGTACAAAACCACTATTGCAGCCTTACAAAATGTATTTTAACTCACCTGTTGGACCACACAACCAGAAGGCAACTTACCATAGATTAAGACATTAAGACATCTGGTAGTTGACAGTGAGTATTCTCTTTTGGTATTTATGGTACTATAGCTTGAGGCTGCCTATTATTTATGGATGGAATTTTTTATGGGTATGGGTGAGAATTATCTTTCCCTAACAAGGAAAAAAAAAATTGCAATACTCTTGATCTGAGATATTTTTTAACCATGACAGGTTATTTCTATTTCTGTGCAGGGGTAAAAAAAAAGCATCACAACCCCTCTCAGTTACTGGGCGCAACCCAACAAAACTTTCTTCAGAATACCACCAAAACCTTCATTTTAATCAGTGTTGTGCTCATAACTACAAGCTTTTTATTGCAAAGCAGTGTGCTCTTGAAATGTTTCATTACTATAAATTGTGGTGAAATCAACTCCATAGAGCAGATTGCATTTAGAAAATGTTGAGAGTTAAAAATAGCATAATTAAAACAACTTTCTTGTACTTTTTTCACCTCATATTTCTTTCAACTCTCAGAGTTTAAATTCAAAACAGAAATATTACACTTAACTTAGTTAGCTATCATCACAGATCTGGTGCCAAAAAAATGTATTGAGTTCAAAATTGTAAGAGGTTTTGTTACCTCTTATAAGGTAATGAGAGTGAATGATTTATCCAGTATCTGGATATCTTCAGGGAACAAGATGTTCTGAAGTTTGTAGGTAAGTTGTTTTTACCTCATCAGAAAGCAGTCTGAAATTTTTCTTTTTTTTTTTTCTCTCTCTTGACCTGTATTTCTCTTATTTTTACATTAGAAGTCTAAGAAATCTCATCTTAAGGCTCATCTGACAGATATCTTGAGATCTAGAAAGATCCCAATGGAAGAAAATGTAAAAGTGAATTTAGACAGTCACTCAGAAAAACACATAAGCTTAGGCTGAAGACACACAATCCATTCTTATGTTCCTAGGTTGAATGTACAAAAGACAGCAAAGCAGGAGCCAAATGTTTATTCCCACCTTCAGATCTTTTTGTTGCTCAGCAAATTGAATAATTAGGGTTGGATCTGCAATTTAAGCAGTGTAATTATCCAGACTAGTAGACTATGCTTCAGATTTCTGGGAGAATGGGTATCCTTTTTCAAGTCCTACTGGCCAGGGTAATTGTAGCTTCCAATTGAGCAATAGAGGATGATGATTGCTTTTAGTCTTGTCTTAATAACCAGAAACATCAGGACATCTCAACCCTTGTCGTGTGAACAGTTTTAATAACATGTAATAAACACTACAGACCAGATTTATCTGGGCAAATAAAAATGTCTCTGATTTTTGATCTTTCTGTATGGAGTTGTGCACTCATCTGTATTCCTTCTTGTTCACTGCCCATCCTTGGGAATGCAGACACATTCCTTCATTACTGGAGTTGTATAATATATAAAGGTCCCCAGTAAAGAGGAACCTTGATTTAAAAAACAGAAGCAAGCCAGAATCAGCACAGTGCACAAAATACTCTTACATCTCAGTTACTAAATTTAAGGATTTTTCTGATTAGTCCTTTGTACTTTGAGTGATTCTAGTTTATGTTGATTTTTTTGAACTGCTTGTCCTTTCTTGATTTTTGGGTTTGCCACTTAATCAGAATTGAAAGTAATACCAAGTAGTATGTGCAATCTCCTAACTTGATTTTTGGCAGTTCTCCCCCCTTGCAAAGCATTACCAAGTTTTGAAGATTACAGACAACAACTAATAGACTACATTCTCCTTAAAACTCACATTGTATTGATTATTTTCCTTCAGTTCTTAGTGTCTGAATTTCCCTTGTGGAGACAAGGGGCTTGCAGAGCTTTTGTTCAAAGCTTGAAAAAATAACATTAAAGCAACAATTTTTCAGTGAATCTAAGAATTTGTTCTTATATTTGACTTGAAATCTCTCCAAATCATGCTTAATGTTTGCTTTTCTGGATGGCCCAGTAGTGGGAAAACTTAAATGTGCCTACAGATCTATCACTCAACACTTGGGATGAATATTTTAATAACTTAGACATTTAAGTGACTCTAGAGGAAACAGATAATTCTTTTGAATGCTTTTGAATGCTTCATTCCTTGGGAGTGCCTGATGCAGCTATTTTATGGTGGACCATTCTAATAATTCTCTGAAAATGTTATCATTTTAATGAGTGAGGCTGGATCACTTATAGAAGAGTAGCTCTCTAGGCCTGACTTCAAGAGCACAAACTGGAAAATACTGCTGACATTATAGTTAAATTCAGAGGTTCAGTTAAGTTTCTTTGCATAACTGGATTTTTTCATGTTGACCTGAAATGGGTTCTTTCTTGCAGTGTGCAAGACGACAATCCACACAGAGCATTGGGGTTTTTGATATTGTCTGAGAACAGTTAAAATAGTTAAAATGTGCAACCTCTTGTACACTTGATTCCACTTGGCTCTGCTTCTTGCTGTCCCTAGGAAGAATGTGTGTGCCTTTCATCAGACAAAATGTTTTGTTGCTTTTTCTCCAAGTTCAAATTGTGTCAATAAGGTCCAGCCAGTCAGACAAAGCTTTAGAAGATTTGGACATCGTCCTTTGCAAGGAAAAGTCAGTAAGCAAAATGAGAGATGCTGGGTTTGAGTTGCTTTCTGCTTAAAACAACAGCAACAGCAACAAAACTGAAATGAATTTAATTTCTGGCCGACTACTTTTGGCAATGTCTCCTGTATCTCACACTAAGCTTCTAAGAGGATTATTGATTGTGTATGGTAGCAGCTTCCAGTTTCCACATTAGCCTTAGGAGGAAATTAGATGATCTATAAGTAAATACTGTAAGCGTAAAAACTGTGCTGAAGCCTTTCATTATTCATTTGAATTGGATGTTTTGGTTTTTAGAAGACAACTCCATTGATGTTATGGATAGTTTTACTGTTTTGTTTAATATTTTATTTATGTTGGAATAGAAAGCCACTTATCATGGCACTTTTTAGTATAAAAACATTAAAATACCATTATTAATTTTGTAAGCTATTTGTGAAATGAAAACCAAGTATTTTCCCCTTTCATAATCCTTAAAAAATACTAAATTTGGGCTAGATTTAATTAGTTAAGCCTTATTAGAGGGAAAAAAAAATTGCTTAGCATTTTTGAAAAGCCAGACCATTAATTTGGATTCCTAAGTGTAGATCAAGCTGCCTACATTTGGACATCCAAGTTGGGAAATTTCAGAATACTTTGTAATTCAAATTAGTTTAATATTGAATAATTGCCATAAACAGTTTGCCTTATTAGGTTCTAGTAAAAAAATTGACTTTGATTCTCAGATTAACATTGAATAACAGATTATTTCAAGAATATTTGATCTGAATATAGATTATTAAGTAGTACAGGACGAGGGAAAGATTAAGCTGATTAAAACAAGATTTATTAAGTATTAGTCCATACTGAAGGCATATACTGCCTATCTATTGAAAAAAATTACTGCAATAAATAGGAGAAATTTTAATGAGCTTTATGAAACAAATTCAATGTCTGCTAAAACAGAAACCTCTGAGAAAAAATATTAAAAAGATGAAACAAAATGAACACATTGTGAAATAAAACAAATCAAAAAGATCAGAACAAATTCTAGAATTGAACAGCTTCTCTATTTCCTTCTAATTTTCTTGGTGGAAAACAACAAACAGAAAACCAAAGCAAAAAAATCCACAAGCAAGAATTTGAAGATATTTGTGGCTACTTGGGGTGATCTTTCTAGTTGGCTCTATTGTGTGATTCTTTCAGGATTTGAAGGAAATATTTTAGTGTTTAGAGCTACATGTTTTATGATTTTTTATTTAAGATATTCCCACTAGGTAGTTGGTTTTAAAAACTTACTGATTATTTAAATCCTTAATTCCTCTAAGGACAATGCAACAAGTGAATCAGGAGCAAGAGTGAACCTGAACACATTAATTTGGTAGACATCTCAGTGACTTGCTGACTCAGAATTTAAGAGAGTTTTTTCATTTTTTTTTTTCTGATATGACATAGTATTCACCTCCAGTGAAATATTTTTGGTTTCTACTATCCGAGAGATTTCTTTTTCACCTGATGGACTGCCAAGCTCCTTGCTCTTATCTCCTGCAGGCACTTGAGTGCATTTTTTGAAAGTGCTCACTGTGATAGGTGCAGAAGTACCTCAAACTGTACAATAGGTGCAAGATCATCTCACCCTCAGACCACTGCTCAGGTTGAAGGCTGAAGACTTGCTTCAGACTGGATTTCTGTGCTAAATACTTCCTTTCTCCAATGCTAACTAAAAGAATATGAAGATGACACTTAACACCCTAATTTATTTCTCAGAGTTCTTTTTCTGTGTGGCTTTGTCCTTGAATTTCCAGTTTTAGCATTTTAGCAGTTTCACACCCTGTGACATAAAAAATTGATTGTGCCAACCAAACAATATAATTGGTTCTTATGATTTTATGATACTTTCCAAAATGTCTTCAGTTAACCAAAAAATAAAATGAATTTAAGCAGCAGGGAAATTGTTATTAAAAGGATTATGACCTTTTATCTATGCCGAGCATTTGCCACAAGCTATTTAGATGTGAAATTGAGAATGAACAGAAATGTGGTTTTGTTTAAAGCCATTTAAATCACTTTTCATTTCTCCTCAATGATTTTTTCATTTTAAAAATTGTATCTTCACTGAAATAGGAATCAAGAATGGAATTGAGGGACTAAGGAGGGTGAGGGGAAAGAGGAATGGGGCACAATTTCCTCCAAGGAAACTTTTGTCCCATCCTTCACTAATGGTTTCCATAAAGACATGTGCTCTGGGAAAGTAGCAAGTTAACAGTTCAAGGGATATGATGGCAGAAGTGCCAGAAATTTTAAGCCATTTAATCACCATTGCTATTGGAATATTTCCTGCTAAAATCAAGCTTTACAATGTCAAATTGTATACTTAAAATGTAGACATTTCATTATACAATATTTCAATTTTAGAAAAAAATTTTACTCATAGAATAGTTTGGGTTGGAAGGGGTATTTAAAGGTTGTCTAGTCCAACTCCCCTGCCATGGGCAGTGACATGGGCAGTGTTGAATTTCCTCATGTTGATGAGGTGCTAGGAACCTCTTCTGCTAATTACTGTATACCATCTGGGGCTGAGCACTTTTGTAAAAGCAATTTGTCAATTTGTTGTAACTGGCCTGCCTAATTTATGTTGTGCATCCCCCTAGATCATTGGTGTCAAAGGTTCTGTCACCTATTTTGGCAGATGAGTGAAATATCTTTCATTTTCAAATGCTTAGAGTGCCCAAGTAAGCAAGGGAATTCTGCAACTTATGCAGAAATAAATAATATATACAATTTAGATCATGCTTATGCATATTTGTTGAATGCAGTATGAAGATAATTTCTCCTGGGAGAGGGAATGAGAACTGATAAAAAGCATTAGCTCATATAATAGGGCTTTAAAACTTTTAGTGTAGGGTTTACTTTAAAAGTTTGTTCTTAATGACAGCAGGCTCACTATTAGCCAAAAGAGGTGGACTGACCATTGGGATATTCATTGTTTATTCTTGTACATTGTGTCCATAAGATTTTTGTCAAGATATATAGGATTTTTTCATTAAGCTTATTTACCACCTGGCAGTTCTGCTTTTGTTAATGCTATGTGCTTTGCATCTTTATTTCCCAAATCTTGCAAGTTCATTCTTTCCAGGTCACTTCCTCAGGGGCTGAACAAAGCAGAAGTTCAGAGCCAAGACAGGCAGCACGAAACCTTTGCATTCTACAAACAGACCTTTGCACAAAGCCCAGACACACCCACAGGCTTTGCTCTAGACCATCACTTCACATTTGTGCTCAGTACTCACTCACCCAGGAGAGAAGCCTGAGCCCTCAAGAGCTCATCTAAACAAAAGGTTACAGTGGGTAAATGCTCCAGCTGGATTAAGTTGTATCACCTCTTACTGGAACAGTACATTTCAGTCTTCCTTGCATCCCAGCAAGGCTCAACAAATAAAAGACATAACATTATCTTCTGGTTTGGGAGTTCACAGGTGGGCTCTGGAGCAGAAGATCCTCATCTGTTTGCTGTGGAGCTCCTGTAAGCAGGTGCTTTGCAGAGTCATGGCAGGAGAGGGGAAATGCAATTTCTAACTATGAGAATCTTAACTTTGAATTATCTGACTTTCATTTCAAACCTAAACTAGCTTAACACTATTGATTCTCCTTTCCACATTTATTTCCTCATTAAAAAACCCCCAAACATTTCTTTGTACCTGATCCTCTTCCTTTTGGCATGAGCTGTGCTCTTCTGAGGTAAGCTACCAAGAGGCGACAGTGGTTCTTGCAAGTCAGCTGGGACACTGCATACAACCTTAACCATTTCTCTATTTTATGAATCTGATAAAATGGATTTATTTTATGTAACTGTTCATGATAATAATCACCATTCTCAAAAGCTGTATGCTGTGACACTGGATCATTATTTGCTTAGTTGGTTAACATTTGTTGCATTTATTTATGCACAATCCAGTGTCACTTGATATTAAAACTTGTCAAGAAATATATTTACTTGCCATTTAATATAATGGTAATATAGAAGAGGTGCAGAACCAATCATAAGTCATGAAATAAGATAGCTGTTCTTTTTGTTGTTATTAAAACACCAGAATGTTGTCATTAGGCATCATCTGCTAATAAGAGGCCCAAGAGGAATTTAATTTTCAGTCAGGAGACTAAAATAAAAAGTGTTGAAATACACTTCACTTGGAGTCCTCTGGAAACCCTTCTTAGTCACAGGTAGTGAACAGCATTGAAGTTTGGTGGTGGTTTTTTTTCCTTCACTCTCATTTAAAATTATTTGGTATGGAATGTATTTAAGAATGAATTAGCAAGTACAAGGACTTGATATTTGGTACATTGTTTCAGGCAGAAAATTTAAAAAGCATGTGTGTTTTTATATGCTCTCCACATATGTAAAGGAGCCCTGCACAGTTGTCAAGTCCTTTTATTCATATTTATTAACAAAGGGAATGTGGAGACATATAGCTTGTCTTGCAATTCAGAGGACAAATATCTTTCTGCCAAATATCCTTCTTTTCATTCCTTCTTACTGTGTGAATCTTGACAACATTGTATTTTCATGGCTTCTGGGTGCAGAAGATGTGCTGGAACACAACAAATTCTCATTATTTCTTGAAAATTACTAGCTGTGAGCCAAAAATTAAGAACAGCCATTGTCAACAACACATGGAAAAATATAATCTCTTTTCTGAATTTGCTAGTTTGCATTTGAGCTCTCATCTCTAAATGGTTTGCTTTCAGGGTGCAGCTCTTAGTATTTGTTTCTTTGCTGATCTGTTCAGGTATGAAATCATCAAGGAAGTGCTGAGGCAAACCTGCTGTCTGGATGGATGGGCAGTAGCTTGGATGTTATCAGCAGGTTTGAATCAGCTAAGACAAGGATTTGGATCTGAATTTAACAGTGAATACCTGAGAAAAGAGCTCCCTCTTATACTTCCATGAACACATACAAAACCTCTATTTCATTGTGATCTGCAATGGATTTGTTTTTCTTGTCAAAGCACTGATGAATAGGAAAAACAATACTCTGCCAGCTTCACTTTTGATAGCAACTCCTCTTTTTATTCTGACTAATTTAGAGTGTTCCTGCTGTCAGTAGATTTTTATGGGATTGTTCTAGAATTATGTATATGCTTTGTTAAATAAGAATTACTTTGGTATTTGAAGTATGCTGGTTGTCTTGCTCACTTCAGCTTGCAGGTTAAGTTTCTTTTAAAAGGCATAGCATTGAAACTAATCTTCCAGTAAATTAATTAAATGGTTTAATGCCATGAACAGTGCTGAAGTTTTAATAAAATAAAAATGCAACCTCTGTGCAAAATGTTCCCATCTTCTTTTGCTGGGACAAGCTATGCCTGATTTTGTTTACTCTTCTTGTACTGTCATGCATGACCTGCAGCAAGGATCTTAGCAGCTGCTACAAGAATTCACAAGAAACACCTAATTTCAAATACATAAGTGGCTATATTACTTGTAGAACCAGAAACCTTCACAAATTATTAAGATGTTCACCTTGATGTTCACCCTCCCTTTGCTCATATGCACTCTGAATTTACTTGGTATAACAAACTAATACATTTCTCCAATCCTGGGGTCTTCTGGGGTCTTCCTAGGGTCTTGTTTGATCAAGATGAAAGACTGAGTTATAGAGCATGGTAAATGTATTCAAATATAGCTTATACAATGTAATAGGAAATCTAGCCTACCTCTTACTATCAGTGAAAGTAGGAAACTGAAATTAATTGAGTTTCTCCGGTGTCTTAAAATGAGGTCATACGTTTGGGAAATTCATATGCAGAAAATGGGAATAATTTATAAACATCATGAAAAAAGAGGTTTGAGGTCTGAAGTCTTCACAGAAATTAGCACTTAGAGCAGTTCTTTTAGAAGTTCATTATTTAAGCTCCTAGTGTTGTCTTCACCGAGACAATAATGTAGGTATCTTTCACATAATATGGATCTGAGAACTTGGTGCTGTTGTATTACAATGATTATAGCCTAAGGAGGATCAAAATCATGCCCAGAACCTCAGACTTTGTTTTACATCCTCACTTTTCAATTTCAAAAGGACTGCCTTTTCTATATACTTCCTGTGAAACCTTCCTTGTTATTTTGCAGCTGTGACTGTTCTGTGTTCATTCAGACTGAGCTCTGCAGGGCTTGTTAAACATGCCATGGAGTTGTCTCCCACCACAAATCCAATAGAGCACTTTACCTCCTCCCTTCAGTAGGGTCCCAGGCCATCTTGTGATCTGTAAAATATTGCTCCCAGCATCTAGAAGCAGAATTGCTAAATAGTTGAGAATACTTGAGACTTCAGTGCCCTCTAGAAGAGAGTCACTTCTAAGCTGACATAGAATTTTTTCTAGTTTTAACACAGAACGGAATTTTGCCTTTTTGTACACTTTAGTATGATTTTAACTGCATTAATGTTGTGGGGTTTTAAGAATTATTAGAAAGCTTTCGCCTCCACAACAAGCTGGAAGCCTAACATAATAACTTCCTAGTTTGCCTACAAAGTGGATTCCAAATTGTTATACTTTTGCAATCAGTGTCTGATATTGGCCAGCACTGGAGACAAGACTGAGCTAATCATAGGCATAATTGAGCTAATATAACAATTTTTGTCTTTCTAGCTTCTTGCTCAGTAGAGTAAAAATATCATCAGAAAGCACTAATTCTGAAGTCTTTGCTCAAGTAGGTAACAATCTTCTGTGTATAAAATATCTGTTAAACAGTATTTAAGTACTAAAAGATGTAAAATAAAAGTTGCTGCAACATCAGACACCCTGAATAGATTAAGATAACATAAGAGAAAAGTCCAGTGGAAAGTCACAATTAATCATCTTATTTCTTTTTTCAGTTCTGAACTACATAAATAAATTTATTAGGCATAGTTGGTATGGGTCTGGATGAGATCAAAATCACTTTTCTTACATCATTTGGACTAATTCTTATCTCTGCCACTATATTATGGAAACTAGAAAAAACCACAGAAGATAACAAGAATATTTTAATTTCATTGGTTTTACCAACTGTAACTCACAACTGTCTGCACAAGGGAATGAAAAACCGTTGCAATTTTTTAGCTTGATTAATTTATAGGTGGAAGACAAATGTGTCTTCCATATAGTATCTGACATGAGGATTACATATAGTAGCAAAGAACAGACCTAAGGATGAAATCTTCCTTGACAAACAGATAAAAGATTTGTTCAACAAGAGGCTGAAAATAAAGCATAAATTAAATTCTTACTTTCATCATTCACATGAAATGTTTTAATCTTTATGTGCTGGCTCTTTCTGAGAGGACACTAAACAATACGGAACTGAGTTTTGGCTTCTTTTATTTGGTTTTGTGGGTGAGAGTAATTTCCAGAAGTTTTGTAATGACTCAGCAGTAAGTGATTTCTTGGCATGTAAGTATGTGTAGACAAGAACCTGTGCTAGCAAGAATTCTGATTAAATGAACTGCAGTAACAATTTGCTTGAGGTTAATGGTAAAGGGTTTTTGTAGACTGTTGCAAAGTATTCAGTAGCCAAAGAAAGCTCAGTTATGTTTCATAGTAGCATTTTGCTTAATCTGTCCACTTAGCAAATAGGTAGCATATAATTTCAAATGTAGTAAACATGACCTTATAAAATATTTCTCTTTTTTCCCCCCTCTGGCAGAATCACTGATCTCCTGCCAGAGAATCTCTGGAATACACTAATACATTTTAAAACCATGGAGAGCATTACATAGAAATGGGTTTTAGTTTTATTGACGTACAAGTGGACTATAAAATACACAAACCAGTAAGAACTTAGGCTATAGTTCCTAGGAGACTGAAGACAAGCATAGCCATCTGTGATCAGAAATTTGCAGAAATCTGCTGCTGGTCTGACACTGCTGCATATGTGATGCTGTGATTTTGCTTTTCAGAAAGTCAGTCTTTGGTGAAAATACAGTTTTCCACTCCCAGATCTGTTGACTGTACATGTCTGTCCTGGTGAAGGGAAGGGGGCTGAAATAAATATCCCTTACAATAGTGAAAGAGCAGGAATGCAGCAGCCCATGAGTAACTCACTTTGAGGGTGCATTTCCATGTCAGGTCAGGGATGATGCATTTGTCCTCTGTTCAACTCGACATGAGAGGGGGCTTTCCTTGGGTCCTGGTGCTAGCTCTGTTTGACTGGCTGGATACTGACAGCTGTTGAGCTGCATTACCATGGAATTCTCCTTCAGAATCCCTAAAACATCTCTGTCTGAAATAACTGGGATAGATGACATGTTTTAGGATTATACTGCCTTGGTTTATGTAGCTATAATGCTCTTTAAATTCTAGAGGATGTCAGAAATCAAGTGTCATGGATAACCTTGCTAGGGGGACACTTTCTTGATGAGCTACTCTGTTCAGGTGGAATAGATTTATATATTGTTTTTTATAAAGCCAAGTATTTCAGCAAGAAGTTTATGTCCTTGTCTGCTGTGGCAGCATCACAGGGCTGGCTGCTACAGTTTGCCAACCTTGCTCATTCCCAGGATTTTGCTAGCTCTCATAGCAGCTGTGATGCACCAACATCTTTCTTCTTGTGATGTGTGGTCCATTACTGATTAAAGTACAAGGGCCAAAGCTCTGCTTTGGTTATGATATTGAATAAAATTCCTGCTTGTAAAATTACTTTAACAGTGATGTTGGATAGTTTGAGTAGCAATTGCAGTGGCTGAGTTGCACCCAAAATTTGACTTGAAGCAGTAGTTAACTGTGGTTAACTACTGCTGAGGAAGACATTTCTACATTATAATTATATTGCAATATGCAAAAGTAGCTTTACTGCCTTACTTTTCCTGTGCTCATGAGAATTTTCATCATCTTTGCAGTTATGTTGAGTTTTTTCACAAAGAAACAAGTTTAAAATTTTCCCAAACCATGGAATTTAAAATCTAGTGACCATAAAGTGGACAACCACTAGTTTAGGCCAGTTGAGGTTTTTGGGTTGTGGCATCTAGCAGCTACCTAGAATCTTTCATTTCATGCTGTTGCTTAAGCTTTATTTTTCTGTTTCTAAATTTACAGCCTGTCTGTATACTAATAATTACTTCTTCTCATAGCAAAACACTAATTCCCCTGTCATTTTTTAAAGCAAAAATGCTTACTTTTACTTTAACAAATTGCAGGACTAATTTCATAGATGAATGTGGTCAAAATCATCTTTACTAACCACTGTATTTTGATCTTCTAAAATAAGCAATAAAGAGTGAAACTGAGACCACAGAGGAGTCTACCATTAGTTTAAGAAGAAGTAAGCCTTGCAATTGAAGCCTTCTGCTATGGATAGACCCGTTATTCAGATCAGTTATGAGATCTTTAATTTGGACTCTGTAGTGACTTTTACATAATAATGTCTTCTAACTGCATTGATGTGGGTCACTAGCGAGCATTAAAAACAAAACTGAAATCTGAGATGCTGTAGTCAGAAAGAAATTGCTGAGAGCTGTGGTCATGACAGTGTAATTTCTGTCTCTCTTGATCTCCTGGGATATCACAACAAATGAACAGAGAGCTTTCAGCTTCTGAAGCAAGGAGAAAGAGGAATCATCATCCTTCAGAGAGTGATGAGAAATAAGGCAACTACATTCCGTTTTACGACATTAAACTCTCAGTTGATACTTGGTCAACTTCTAAGTTTTTGTGGTTTAGAAGCAGGACTTTCAATACTGAGACCAGCAGGGGAAAGACTGCATATATGACTCTTGTTACAATGATGAAAAACCAGCATATTTAGGTTTATGTGCCCTTTGTTCTGTCTTTCCAGCAGTATTCATTTATTGATGAGCTTCCAATAGGTTTATTTCTCAGAAATCTCAAGAAGATGCTTACTTCTTGACAGTCATTCCAGTTATCTTTCCAGAAAACATAACTGTTTAATGCACTGTTAATTCTCAGATCTGTTTCTTTGATGTGATCATTTCAGATTTGGTCCCAGGTTAATGAATTATTTCCCTTTTAGCTGAAGGTGTTTAAAAGTCATGTGAAGACACCTTTTTGTTGTAGGTCCTGTGTTTTGCCTTTCTGGCAATAACCAGAAGAGCTGTTATCAAAGTTCAAGTCTCCCCCTGCAGAGGCTGCTGCAAATGTAGGAGATAATGAAGGTGGTGTTAGCAGAACCAAGTGTGCGAGTCCTTATTTGCTTAAGTATTTATTTGTATACTTCTAGAACAGCAAAATGTCTGCCTTCTGTCTTCTGGAGGCACTACAGAGAGCTTGGCTGGAATGTGATATGTAACAATCCCTGGAAGGGCACTTTTAGTTTTCTGTGATCAGTATCTGTGTTTGTGTCAGTAACCAGAAGCTCAGGAAGTGGTCCTAGAAGGTTCTTTTTCTTACAGTGAAGGATAGATCTCATCTAGTATTGTGTGTTTGCATGTTTTGTCTCTGTCTGGATAATACACAGTTAAATTAAACGTCCTATGGTTTTTCTTGTCTCTATGACCTTGGCCATCAGCAGGGCATGTTCTTTGTGCAGGTACAGGGAAAGGAGCAAATGAAGGAGTTCTTGTAATGTTAGCTCAGTAATTTGCTGAAATAGAGTCTAAAATATCTTTCAGCATTTAAACAATCTCTAACGGAAAAAAATATCAAAGAGCAAAAGTTTGTGCACGTTTGCTTCTTACAGTAAACAATAGAAGAAATATAGATAATCTTCCCACCAGCATAAGTTAGCAAAATTCACTCAGTACAGAAGAGACTGGAGTAAGGGTTGCCAATTCTACAGCATTGCACACAGTTTTACAAAGGTCTTTGTTTTACTGTTGTAAAGCAAATGAGGATTAGTTCAGTAATTTGGTAATTGGCGAGGAGATGAATTGTTTGAGATGCAGAAATTACTATGCAGTGAAAAGTGCCTTAATTGATCAGAATTACAGGTTATAGGGATTACACAAATTACATCTTAAATAGTATGGGTTTCTTAGTAAAAAAATAATTACTTTTTTCCTCCTCACAAAAGTTTCTCAGAATTCCAGGTGTAAATTGCTAAAAGTTTTTGAGGGATATTAAAGGTTTAGACATTTGCCTTGAAGCACAGGAGAATAATGGAGACTTTTTCTAGATAATTCCAGTCACAAGAAAGATATTTTTCCACATAAATTTTGTCCTTCATCAGCTCTCTAATTGGTCTAGAATTTCTGTTCTTTTTTAAAATGGCTTTTAAATTTCACTAGGCTCTGGAAGACTGGTCAAGTACCCAAAGAAATGGAATGAGTAGCATACGTTATATTCATGGACTTAAGGACACTTTTTCTTTGAGACAGATGTGTGCAGTGATGGAATAAAATTACAAAAATATGTTTTCAGGCACTTCAGAGACTTAAATTGGAACAAGTTGTAAATTCTGATTAGCTGAGGTAGAATGATCTTAGAGCTACATTTGGCTCAACTATAACAGCCCAGTTCTAAACTAGGATGACATTTTTACATCTTCCTCTTACATTCTATTTATATCATTCTCATTTTCTGTGACTGGATATTTGACACTGTACAAGATACTATTGTAGGTAAAATATTTGCTGGCTCCTTCCCTTCCCTGTCACCTCAAGGTGGTGAAGGCCATAAGTTTTATGGTATATCTTAAATAGCCCTTCAGCTGCTTTCTTTTCATTATACTTTTTCAAAGTTACTGGAATGATGAATTCAGTCTGAGAAGCATGGTTAATGTGTACTCCTCTTCAAAATTTATATTTGAGTTTTTTGTGAACTTTGTGCAAAGATTTAATGTGAGGTAAAACAAAAGAAGATTGGGGGGCAGGGTGTTAGGATAGAGTTGCTAACATTTCCCCAGTAGTAAATCACATTTAGTTAGAATTCTGAGGCATATACCTCAATGTGTCTTCCAATGTATCCATCATTTGGATTTGGAACATTGAGAACATAAGGTTATTAAAATTCTCTACATCAGTAACTGATTTCTATTATACAAATAATGGATCTCCTGTGTAGGAAAAAATAATTTATTGCCTTAATTTTATTTTATTTTTTAATCTTTCTGCATCCTACCAGAAAGAGTATGCTGTGAAGAGCTGTGAATTTAGTTTCAGTACTTGACTGATTGATTCTAGCTGAAAACTGAGCTGGATGCTCAGAATTAATTTATGCTGGAATCTCACTTCTTCCCAAGTACAATTATTCAGAAGTGGAGATTTCATTACTTTGCTGTTTTCTTCACAGACTGCTGCTGATTAACCAGAACATTAAGATTTTCTTACAGTGTCTGATGAAGCTATTTTTGCTTCTTCAAAGTAAAACCTGCTGAGATAAAGTGGCAAAGCCACTGATGATATAAATGGCACACTGTGTCAACTCTTACCCAATCAGCTTTAAATAAACATTTGTTTCAAATGGTGAAACAATTAATGTAAACACAAAGTGCCAAATGCAGCTCTGGAATGAGACAGTGCCCATCTACTGACTCCGGCTGGTTTACATCAGTGGCCAATCTGAGCACAATTATGTCTCTCATAACTATTGAGGTTTTCAAATGACCCTCCCTTCAGACACCCATTGGTAGAAGATGATCTTCCAATAGGAGAAGAAATAAAATAACAGAAGCTGGAAAATGGATCATGAGCTTAGAACTGGGCAGGGACTGTTGGAAACAGATAATTTTAGTGTGCTGACACCTGTTTCTTAGAGTGATGAAAAGAGGAGATTTCTGTGAACATGTGGGTTTAGATAATATGAAATCTTCATAGAAGACATTTTGAGATGAATTCTGCAAAGGCAGCAGAGGTGAGGGATTATGCTCTCAATTCTACATACTATAATGTATTGAAAGTTTCCACAAGTTCAAAGGTTTTTTTTAAATAAAATGTGTAGCACTTGATGAAACATAGGCTAGTCTGACCCTCTGTAATCAAACTGGCTTTGAGTGATACTGTGCTCTTCTTGACTTCTTAGATCTTTAAAATTTAGTTATCTTTCATCTGCAGAGACAATTATTTAAAGGCTGCCTTCAATTTCCTCTTTGAGCTGTGAACAATTTCAAAATTTCAAACAGGGACAAAGAAGTACCCAGAAATAGAACTATGGGTTCAAAATGTTTAAACATTGTGCAATAATGGATGCTGCTTCAGTGTTACTTAATGATTCTTACTTCACAAAAATGAACATTACACTTTAATATGGAGTTTTAACCCATATAGTTATTTTTCATCAGCAGAAAGATGTTGAGCTCCAATGTTTTTTCCTTCTATGCAATAGGCAAAACTGGAGTTCTGAATTTTTTTTGGCAGAGCCCTTAAATGCAGTCTCTGCTAAGTGGCAGTGTTTATTCTGTGAAAACTCTAGCCAGAGCTGTGTCCACTAAGAACTTTTCCAGTCTCTCAGTTGATTAGTGTTTCAGATGTCTGCCATGCCATTTTGCTAAAAGAGCTAGTTCTGGAAAAAAACAAAACAAAAAAACAAACCAGACCAAATCACACACAAAATTATACTATTTTGGGGGGAAGATAAATAATTTTTTTTTTTTAATGCAAGACTTTTATCACCTCACTGGCTGTCTAGTCTGATATTCCTCCTGTATTGGAAGTTAAGGTGTTAGTTCTGTTTTTCCTGTTAAAAACTACTGATTTATGTAACCAGAGTAGAAAAATGTGCACAAAGAGTAGGAAGTTGATTATTTTCCTTTTTCTTTGCCCTTTGGTTTTAATATATGTCATTAAGGTGTGCCAAGAAAAGGATTTTAGATTCTAAATTAAAGAAAGTTTTCAGATTAACTCAGTAAATTTGGATTCTGGAATAGTCAAAGAAGCATTTTCACAGGAAAGCCTTGCTACTTCCATTGAAGGTAACACGAATGTTACGAGCCATTCTTTGGAACACCTTCATTTTCCCCATCTATGCACTCTGCTCCAGACAGAAAAGATTGGCTACATGAATCTTGCAATAAATTGGATAAATTGGGGGTAATATTTTAAAATATAGTATTTAATGTTTTTTCTCTCTGTCTGCTGCTAAACTGTTCAGTGGGTAGTCAAACAATTTTCCCAGTATTCCTTCCCTGCAGCCACTTCAGTGCTCACTGCAGCTGCAGTTTATCCCACTTAACTCTTGGCATTTGGGTGGTCAGCTGCACAGAGAGGATTGACTGGTTTGCTTGATTTGTACTTCTGTATTAAAAGCAGATGTATTTCTAAAAAATATAAATGTTATCCGTGACAAAAGAAGATATCCTGAAACCTCAATGGAAATCCAACATATTTGTAATTATAGCAGGAAAACTCCAACTTGTTGACTGTACCAGTACAGTGAAAACGTAGTTGAAAGATCAGCTCAGCATACTATTTATAATACAGTTGTATTTGGAATCCTTCATCACAATGGGACTGTTTTGTTTTGCAAGACTAGCCAAGGGAGCTGAAGTATTATGTATTAAGTACAAACATCACAGAGTTTTAGAATTTTTTTAAATTGAAAATAGTTATATTTTCTCTATGTCCCAAGACATGACTATGTAACTGGAGGTTGCAGGGCTTGAATCTCATTTTGTATAGAGAACATTTTAAAATAAGACCCTTTAAATTCAAGAATGGTTCAGACATGGAATTGGAGCAAGAATATATTTATAAATTATTAATATTAAATCACATACATCAGAAATATTATCTTCATTGTTCTGCCTCATATGATGAATATATACCTTAGCTTTTTCTATACTGTATTATCTACAGTACATCATATAACTTCATTGCCACACTTCTTTTTTATTCAGTGACAATTTTCCTATTTTTATTCCATTTCATCTCTAGTCATAAAAAGTAATCTATGTTTAATATGGCTGTATCCAGCCAGGGGATTAAAAATCTAAAAATATTTTTACTCCAGCATGTGCCTACAGGCTTTTATTTCATGGCATTCAGTGTCAGAGCAGAGAAGGATGTGGTCAGGAGGAAATTGATTAGTCTTTTGATCAGGAAGAATATTACCTGAATCATTTTAAGAGCTGATGGGGGAAGGTTTCTTCCAATACAAAATTTGCTTTGCTGAACAAGGCAGTCTACATTAAAATGTTGTTAATAAGTAATTTCCCATCTCAATCCCATCTGTAATAGCTGTAAAGTGAGTGTGGCCTGGAAGTATTCCACACTTGTGTCTAAAAAATTCTATTAAGTGAACTGTGAGCTCTGGATTTTGGTACATGTGAAGATGTTTCTGTTTGTTGTGGTGTTGCCCATCATGCCAAGTATAGGGAAATACAATGAAAGCACAAAAGCTATCAAGAAGATTAACAGCTGCATACAAAAGACACCTGTAAGAAAGCAAGCTGATTTTATTCTGTGTGCAAAATCTGTCTGGATTTCAACAATACCTGGATCACAGACATAGATTTTCTCCCCAGCTTTCCCTGAGGAAGAGATGCAATCTCATCTAAGTAGCTCACAAACGAGCTGTGCATGTGCTTTGCAGGGATCTTTTTTTCAGCTGTTTTGTCTTTGAGTTCATTCAGCCTTGTATGACTGTACTGTCATCATAAAAGATGCTGCACTTGCGTCAGTGATTTGTCTTGAAATGTGACAGGCTTTTTACATGCTTCAGTTTTGCTTACAAGGTACAGATCTCATTATCTGATATTTGGAATATGAAAAGAATGCCACTTTTGCTGGACAATTGCTCTCCAAATTTTAATTGTATTGCTGTTCTTTGTACCACACTATGTAATTTGTTCTTACGTAATTTTCATTGGTCGTTTTGCCACTCATTGCATTCTGGCTCATTTCAGGTTAAAAAACATGATCATGTGATACACTGCAGTATCATTAATGAAGGTGAAGTATTTAATACTGTAGCAAAGTATTATGGGAGTCAAGTTGGCTACTGAAATATGCCTAATTACTCTCTTCCTATTATGGTTATTTATTTTAGCTATACTTGGTCAAAGAAAACACTTGTCAAAAAAAAAGTCAACAGAACTTCACTGGTCACACTTTGTTTCTGTTCCAAGTCCCAGCCCAATGCCTGTCCTGAGCAAATGAGCCAGGCTGTGGGCAAATATGCCAGGGCCTGAAGGGCAGGAATCATGGCCACAGCCATTTGCAGCTTTCTGTAGCAAGCCACATTGGCAGAGAACACTGCTGGTTTTCTTTCCTCTGGGCTCTTGTCAAAGTGGGGAGAATTAGAACCTTGTTTCTTCTCTCACATAGTTTTATATATGCTTGCTAGGAAGCAAGATATTGCCAAATATGGATTATAGGGCTCCAGCAGAATCTTTTCAGCCTGGCTGTCTGCCAAAAAAGTAAAATCTTCAGAAAACACAAGGCTATCATATTTGCCTGACATTTGTGGGGAAGTTGTATGTGTATGTGCACTTTGGAGCACTCATGCAGTAACCCTGATGTTCCTCTAAAAGACTGAGTTTACTGTGTAGCTGATATACTGCCAAATTTCTAACTGTGGTTACCATTTTTCTGAACAAATGTATGTGCTCACTGTAGTAAATTGAATGTATTTCGGAATGCACATACATAACAAATACATGTAGAATTTTTGGACATATGGTGACCTGTTTGGTACTGCTGTGTGTGCATAGCTGATGTGACCTAAATACAAAATAAGTAGGGTATGTATGTACATATGTATGAATAACAGAGAGATGACTCCCAGGGGAATTAGGAAAACCTCAGGAGTCAGAGACATGCAGGGATACACTGCATAAAATCTCATGAGTGAGCATCTGTGAGTTACAATTCTTAGGATCTAAGGAGAAATAATTAATAAAAGAACTCTACAGGAGCTGTATGGCTTGGTGGTTTTATCTGTCCAGCAACAGCTAGTGTCATTATGGGTACTCACAAATTATACCGCCGTCAACATTTTGTCTGTTGTAGTTTTCTGTATTCACAGATGGGACCTCTAAACAGACCTTTCCAAGTATAATTCCAGACATAATTTAGTTTTCATAGTACTTTGCATAAATGTCTATTTTTGATTATACACTGCTCTAATTAATTGCAGCATTTTTGTCAGTTTTAGACTGGGAAAATTAACAAGAAAAACCAATTGCTTTTCATGTAGTATTGGTTTCTGAAAGAGTTTCAGAACCAAATTGCACCAATATGTCAGAGGGAAATACGATCCTGCGTACAATTTATGTATTTCATGGTGTTGAGTGAGGAAGGCTAAGTACAGAAAACAGTTTTATAGTTAACCTGTAACCCTATTGATTTGAAGCATGTCAATTTTAAGAAAAGCATCTGTATGCTTGACTAATCTATATTAAGCATTGCAGTTATCCTTATAAAGAATAAGCTCATTAATATTTAAACTACACATTAACTGCATCTCATATAAGGAGATAATATTCCCTACAACTTCCATTAATTATCACCAAATTAACATGAACTGAGAATAACTGATTTGGAATAAATATTTTATGTTTTAAGCTGAACCTGAGTAAAAGTGATAACAATAGTTTTAGTGACCCATTATCTGCTCATTTTGGAGTGCATCTGTTTTAAAACAGATGCAGCTAAGTTTTGGATTGAGACTGGACAATGTTAGAATTTGCACAGTTGTTCTCTTATCCCATGTTGCTTTCACTTTGCATGTTCTAAATGAGCCTAAATTTGAGCATCTGTGGAATAACTGTGATCTCCAAGAACTGCAGTATTTGCATTTCTGTAGTACTGTTTACAATCTCAAGGTTAAAATACGCAGTTGCACAGAGATGTATGTTGTAAGCTCGTGGTGTCTGGCTGTCCCAGTGAAAGCTTGCTCTATAGATAGGATGTCAACTGAAGCTTTTCTCAACACAATGCAAATTTTATAACTACCACTCAGAAAACAGTTTTTGTGCAATGACGTGAAAGGACAATCTGAAGAAGCACTCTGTGTTGTGTCATATTTATTTAGTTTTCATTTGAGAACATAATTCCTGCAGGGAATTCTGTTTCAGCCACAGAATGGAGGCCTGTGAACAGCTCTTCATTCTGCCTGAATGTTCCCCTATGAATTGCTGATGTTTAGGAAAGCTCACAGTGACAGAACAGGAGACAGCAGCTTTGTGCTTAGATGACAATAGTCTGTGGCTGTGCTAACAGCAACTGGCACCATTAACTACCTACCCATAGACTGAAAGCAGAACAATTATCACTGCATGTATTAGAATGATGAAATCCACTCTGTTTCTATAGTAACAGGAGTGACAATTTATATTATGACCTTAAGAAAGTACAACGTGACCATTTCTTTTTCTATTTTTTTTTGCAGTTTTAGGAGGAGCAGCAATTCTCAGAGAAAATAATGTTTAAGATGATGTACATAGTTGGCAAACATAAAGGTAAGACGTACTTTTCCAGTAACAAAGAGATGCACAACATATGTTCAAGTTGGAATGCTGATTTTGACTATTGTTATGTAGAGACATACCCAATTTAGTGCTGTTTGAAGGGGATTATTCTTTTATGTTTATTACAAATAATTTTAAGTGGAAGCTTTAGAAAAAATAGAGAGTAAGAGAAAATATAATGAGGACCTTAGCGAGTAAAAATTTTGTAATTGTTTGGCCACATGGTCTGACATAAACTATCATATGAAAAACAGTTGTATATTCTGAGCTTTCTTCCTCAGAAGCACATCAAAGCATCAACTCTCTGTAAGAGATTAGTTCATTGATATGTTTATTATACTGCAGCATTTTTAAGCCTATCCAAGCTAGCCTTTGTTTAATTAGTTTTTTTGTTATAAGCAGAATGCTGTGGCTGTCTCACTAGATTTTGAAAAATCTATCTTTATAGATATTTTATGAATATTATGGTATAAATCTGTCAAGAGAGAACAGTTCTTGAATTCTTTAAACTGATTTCAGCATTCTGTTTTAGTGTTGCTTTGTTTCATAATCACCTCCCTTTACAAACTATATAGCATGTGTAACTCTGCAGTCATTTAGTAACAGTTGTAATTCTTGAAACATTTAATAATTTACAACCTTCCCTTTTCCTACATACTTGTCTTGCCCAAAGCCTCGCTCCTCATTATGTGTTAGATATAACACATGCCCCTACAAGCCCCTCTGGAGCTCTGCTAGGAGTGAAGGATTTGGAATATCTCTCCAAGTTGCCTACAGCTTCAGGAGTGTGACACTAATCCGTGTCTGGTGGCATTTCCTTGCATGTTACAGAGACAATCAGATAAAAAAAGAAGAACTTAATTGCAACTCTGTGCTAAAACATCCTGGTCACTTGGTGCTGTTTCTTTTGGTGCAGTAATTAATTGCAATCTTGAATTTATAATATTTCTTTTAACTAAGATAAATTACTAACCTTTACCATAATTCCAGGAGTGTCTATAGCCATGTGTTTTAGAAAAGTTTTTAACCTTCAGCACATTTATAAGTTTCATTTCACGGCCGTAGAGCAGAAAATACAACATATTGTATCCTAATGCCCCCTTTCTAAGCCCTGGCTTAGATTGCTGATTTAAACTGCATTTTTGTAGTGTATGTGGATGTTTTAAGTGATGGTATTTTTTTTATTATTATGCCTCCCAGTTTTGAAACATTCTCTCTACATGGGCAATTATAGTGATAAACACAGAAATTTTTCTTTAAAAATACAAATAATTTCATTTCAGAAGATAAGTAAGCCTTCTGTTCAAAGTCTGAAATATTCAACTAATATTATCTCAATTTCTAAGGGGATTCAACTTAGCAAATAATAAAAGTTAAGTGAGAGTTAAGATGCTAAATATTTCTAGTCTAGATTTGCACATTATATATGTAGTCAGTTATATGAAAATAAATCTTGCAACTCATTAGCCAGATTTTACATCACGTGTGAGTTAGGAGATTATGTGATTGTCATCAGAGCCATCACGGAAGCTACTTAAATAGAACAGGAAGAATGAAGAAGATTGGTTTTGTTCATGTAAAAAGAGCAAAGCTCAAAACCACCTAACACAGTTCCTCTTCTGAAGCACAAATGGAATAAAAATCTCTGTTTAAGGCACATAATGACACTTTGTTTTCTGACTTCATGAGATCAAGAATGGTCTGAAAAATAAAGAAATCTGGTTAGTCTGTTCATTCTTCATTTTGATTTTGATGATTCTTATATATGTATAGATGTATGTATGTATGTATGTATTTTGTCTACTCCTTTGACAGTTCATCTCTGGGTGGAAGGAAGATTATCAAGAGACTTTTCATGGAATGGAGAAAAAAAGGAATGTAGGTTATCTATGCTGTTCTTGGAATTTCAATGATAGGATTATTTTTTCTTAGTTACATAGTTACTTCACTTATTTTAGCTTGCATTTTCAAGGAAAATATGTAGAACTGTTCATTTGTACTTTCTTGGGTTCTTTTATAATTACAAAAGCTGTTTTATGCTACTCAAACCCTATAGAATTTCCCAATTATTCTTATGTTAAACATCTGAGATGACCATCTAAAAAAAGCCATGTGGCACCAAGAAGAGAATTTTGTGAATTAAGAGTTAATGTTACACTTGAAGTGCAAGTACCATATAAATCTTCTAAATGTCAATTAAATTTAGAATTAACAAATCAAACTCCAGCTAATAAAAAGATCCTTAGAAGAATAAAGGAGATTAAATAGTTAGGCTGTGAATGCTTGTGAGTACACATTCCTTATTAAACCATAAAAAGTTGAAGGATCGTAACAATGGTTAACAGTAAAATCGGTTCCATACACAGACATGCATCAATAAAACATTACTGTACTAATGTTAATATTACATTAAAACAGTGCTTTGTAATAGGAAGCAAACTGAAAAAGAGCTGTGATAAGGATAGATAATCACTGTGTTTTATAAGGCAAAATTAACAGCTAAATATGTCTGATTTTAGTTAGCATGTACCAGATTGACTTTATATTTTAGTGACTATTTTCTACTTGCTGAGCTTCTGTTTGTTCATGCAGTTTTTAGACTATAAAATCACTTTTTCTTAATCCCTACAGCAGTACAGCTCTATCATTGTTAAGAAATATTCCATTTTTTCCCTCCACATTGTTAGATGTGCAAATACATGTTGTTGTTCACTCACTGATCCTTCAAAACTAAACACAAGTGAAAAAATTAAACTACTCTTCTCTTCATTAAAACACCTCAAACAACTTTTCTAGTTTTGGCAAATCATAGAGAAGATCAGGGAACAGAATTCTTTCCAAACTAGGTGCTCATATGGAAATGAAAATGAAAAAAAATAGAAGTGAATGAATTACAGCTCATTTTCTTCTTCTGCATATGTTCTTCTAGGACTAATGTACACAGTATTTGCAGCTCATTCTTGTTTGCCTTCTTGTTTGCCTAAAGAATTCTGCTCAAGATCCTGAATGTTAATACATGCCTTGAATTCTTATTAGTATCCCTATTTCACCTCTGCTGCTACAAAGGTTCATAAATAGTTCTGCTTTTTGGCCTGGAACTATGCAGAGAGTCTGTAATGACAGACTTCAGTGATGACCAAGTACAGAGAAAGTTCAGTAAATAAAGAGCAAGGCTGTGGTTCCAGTTTCCAAAAGGGAAAGGCTATATGCAGAACATGTCTTTCAATATAACTGGAAGTTTCCATTCTGTGGTTTTAAACATATGAATTTCAAATTAAACCTAGGGTGGCTTTGATCTGGTAAGATTTTATTAAATGGAATCTATTTCTGATTTTTCCTTATATCTTGGCTTCTATTTTTTAAAGAATTGTTATTATATTTTACAGACCAATACGAAAGTATTTTTTAAAGTTAAATAATGAGAATGCCAAAGTCTAATCTACCTATATAATCTGATTTTTGCCTTTATTCCACCATTTCGGTAATATCCTTTAAAATATTAATTTGATAGAGAAGCAAAATGTCACATAACTTGTATATGGATATGAATGTAAGTCATGTCTCCATGGCATATGGTATTCAGCTGAGCCTGGTACAGTTGACATATGTTTAAGTACAGTCTCTTTCTGGTATTAGGTATTTAAATTTCTTCCTTTGCATTTGCTGTAGCTAAGATGACATGGGGCATTTATAACAGTCATAGAAATACCATTTTTCTTGAACAAATTGTTCCTGTTTACTTGAACCTTTCCAGAGAGTTACTAGAAAAATGTGCTATGCAGAGTGAAAACAGCAAATCTCTACTGCTGGCAATAAACTCAATTTGCAATAAACTGCAGTCCATCTCACTAACTCTGTTGTCCATAAATTTGTGACATTTCAAGGACTGGAAGGCTTTACTCTTCTGCTGTCATTGCTTGCTGTCCTGTACTGGGGGAATGTAATGACATTTTTTGTATAAAATGTTGATAGTCTGGTCATTGTAGTCTTTACCTTTGATTTCCAGGTTATTTCTAGGCCACTGTTAAATCTGTGAGCAGCTGCAGTGTTCAGCAGAGGGTCCTGCTTAGCTCTTTTAATCCCCCATTCTTGAGTGTGGTAAGATACACTGGGTCCCAGAGTGGAACCACTGTCTTGTCTTACTGTAACAAATCTAGATAGCAAATCTTTCTAAAAATTGGATTCACTCCTCTAACGTTGCCATAGCAATATCAACTGCACATTCTGAAGTGAAAGTTTTTAATTTTATGTGAATAACTGAATTAGGGAAGGAGCACTTAAAAGCTTTAGATATGTTCTACTTTCCTAGACATGCATAATAATAATGTACCTTTACTTGTATTTATTTTAGGAAAAGGAATGAGAACAAAGAATTCTTTAGTGGCAGAGTATGATGTCTTTTAATTATGTAGTTTACAATGAGTGCAAAAAATGGAGAACACCATTTGTAAAGTTAAATTGAAACACTATAAGAAAGTACTTAGTAATTTTGTAGCTTCATGAACTATACTTCGCAAACTACTATCCTGAGTGATAGTCGTCTTCTCTTAGATTTATTTCCTATAAATTCAGATACAGTATAGGAGATGTGTACAAATTATCTACCACTGCAAACAGATTCCTGATCCAAGCATGTACACTGTCTTCTTTTATTCCCTCCTTAATCAGCTTTGTACTGTGATCAACTTTCCAACTTTTGCTTTCTGCTGATATATAGACTTGGAATGCTAAAAATATATATACCTTTGCAAAGAAAGAAATCAGAAATATCAGGATAAATTTACCAGATATTTAACTACCTAGTGTTTATCAAGGATGCAAATCTAAGGAATGCACCCAGCTGGCATGCCACAAAACTCTGCTTTTATGATGGCAGATCTGTAGGGCTTTTATTGCTGCAAATAAGGTGGCATTGCAGTACAGTCATTGCAACACTGTGGCTACAGTAAGAGACTGGATTACAATTTACTTGGGGTGGTTCTGATTTTTTAAAACTATGTTTTAAAGGAAAAGGTTTTTCAAATACCTCTTCTCCACACTGCATCAAAGATCCTGTTTAACAGGATTCATATTAACAGGATTCATATTCATATTCTGTTTAACAGATTCATATTTAGACCTCAAAATTCAATAGTGACAAGCTAAAATACATTAACTGATTGGAACTTATTGGTTAATCAGGAGTTTAGGAGACATATTTCTTTCATTTCTATCCTAAATGGAAACTGCTGATGTTTTTAAAGAATCTCTCCCTTTAATTGTAAACTTTGAC
Source organism: Lonchura striata (assembly GCF_050655825.1). Lineage (NCBI taxonomy): Eukaryota > Metazoa > Chordata > Aves > Passeriformes > Estrildidae > Lonchura > Lonchura striata. Next base: position 16,393,958 of record NC_140713.1, on the reverse strand, counting down.
TGCTAACACCAGGCTGTAAGTCTGGGCTTGAAATGGTAAAGTACAAAGCACACAGTTCCAGTGATTTTTGAAAGAGTCGCCTTTTAATCTAGTTATTTGGTTTCATGTTCTTTGTTCTTTGCTATTTAAAGTTTGTGCTCTTGCATGATCCTAGAGTGGCTTTAAAACTGTTAGTGGTTGTTATCCTCAAAGCCTAAACTGCTCTCCTTAGAGTACAGGAGTATCTCATTAATTCAGGGCTGTGTTATTATCTCTAAATCTTGCTGCATCCTTGGATTTTCAACTTCTAATTATAGCACTATCACTAACTAAAATAACACAAATAAAATGAAGTCTTCCCAAAGCCACCAATAGTTGTCAGTTTATGTAGCCATATGTATGTGGATGCTGGCTGATATTAGATACAGATCTTCCCAATGTTTATTGTTTGTAGTTAATTTGTCCATCCTAGGATGGAATGCTACATAATGCTGCAAATAAAACCTTATTTCTATATAAAATATGTTAAAAGCACCCTCATGCTGTAATGACGTAACAGCAAATACAGTTCTTTCATTAATAATTTTTTAGCATTGGTTGCTCATGAAGAAGCTGAACAGTCCTTCAACTTCCATTTTTCCCCTTAAGTTACAGGGGAAAACATGGCATATTCTAAAGTGTCTGAATTAGATTGTAATTCTGTTGGTAACAGAGCCTCATTGATGGGTGGTACAAGCCAGGATCTTTCTTCAAAAATAATGGAATTCAAAGGATTATGGTTTAGTCACAGCATTATGACAGGAGAGAGTTTATCTTTGGATTACATTATCCCAGCTACTATTTTGTCATTTCAAAGTCCAAAGTCACTTTATTAAAAGATTGTTTTATTTTGAAGACAGAGGAAACTTCCTTCTATCTAATGGACAGCATGAATCAGCATGTGGGTATTGGGAAGGGAAAAAAAAAACCTATATTTTTGGTTTGCCATAAAGTTGTTTGCAATGGAAAAATGCCTGTAATTTCAGCATACAAATACGAGCCTGATTACTGCATTTGAGGGAAAGCTATTTTTACAATTTAACCTCTTTGAGTGATGCAGTTTTAACCACATTATCTTTATGGAGCCCACTTTGTAAGGTGCTGCTGCTACCAAAATAGCTGTGGTTGGTGTGCTGGTTGCCTAGCTGTACTTAGAGCACCATGGGCTCTTTTTCCTATGTAAGTGGAGCAAATAATGTTATACAGCTAGAGAATCCTATTCTAGGCTGGGTACCTGCCCAGAGACAAGAAAAATCATGGTGAGAAAGTAAAAAAAGCTGTAACTGTTAAACCACAGTTATCTTTGCATAGCAGAGGAGCTAGATATTGAAGTATCCTTTTCCAGTCTTGTTTCTAACATGTAAAATGTTGAACTGAAATGTTGAACTGGGAGATTTACTGTCCCAAAGTTGTCTGGCATTACCAGTAAAATATATCAAGCAGTGGAATAGACTTATTAAGAAAAATGGCTGATATGTCAGTAAAAGGCAAATATTCAGAGTTAGTTCAGAGTTAGGATTAAAAATAAAGACAGGAAAGCTTATCAAAGCATTTGGAGGCAGCCATGGCAACCGTTTAACTTCTTTTTCTTTCAATTACATTGTCATTTAAAACATTCTAGGCTTTTAATTCAGTTTATATAAAATAGAGTCCTTAAAATTACTTTTTTTTTCCAGAAAAAATTACATTTTGTTTTATGGTCTCACTTCCTTGCTTTCATATGAAGGCAAATATAAGCACTGTTTTCCACTGACTGAATTATTCCTTTATGAGATCTTCCCTTATTTCTCTTTTGAAAAGAGAAACTCTCTTTTTTTATTCATGGAGCTTAAAAGATAGGTATGCCAATTCTTACTTGCAGATTATTTCACATTTTGTTACAGGATTCATGCATCAAACATCAGTGTAGCTTAAGAATACTCTGCCTGCTAAATTCCTACTTAAATGTTTCCAATGTTACAAGGCATGTGAAATACAGATCTAATTTAAAGGGTTTTGTGCAACCATGCATCACAAATATAATACCTATGTGAATCATAGATATTTATTTACAGGCCTAAAAATGCACTTATACTTGCCTTATGAATAAACTATACTGGCTGCCTGGAGAGCCCCAGACCTTGAGCTGCACATCTTTGACCACAGGATCCATTGTGATTTGTGATACGACCTCACTTTATGAAAGAATGAAGTCTGGAGGACTACAGCTAAACTTTATAGGCTTAGTAATTTCTAATATGCAAAAAATCACTGAGCTCTGTGTACTGAGGACTGCTATCAGTTCTGAGTTCCACGTTTGGCAGTTCCACTCAAAGCTATGTGAATTAAAATCATGGTTTGTTCAGTAACCCATCACTAGTTAAACTAAACCATGCTGGTATTATTTTCCAAATGGTTTTAAAAGAAAAGCATAACTTAATACATATTACTCTCATTCATTGTGGGTATTAAATTGTATTTCAGCATCAGCTAATGTAATAGAAGTTTAATATATAATACAGCCTGTTAAGATTAATTTAATAGTAAATTAAACATCTACATATGAATGCTGTATGAAATTTATTCTTCAAGGACCTTTTTCAGAAGTAGACCTCGAGTTTGATATAGAAGTGTTACTGTATTGATTTAAGGAGCTTTTTAAATGAATAATGTGCTCTAGTGGAAGCAGCATTTTCTTACATTTCATTACACATTTCATGGTGTGATGTGCCATCTAGTGTCACATTCCCCAAAAGAGGAAAACGCTGCAAAATCCTTCACCAACAGTACATTTGGAGAGTTAGGGGATTTTCTGAAATGTTGGGTGTTCAGGAATAAACTGAGCATAAACAGTAAAAAACTAATGTTTACATCTGTTTTTACTGACTGTTTAATATTTGCCATGTAGTGTTCTGTTCAATAACTCTTGTTGTCCGTGGATACAAATTTATTAAAAAACTCTTTTCCCAGCTACAGCCATGCATGTTGGTGTTTATGCCTAAGGAGCTGTTGATACCTGTAGCATCCTGTTTGAGAGTGCTTGCTTCATGCTGTACTTACAAAGTACTCACAAGGAGAAACAATTTTCTAAAGGCTTCTAAATGCATATAACAGGGCAGGGAAAACTATAGCCCCAGAGATTTTTTAAGGATTACTCACACAATATATTTTGTAGTGCAGTGGTATATTCTTTTAATAAGCTTGATTGGTCAATATTAACTTACTCTGCTTCTATCCTACAAACAGATGGAATTTCATACAGACAGTATTTATTATTATGTATGCCTAAAGACTTTTTACAAAGCTATTCATACCTGGTTTTTTCCCCACCTCACACAATAACTCACACAATGATATGTCATTCTTTTTCATCAAAACAAGAGGGAGAAATGGAGAAATACACTATATTCAAGCTCTTTGAGTTTCTGACATTTATTTTCTGCATTGTGTCAGTTTTCTGAATTAGCCTCATTTTTAACAGCTTCAGGCAAAGCAGTGTAGAAGCAGCTTGTTTTGTGGTCTGGTAGCCATCTCATCTGCAATGGGAACTATTTAAAGTACTTACCAGACAAATACAACTTTATTTGCATTGTAGTTGAAGAAGGGAAGTGGTTTGTAGTGACTAATTTTACTATGATGGTGAACTTCAGAATCACTGTATTTCTGAGTTAGCAGCAGGTGTAGTAGTAGACTATAAATGGAAAAGATTAAATGGTACATCTTACAAAAATGCAACACACTTTTATTTGACAATTCATATCAGTTAAAATACAGTAGAAAACTGCATATCTTGGTGTTTTTAATGAATTGAATACATTAAGTGTAAAGAGGGTAACTGAAATATCTTCTAGTTTTGTAGGTGTAAGCCAATTCTACCAGTACTACGTTAAGTTTTGTAAAAGCTTACATTGAGACTTCTGTTAAGGTAAAAGAAAGAAGTAAAACAAACAAACAAACAAACAAAAAAAAGCAACCAAACAAAAAACCAAAACAAAACAAAACAAAAAAAAACAACCCAAAGTGATTCATACAATACACAGAGAGAGTTCACTATCACTCAAGGAAATTGGTGCTATACATCTTTCAGTGCATGTTCATATAGACATGCCACTCATACTCACAGTTTTTAGAACTTTATTAAGTATGCACAGGAATTTAGGGTTATGTGACTAATATTTGATTGACTGGGATATAAAAATTTTACCTCACAAAATTAGTTTTTATGGGAATCATAATTAGAATCATAGTAAGAGTGTGAAAGAGCAAATTGTTCCGTTCATTAGAAAGTCTGCCTGCAGAATTCTAATTTCACAATATTTATTGGCAGTGGTGGTGTAAGTATTGTGTGTAGCAGAAGGAGCCCAGCTTGACTGTTCAAACCCCAGATGGAGCTTGGGCTGCTGGTGGTTGAAAAATTCTATATTTGAATTACAAATTCCTGCAAATGTTGATGCAGAAGAATAATCATGGAACAGGAAGAAATCAGAAAGCTGGAAAAGTAGAACTGATCTGAATATATTACCTTCCACTTGGGATGACGTTTTCCTGACACTGCTGGTGTCTGACTAACAGCTCAAAATGCCACATGAAGCACGATACGGCTCCTATACCCCAGGACAGGATGCTTGTCAGGCAAGTTATTAGTCTAGAGAGTTCTTCAGTGCATATTAAGTCAAATTAAGACATGAAATAACATTTTTTATGTCAAGACCTACAAAAATCTTTAATAATATTTTCATGAGCATTTAAGAAGAAGGAATTGATGCAACAGATTTCTGGAATGCTGCTACACTTGCATGGTCTTTAGCTGTTCTTCAGCTGGCTGCTGTGTTACCTTCCATTTTTTAAACTTTGGGGATGTAAGCTTTTGAAACTCTCTACTAGGATATAAAGCTTATATCATGAGTTTACAGAAAACATCATACCTGCTACACTGCACAGCAGGAAATAAACTCTGAAAAATGGATTTATTGACAGATTTTGAAAGAACAAATGAAAGTGTATGTAATTTTGCCATAGTTCTGTTAATGTATAAAACAAAACTCAGAAGTGACTCTTCCTCTTATGTTATCTCTTGAGGAGGCAGAAGGAAGAAATACATATTCCATTTTGTTGAATGAAAAAATGCCACTCTAAATATTGTGACAGTGGCTCTGGGTGTCTGCTGCTCTTCCTGTCAGGGTAAATGCTGAGTGTTTTGTCTGGGGTTAATGCTATGAGTAAAGGGAGACTGCAAAATACACAAAAGAGGGTTCAGAATCCGGGGGGAAATATACACTATATAGAAAGAGTGAAAAAAGTATATAATGGGCAGGAAGAATGAATGAGTAAATGAGCATTATGAATGTATTTAGGGAAAAACAAAATAAAAGGGGAGGACCCGAGAGGAAGATAGGAAATTTCAAATTAAATATAAAGTATATAGAGATGAGGGAAAAGAATTGTTATACACCGGGAACCAAGCAGTGCTTTGTAGAATCCTTAAAAAAATATAATGCAAAATGATCAATGGAATCTCACTGTAGATCAGGGCATATAAGACTTTAAGTTAGCCTTTACTTTGATATGCTTGCTATCCACCCTGGCATAATACATACAAAAAACATCCAAAAATGTGCTGCCTGTCATGTGTGATCTACTTATTTGAAAATCTGTTCCCATAGCAACATTGCTATTGCATGGTAGCCTAGGTAAGTATAGCAAATTAAACTTAAAATTTTGTGTTTGCACATGCTTTTTCTTGCCTGAATAAACACACACACATTGTGTGGGTACTCAGATGGTATAGTGCATATTTTGGAGCCCAGGACACTTGGCTGGGATCTTTTCTCACCCAGACACAAATGTATAGTAGAACTCAATTATTTCAATTATTCCACAGACCCTGAGGTTAGAAAACCTATAACTATAGATTAAGTTCATAATTATCTCTATATTTTTAGAGGTCTCAAGACATGTTTTTGAAAAGAAGAAATATTCTGTGGATGTAGATTATTAACTGCAAACCTGAATTTCTGTCTGTTCTAAAGATAAACATTTAAATTGTGTATTTATGTTAGATCTTGAATTAGGAATGTTGTGATAAGCCAGTTGGAGCTTGATTGATTAAAAATGTACCAAGGCTCTAAGTCACAGCATACTGGAGTGAAACCAGGCCTAGCAAGCTATGTGTGAATTCCCAGAACCAGATGAAACATGCAACATTAGCTGAGAGATTTTATTATTGCTTTTTTGCTTTTAATCAGGTAATGATGAAAATATAAATGGTAATACATGTAATAATGATAAATGCAGTAATAACTCATCTGGAGCTGCAAAACAGTATTTCTCATGCCAGCTTTATATGTAAACTTGCACAAGTCACTTATCTCTGCACCCCTACCTTGCTGAATCCAGCTGTGCATGATGACAATGGAACTTGAGCATCTTATGAGTGACTGTAGGGGAAAAGTGAACAAACAATTTTCTAAAAAGAATAAAAGGGGGAAGGACTTTCTGCTGACTCCAAAGGGAAAAGGATGAGATCCAGTGTTTGTGTCCTATTATTTAAATGGTAAATAAGGGGAAGCCATACGAGGAGCGGCCGAGGGCACTTGGCTTGTTCCCCCGGAGAGGAGATTGAGGGCAGAGCTCATCGTGGGCTGCAGCTTCCTCGGGAGGGGCCGTGCAGGGACAGCACCGATCTCTTCTTGCTGTGACAGGAGCCGAGGGAGCGGCTGGAGTCATGCCGGGTGGGGAATTAGGTTGGATATTAGGGAAAGGTTCTTACCCAGAGCGAGCTTGAGCACTGGAACTCCCCAGGGCAGTGATCACAGCACTAAGCCTCACAACTCGAGGAGTATCTGGATGATGCTCTCAGGCACAGGGTGGGATTTTTGGGGTGTTCCTGTGCAGGGCCAGGAGTTGGATTCGATGATCCTTGTGGGTCCCTTCCAACTCAGCATGATCTATGACTCTACTTCCATTTACAATTTACATGAAAATCTGTCCCCTGAATAATGGACTTCTGTTTCTAGCTATATCAAGCACTTCAAAACTCTGGTTTATTAGAAAGCAAATCACACAGATTCAGACCAGATGGGTTGAGATGTTTATCTTGTATTGTATAACAATGTTACCTTTCTAAAAGTAAAAAGCAATTCTAGTGAATTCTAGAGTTGCATACCTAAGGATTAGCAGATTTCTGCACGGAGGCTCCTGCATCAATTCAGCCCTGATCTGACAAGCATGTGTTGCTATGGCAATGGAGATTATTGAGTGTGAACATGCTGCTGCAACTGGGTGACAAAGATGAAGCCTAATTTTTTAATTAATTTTTATTTTAAAAATAAGGAAAAAATTCTGTCAGTCAGCCTTAGGAACCCTATGTAAAATTCTAGATTAAATTAGAATGTTACTAACAACTTTATAACTTTGCTTTCTGTGCTTGAGGAGCATGTTCACTCTAACAGAGAAAATGGAACATACAGCTTTCCTGTTTTAATTTTCAGCTGCAGAAGACAATAGTAGCAGTTAACTATAGAAAATAATTTTTAAAGCAAATATCAGTTTGTGTAAATACATTATTGACTGCATATTCTAGCCATCTTTATCAATGCATTAGCTCTGCCAGATCATCTTCTGGCAGTTATGCAAGGAAAATTAGTCAGTTTGAAAAGGAATACCATAATTTCCATGAAGCTCCTCTAGTTTTCATGGGCATGTTTTTATGTTAGAACTTTGCTGTAGATAGAAAAAGCACTGAAATAAATGGAGCACAGAAAAGCAATGTAAAATGATATTGAAGATGAAAGAAATTACACAGTAAAAAATAATTAACATTAGGCACTACACAGGTAGGTACTTCTACAAGTTATCAGTTCACCCTGACAGGTACATAAGTACTTTTCTGTTCTTAACATCTCTAGATTTCAAAGAGCAAAGACATTGCTTATTATTGGCAGCATAGAAATGAACACTAGGAATTGCTGTAATGTCTGGTTTGCAGATTTGTAATTAGTTAGTGCTGTGTTCTGCCCCATTATTTCTGGACTGGCCACCAGGTGTAGGTTAAAAAAGTTTCCATAAGATGGTGGACTTGTATGTGTTGTTCTAAGAATTCTGACTTCAAGGAGCAAATAAAATTAATCTTAAAATTTGATTTAAACCTACTGTCTTTCAGTCAGAAACCAGTCCACCTTGTCCTTGGGCTAAGTATTTCAGTGAATGAGACAGCACTTCCTCCCCTACCCCACACCAAATCCCAAATATCCACAAATACAGTAGAGCTCAGCAGGACCACAGACGAAAGTCAGCTTGATTAAAAAATAAAAATCAAAAATCTTTCCTCCAGCAGAGATTCACCATTTTTATTGTGGGATATGCAAAGCAGCAGCATTTTCATTAGCTTTGCAGATTGCAGGGTACCAGTGCTCAGTGCTCTTTGTCAAAAGGCAATTGTGTCTGACTGGACTTTCCAGTGGATTGACTGTCTCAGCCAGCATGATGCACCCAGCTGTGTTTGAACTGATTGAGTGTCCTCTGTAAATCTAATTATAAATATAAACAATATCTTCAAGGGCTCATTAAGAGGGTAATTACTAGTTTTGGAAACATCTCTAATGAAACCCTGCTAGTCTAGAACTGGATTTAAAAGTCACAAGCTAATTTTAAAGCATGATATCATAAGTCTCTGGACTAAATATAGGTTTTTTTCAGGCAGAAGATTTGCAAATTACCAGAAATAGAGAATTCAGTAATGAATTAGAAGATGTGCTTTCTTCTGTAGTTGACTTTCCAGTGCAAGTCTAACTTTAACCAATGAACATTCTGTTTGCCAGTTCTGGGGTAGTTCTAACACCTGGATGGACCAAAAAGAAAAGTTGCATTTCTTGACCCAACCAATGAAAGTTTGTATTACAATATGTGCCATATATCTCTTCTGTTTTATGTAAACAGTAACACAACAGGACTTGTTTGTCTACAAAATATGAATGTCTTTAAATTCAAGGGTAACAGAATCGTGGTACATCTTTGGGAATCCTGGATAATAACTGACAACTGCAAGCTAGGTTGGGAACTTGCATTGGGAGTTGGTTCATCATGTTTCAGTAAAATTTTGCATCTCAAATTTAAAGAGGAAGTGGGAGTAAAGACAGGTTTGCATCAAGAATGTGGCACTTCTATTCAGCCTTGAAATAACCATGTAAAATAAGAGTGCTTAGGAGGTAAAAACTGGGACAAGTAATTGAATACATAAATAAAGAGTAAGGAGAAATTTTCAAGTTATTCACTACCTTCTTCTGTTCTGAAGTTTGCCCACCCACTCTTATATACCACCTCCTGTGGTGCAGGACGTTTTACTGTAAAGTGGGAGTTTAGCATACAAATTCCTACTGACTGCATTTGTGCATAGCTTCCCACACACCTTTTGAAATAGGGTGCCTTATTTAGAAAAGAAAATGAGTCTTATAGCTATGTCCCAAACTACAAGTGCAGTGGGTTGGAAATTACCCATTACATCCATTTTGAATTAATAAGCATTTCATCATTTTTTACTTTGCTACAGAGACAGGTTTGTGCACCAACTCTGGGCAATTGGTAATGCAGAGAAGAGTGGTCCTGTGTTGAGGACTGGAGAGCTCCAGATGCAGCATCTTGAAAGAAGGACCTTGCAGAGGGTTAAACCACAATAGCACTGAAATCAAATTCGCTCTGATGTTGACTCACTGTTCGCCTTGATGACACACACACAGAGCTTGGGAGAAAATTAGTTCTTTCTCTGCAACCAATTCATAACAGAATTATAGTAAGGATGACATGACAACAGCAAAGGAGTAATTAATAGCTTATCAGTAAAAGTTTGTGACAAGTCTCAGGAGCTTTCAAGATGTGCTCTGAGCTGCTTCAGTCAGTTTTGTGTCTTACAGGAATCACCACACCTGCTCCTATTTGCTGAAGGCAGCCAGAGCTTCCCAGTCTGTTTTGGTGTTGGTTCCTGGTTGCAACTGGAACTCAGAGCTGTTGTAGTAAAACAGATGGAATGTAAGGTACTGCTCCTATTTATCACAACTTGATTAATTTCAGCAAAGAAAAATATGACATTTCCTGTTTTCAACCTGCCACTTCTTTGTAAATGAAAGTATTTTTATGGATCATATGTTTGTACTTTTCTGAAAACTCAGTCTGAACCTGACCTTTCTATTCACTTTCTATTCATTAGTGAAACCAGACAAATCAGTTTAATTTCTCAATTTACTAATTGGAGTATAGGAAACAGATACTAGCAACAAACAATAACAAATTAAGTTGTTTACTCTTTTGACCTGGAAAATTCAGGAAAAAATACTGACTGAGCATACATTTAGCATTTACAAAAGCCTTTCTGAAAGGAGTAAGTGCACAGTATCTTACATTAATGGAATAGAGTATCTTGCTCCTTAAGGTCCTGATGCTAAGTATTTATTCCCAAAACCAGCCTTTCACTAAGTATAAGATGACTTTTTAATGTAGGTTTGATTCCAAATCCTGGCTGCTTCATTATACAGAAATAGGGTGATATTAAGCCTTTAGTGTTATAGAAACTGTATTTGGCTGAAAAACTAAATAAAACTTTGACAATGTAAATATTTAACAGAGGCTACAAGCAGAGAATCATAGCAGCAGTATTTCTTCTTGTGCACCTCACTGTTTCATGCTTCTGAAAGAAACACTTGCTAGTAGTAGGTCACACTTGGGCATACATCACACAGATCATGATTACATTGACAAAATTGATTTAATTTATGGATTAACAAAATCTTGCAATTTTAAAATATAAATTTGGTAAAGCTCTCTCTAACTTTTGCTATGGACACAACTATTTCCTTACCTAAATCCTATGAGATGTTTGTTATCATCACAAAAGGTATAAATTTTACTTTACAAATGGAATCCTTCTAGACTGATCATAAACATATGAATTAGGTAATAAAACTTGTCTTGTTCTACTGTTAAGCTCCAACAGAGACAAATTCTTGTGTACATTAGGTGATACTTCTGTTTTAGAGATGTATAGTACTGTTCTTGTGTGTTTATGACCTTGTCTCAGTGGTAATAAATAAGTAATCCTCCTCAGAAAGTTAATAACAAAAACAGCTGGAAAAGGAATAACACAATGACCTTGAATTTATTGCACAGGTTGGTCTGAATAGGGAGATGAAGTAAACTATGGTCTGTATTCTTAAAATGGAACACATGAAAAAATGGCAAAATACAGTGAAACTTGTGGTCCTTAGGTGAGTCTCAACTCCTCAGCTGGGAACTGAGACATCTTCAGAGCTGAAGCACAGGCCAGAGCTGGGCATGTCACTCACCATGAATAGTTGAGGTCTCTGAAATCTGCAGTGCTAAATGACTTCTAAGTGGAATTAGAGAAAAAGAGACAAAGTTTTCTATCTGCACATGTAAATCCAGATCCTTTGCTACTTCTCACAGGAAACATTCTCTTAAGACACATGATCTATACACGGATCTGTGAAAATATTTGATAACTTCAGAATTCCCAGACAGCTGCAATCTTTAGGAAACCAACATCACACTCTTCTAGCCAGGGAGCCTTAAGTTAATTCTTGCTATGTAGATTTGGATGTAGATTTTTGATGTAGTAACTGCAGTCCAGCTAGCTACATGGGTTTTCCTTCTCTCTCATGGAGTCAGAACTTTGCTTTTACTTTGATGAAGATTTTAAAAACAAACACAAATACATCATAGCCCCACAGACACCATTCTACCAGCCCAGCCTCTCACTTCTTCCTGCTGCCTGACATTTCTATTCTCTTTTCTGATTTCCTGACACCCTTAAGCTCTGAGCTAAATGCTGTCTTTGTATAGGCATCCCTGCTAAGAAAACTGGGGTTTCTTTAAGGTAATTTGTCATTATTGAAGTATTTGTTCTTTCTCCAAAAAGAGAATCAACATAAGATTTGATTGTCAACAATTTGCTTCTGTCTGTGTGGAAGATTTTAATGTTGTGTTTGGCTTTGGAAGGTTTATTTTTTTAGGTGCTAAGCATCATTTAAGCAAGAAAAAAACCTCAGGCTCAATGAAAAAAGCCTGGTTGGAAAGGTTTGAATTGAAGGCAAGGAGGAGAGGGCTCATGTCACTGGATTAGGAGCCAAAACTAGACTGAGGAACTTTTTAATGGACTATTTGGTGTTTTTTTCTAATATTTCATGTTCACAGAAAGGTTTGGGTTGAAAGGAGCCTTAAAGATCATTTTGGGCCAACTCCCCTGCAATGGACAGAGACACTTTACACTAATCCAGGTCACTCAAAGCCCCATCCAAGCTGGCCTTGAACACTTCCAGGGACAGGGTATCCACAGCTTCCCTGGCAACCTGTACCAGTGCCTCAGTAAAGAATTTCTTTCTAATATTCAACATTAACCTACTGTCTTTCCATTTGAAGGCATTCCCCCTTGTCATGTCCTATTTTAGCTCTGTTTTTGTTCATCATATCATAGCCTGGCATAAAAGAAGTAATGAACATAATAGAAACATGGAAAATGTGAAGCAATATATACTTACCAGTAGATGAAAAAACAAGGATTCACCTTCATAGGGGACAAATGACTTTGGAACCCTGAGTTAGTTCAACAAGATGAAATTACTAACAAGAGTAGCATGGCTGCTTTGCCCTTACTTGCAAATGATCTGCAGACCGAAGATGGTTTAATGACAAGAGAACAACTTTGGAGTTAAAGGCACATGATTAGATTCCACCTAGAGGAATTTGAACAAGTTACCTATGTCTGAGTCAAACAGGGATGAGATTTCCTGCATCTAGAAATACCACAAGAGCTCCAGGCTGAAGCAGTTACAAGCACAGTGAGGATATCACACATATCAGAGATTGTATCATTCTTTGTTTTATGATTTTACACCTACTGAAACCTCTTTAACAATTCACTACACAATTTCTCCTTCCAGACTTGAACTGTGTAAAGCACGGTCCATGTTTTGGCAGCTGCAGGACATGCTTTGGTTTGGTCATTGAAAGTATTTCTCATTATGTGGATCAGCAAGGACCCCTTATTACTGCCCCCCTTGCCAGTGCTGTCTCCCAGTCCTGTTTACAGATTCCACTGTCACCTTCCATCTCACTGGTCACAATGGCATTCAGTGAGATTTCCTATATTGTAATCTTGCCTTTTGTTTTCAATACAGGTACAAAGGCTCTGCAAGCACAGCTAAGGTAACAGCAGTGTTCCTGGCTCATCTTAACCTGCTTAGATCTGGACTAAAATCCTTCTTTGACTACCTCAGATATAATACAATCTCAAAAATACTAATAGCGATGAAAATACTTAATCTGTAGGCCCAGTATTTTCATGCAGTCAAATTTACCATCTGTCTTGCTGATTTTACTCACATAAGGTGACATTTTTAGTTACACATGGAATTACAGCTTGGTCAATAAATCTGCCTTCCCAAAAATGTTACTAGGTGTGAGTCAGTGCTTACAAGCAAAGTGAAAACTTTGAGGTACAAGATTTATCCATTATTCAGCAGTGCAATAGGAAAACAGAGCTGACAGCATTTGCAGCACTTCTTTTTAAATACATGATCTCTTTTGTACATCACAGTACTATGCACCAATCCATGTAGTTGTAGTGTCCAATTTGTCTTTTTATCTGAGCATGTAAATAGGAGTGAATATCTAATTCACACCTTAGATCGTTTTACTCAAATTTGAACCAAGCTGAATTTGCTTGCTTTTTACATCAGACAGGAAAAAAGTTCCTCCAGTAGCAGAGTCTGCATATGTACATCTTGCTTCAGGAGAGGAAACATTTTGTGGATATCAAACTCAGGACTTCATTTCCCTGCAGTCCTGTATCTCTCAGGTTAAATTATCAGAGATGCCATTCAACATTACCTAAAAACCCTCTGTAACTTATATACTACTGCCCTCTACTGCATACATATATATATACAAACCATTAAAACAAACTTAACATCACTATTTTTAGTAAAACGTTGCATATTAATTTCTTGCATTTCCTGGGCTCATTCTACATTCTGGTTTTGCCTAAAAGATGCTGATTTGGGAGCTAAATATTCCACTTAACTCACCTGTTGATCTGAATGACCACAAAGGACATTAGTCTTAAACCAAAGCAAACTATTAACTTAGACCTTTAGAGGAAAGCCACAACTCAAGCAAGAGAAAGTCAAAATCATTTCTCAAAACCACAATCCTATCATTAATAAAATAATTTAAGATGGCACAGCAAAATAGCATCAGACAAGCTGCAATTGTTATTTGGAGGTTGCACAAGCTGTGCTAAGTCCAGTGTTCCATCTATGCTCCAGCATTAGACCCCACACGTGTCTCTCTCATGGCTTTCCACCACTCTGCCAGGTCTGTTATCATCTGTCCTCTTCCCTGTGCTCTCAGCCTTCCCAGCTTCTTGCAAGAACTGGCACATGTCTTCAGTGCAGGACCTTCCCCATATTAACAGGGAGCTGGAAGAAGGCATCATTCCCCTTTTTCCTGCAATCATATGGGGTCACAAGCCTTGAGGCAGGCATCAATGAGATCTGTACTGGGACAGATGTTCAAATAGTGCATCTAGGGCACAGAGAGGAACAGCAGTCACTAACACTCTACTGTTATTACAGTCAATACCACGTTAGAAAAACCCCACATGTTCACAGAATCACTGCCTAGAATTACAGTCTCTTAAGAGCCACAATGCACTATTTCTAATTGGAAAAAAGATTGTTTCATGCAACTATAAAACTGTATGGTCATCATGCATGGGTTTGTGGATCCATTTGGAAACCAACACTAGAAAGGCAACTGCAGGCATTTAAAACACTTCACAACTGAGGAACTGATTTCAAAATAATTACCTGAATTATAATGCATCCTGAGAACTTGTTTTTTAACACAAGCAAGTAAAATGCAAAAAGAAATTGAGTAGCCTCACTCACACCTCCATAAATTCAAGAACAATTAAGAGTGAACTCCAAATGTACCACAAGACAGTAGGTGCATTTGGGAGGTTAAGCAAGAATTACTTTGAGATATGCCAACCATCTCTAAGGACGAAAAACAGCACCCAATTTTCATTTCTTCTGAGAACTGAGACAGCACATTATTCACAATAGGACACAATCTCTATTAGATCAACTTTATTATATTATCAAATTTGACAATAAAATATTCAAAATCTATTGAACACATTTATACACAAGAACATATAAAAGGCCAGGCCTCAGAATAGGTTCTGTACAAAATACTGGTTAGTGTAGAGCAGCAAAGTCATTGCCAAACATTCCCTGAATTTAAGAGGGCCTTGAACACACTGTGCTCCAAGAATTACCTTAATACCAAATATTCCTTCCTTTGGTCTGCAAATCCTTTGCAATTATTGCTAGTTATTGAAGCTTTCTGCTTTTATACAAATCACATAGTGACTCTGAACCTCTTCAGAAATACTACAAGGATAGCTGAAAGCTTCTTCAGCATTTTCTTTACAAGTTGCCAAAAATAAGAAACACATTTGGTCCTCAAGACTAGTTTTGGTTTCCGAAAATATCCTGGAAGAATAAAACCAAGTAAAAAATATGGAAGGAGACACATAATTAATGCTTTAGGTACAAAAAAGATATTATTAGTGAATTCTGACTTCAGCTGTGCAGTGTGGCAAAGCACCTGAGTTAATCCTCTTATCAAAGTGCAACATTCTCATTAGAGTTTTTTCAGACCTCTCTCCCCACAGGAAGGAGACAGCTCAGTGCCCGTGGCTGCAGCAGGTCTGACAGCAATGCTCACTGCTGCCCTGCACAGGATCTGGGGCAGAGAGCAGCCACTCCTCACACACAGTGCAGGGCTTCCACTTCAGCAACAGGAATAATGCATTCACTTCTCAGCGAGAACTGCATCCCAGCCTGCAAGAAACTGCAAATGAAAGGGCTGCTAATCATTTGCTAGGGGGAAAAAAGACCCCACACTTTCTGGACATAAAACTACAGCCTGCAGATGCACCACAAGCAATCAAAGAGCACCAGAGGTACTGTTCTTGCTCTCACACAGTACTTAGGACTCAGGGACACACATTTCTTGACAACAGTACAACAAGGCTTTACAGTGACAAACAACAGAACAAACAAATAAAAGCCTTGAAAAACCCTCAGCTTCATTTTACCACATTAACTATCACAAGGCTTGCCTACTAACAGAAAACTGGTTTAGAAATCTTCAGGTTAAAAGATACAGCCAGCCAATCTCCAACGCAGTACTAGGTTGCCAAAATTAGAAAAGAATAAAAAATTTGTGCCTTTTTCCTCTTTTGGGTCACAAAAATTGTATTTGAAAAGTACTAAAGAAAAGAAGAGCAAAAAGGACAAGCATTTCTTGAACCATGTATATTGGAACTTCACAAAAAAACCCTGCAGCTAAATTCTTGCTATGAGACTGAAAATGCTATTGATTAATAAGGGTAAGGATCCAAATGAATCTTACAAACATTCTCCAGATCAGGTTAAGAATTGTTTACCTACATTGCTTTGTCATTTTTCAGCCCTTGATGTCTATGTTGATATCCTGCAATACAGCCTCCAGCTCCACTCAGTCCAGTGCTTATTAACAGACATTCTCCTTCAGCAAGAAATAGATTGTGATTTTATGTTTTCTGTAATTTATTCAAATAGCCATTGATTCAAAAATTGAGTCAGACCAAGGAAGAGCTCTATCATCTTCGAGCAATCTTGGAACACAAGCCTGAAGCTTATCCAGCTGACAAGCCCTGCATAAAATAAATCATATGGCTAAAGGGCAATTTTCTCAAGATGGGTTGGGGGCTTTTTCTCCCCCTCGTTGTTGTTGTAGAGCTTCTTCTTTTGGGGGAATTGGTTGTTTAGGTTGATTGGTGTTGGTTTTTTGTTTTTGGTTTTTTTTTTTTTTCATTTCAGCAGTTACACATTGCAAAGGCTCAGTACTTAGGAAAAGTCCAGGCAATTTTGCTGCTGGACTGTAGGGTACTGGGCAAGTGAGGACAAGATTAATGATCCATTTTAAAAATCAGGAAAATGTCTACACTCCCTCAACATAAGCATTAGGAAAAAATACAGAGGGGGAAATAAAGCTACATAAGAAAGTTAAAATTTAGTAAAATAATTAGCTTGTTGATGACCCTAGTTCAAATTGTTTTGAATTAACAAGAGATTTCTGAATTAAAACTAAAGTCTTAAAACTACCTCCTGTTCCATTGTACAATATCAATAGTTCAAGC
Source organism: Lonchura striata (assembly GCF_050655825.1). Taxonomy (NCBI): domain Eukaryota; kingdom Metazoa; phylum Chordata; class Aves; order Passeriformes; family Estrildidae; genus Lonchura; species Lonchura striata. The sequence goes on along the minus strand of NC_140713.1, from coordinate 16,376,701 downwards.
CCATCAGTTCTACAGCTCTTATTGATACATCCAGTGGCAGAAAACATTTTAGGCATGCTACCAAAATAGTTAAAACTTTAGCCTTTAGACATATTCAGTTTCTTAAGTAATTAATCCTTAATAGTTCAATGAGTTTCTGCAACTCTTAAAAATAATTTTCTTGGAGAACCTAGCATTTTGAAAGCATTCAAAGCTGTATTTTTAGAAAACTAAGTGCTGTCTAACTGGGTGACTGGTTTTAAAGCAAGCAAGAAAGAATTTTTGCATATAACTATTTCTCCAACAGGACTTCTGTAATCAAAGTGGTAAATATGATGGCCTTTAGGCCAGCACTTCTGTGGAGGTCGGAGGTGAAATTACTATTTGAACATTGAGTAGAACAACACCGTAGGAAATTGCAAAACTGCATGTTCAGCAATTTATAGAAACATTTAAGGAACCATGTGTCCCAACTTCTTCAAACAGCAAAAATGAAACTTGTAATCTATGGAAAATTACTTTTAGTCCTAAAGCAAAAAATTTCTTTTCAGTGGAATGCAATGTTGATCTAATCACTGCTTAGTCAGGCAAGTGGATCAGAGCCAAAGGATTCGACTGAGAACAAGGTTTATACTCCATACTGGCTTTCATTCCCCACTCCATTTCAGAAGTTCACTTTTCTTTAAATACTGCCCACCATCCATTATCATTTCCCCTACAGGAAGTCATTTTCCACCCAGAAATGCAATTCTATACCTTTCAGATTGTTTGCCAGTATTCAATTAGCTTTGATTGATGTGCTACTCCACAATAACTGTGCTACAGTTATTACAAGCACCAACCACAGTGTAGCCTCATTCCCTCATTGAGAAGTAAAGCACAGGCTGAGAATTCCTCAGACTCCAGACTGTATGTGATCAGGTAATCTAGAAGTTGATGAGCAACCATTTCCTCTTTCTAAAATAACTCAGTAGGGCACCTAATAAAGAAGCTTCAAGTACTTCACACATCTATCTTTTTTTCCCCCACTGTCTGTAATAAATAAAGTCTGGATTACAACAATGGTAGCACAGTTCCAGGCAGACCTCTTCCCTATTTTACCTAGTAGATATGCACATTTATAAACTAATCCAATGGGAACTGTGGATCAGAATATGCTTGCTGTGTTTGTCAAATTGTTAATACCATTCCTTTGGGCATTCAAAATTTCCATCCTTCCTAGCCTTCCACTCCAAACCTGCAAAGACCACACAGAGGAACTCTGGGATCCATACTACATGTGGTATGTGCAAGGGAGCGCACAATCTCCAAATGAAAGTCTGTATGACCATTGGACACAACACCAGAGGCACCAAAATGCATATTTGACAAAATCTTCAGAATGTGAAAATACCATGAAGCATGATGAACACAAATCAGAGACGAACAATCATTTAGAATACCAAGCAACTTGAAAACAACCTTTTAAAAAAGCAAAATAAATAATTCAAATATCTAAATATCAAGGGATTAAAAGGCATTTCCCCATATTTAAGGGAAGGCATCACAGGTGAGGCAATAACTATCAACACAAGGTTATCACAAATCAAAGAGCAGCTTTTTCACATAGGAGATAGTAGTATCATTGGACAGCATTTCAATGTGCTCATTTCCTGAAAGCTCGAACATCACCACTTCCTGTTTTTGCCTGTCCACCCACTTTCTACACTGCAAGGCACTCTGTAAGTTCACTGTTCCATCCCCATCGCTGTAGAAAATCTTGGGCTCTCTGTCAGGAAAGCTTTCATAGTGGAAGGAGTCGGGGGTTTCCACGCCAGTGCCGTAGAGGCAGTGGATGCGCACCCCGGGCGGGGTCATGCCGTACACCAGGGGCTCCGTGTCCTGCCTCATCAGCCAGCCGTCCTCAAAGTCAATGTCCCTGTAGAACTTCCAGTAATCCCGGAGCGTGTAGTTAGCTGTGGGTGTGCTCACAAACACCTTGTCTGGAGGCCACGTGTAGTTGTAGGGGAGCAACCAATTTGTGGAAACTGCTGATCTCTGCTGGTCTCTGATCTTGAGTGAACTGATGACAGGGATTCTGTTGTTGTCACCTTAAAGAAAAAAGTGGAATTTCATTATCCGTAAAGCAAGACATCAATCTTAATCAGCACCAATTACTAGCACTCATGGTGATAACATGAATAATAAGTTTGTTCCCCTGGCTTACAGTGACAGTTTGAAAAGTTTTTCTTGTTTATGATTGTCTCGTAAATTAACTTCTGCAAACTGACTTTTAATAACTTCCAAGATCTAAATATGAGTTGATGAATTACTGAAATAAATGCCTTTAACACATCAATAAGGGATAATTTATATGCACCTTTCTGCATGTTTTAACAATTGTTCTTCCATCTTCACAAAAGCTGCTTTTTAAAAAAAAAAAAAAAAACAAGAAAAAAAACCACAACAAAACCCTGAGACAAAGATGAGTTTATATTCCTTGTTTTCATTATCACAGTGGCTGTTACACCTCAATTCTTCTTCCAGCTGAACTTTGAATTTTATTTTCCGTTATTTCCAGGTGGTTACAGCATGTAGTGGTCCAGGTCAACCATCCTATAAAAACTGAAATGCTGCAACTGAAACCACTATTCCTGAAAAATATACTTTGGTGCTCTTTCAATTCCATGGGGTGGCACTATTGCTTCAGCAAGGCACAGTAAAGCCATCTTTAGGAGGACTATATTGAGACATTGCTAGTCTGAAACAGATAAAGAAAACTCAAATGCACAGCCAGAATCACAAAGGTCCTGAAAAACGGGTCTCATGATACTGTGTGGTGTAACAACTTCACTGTGCATTCTCACCACTAATGTGCTGAACACTGCTTGGCAGTTTTCAGCAAAGGAAGCCCAAGTTCTGAACTGAACAATGAAAGGAATGTGTACAAGATTTATTTCCAGCAGAATAATCAAACACAGAACCTGGCTATCCCAGCCTTCTCTTACAGCACTGTTTCTAAGTGCTTCTCAAATCCTTTACTTTTCTTCTAAGTGAAGAAGTACAGGACGGCCAATACCACATTTAAGTCAGCAGACAATATCAAAACATTAGATGCAAGGAAGACACTTAACATTTCAACCTTTCAACAGAAACAAACCACTGTGAGCTTTGTGTCTTTGCCCACTGCAATGGGATCCAGCAAAGCTCATGTACAAGTAGCTGAAAGTATCACAGAAATCTCCAGAAAACAATTCCACCTGTGTACTGTTTACCACTTTGATAACACAGCTGGGGATTTGACATGAAGTTCCTGCTATCATGTGTTATAAACAGGAATGGGAGCAGAAAGATTGCGTTCATACAGTGCCTTGCCTTTCCTCTTGAAATGCAGTATTTTCCTTTAAAGCAACAATTCTTCAGCATACTAACTCTGATAACTTTAGAAACTCTTAAATAGACTAATGCAGTCTAAGGGCTGATGGTGGTGCTTTACCATGGTGGATATTTGAGACAAAGAGTTTAAACCTGTACATTCTGATACTATGTTTGCCCATGTAACTTTCCCATATGATTGTTAAATTTCTGCTCAAAAACATGGAAGTTTAGTACAACAGATACACAGGTAAAAATATGACTGACTTAATTTTAGTAGAAATTTAGCTATTCATTATGCATTAGTAGAATTAGCCCCTTTGCTTGAGATGCATTAGAAAGCATAGACAAGGTATAAAGCTCAAAAGTTTAAGCCAACAGAGATATGGGACTATGGAATTTTATATAATAGTATAATTTTATGAAGGTGATATTAACATTGTTCACTTCTTGCCATTTCTGTAATGGCAAGCAAATATGTCAGACAAAGCCTGTGGGAAAAGGGAAATAAATTTTTACAGTGACATTTCAACAGTTTTAACAATGTGTAAATTGGGTGTTTGTATTGAGTCAAATTTTCTAATTAGTAATGGAGCAGTGCACTGCTGCTCAGAATCAAATGCCTTTGCTAAGCAAAGTATTCTTTGCTTTGACCATGCATGGCTGACTCTCACTGTGTGTTTTGCATTTTGATGAAGTCAAATTTATGTCAGCTTTGATTAGGAAGAAGACAGTGGATATCCAAAGCTAACAGGTCAGAAACAAACTCCAAAACCAAGCCAGAAACATTGAGAACTAAATGTCAAAGCACATGATGTAATTATGGTATCACATGATGGGTAAGTGAACATTTTCCATCAGTCACTTTCAGTTACTTAGTGAAATACATTATGCTGCTTTATTCAATTTTTTTATATTTTAGTCTCTGGCATATTCAGTGTGCAAAACCCAAGACCTCAAAGATTCACTTTCCTAATCTGTAGAGTTACAGTTTTCACCTGACATTTACACAGTGGACACCAGTTCCCCACCATCTCTACAAACTTCCTTTAATGTTAACTTCAAGCAGCTGTGTTATCTTTAATCAAAGGAAACTACTGAATGCTCTGGAGTCCTTGGTAGCATTGCCATACTGATCAGAGAGCAATCAGGCTGGCGGCAGAAGGGACAGAAAAAGAAGGGTTCAGGCCAAACAGCAAACAACACAACAATCTGCTCAAAAGAGGTCAGGAGAGGTCAAGAAGGGAGAAAGCTCCTTGTTACAGGATGTGAGAAATCTAAGTCCACCCCCACAAATATGACTGGTAACAGTTAGGTTACAAGGCTTGAAACATCAAGTTGTTATTGCTTACAAAAAAGTATTTTTTCCTTCATGGTACCTTAAACCCTCATCCTGCAGTCTTAGAGTCAAGAGTCTCGTTAGCATTGTGCACTACACACACAGCGCAGGGCAAAGCCTCCAGGCACCTACCTGAAGCCAGCACACGGAGAGTTTTGGCCACTCCTCCCCACGGAGCACCCAGTGACACATAATCCTTGATGTACTTGTCCTTCCAATCCTGAGGCTGGCGGTTCAGGAAGTAGAGGGTGTACATATTGCCCATACTGTGGGCAATCAGGACAACAGGGCTTCCATATTGCTCATACAGTAACTCTATCATCTTGCGAAGTGCCACAAAATAGTCTTTATTCTCATCTAAAAAATACAGATTACACAGTGACAATGATTAATTGTGAATGCTGGGCTTAAAAAAAAAAATAAGCTTTTAAATCGTGGTGTTGAACTGTCTACAGAAATAATTATGCAGACCTTAGGAATTTTGTGTGCAAATGCTTTAACGAAATGGGTTTTTTCTGCTGTTTTGTTCTGGTTTTAAGCAAGTTTAAAGTAGCAAGTTTTTTAAAGAAGAAAAAAAAAAATGAAACCACAACACTGAGCTTACATTGCACCCAGGAGTACCCAGGCCCCATGAAATAAAAAAAAATGACGTTATTTGCTGGCTAGGAGAGTTAAAATTTTGTTAAAATAATAGTATATTATTTACTTGGTGCCTTTCTCCAGTCATAAGGTGCTCCTCTTACATCTTCATCACGTTTGTAGCCCCAATCTACTAAACTCTGCACCAACATATAAAAGTAACTTCCTGTAAATATCAGATAAGAGAGAAACAGAAGAGTAACAAGGTTAGCAGCTGTCAGACACTACTGCAAAACAAAGTTCCAGAGGCAGTATCTGTGACACCACATGTACACATTAAACCTGCAGTTTGCCTGTAACAATCTAGAAAGCTGCATGCACATTAAACAAAATGAGTCATGCTCACTATCCCCCAAAATTGAGAGACTATCACTATCAAAACTTCTTACTAGATGGCTGACATCTCAAACATTTCGGCAGCCAAATGTAGTACATGCAAAGGAAAGTTTACCCTTGAACTGCAACATAATAATTTTTGAAGGGTTTTCATCAGTCATAGCTTTTATTGATTGCAAATGAACAACAGGTAGGGAGTAACAGTTGGCCTGGACTTCACCAACATTTATTCTTGTACCCCAGGGCAGAACTCTGGAAACTACCCCAAAACTATTTTTTTATCCCTGGGGTAATGGACTATAAAGCTTTAATAGCAAAAAGGGAAACAGACTGTCAATTGCAGACTGACTATTGAAAGATGCTACTTAATGCAAGGTTTGACACTGGAAATTTAAGTGTTACCAGGACTAAATGCATCCAGTAACTGTGTCAGAACAGTCTACTGAACATCAGAGACATATTTAAGTTTTAAGCAGAACTTCATTTGTTAGTCTTGAATGTTTCTCATACAGTCCCTCAAGTGGAGAATTGAATCATAGCTCTGTTCTAGGTGTAAGAGTGACCTAGTGCAGATCATTAAGCACATCACTGCCCTTAAAGAACAGATCCATGCTATGAATCATGTCAAGATCAGTGCATTACTGACTATTCAACTCATCCAGTCTTCATCCACAGCAAACAACAACTCACAAAAGCTTATCAAACTCAGTGTTTTCTGAAATATGACTTCTACGAAAGCACCAAACAAAAAGCAGAAATTTGCAGCACAAATGCAATTATATAGTTATTCTGACACCAGCAAAATACAAGGAGCTACACATTGTGGTACCATATCTCCCAATCCATTAACCCATTCCTAAAGCCAAAGAATATCTTACTCAGAACTTGTGCTTTTATTTCAGTTTTGATTGTCAAGCTTCTGTCACTGAATTTTCTACTCAACCCATCTCAATTTCAGAAAGCATCTGTCCTTAATATGCCTACTCAGATTTCATCCACCAAACTTAGATTTGACACAACACTAAATAACATTGAATCTTCTTGTCTCAATCTATCAGGCCACACAACAAATGAAACAATACAATGCAATGAAAACTCTTAAAAGCCAAGTGAGCTCACAGAACTGTAATTTGAAAACACATTCCAGAAGCTTGTTGCATAAAGACAAACTAGAAAAACCCTCCAATGACAAAGCACTCCAGACACAGCCTGTACATACCAACGCTCCTTTTGCTTGGGTCAAGAAATTCCAAGGAAAATGTCTGCCCAAACCCTGGGACTCTGATATCCACTCCATCTGGTGGCTCTGTAATCTTACTTGTTCGATTATATACCAACCTGGGGAGGAAGGGAAGAAAAACAATTAAACAAAGCATGAAACATGTTTTATTGCCACACGACAGCCCTCAATTACACTGGGCCTTATATTCTGAGTGCAGTACAAGAACTTTAAGTGCTGTTACTCAGAAGGAGGAAAAAGCCCAACCCAAGCAGACATTGTCAGAGTACTCTCATGGCTAAGAGATTATACTGTGCAAACAATTACTTTAATTACTTCAATGTTTCATGTGCAGAATCTAAGACTTTTTGTCTCTCTAAAACTGAATATATGGAAGTGTGACTGAACTTCACCTTTCAAATATAAGCTACTTTACATAGTTCTACACCATTTGACTTTGCATCAAGACACAAAATGGAAAAAACTTATAAAGAGGATAGTAATGTGGCAGTAGGATAGAAAATACCTATTAAATCAGACATAGAAAATATTAACCTACCTAAAAAAATAATTTCTACTTAACTAGAAACACCCCTATGAGCATAAGGGAATACTTTATTTCCTGATCAATAACAACTAGCACCTCAGGAAACATACTGAGGTATTGAGTGTTGTGTAAATATTTTTCAGATCACCTTAGGATGTGAAGAATCTGGAGCATTGAGTCAGGAATTTATTTCTTTAATCGTCCCTATCATTATAGTTGAGGGTTGGTTTGTTTTTAGTACCATATCAATACAATTGCCATTTCTCAATGCAAGTTTTTGCACCTAGATAGAATCTAAACTGATGCACAAATCTCTTAACAAAAATCTCTCTAATCCATAAGGCACAGGGCAAGACAAAGCAGACTGCTTTACAACAGCTCAGTACATTCATAAAAGAGCAACATGCCAACACAATAGCTTTAAATTGTACCAGCTAATTATTTATTGTTTTCATGCATATATTTATATTGTTTTTACAGGAATATTAATAAAGTAGATTGAATTATGAAATAGCATTAAAGCTTTAAATTAGGCAATTTTTAAAACCAAAATATTTCAGGTGGAATTTCCTTTGCATCAGTTTCTGCCCATTTCCTCTTGTCCTATTGCTTGGCAAAAAAAAAAAAAGAAAAAAAAAAAAGAATAGAAAACCTCCTCCTTGAGATAAGGCCATAGAGGTGTCTAACAAGTGCTCAAACCTACACTGAGTCAGTGGTAGAAGAGAAAGTGGAAGAAACTAAGAGAGCCTCTGCTCCTCATCAGCAATTACAGCTACTTCAGATGAAACAGAGCTACACCTTCAGACCCATCCTGTCAGCCTAGCCAGCAGAATTCCAAGTCATTCCTCTCACTGGTCTTGAATTGGAAAAGGAATTTAAAGGAACATGTCATTCTGCATGCCCGTCTAAGGAAAGGATGTAATTGCAAAGAGCAACATTTCTGATCTTACCTGATATTATCAATCCAACAGTCAATGATGACAGGCAGCAGCAATTCTAGATTCAGCCAGAGTGTAAAGTAACTGTCTGTCTTCTTAGAGCAGAGATAGTGCACCACTGATGGCTTATCTAACTTTGCTTCCAATTGATTACCCAAGTCCCCTGGAACTGAAAAATAAAAAGAGGCGAGAGAGATATAAAAAGGAGACAGTTAATTAAAGCATATAACATTTTCTATTGCAGTATACACAGCTAAATACTGTAGCCCTTATGTGCATTATCACTGCACCCAGAGACACCATCAGGTTTTGTAATTGGAGAAAAAATACTACATAAGAAGGTACTACATATACATTTTCCATTGAAAATATTTCTATATTTTTAAAGCTGAGAAATTAACATGTAGAATGATTCTTGATTAACAGCTCCTAACTTCAAAGAGCGGACTATAAAGGAACATGTGAGGCCATGGGTATGAAAAAAAAAAAGATTGTCTAGGACATTACCAAACGTATCTGTTTTTTTCAAGTACAAACTGAATCTTTACGAAAGAAATTTTTTTCCAAAGCATCACAACTGCACAACTTTCTTCTCTTTAAACAGCTGCCTGCAAACTACCAATTTGATAGAAATGTAAAAAGTAAAAGACTGATTTATATTACTTCTTCACATAAGACCAGACTTTCACAACACAAGACATGACTGGCTAACAATGTAAAAATGCAATTTCAGATCTTTTACATTCAGGTTTTGGCAACTTTTTTTCCTTTGGATCCCTTACATGAGTAAGATGTGGTAGAAAGGGTCTTGGGTATTTGCACCTTCTTAAGGCATATACTACATGTCAGTATTCCTTTAACTAAGGTTTATTCTTCATTATTTTTTAAACCCTAGATGGAAAATATTTTCTCAAATTAGAATTAGTCTTAAACAAATACTAACAATTTTCAGCACCACGTTTCCAGAGAAACTTCTTACGTTCTGTTATGTTTAGTAATTTTTTCCTCAAGAACCAGAGAGACAAAAACATACCAGGAACTGAAAAGTTTTTCTGTATTAAAAAAATTTAGAAGTTAGACACTTCTTAAGGGTTCCCTCCACTCCTTTCAGGTCCACAAAGCCCCCTTTTTAGGGTGTGCTTGTCAATGTTTAGTTTTGAAGTTTTTTAATGCAGGTCTACCCGTACATTTGTTCCCCCTATTCCCCAGTAAACTGCACAATCAAATCAGTTTGAGTTCTACAATACACCGATACTTAGCAATGGTTTAAGGAAGGAGCTAATATCTTTTAGCAGAATGCCTAATTTAAGTGGAAAACCAGATGTGCTTTTAGAAAAGAAGTTATTGCAGAACTGAAAAAGGCCAAAACTTCAGATAACCACACTCTTACAACCTCCAACCACAGTAGGTTATTCCCCATGAGATGTACCTCAGGATTTCTGTATTAACTACCTCTACTTTCTCATTAGATTTTCAGGAGCTTTATTTTTGTCACCTTAAGTGAAATGTTAAGAGGCCCAGTAGCTGACCATGGTTTATTTTAGGTAATATTTCAAGGACTCTGATATACTGGAAAGCATAGTAAGGGAGATTACAGCATTGCATCACACCCTAGAAAGTTTACTGAAGTTCAGTCTTGTAACCTCGCAAAAATCCTACTGTGTAATTGCTCAGAAAACTAAGGCAACAACTTGTTCCAGTCTCGTGCCTCTGCTGTATCAGTGCTTTTAATTGGAAAAGGAACAGAACGTAATTCTATTTATATCAATCTTTCATGACTGGCCAGTTTCAGCAGCAGACCTGCCAAGGACATAACAGGTTGATTTTGTCTTCAGTTTCAATGCAAAACAAAGAAGAGTGACATTTTGTTCTAGTCTGGAATCTCACTTCCTTGGGTAAAAATAAAGTTCTTCCAGCAAAGATACCCTCCAAAGTCTTAGACAAACATTTGGGGTATTAGAGTTTGGAGAACTTGCTGAGGTTTCCAAACTGAACCAAATCAATCACAAGCACTCCTGCTCAGAGTAGGGCAAACTCACAGCTGAAGAAGTTTCAGATTATAATCAAGATACATCTATCAACAAAGCACTGAAAACAGGATACTGTACAAAGTCTCACTTGGACTTAATGGAATGATCATAGATTAACTGCAACTTTCATTTAGTTAAGATATTTTATCTTCAAGCTTCTCTGCTCCTGTGTCCAACTCAGGACACGAGATGAGAAACATGACATACTGATTTTACTCAAGGGATGATAAGAAACAAGATGAAAAATTGCAATTTCTTCAATTCTAAACAAAAGATAAAGGACAAGTTCTACCTGTGCAAAGATAAATACTGTAGCTAAAAATTAAATTCTCGCATACAAGTATGATGCATGTTTGTTTGTAAAGCAGGGATTAACAAAAATGTTTTTGTCATGTTGACATTTAAATGTTAACAGTGAAGCTGCTAATCACTATCACTCACACACTGGGGCATTTTTATTTTCTAAAGTATACTTTGCAAACTGAAGATGCTTTGTGATGAACCTATAGGAAACAAAATACAAAGTTTTAGTTTTGAGATTATAGAAAAAAACACGCAAGATCTTCAGCCTTCAACCTGACCAGTTTAACAGTGTTAATGATTTACATTTTGGCTGGAGAACTACTTAGTGGTTTTTTATAAGTAACAGGTTAAAAAATATTACACTGAAGATTAATTCTGTAGGATAAGGGCATAGCTTTCTAAATTTTCTGGTGGAATTTGGAAGCAGTGATGGAATTTGAAAGCAGTAGAAAAACATGTTTCCCTTTGCTTTCAGACCATACAGAGGATGGACCTGCAGGCAGAGCAATCTGTATGCAATTTTTCTCCTCCTCCTCTCATCTACCAATATGTGCACTTTCTAAACCTTTTTTCTTTTAAAGTTCTAAAAGTTCTGTTTAAAGGCTGCACACTGACTCCAAAATAACTTGTTTGAAGTTCTGCAAAATATATCAGCACTAGTTAAGACCGGATGTCCAAGACAAAATCTTAAACAGTACCCTGCTTCCCTAATTTGCAGCTGTGTAATTCCTCTGTCAATTTCAGAGCTGCAAACATTTGGAAAAATTCGATTTCTTATTCAGCAGAGAAAAGTATTTCCATAAGAAACTTGGTGTTCTATCAGTTTGGTATATTTGGTGTTCTAGCAGTTCTAGTACATCCTCCTCACAAAGATGCTAACCCCAACAAAACTCACTCTAATACATCAATAAGCCAAATTCACTTCCAATATTCATAGTATCCCTAGCTAATTTTTTGGTCTCATATGTCCTGACAAAACCAGTAGATCTCCCTCTGAGATGTGTTTTTATATTATTAAACTGCATAGAAAAGCTGATTAGAAATATCTAATTGGAGTTTAAGAGAGGTAACAGACTGTGAATTGCAGTAATTAGCTTTAGGATACATTCCTACTCCTGCCTATCACTATCCTTAAGTCTAAATGACAGATTCACAGTTCCCACTAAGAGACAATAAGAAAATTGCACCTCAAAAGTGACTTGCCTTAAGACTGACTGCTCAGATAACAAAGATCATTCAACAAATGTCCAAATATGAGGATCCTAAGGAAAAAAAAAAGGTATCTATTTAATAACAGGGCGGGGAGCTAGGATATTTTTTCATGTGGGAAAAAGAAAAAAGAAGGCTAGCAGTTGATATTTTTTTACTACTTTTATCTGAAATGCAAATGCCTTTGGGTATTTATCAACTATTGTAACATTTTAACCAGCATTATTTCCTCAAATAACTGTCATCATTTTGGTTCTATAAATTAGTCTTACTTCAAAATGAAGCAACTTTACAGGAAAATTAATTTTAAACTCTGACTACAGGTCTTTGAGAACATCTTGAAGCAGCTCATACACTCCATGGACTTCCACAGAAAAGGCCTTGTTTAAAATTAGGAACAAGAAAGCAAACAACATCTCACATGATACTTCCAGATACCTTGGATCACATGAGGCATAAACATTTAAATCACTCCTGACATCGAGCCAGCTGACCATACAAACATACACAGCTCAATTAGCAGTCAGCAGGAATTCACAGGCACAGCTCCTTTGCATGTAAATCAATTATTAACAAACTTCATTTAGGTGTCTTTCTAGAAAACTTTAGCCAAGTACCTAACAAATTGTTTGCAGAAGGTATCAGAACATTGATATAGTTATTGTGTTGTGTCAGCTCTAAAAGGTAAAGAGTTCAGTGTATCTGACACTGATCTTATAAGGGTGGGTTACTAGCTCCAAAAATGCCTAAGACACGAGATAGTATGCAGTGATTATTGATGGACTAAATCAGAGAATGAAGGAGGAAGAACAGCCACAAAAACTACTTGCCACAAACATTAAAGACAAGCCTGTTTAACATCACCAAACTGATAAGTGTAAAAACTTATAGTACATCTAAATATAAAGCAGATTTGCAGAAGCAATTGCACAGAATATATGCAATATACATTTTTAGTAGATCAGAAGCATTCGGTGGGTTATTTTGGTTCTTAAAGGAGATTTTTCTGTATGATTACATCATCCTGGCTAAATAGAAAACATTTTTTAAAAGGCATAAAAGTAAGTCAGTATCATAATTAGTCTTCTTTTCCCCCAAAACACTTGGGAAAAGAAACTGAGACAATCACCTTAGGTTTTAATGAGAACTGTGCCTTATATCAGGCCTTCAAGCAGGCTCTATAAGTAAGGTTTTGACTTTCACCTGTTTCTTCTTCTTCTCCAATGTTACTATTATATAAATATACCTCACTGCTTTTTGATTTAAATCTCAGAAAACTGAGCAGTTGCACTGCAGTATTTTGCTGTCAGTTACTACCCATGAGAATTTGGTCCCTGGTGTTGCTCCCTTGGTATGAGTGAACACGAGCTCCAGGCAGAGTGGCCCCGGCTACTAAAGCACCTCGAGGGTGCACAGACCAGGTTAAAGCAGCCTAATCCAAGCCATGTGGTGCCACTCTCCACGTTCTTTGTGCCAGCTCCTCCATTAAAATAATTCAACTACAAAATTAATCACTTCTTCCTCATCAGGTTATTTCCTCATGCTTTAGCAAGACAAAGGACTCCACAAAGTGGCCAAAAAATAGGTACCAGGAAAGCTGGGTGAGGACCAAGGAACTGCTAGACTGGCACAGCTGCTCCACAGAACCACCTGAGCCGGTTGGGGCTCTCCAAATCTGAGAGCTGTTGCTATCACAACTTTGGCCAAGAGTTACAAGGCTGTATTGACGCTCAGCTCTTTTCAGATGTGAGATTCCTCGAAGCACCAGTTTTGTCAGTACCTGGGCAGCAGAACAGAAGTTACCCACATATAAGCAACACTCCATATTTTGCAAGATTCTGCTCTAGTTCCCCTCTGTTACTTGGGTAAGCATAGATTGCAACTGCAAAGTGGGGTCATTACACAAAAGGTTTGAGAGCAAGCTACACGGGGTCTTGTGACCATCCCTGGTCCAAAACATTTCTGAAGTGATCACTATGTTGACAACATTCCTTTAAACAGCATTTCTTCTTCCTTTACTCCTTAAGATCAGGTGGCCATCCTGCCACACACAGAGTATGACAAAACTTAATTCCCCTTTCTACTGAGGCGTGTTAACCTCCAAACAGATCAAGAGTGTGTTTTGATCATGAGCACCTGTTTACTATAAGATAAAAATTTATTTAAAAACTGACCTTACATGAGAAATTAGGAGTCTAGATGCCAGTCTGATAAATCAGGAAGATCAACTCTGTATTTCCACCTCATATGGGCTCTGAAGTCATCTCAGGCTTGTACAATGCAGACTTACAGCTCTAAATCTTTTTCATTTGTGTACCCAGGTGATGTGGGTTTTTCTCCCTTCCCCCAAAAACCTGTGTTAAGCCAGCACTTAGAATGTTTCCCTAAATGATTCTAATAAGCCCTTCCACCATCCTCATCGGAGCAATTCCTAAAAAGCTTATTTTAACATGTCACACATGCAAGAAGCATGAGGCCTGGGCAGCAAAAAATCCAGCAAATTCTAAAATACAGAGACTGACTAGAACACTAAGAGATACAAGTTCTGCAGCATCTGATGAAAATTCACTGTAACAGCAAGAAAGGCTGTTGTAAAACACTCCGGATGAACGTGTGCTCGGCCACACACTATTTACCAGAATGTCTCTTCAGGAAATGTAGGTCAGCCACAGTTCTTAAAACCATCCTTAGGGAACATATATACTTACAGCAGATCCATCAGTAGTAAATCCACACTCCTACAATCAGTAACCCTTTCTGCCAGTTGCTTTTAAACCTTTGATTCCTTCCCAGATAGAGTTCAATGTTAGAGCAGCAACTAAAACATCTCTGTCATCAGGAAGCTTGCACTGGAGCAAGTGCCAAGGCCCTGGCAGCACTACAGAGTGGAAAGATGGCATAAAAGATTGTTTCTAGCCTCCTCAGACAGAATTCAAAGAACTTTTCCTGTTTCAACTCCTGCCTCTTAGGACACCCTTCTGCAGTTTCTACTTCCAAACCACAGCCTGTCATTCAGTTCAGAGGCCTGTTAAGAACTGTGGATTTGTACACACTGTACCCTGAGATAACATTTTTTAATATGCTCTGGTAGAATTTACCCTTCTAAGTCAGAAGTTTGTAACAGTAGTAACAAAGCCACCATCAGAGCCTAAATTATTATCAGGAAATGGAGACTGAACTGAACAACATGGCACTTTCCCCAACTTCTCAGTTTTTCTTCCCCCATTACATCAAGATATATCAACAATAAGAACATGAGCATGCTGAATATATTCACTGGACTGGCTACTGACATTACTGTCACCAAATGCACTTGCTGTCTTAGAATGCTTAAGAATTACAGTTTCAGTAGACAAGTTATTGAAACATTTAAAATTTATTTACATCTTATTACGAATGGATACAAAAAAGCACCTAACAAATACTACTTATTATCTATTATATTAATATTAACTGCATATTCATCATAAACTATTCTGTGTTAACAGGTGAAACCACAGGCCAGCAACAAATACTCATTTTTCCTATTACATGATGAAGTGATTGTTTTTTTCTTTTTTTTTTTAATTTGGCAATTCGACTGCTGGAACACCCAATCACTCCTCTTTCCACGAATCATTCCAACCTCTTTCACAAAAGGTTCATAGAGAGGAAAGTGCTAAGCAGGGATGCTCTGGTGTTACTTAAAGAGCTCGAAGCGTATTAAAGCGAGCCTTGTCTGTGCCCCGGCCGCTGCCAGGCCAAGGCAGCCCCAGCCCCGACCCGCCGCCGCTGGCCGGGCCGGGGCCGCCGCCCGGTGCGGGCTCTGACCCCGCGGAGCCGGGCGCTGCTCCCCGCGGCCGTGCCGAGCCCGCAGCGCCCCGGGCCCCCGCCCGCCCCGCCGGGGGTGGGTAACGGGGCCGACGGGCTCGGCTCGGCTCGGCTCGGCCCGGCCCCGCAGCGCCCGCCCCGCCGCCCCCCGGCTCTTACCCAGCACCACGGGCGGCCCCGCGGGCCGGCGGCGCGGCGCGCTCCCGCCGCCGGGGCACAGCAGCAGCAGCAGCAGGAGGCTGAGGAAGGAGCTCCGCACGGAGCGCGGGAGGAGCCTGGCGCCGGCCGGCAGGAACATCGCCCCTGCGCATAACCCCGGGGCCAGGAGCCGCCACCGCTGCGCCGGGGCTGCCGCGGCCCGGCCGGAGTGCGGCCCCGCCGCCCGGCACGGCCAGAAAAGGGCACGGCCAGAAAAGGGCCCGCCCGCCCCGCGGGCCCGCCCCCGCCGCGTCACCGCCTAGCGCGGAGGGCCGGGGCGGCCCCGGCTGTGGCAGCTCGGCCCCGCCGAAAGCCCCGTCAGTGCGGCGGCCCCGGCCGTGGCAGCTCGGCCCCGGCCGTGGCAGCTCGGCCCCGGCCCTGGGAGCTCGGTCCCCGCCGAAAGCCCCGTCAGTGCGGCGGCCCCGGCCGTGGCAGCTCGGTCCCCGCCGAAAGCCCCGTCAGTGCGGCGGCCCCGGCCGCAGGCACAGGCAGCTGCCCCGGACAGGTAGGGACAGCTGTCCCCCGTTCTGCTGGGGCCAGCAGAAAGCTCTGAGGGAGACGCGCTGAGGGAGGAGAGCGTTCGTCTCTCATTATGTCTAGAGTAGTTTGGTCCTGCTAAATTCTAACAGCGAAGTAATGGGCGTTTGCTGCAAAACATATCTAAAAATAAGTAGCACGTAAGGGGTTGAAAGCCAAAGTGCTTGGAAGAGATGGGAATTCTGGTGTTGCACGGTCAAAGGACTGGGCATCTGATAGAGAAGCTCACGGGTGTATCTGCACTTCAGGCAACACCCAGCTAACCTGCAAGCTAATTGGTACAGAGGATCCCTGGGATCAGGCGTTTGGCAATACTGAGAGGAAAAAAATCATTAGACCTTTATACATGTAACAAGAACAGGCAGTCCTGTAATTACAGTAATTTGGAACCAGAAGTGTTATAAGCCTTTGTGTTGCAGCAATACCAGTTAGTAGGGGCTACGTGCTCTGTTTGGTGTGCAGGTCATTTGATGGGTGTCTGCCTGTGGAGAGGAACAAGGAAGGGTATCCACAGAAGCAGAAATTAAATAGAGAAAAAAATGGCACTTGGAACTAATGTAATCACATCTCATGAGCAGTAATGATTGTGCTGATGGGCCAGACAAGGTTTCCTTGATTCAGTCATATCTGTGACTCCTTCTGTGGAAATACAGTTTCAGAGCAATTCATGCTCAGAATGAAGCTATTTCTGAAAAGGTTATTTTGCAGCAGGAGCACTGCACTGTCTACTTCACAGCTTTCTACATCCCTCAGGGGGACTACCAATTTTCATAAATATTCCTACCTTGAATGGTTAATACACGAGCATGAACAATGTCACAAGTGAAGATGTGACAGAAAGACAAATAGAATTTCTGGCCTCGCTGAATTCAGTATTCAACAACTTCTGTAATTCCTGGAGAGAGACATGTCAGAGATCTTTGTGTGAAGGCAGAATCTGGTAAATCAGATACACAGCCTACTGAAAGGACTTTAGAAAAACTGCATTGTCTTGGCATTAACATGGAAGGAGAAGGATGTAGCTTACTCCTTAAGTAAGAAAATAAAAAAACAAATATTCAAGGAAGGTAAGGCTAAGTCTAAATCTAGACTTGCCTTTATTCTAGGCAGCAGCCACACCTTGTATGTTTATATCCAACAAACTCAAAAGACAAAGTGCTTAGTCACCATACAAGTGTTGACATGAAATTACCTCCTACTAAGACAAACTACAGGGTGTGCAAGTGTGACTGACTAAAACATTGCAACAGAGAACCTCGTGTAGGAATTAAAAGTTACAAAATGCAGCAAAAGACCTTATGGGAGGGTAAAACATTATTTAAAGGAATGGCTGTGTCTGAAATCAGTTTTCTCTCATACTCAAAAGCCCCAAAATGCACATGTCCAAATAGCCTGGCTGAGATCACTTGTGCTATGAAACAAGGTTCGAGGAATGACGCCTGTCAAGCCCTCTGCATCTTGTGGGTTCCCTTGGGTGGTACCAGAGCATCATCCTGGGACCGATTTTCTGTGCCGAGCTGTAGGCCTCTAAGGGCTCTGGCCTTTTGGGCTCCATGTACACTTTGCATTTGTCAGCATTTACAAGTGCTCCTAGTGATTATCACATATGTATCACTTCTGTAACCATTGCCTCATTGATTCTACTCAAGATGTCTTCAAACCAATCTTAATGTTTCCTTTGCAAATCTCTGTGATGTTTTGACAGCTGGGAACCTCTTCGCACTTAGTTAAAATGCTCCCCATCTAATTATGTCCCAGGAAAAGCCTTCAAAGCACATAATAGCTATTCCTGCAAGCCCAGGCTCTTCAGATAACAGTCTTTCAGCCGATAAATAAAGTAGCATTTGTTAGTTATTTCTTTTATCTTTGTCTCCTTTTGTGAGATCATGACCATTTGCATCTAAACACAAAGTGCATTAAGCTCTTTGCCTTTGTAAGGTTTAAATATGCACAGTAAATTTCTGTTTTCGCACTGAGTGCCTGGTCCTATTGTCACTCACCCCAACAAACCCAGGAACCTGGACACGCGGCATTGCTTTCCAGCTGATGATACCCTGCTATTAATTGAGTCAGTGTAATTATTTCCAAGGGCTGCTTTGTTAGAAGAGCAATCCGGCTCTTTCTCCACAGAGAATGACTTGACAACAGGGCATTTGTAGATTAACAGCAGTTCAGGAACATGACCATCTGTAGCCACACAGAAATCTACCTGTCATCATCCAAGGCAGATTCAAAGAATAACAGAACCAACTACACATCTGAACTGCCAGTAAAATGCCAGCCAGCTCATTATTTTGTGAAATACATTCTGTATCCTGCTTTCTTCACATGTTTTGTGTCCAAAGTTGGTTAGAAATGAAAAATGAAGTTGTTACAGTTAAATTACTGATAAAAAGAGGACTGCATCCTTTTCACTTATGTATGAAGTAAAAAAAAAAAAAATCATTATCCATACTTCAGAAGCCAGTTTGTTACCACTGTAGATTTTTTTCTCATGTGCATAATCCATCTTCTAAGAAAATATTCTTTACTTCTTCCAAAAAACCCACACAAGACAAATAAACCATATTAAATGCCAGAAACGACAGTGTCAGTAGCATTATCTTTGTTTAAGTCTCTTTGAGGGCTTGCACTCTTGACAAAGACCATTAATTGGATATGAGTTTGCACACTGCTTATTTAAGAGAAACAATCCTTTTCAGAAATCTACTGTTTGCTTAAATGTCTTTTATTTGGTTGAACGGAATTCTCTGTTTGCCTCTGATCCTTGCCATTGAAGTGGTGTTTGTATTGGCTCAAATACCCTCAAACACGACTGTGCTGACTTACACACACAAATAGAAGACAGCCAGTTTCAAAGAGAGATGTGAAGACAACCAAAAGTGTTGTGAGGAATTTGCTCTGTCCTTGCAGCTCAGTGCAGTAGCGCAGTCCCAGGACTCAACCTGACATGCATTTGGACTGAGGCTGCAAAGACAATTCTTCCGTACACCTCCCTGCTTCCTCAGTGCTTCACATCCACTTCCATATTGTTCCCCATGGTGCTGCTCAGTAGCATTAGGACAGTAAACAAAGCTTGTATTCCTCATTCTCTTTCAGGCTAAATTTGGTTACAGTGTCAAAAAGGGACTGGAAAAAAGGGAAGAGAGTACTTGAGTTGAGGGAGTACTGAAATGCAGACTTACATAACCATCAACCCACAAACTCAGAGCCAAGGCAGGGTAACCACAATTAACAGACTAACAGCCACTGTCATCTCTCCTATCTTCAAACCTTTAATCCATATAATAGAGATCATATTACTTCTTTGACTCATGTTTTGCTAAAGCAAATAAATTTGTCCGTGTAAACTATCCATGTAATATAGCTTCATAGTAAATTGTGAGGATTTAATTACTAATACTTGGAATTTCAGAAATCCTGCTCAAAGAAAATTTTGTTGGAATCTTCAAGTGAGAAATTTTTAGCAAGAATGCACAAAGTTAACTAATGGGACTTTTACTCAAGATTTACTCAGAGTTGGTATTCTGTGTTGGACCACTGATAAATTTTGAAATTGGAGCTAGGCAATATATGGAATTTTAAAAATAATTTAAAAATAAGAGGTGGCATGGGAAGATGAAATGGGGAGATACAATTTTGTGTAGGATGAATATATGAGGAAAAGTGTTGAAAATATAATCCAGTTGTGATGAAAACTGAGTAGGTTGAACCCTCAGGCACAGTTTATGTCTTGCACAAGTTCCCACAAAGTACAACAACTTCCCAGCACATTGCGAGAGTGGTAGAACCTGACACCTTTTACTCTGCAGAGAAACTTGGGCCCTTTGAGGTAGAAAGCTGACAAGGTGGTTTAATCTGCAGACAAGGTACTTTTTTCTGTGAGGAAGTGATTTGGAGAAAAAGCAGAATTTGGTATGCTGTTTTTGTAAGGCTTAACAAATCTGAGTGTGGTTAGAGAGGGCACAGTGACACGAGTCAAGCAGCAGCATTTCAGGATGTTAGTCCACATGTAATGGAAAAGCAAGAGGCCACTGCTTAATAATAATTTCAGTGTTTCATCCAGTGTCAGACCTGTTTGGTATCCCAGCTGGACACAGTGTCAGGAAAGTCAAAAGGAAATACAGGCCTTAGGAAATCTGCTAGCTCAGAGCTACTTCTGAAGAGACACAACACTGCTGCTACTGAATCCAATGAATTAGTGACAAAAGTAAATCCATCTCTGGAAACACAAGTGTGTCCAGAAGAACTGAAACTGCTGTCAATAATTTAGTCATGTATCGAAGGGGATGCAGGTCTTTGTCTAGTCTCTGTAAGGTTTCACTCACTTATTTTCAGTGCTAAAATTTTCAACACTGAGGGATGGAAAACCATCTGACCCTGATCACATATCAGGGAGAGACTTCCCTTCAGCCTATAAGAAACAATCTGAGAGTTCCTCTTTAGCTGGTGCATTAAAAAAATGAGAGTTCACCTGAGTTTAAAGGATATGTAAAGATTTTTTTCTTCAGTTGTGTCTCTGGCCCTGAAATGCTTATGCAATCCCACTAAACGATGCATCTGTAAAGCAAATATCATCTTAGATATGAAGATGTAATGTCCGTAGACAGTGCATTTATTTTATGTCTTTTAAGTCCAGATTACCACATTAAAAAGTAGATATTAATAGGAAAACTCACTACACTTAAAAACTGAATAGAACAAACCCACATTTTGCCAAAGTTTCTTGATTAACATTAAAACCAAACAAAATTAACAAGATTAACAAAAATAGTTGTTAAGATCTGTGTTTCAACTGCCACTGAATGCAAAAAGAAATGCCTGATCTGCTGTTGGGCTGGTACCATGTTCTAAAGGCATAGGTAGGCTACAAGTGCACAGACACTTACTGTCCCATCCTTTGGACAGATTAAGTTAAAAAGTATTGCTTGATGATTCCTGTGAAGACAGAGTTCTCTCCTGGACTGAGTGACACAGGTAGCTGGGAACAGTTAATCATGGGGAAATGGCTGAATCAGCAGCATCATGAGTAGCATCATGTGAGGCTCTGTCAAACATGTCAGTGCAAAAATACAGTTATAGGGAAATTAAGGTTGGAAGGGACTTTTGAAGGCCATTGTGTTAATCCTCATGTTCAAATATGATCAAATTTGGATCAGGACAATTATTTTGATAGTTCTGTTGGGCAAATAAGTGAATATAAAATGAAAAGTCTAATCAAATTCCACCATTTCTTTTAATACATTCCTAATAATAAGAATGAATAAAGGACAATTCAAACAGGCTGCAGTGGAATGACCTGTCATGTTTTAACCTGCATAATGATATTTTAGAGGCACTTGTGGACATATTAGAAAGGGAAAGCTTGCCAAAGGCTATCTGGGCATTCTACTTTGAGAAGATGGATTTATTGGATTATTTTTTTTAATTAGTATGCTAAAGATAGCTTGAGATGTTGTAAATATTGTTGCCATGCTACACTGACAATAGACTTACACTCATAAGAGTTTCTTCATGGTATGGGGAAATTACTTTGGTTATCAGTGCTTGGCAGCTGGATGTGAAGCTGCTCAGATTACAAGCCAAAGCAGCAGTAAAAAATGGGTACTGCTATCGTGTGACGTGAAAACAAATTTTCTGCTGAAAGCAAGAAATACATGAATGTTCCTGTAAAAGGTTATGCCATTATGAGGCAATTTCAACTCTTCTACTTGGACCTCATTCTAACATAACTTGTGAGAATGATTCTGCTCCTTGTGTGCTGCAAAGATGCACTGATTAACTGCAGAGAGCATTCTCTCAAAGCTGATCTCTTACTCTGTTTTATTGGATATTTACTCATTTTGGGAATCTGCTAGACAGTACTGATATTTTTCTGTTGTGTTTACACAAGGTGCTTGTTCTCAGATAACACAGGAAGACTAATAGTGTTTAAAATATGAATTCTTTATAAATGTGTGGTTATAAAATCTGGTTTTATATCCTTTACAATTGTCTTTTTTATATCTGTATAAACTTTTACAGAAGTTAGTATTACATGATGACAACAACCTAGGAAATCTCTTATAATTTATAAATTATAAATTGAACCTAACACCGTTCAAAACCTCAATCAAAGGACTAGAACATGGATAAAGTTTTGACTGGATTTGTGATTTGTCATGCCAAGGGCAATCCCTAGTAATTTCATCAATGGATACCCATCAGCAGTGTCTACCAAGAGTCTTAGCCATATTTTCTGTACTAAGTTGTCTGTTTTCCACTCACTAAGAGATCCCAGAATGTGCCAAAAACCTGTGTATCAGGGAGTATTGCACGTAGCAAACCCCACTGGGCCCATGTGAGGTACCTGCAGCTAACCCTGAGGGGAGCCAGGGGCTTCAGTGACACCATGATCAGATATCACAGGCCTTGGTGAACAGTCACAAACTCAAAAGAAGGGGAAAACAGCAATCATGAGAGAAAGAGGAGTCACATATTTGCTGTGTGAGAAAAGGTGTTAAAGAGATACCATTCAATGGAGGATTAAATGCTTCCCATGCAGCCAGACATAACAAGACATAAAGCTACCTAGGAAAAAGTAACAGGTGCAATTAAAGCTGCCTTTCATGCAGAACCAAATAATGGCAATTTTAGATTATACTTGACTTCTAGTAGTTTAAGCACAGAATAGGACACACAGCAGAGATACAAAGCCCTACCAGTCAGGGGATAATCTATGGTTTAAGGATTACAAGGTAATTGCATCCCATGAGGATTTCTATGATTGTGAAGCAGCTGGAGTAGATGAAAGAAGAATGACACAGTGACCTTTGGACCAAAGTCTTCTAAATCTTAGAGCACAGACTGGCATTGAGAAAGACAAAAGCTAATTATTATTTTTGTGCTTTGAATGTAAACTAAAATAATCCCCAATTAGAAAAAAAAAAAATACATGTTTGAGTGCAGTGTGGCCAGCCCTGTTACACTGCAGGGGGGTGAGACAGACTAGAGATGAGCTTTGACCTCTGTATGTCTTGATTTCTTTCATTTTCCCTCATCATCACACTATGGTTTAATTGAGCTATTGAATTTCAGAACTAGTCTGTTCCTCTGTCTGAACAAAACAAAAAATACCTGAAAGAAGAGACAATGAGAAGAATGAAGGGATGATGACGATTTCTTTACTGGGTATAGGAAGGTGTATAGGTATATTCATGTATGTAAGAATTCTTCAGTCTGCAGCTAAGCAATGAGTGACAGATGTAGGCTTTAATCAAGGAAAGACTGTGGAAAGGATGAACACGGGTGTTCACTGTTTTTCCAACAGATGAACTGTGGGGAGCCAACAGGAAAACAGCAAAGAAACAAAAGCAGGTGGTTCTTCACACAGCATGGGTAAAAGCTGCAGTGCTAGTTCACTGGAGTTCAAGGATAGGCTTAGGAAGTCTACTGAATAAATGTCCACAAAGCTTTATTAAACACACAGAAACCATCCCTGGTCCAAGAAACTCCTCAGCTGTGATTGACTGAATGCCAGATAATGTATAGGACAAGTATAGACACACATGGCTTGTTCTTACATTCTTCTCTAAACACCTGCTTGTGGATGCTACCAGAGACAATGTACTGGGCTAAAAGTACTTTTTGATCTGACTCAACACTAGAACATAAAAAATAAGTCTGCCAAAAACCAGATCATACTATTAGGCTCAAGAGTCAAATACAGGAAAAGTAAGACATCAGATTATTTTAGAATCTATTAGCTTTACATTCTATTAAATTCCATAAATAGATATATGTTTTAACCAACAAAATGGTACTACTGTTGTAATCCTCAGGGAAATGGTTCCCCACCCCACCCCCCCCAGAGACCCCTGTAGCTGTAACCATGTTAATTTAACCCTCCCTTCCTTTCTTGACCTAATTGGCTGAGAGCCAATTATCTTTTCCTGAGCAGGAGTCTAGATGAAGGCCCTGTTCTTCCTTGTTCACTCTCTTTCTCCCCTAGAAACCTTTGAGAATAAATGTCTTGAACTACACTGGGGGTTAGAGCCTCTTTTGGAGTCTTTTGCCTTGCCCCTGAAATATTCCCCCAAAGCCCTCTCAGATCTGGGCTAGTCTAGTAACTCTGGGGGGCTGTGGGGGTAATTATTTCAGCTACCAATTTCTGCCAGGGAAAATTCTTCATTTAATGGAGAAATTATCACTATTCACAGTCATTTCTAATATTATATAGAAATTCTACAGAAAAAATAGCTCACATTAAAGAATGATCAAACATTACCTGTGCCTGAAGTTTGCATATCTTACACTTTTTCCATTCAGTATATTATGTGTGTGTTTACTAAATAGCTGTTAGTGTGGCTCTGTGTAGCATCTCAGAATGAATCCTGACTACTTTTTGTTTCAGATTAAGAATGCTCGGGCAAGACCATTCTGAAGGGCAGCGTGGCACAGGGTGCTGGTTTCTCTGGCTATGAAGAACAGAATGTCAGGTATGCTAATTACTAAGTGACTGAGCATACAGGCATTCCTAACACATATGTGGTGGCTGCTACAGAGCAGAAGAAAGATCTTTGTATTCCCCATAAAATCAGTACAGTCTGCTAACTGCAACACAATTAACCTGACACAAGGCCACAAAATCAAGACTTCATGTCACACTGGGACCAAGGTTAAGTCATGTGTAATAAAGGAATTAAATAAGTCTTCAAAGGTGCTCAAATCTGCTGGACAGGGTTGTTTCACAGCCAAAGAGATCACAATTTGATCTGCTTTTTAAAGAGAACACACAAATGGAAGCTACACTGAAGGACCAAATGTTAATGTAGCTAACAAACTTTTCAAATTTTGTTCCTTCAGAGGCATAGAAAATGAAATTTATTTATTAAAATTAATGTTATTTTTTATCACAGAGGGACCTATCCTTACCAGATCAGTTAAAACAGAATGTAGCACTGGAAATGGGCACAAATCAGAAGTGAGAGAGCTAGAAATATGAATATTTAGAAAATAAAGTGATATACAAGACAAAAACAGACATTGTGATTTTCCCCCATAAGTTTATTGAAATTTTATTCACAATCACCTAACCTTCTTATGTGAAAGAATCAGTTCTGTGGAAAGCCATGGTCTTGAACGCCGTGCAGAGAAAGGCAACACCTCCGGGCACGCAGGCTCAGCCAAAAAACCAAGGGCTGGTTTCCCAGTGCCACCCTGTGTTGCAAACACAGAAGTGCACGGACAGCCCCTTCCATGGGCAGAACAACTGGTGCTCAGGCACTGCAGGGTATCTGCTCGTGGGTTTTTAATCACAGACATTGATCATATAGCAAAATAATATTTACATGCAATACATAAACAACATATAAATGCCAGTAGGTTTGGCTAAACAGTTTTCAAAAAACAAGTAATGTTTGGCAGCAAATCATCCAAGTAGTATTTGTCATCTGTAAGTTATTACTCAAAAGGAAGAGCATGTAAATGGTGTATTTGATTTACTCAGTAGCAACCATGGTGCCAGATATACTTTTATACTTAAGGATTTTGGATAGCAGCAGTTTGTGTACAAGTAGCAACTTAGTAGTAGCTGATTTAGAATGGGGAGTCCTGCCTTAAATTGGAACAAATCTATAAATTTACTGTTCAAAAGCTTGTACTGTAACAGGACATTATACATTCATAATGTCAAGAAAAGGCATCTATAAGTTTTTCCATAATCTCTGCATAATTGTTATTCATATTCCTGCTTGTAGTCAGAATTATGACTACAGTTTTCCGCTATCTTCATTAACACCTCTAATCTAATGCACCTGGTATGTCTGTAGAAGGAAAACATTTCTCTGTGGTTTTCACCTTGGAAACGTTCTGATTGTCAGTGATCAGTCTGTTAGGGCAAGAAAGGTGCCAGGATGTAAGCATGTCTGATGCACTCACAACGGGTGCCTTGGAAGCATTTCCCTGTCACAAATCCTAAAGCAGTTTTCCCTGAACATAACAATCAGGAAGTATTTTCTCTAGTCAGCCCTATCTCTAGCCAGCCAAAAAACTGAACATAACAAGAAGGAAATCTTTTCTCATACAAATTTTTAATAATGTTAGGATACTGATTAACAAAATGCAGACAGAACAGAATATTCCAAACTTTATAGTGCAAAGTACACATCTTTTATTACATTCTGGAGCTGATCTCAAGTTCTTCCTTAAGTTATTTACTCTGATAAAGCAGCCATGGGAGTGTTCTTATTTGTACTTGCTGCCACAAACACTGCAAGAAGACTGTAAAACTGTCTGGTGTGTGTCTTTTCCTACACTGCACTTCCCTTTGCAGTGATTTCAGAGCAGAGAGATGATTAGCTACTGCACATCCTCATGAAATCCCTCTTATATAGGATCCCCTCCTGTAATCAAGAAAGCAGCAATTAGATCAGCTGTGAAGTAGACCATACTTCTCTGATCAAGGCAAAGGGTGGCACTTTCACACTGTCCTCAGTAGCACATGGACTTGAGTTTGTTATAAGACATTTATACAAATCCTGCAAATACACCTCAATGCAGTGGCTGAAAAATTGAGGGGTTCAGGCTAATTACTTTTTCTCTTTCACATTAAGAATAAATGAGGTTATAACCTCAATTTGCAGCGTCTCATAAGATAGGTGATACTTGATAATCATTAATCTACAATCACTTACTAGACAAAGATCCAGGGGATCCTTCTGATGACAAAATGTAAAGAGGATTTTAAAAGTCTTCTTGATAGAGTTCTAAATACAAGTTCCCCATTGTGGATTTGCCATTTTTCGTGTATTAGCTATTCTGTAAATCCCTACAAGGGATACTCTTATGGCATGGAAGGATGGACACACTTTGAGCAGAGGCTCTTAGGCCAAAGACTCTCAGCATTTTGAAGTGAAACACTGTTTCTCAGAATAAATGTGCAAGATGTAGAAAAATCAATTACAATTTACATTTAGGCATGCAAACCCAACTGGTTGAAAATGCTCAGTGGTAGTGTAAATTACACAACATCCACCAGAGGGAAGCTCATACATTCATTCAGAGGAAAATAAATAATTTGAAGGATGAGAGAAACACACACCTGATATTTAAGGCTAAGCAAATTCTATGCAAATTGTTTCATAGCAGTAGCATGGACTTTTTGAACTTTGAAAGTTTTCAGAAATTATTTGCCAATCTAAAAGTAACAGACTTACAGAAAGTTTCCTGGATTGATGACTGACTTTTTGCACTACATATAATATGCATGCACACAAAAAACTTAAACTGTGTTTTTTAAACATACAGATGCAGCCTAATTTCACTGCTGTAATGAAGTAGACCAGAGCTTCTGTGATTCAAAGTCCAAATGCGTTCATACATTAAAGCCCACCCACATGTGGCCACTAGAGTGAGTAAGATACTGAATTGTTTAGCTACTGTTGTTTTTAGCAGTTATTGACTACACTATATTGCTCCCCCTGTTTATGGAAATATTTGGTAAATTGCCCATAATGTTTGTGTACTACTAATTTAAATTTCATAAATAACAGTCTTAGAGAATATTAGAATCAGCTGACAGTCTGAAGTTTTCTTAGTGATCCAGGAGTCATATAGAGCTGTTCAGAAACATGCTCCTGAGCTAATGTTAACTCTAATGTCTGAGATACTTAGTCTATTAGCCTAGCTTCAGAGTCTTAGTTCAACACTTCTTAGGAATTTTTCTGAAACAGAAATTCCAGACTGCAGCTGCAATTGAGAGATCTTTATTTCCTTGCTTAAATGAAAGACACAGCCAGATGTAGAGGCCATTTGGCAAGCAAACTTCAACTCAAGTGGAGAAACGTGTTTCTTGAAAATGCAAGGCCAATGCTTCAGAAGTTTAGCCACATACATACACTACTGGATTAGAACTATACTTATACCAATGGTTGTTCAGACAACTGCTCTTTTCCATCAAAAATAAAGTTATAAAAGAATCCTACAGAGGTGTCACACAATGGTACAGAACATACAAGTCCTTTTAGTGATCCTTTGTAGATTGATGACTGGCCACAAGATTGTAGCTACACATAGAGCACTTATTATTACATAAAAATGTACTTATCAGCATGCCTTATTGTTATCTACAAGTTCTAGTAGTTAGTGTGTCTTACTGCTACACAGGACTTTTAGCAATTATCCCAGCTTTCAGTTAAGCAGAGTTTCTAGAAATCATTGTAGCTTTCTTTACTATCTAGAGTCTTTGGTTGTGTAGGCTTTTAGTCACCTGAGTCCTCTGCAATTCAGGTCAAAGTCTTGATAATAAGTGTGTGACACAACAATCATAATCTAGATTGACTTTATAAAGAACCTGCCAGTCCCTGCAGCACTGGGTGACAAGAGGTACTGGACCTCTCTCCTTGGTTATCTTTTTCCAATAAAAATCTGCAATTTACTTCAGTCTACATATGCCACTTTCAATAAACTAGTCTATGAAGAATCTTCTTCTCATTGGAAGAAGAGATACTGCCCAGCACTTCCTCCCGTTAGTTAATTTTCACATGTGGTTTTCAGAAATTCCCTTCAGAATACAAACAACTTGTTTCATTTTTCCCCTACCCGATATTTATTAAATGTAGTTAAAAATGAAAGGAACTGGAGTCATGTATCAGATTAAATCCCAATTAAAATCTGTATTACACAAATAGTATTTTGAAGATATAATACTTAACTTCAGTGGGGTTATTCTGGATTTACTTTTGATCTCATTATACTCTTACGGGAGCAAAACCGGCTAAGCTGCTTTGGGGGTGCTGATGTTACAATCCTTTTTCCTCTGTGAAAAATACTTTTTGACTTAATGCTATGCACTACATTTGCTGGGTTTGTAAAATTAGGGAAGAAATCTATAAATAACTCCTTTGTTTCTGTGAACTTTTTTTAATGGTAAATACCCTTCCAGTTCCACTTCTTGAATATTTCTGTTGGCACTGCTGTTCTAGTTCCGCCTTTAACATTTTAGAAATGAACTTCAAAAGATGTTTTGAAATCAGGATAACAAAATAGTTTCATATTCTTTGACCAGACTCTGAAGAACTTATGATTCATTTAGGATTTGAGTACTCCACTGACTACCAAGTTTCCTAGGAAAACTCATAAAAGTCATAGCCCATTGCTGGCACACAGCAAGACAGTAACATAATGACATCTTTTCTCTCTGACATGGAGCATTTCCTCCTATAACTCTACATCCAGACTGAATACTCTGATGGTTATTGTTTGGTAAAGAACTGCAATTTCCCAGAGAATACAACTCCTACCCACTTTGTTGTACAGTACAGTTCAAACAGTTTATTTCCTTTATGCCAGGGTATTTCTGAAATATGATTGACTGTTTTCTGATGAATTAAAAAAGATGATATTAAGGTAGTAAGCACAATTTTTTCTGCTTTAAAATTCATGTCAAACATATAATGCACATTTGTCATTTACCTGACACCCCTCTTTGTTTTTTGTTTTTATAAAATGAAGTGCCAAGTTATTCAAATGAACAAAAATAGAATAGCATAAAAAGGATTTCTTTCTCCTCACAGTTGTTGATTAGATCAGTAGCACCAAAACAGTAGCACATTTCTTTACATAGTCCCACTTTAGAAAGACCACCAACATGCTGTAAAATTTGCTGATATAATGGATGTATAATTAACAGCAAAGTCAGGTCCTGCAATGTATTTTTACTTTTGCTTTGTATGCAAAAATACCCATCCTCCTAAACAACAGGAACTGCCATATGTGGTCAGATGTCTGTAAGAGTGAGCATGAGGATGTGAGCTCACAGTCTGCATTAGCCTTCAGAACATCATTTAGAGGAGAACTTGCAAGTAGTTCACCAACACCTGCAGAATAAAAGCAGAGCACAGAGCAGCCAAGAACAGAAGAATTTCCAGAATGAGTCAAGGTGAGGAAAGCAGTGGCAACTCAACATGGAATATTGTGAGGTCAGTAGTCTGCATAATACTGGGCTTGTCATTTATAATTGGCACCCCTGGAAACTGCATTGTCATCTGGACTGTTTGTACCAAAATGAAGCAAGTGTCTCTTTCAGTCCTGCTGATCTTGAACCTGGCCATTGCTGATATCCTTGTACTGATCACTTTACCAATCTGGATTTACTCTTTTGCTGACTCCTGGGTTTTTGGAGTCATCTTCTGCAAATTGTTGGTTTTCATTATTTACTGCAGCATGTATGCCAGTATATTTCTGATTACAGCACTCAGCTTGGAGCGGCTACTGGCTGTGTTTTACCCTTTCACAATTCAAACATACAGAAGAAAAGGAAAAGTTTATTTGATTGTACTCCTCATTTGGTTCCTGTCTATTGCCTTTGGCATTTCTGTCATTCCATTTCAAGAGACAGAAGAAATGAACGGTCGACTTCTGTGCACGTGCCGCAACTACTCTTCTAATAGACAGAAAGTGTCTTTTCTTCTGCTGGAGACCCTTGCAGGTTTTGTAATCCCTTTTTTAATTATTTGCACTTGTTATGTGTGTGTTGTAAGAAGAATAAGCAGAATGACTTACCAATCCAAGCGGCGATCGGAGCGTCTCATTGCCAGCGTCGTGGTGGCATTCATTCTGTGCTGGTTCCCTCACCACATCTTTAACATCCTGGACATCATTTCAATTGAAATAGAACTCTCTAATGAGGAGATGTCTTTGGCACTGGAAGAAATTGTAGACAAAGGAGTGTACATCTCTGGAGCACTTGTATTCATCAGTAGCTGTATTAATCCTCTGCTTTATGCTTTTGCTGCACGAAGGTTTCAGAACCACCTGAGATTTGCCAAGATATCAAAGCTGTTTGAACAGATCAGTCAGACTGTAACAGAGGAAGACAAGAAAAGAAGTCTGGTTGTAGCCAAACATGAAGATCCTTTGGTAGGCACAGAAAATCTCTAACAAGGAACTCAGTGAATAATCTGTGTCATTCCTTCAGTAGTCCTTTCTCCTCATTCTCTCAGTTTCATTTACTGAGCAGTCCAGGGAAAGACATAGAGAAAGAAAAGCTTTTTGGATTTTTTTTTTTTCTTGTGTGTTTTATAAGAATTTCCATTAACAACCTTGTTCAGTTCATAAGTTAATATTCACATCATGAAATGAGCACTATTTCGCTGTTGCTGAGAACCTCAGCAAGGTAGCTAAAAGCTAAAATTGTGAGGAATACAGCATTGTTACTTTCCATTAAAATTATTTCTGATTTCTAGAAAGTCTGTATGCAGAAAGCAGAAAAGAACTGCATGTGGAAAAGAGAGACTTTGAAAGCTTGAAACCAATGAAATTAAGTTTTTTTTTTCAGAAAAAAAAATGTTCCATGTTCAAAAATCCTTATATAAAGTTTTAAGAAATTAAATTCTTTATAAGGCTAAGAATGGTTTTAAAGTGTACTAATGACATAATGGGTTGATGGAAAATTCAAAGCTAATTTTTATTCATTACTATATTTAGGTTTGAAAGTAATAAGGGTTGTTTACACAGTCAGGTTCATCGACTGCATTATCTTGGGGTAGTAGGTTTGAACAAGTCAAACGTGGAGTATGAGAACTGTGTTGTATGGCAAACATCACTGCAGGCTACATGCTGTATCTGATGGCAAACACATTGCAACTTCAGTGGCAATCTGATGTATGAAATATATGTACTTTGAGTATCCTCAAAAATTTTGATTCAAAGAAGTTAAGCTTCCAAGATATCTATTAAATTGTGGAAGAATTGGATCAGGCTCAGGTGAGGAAGAAGGAGACATCCTTCCTATTATTTTTATGTGTAAGAAAATTATGGTTGTAGTACAAAGTGTCTCATATCAGAAGAATTTCAACTTGCAAATAAAAGAATTATATTTTTTCTTCTCTTATAGAGTAATGGACTTTGCCATAGGAAACCAATAAAATTAGTGTTTGCAAGGGCTTTAGTTTTGTGAATGTGTGTAAACTCACTGTGAAAAATTGCATGGCATCACATGTTTGCTTCTGAAGTTTTATTTATTTCAATTGTGCCTAACATTTTTTACAGTTGCTTTGTAAATTTTTAAGTCAACAATTTTTAATAAGATCAAGATAACTACTGATTACAAAGCATATTGTGGTTTCATATTGCTTGTTCTGGACAGCTGCTAAATAGCTACATTACTGATCTTTACAAAGAAATTACAAATACTAACCAGACATTAATTTTTGAAATTTTGAATAATTTTGGATTTTGAAGTGAAGGATATTTGATTTGTATTAATTTAGCTTGTAAACTGAATAAACATGGGGAAGTAAAATCCTTAGCTGCTAATGGAAGACTATTTCTCTAAATTTTGCATATGTATTTGTTATCCCTTCTTCTTACCAAAAAGTATTTTTTCTCCTGAATAGAAGTCCACAGCACAGAGGGTTTTCCTTCAACAGGACTCCTTCACTGAAATTAGAGCAAATTTTAGCAAGATCTTGTTTAAAGTAAAAAGTAAGGAACAGATGAAACCCTTTAGACTTGACCCCATCCTTTACCTACCACTCTTTTTCACCCCTCTATTGGCTGTTAATTATTATAGGACATTCAATATAGCAACGTGACATTATCTCACAAAAAAAGCAGCAGGTTCAGTTATCTACTCATAAAAAAGTGAAGCTGTATTTCCCAATATGTTCTTGAGATAGGAATCACTCACTATTCAACAACACAGAACAGACCAGATTTACTATCACATGAGCACTGCAACTGAAAGTTTAGGCTACAAAGAGTCAAGCATTTCACAACTCACAGTGTGAGAAAACACCCAGGCAGACTTTAGTACAAGCTGCCTGACCAGTGTTTTCCTTCCTTTCAATCTGTGCCTGAATTTTCTGCCTCACTATGAATTTTTCACATTTTCTCCACTGCTTTTTACTCACAGTACTGAAGTCCTTGTACATCAGGAGGTCTATCAAAGAGCTAAAGCTGTCCCTCTTAATTTCTCATTAATAGTCTTGGTTCTATGTCCAGTGTACAGTCATCTCTAAGAACTGTGATTCTTTTGAAGGCAGTTTGAAAAGTGTTAGAACATACTAAAACAGCAACATTAAATAATTGCATTTTAATGTAGAGTTAATAGAGTTAATTCTTGCAGTTGGTATGCACAGTTAAAATCCTCACTGATTTAATTTTTTTGTCAGCACAACAGTCATGTAACTGGGACCATAAGAGTCCACCTAAAAATACAAGCAGATGACTTGGTTGTCTGCTGCTTCCTTGAGCAGGTACACATCAGGCCTAGCAATGCAGCCAGACTTTGCACTTCATTAGTGCTAACACACATCTATCTGTTGTTCAAGTTAGATCAAAATAGTGACCTGCTAGTAACTCGAGACACACTCAGATTCTCCTGGGGAAATAGAGGCTTCATGTCATTTGAGTTCCTCTATTTTTTATTTTTTTCCTTCTTAACCTTTCTACCCTTGTTTATGAGGTCTGCTGAGTGGTTTCAGTGTCCTGCTATTTCTCATGACACAGCAAGGCAGAAGGCTGAGCTAAGAGAGGCCACTTCAGTCACCTGAGTGAAATCACCTCAAACTGCACTGAAGTACAGGGAACATGATGTGGAGTCAGTGCAACACTGCTTAGAACACTGAGTACTAGGAGGTGACCAGATAGTTTGAATTTCTCACATTTGTAAAAATTAATCATCTTCTAACAATTATCTCTTAACATTTCAGTATTTCATGCCCTGAAATGTGAAATGTGCTGCGAACATTCCATTGGGTTACATCAGGATTTTTTCACTGTAGTAGGGTCATGCTGCTCCAAGTGAATTCATGTTATATTAAATGGATTGAAGGAAAGCCTGAGGAATTTTTAGTTAATAACCCAATATACAAGAAGGATAGAAAAGGACATAAAAAAACCACATCAGTCTTACACTATTTGTTGCCTATTGACATCAAAATGTTTCTGTAAGCATCATGGTAAAAGAGTTGTAACAGATACCTGGATTAAAACAATGGAGCTTTGTGAATATTTACAGGCAACTCACAATTTAAGGAGTAGCACAAGGGAAATCAGAGATCCTTATTTGCAAGAAGAAACAGGGCAACCGCACTGTACTAAAGAAAAAAAAAATTAAACCTCCAGAACATTTTCTAGGAAGAAGTAGAGCAGAAGACATGTTTTAAAGACAGTTAAAGCTGCAGTTATGGAACTCGTAGGGTTACAATTAGCAAGACTAAATAAAAGATTTGCCTGCAGTGCCTGGGTGAAAGGAATAAAAGAACCTGGAAGCTAACAGATGGCACAGAAACAACATAGAAATCCAAATTCTTTCACATTCAAGCAAAAGTCTGATAAAGAATAAATAATTTAGAAGATGCAGAAGTAGCAAATATTAGCAGTGGTGAAGGTTTTCTCTACAGGTTTGTGTACAGCTCTTGTATAATTCTCTTTTCTGCATATACTGGGAAAAGGGAAGACAAAGGAAAACCTATTGGCTTTTTTACATAAGAAATAGGAAATAAGTAAGAGAAATAAGTTAGTCAAGAATAATAAGAATAATATAGACTTAAAATGAAACTGAGAAGTTCAGCCATGAAAGTTGAGTATAGAAAGAGAACAGACAGGGAAGTGAAAACTATTTAGATGCAAGTCCGTTTCATATTTCTGTGAATGCTTTCTTATCAGATCAGTTAATCACTGAAACAGTTTCTTATTAGAAAACTTCTCATTATGATCCACACTGGTGGTCAATAGGTTCAAGAAAAAAAAATCCAATAAACCAGAGTTTAGAGAGACAAAAGCCTGTCCTCTAAGAGGGTGTGTAGCTTATGCTGCTCCTGTTAGCATTAAGAGCTGGGTGTAACCAGGGCTATGATGAGGGACATCAGGATTTCAGGGACTTTAGAAACTGTTTACAGTCCTAAGAAAGTTCTTGCTCTGGTAGGTATGGAGATAAGAGAATCATATACTATTGAATTCTTTTGTGTCTTCTTTCCCGTTAAATCAAAGATACTAAAAATCATGTGGGTGGTTCTTAGGAAGATTCAACATTTTAAAATAGATTGAAGTTGAAGAAATGTTCAGATTAAAATAAAATTATTATTATGGAATATGTCAAGTGTCATTAAAATGATGGAATTATTGAAAAAGATGCCATGAAGTCTTCAAATACAGGTTAAAGAGTCAGAGCTCTTAAATTAGGAATCTCAATTATACATCTGCTAAACAGCAAAATCCACTTATTATTTATCTAATAGAAGTCAGCTATCAGAACTACATCTTGATTGCAAAAGTAACTGGTCAGTCTTCAGTTTTGGCTGCACCTGTGTAGGTACTAACAGTGTGTGCAGGTAGGTGCATCACTATTTCCACTGGCTGTTAACTAGGAACTAATGTGAACTGCACTGAGACACCTACAAACAGTATATTGTGATTAAAGTGAAGGGCATGTCCAGATGGTTGTAAATTGGAGGATTAGAAGTTTAGCCTGCTCTACTATATAATTTCAAAAGTTACTGTAATATTAACATCTACTGTATAATTCCTAGTGAACTAGGTCAGCAGTATCTGAAACTTAGAAGTCATGGACAGTTTTTTAAACATTGCAACTAATGAGTTATGTTAGTGCCTGTCAGATTTAAAAATACAGCCAACAGAGCTTCAGCTGTGCTGTGGAAGGGAATAGTATGAAGTTAAATCTAAGGGAAGCATTTAGCAGCATAAGATTTTTACATGCCTTGTTCTCTCCTGCCACCATGTGGCTTTTCCATTTTAAAAAGTTAGGCTTCATTTTAGTAATCTGGAAGTCACTTAAAAAAGCAGTGAAGGACCTTGTTCATTGTTTCAGTTGTGAACCATACTTGAGGTTCAGGCCATTGAGACAGAAATGTTCACAAAAAACTAAAATAACATGTTAAGCATTCACCTTCATTTCAGAGTGATCTAGTAAATCACTTTCTTGCTCTTCAGGAGCCTAAGCCCACATTGTTCAAACATTGCATAATTAGGCAATCTGAGAATATCTGACAGAACATAATTGCCTCATGCCAGTCTGTAAAAAGGCTGTGCTGTAAACAGCTTCTCCCTGCCTAACCAACCATAAGTACGTTAAGCTGGACCTTGACTTGAATTTGAGTAGCTCACATCTCCTGCCAGGTGATATTATTGATTTCTAGCCTTTTGGTAGTTTTGAGATGCTCCCAAAAAGTATCAAAATGACTTGACTTCCTAGTGGTTAAAATTAGAAATGGTTCTTGCAGTCTTAAAGATATCCATGATAAGAAAATTGCAAAAGCTTTGCCTTTAAGAAAATAAGAGAAGTGTTAGGAGTAAAGCAGAAGACAGAATCAATATATTTGGTTTCAAATACCCTTTTTCTCTATTGCAATGTTTAGTTTCTATATGTAATGGTTTTGGTGTCTTTGAACAAGCCTTGCCTTAATCCTCTTATATTTGTCATATTAATCAGAAGAAACTGATTTTGCTGAAGAACTTCTCATAGCGCTTCTAGGAAGAAGACATAATGAATTAAAGGTTTCTACCCAATAACCATTTCCCTAAATATCCATTCTACCTCAGATTTGCATTGTATGCTACACTAAAACCCAACTATTTTACATTACACACCTTATTTTTTTCTTTGACAACTAATGTAAAATGAAAATTAGAACCAGCCAGTGATGACCAAGCAGACCACAGCTGTCAGTCAGGGTGACATCAGAAAGTCAGTCCATAGGTCAGGACCTGTATCAACAAGGTACATGGCCAAGCACAGGCACAGGCAGAACTCAAATGGGCACTCCAACAATGCAGGTCAAGGAAGGGGTGAAGCTCCAGGCCTGAATTTATATGGATTCCCAGGCCAAGAGGCAGGGTTTGAGAGTGGACGGTCTTTAAAAGTAATCAGTGCACTTGGGGACCTGATACATTTCTAGCAGCAATGAAAGCACAAAGAACAAGAACAGGAAAATGCAAATTATTCAAGGAATAATGTCCATAAGCCACAATTGCCATTTTATGTAATGGCTTATGTTAGGCAACTTTGTAAAAAGTGGGGGAGCATCTTATAAAAAATGATGTTTCTTTAACATTTCAAGGCTGCTATTTTTTCACTCATACTCACATTCCTTTAATATTGCAAATGAAGAATTATAATATAAAAACTTCAGAATATTTTTCCTACATCTCACCCTTTTTCTTCCTTTGATTCTTCAGGTCTCATCACAGTTTTTCTGTGTTTGATACACAGAAAGATGCTTTGCTCTCTCCAAGATACAGAAAATTACATCTTTTAACCACTGGAAATACATAGAAATTCTCTGAGCACAAGAAGTAGGAAAGCATACGCTGTTCTGATCACAAAGATGTTATCACACCCTGCACTGAGAATTTCACCTGCTGTGGGTCACTGAACTTTGGCTTGAGTTAAACAGACAATTAAATAGCCCAGTGTAACTGTTGGATTGGCCATGTGATAGGATCTTTCATTTCATTTCATAGTACCATTGGTTGAATAAAGTTAAATATTTAGCATCCTGAGCATAAGAGCAAGAAAAGAAAAATTCTTGGTATGTGTTTGAAAACATAGCTATGCATTTCCCAAGCACCAAATTAATATTGCATTGGTTCTAGAGGACTTGTTTCCTTGTTGCTATATAATTTAACTCCAGTATATAGTTTTAGGCACACTGATAATTTCACGGAGGGTTAGTGGTGTAATTTGATCTTTTAAATTACTGGTGTTATCTGCAAGTGCTAAAGTGTATCAAAAGCAATGAAGCTGTTTAAGAACCCAGGGAATATTTTGCTGTGTTTTTCCCTGTGGGTAGGGAGCTGTGGGAGGTGAGCAGGCGTCTAGGCTGACCTATGGCAGTGTGGTCTGTCCAATGCTTTCCTCACTTACTCCCAGTCCTCCTTACAGCAGGGGACATCACACCCTTTTTGTGCTTCACCTTCTCCTAGAGTTGCTGGGTTCCTAAATGTTTATGGCAGCTTGGAAACACCGTTTCTGCAGGAGCTGGGCCAGCCCCGCTGCCCGGGCAGGTCCTTGTGGCTCCCGCTGGGCCAGCCCCGCAGCAGCCCCATGGACACAGTGAGACCACCTTGCCACTGCCTTCTGTGTGCCAAGGAAATCCCTTCTCTGTGCCACAGACACAGTGAGACCACCTTGCCACTGCCTTCTGTGTGCCGAGGAAATCCCTTCTCAGTGTGCCAGACACAGTGAGACCACCTTGCCACTGCCTTCTGTGTGCCGAGGAAATCCCTTCTCAGTGTGCCAGACACAGTGAGACCACCTTGCCACTGCCTTCTGTGTGCCGAGGAAATCCCTTCTCTGTGCCACAGACACAGTGAGACCACCTTGCCACTGCCTTCTGTGTGCCAAGGAAGTCCCTTCTCAATGAGTGAGATACCCCTCCAAACCCTTGCCACTGCCTTCTGTGTGCCAAGGAAATCCCTTCTCATTTCTCACATGTGTAGGCAGAAATAAACACGCAGAGTGGCATTGATAAGCTTTGGAAGTGAAGTTTCCTGCTTTCAGGGTAAGTGTAAACATATATTGCACCTTGTCTGCTTGAGGCAAAACCGCTTCCTTTTCTTTCTACTTGTTCCCCTTTCCACAAAGTAGCTTGCCATCATTCCTGTTTAAGAAAGATGATGTATCTCTGACCACTGGTAAAGGCTGTAACTGTGATGTAGGAATGGATCAGTACTTTGCTGTAAGGTGAACAGAAAAGCGAAAAAGACCCGTAGAAAACCCAGTTTCATTTGTTTGATCATAACATAAAGATAAGCCTCTTAAGCTAGCAAATTCCTATATTTTGTTTAATACTATAGCCTGTTCAATTCTTCAAAGAGCAATATTAAACAAATAGTAATAACTAACATATCCAATGCCAGAAAAAAACTAAGGATTTATCTCCTTTTCTATAACATCATGAACTAATTTGAAACAGTTAATTATCTTTGAAGTCTATTGTTTAAACTCTAACTCTGGGTGTGTAATTAATGATTACATGATAGCAAATAAGTAATACAGCATTAATTTTTTTTATATTATTATATAAAGGAGAAGGATTTTAATCTGTACAAAAGGAAGTTCAGGAAAGGAAAAATTGCTTTTTTGTAGTAGACTCCATTCAATCCACAAGAAATTAGGAATAGCCTTAGTAAGAAAGGCAGTAAAAGCCAAGAAATATTTCTCTACTGAATTTAAAACTGGCCTATAGAAACCAGAGCTGCAGGTGTTCGTGGAAATAAGTGGTGTTGCAGGAATTTTAAAACTCTGTAACTTTATGAGCAGTTATCCAAGCCAAGGCAATGATACCAAGTAACCCAATCTACTGCCTCAGGACATGAGCAGGGGTCAGCAGGGCACTCCTTTTAATGCCCCAACATTACCTGCATCTCAAAAGAAAAGTTTTGTTTGTGTTTTTTTCTGAGTAGAATTCACATTCATAGCAACTTCAGATGGTTGTTGATACTGGGCAAGGAGTGCACTTTCGTATTTAATATAAAACATTCCTGCAGAAATTTCATCATGCCTCAAAAGGAAAGCCAAAGGTAGGAATGTATTCGAGGGGATGCCTTGATGACCTGACTGCCAGCAAAGCCCCTCTGCACAGCTCAGAGAGGCTGTGTGTGACTCCTGGCTGTGCTGTTATTGCTCCTGGTTTACAGTCAGGAAAACAGAAGGTGAAGGGAGGTACCCAAGGCTACACAGATAATGTCTTTGTAAGAATGAGATAAGTGTAATAATATATTACCATAGTTAAATATAAGTCTAACAAAATTGCTATCACACAGCACAGGTGGGCAAAACACTTCAAAATTTTATTATAAAAACACTTAAGATTTTTAAAATCAAATTGATATAAATTCTATAGGAATTTACACCACTCAGGTAGGTACCTAGATAGGACCTCTTAAGGAAGGTAGATTTCTGAACTAGTATGGAATTTAGTATGGTTTTCCAAGTAGCTTCCTGAATTGACAATAAGGCAGAATTAGTAACAGAGAAAGTTACATTAAAATAATACATTAAAGTTTAAAAATTAACAGTTCCTCAGGGTACAGTTGGAATGACTGAAGTATATATAAAAGCTATAAATAGTTGCCTTTATAGACAAAGTTGTTTACAACTTAATTAAAGTAAAATTTTATATTTTGGTTGAAAAAGCCTCTAAAGATGTTTTAAGCAAAATCAAGGAATATGTAGTCACAAAGCAATCTGAAACAGCAATTTTAATCTGGAAAAATGATTTTGCAGAAGCTAAAAAAATAACAGTTTCCAGAGTGAACCCCTACCTTTTAGATATTTGATTTCAACAAGTCTCACAGGTCAGACTGAAAGGTTATATCTTATACTTATATGGAAGATCCTACACTAATAGTTGGCTTGTGTTCATCACAAGTAATCACTTCTTTTAGAAATGAGCCCAGAGGCTACTGTAAGATATCTTAGAAGCATGAAAACATATTTTTAGAATTATTAATATATTTAAGACCCCTGATGTATTTTCTGGTATGCTGTGTCATGATTTGTGATTTTAACATCACACCTCTAAAATTACATTTCAAAATGATTGTGTATTTTCCATGCAGATATAATGAGCAGGGTAGCACAGGACAGAATTGTAGATTAGTTTCATTTTGGGCAAACTATACTTCAGAGAAGCCAAATAGGGTGAAGGCTACATCTATACATTAATTCAAAATGAATTTCCTTCTCAGTCTACAACATATTTATCACAGGTACTGCCTTAGTTTCAGGTTTTTATCATGGACAGCTTTCTTCAGGAATTTAAACATTGTCTCCAACTCGGGCTGCCCATCATGTATCACTGTATTTGGAAAGCACAATCCCCTGGGAGTGCAGTTGTGCTGAAGTGTTTGTGTGCCCCCAGCTCTCCATTCTCACCAGGTTACTCAGCTCAGCCAGTTGGGCTGGGCAGGTGCTGCAGACACCACCCAGCTTTTCTCTGAGCTTTAGTTTTGTGTAACACACCTACTTCAGTGCCTCTGGCATTTGTTTCTTTTAGAACCTACAACACTTACATATCCACCAGAACAGTGAGAAAAAATATACTTATTCATAAAAGGTTTGATGAGCTAACAAATCATCATTTTGCCTTTTGCTCAAGCAACATGAGGAGCCGATCAACACACAGGAGTTTGTGTTTGTGTACACACATCTGTGTACAGAGATGGACTTCAGGGAGAATAGGGAAAGACTGGTTTACGGAGAGTGTCATATTTTCACAATATAAATAGGCTGATTAACTAAAGTCAATCAAATTTTTATAAAAGCAAGGAAAATCCCTAATGGTGCAAGGAGCTTGTTTCTGCAAAACTGGTTGCATGCATTTTTTCCCCTCATTGACTTAATATGACCACTCCCAAGCTTAAAATTAAGTATGTACTGAATGCTTAGATTTTCAAAGAAACCAAAGGATAAAAAATTGCCCCAAAAGAGAGCTAGGCCCAAGGTTTGTTTTTGTTTTTGTTTTTGTTTTTGTTTTTGTTTTTGGTTTGGTTTTGGTTTGGGTTTGGGTTTGGGTTTGGTTTTGGTTTTGGTTTTTGGTTTTGGTTTTTTTGTTTGGTTTTTTTTTTGCTTTTGGAAGGGTTTCCTAAAGTGTAGTTATTCTTCATGATGAGATTTCTGATGTCTACAAGTTTCTGCATACATATAGGCTATTGCCATGTGCATGTGTGGTTGAAATATGAGATCCATCTCCTGTCTAAAAATATTGGAAAGTTGTAACTCCCAGAGGAAAATAATGTTGTATATTAAGAACAAAGGGCCCAGCATGGTCACCTAGCCTGAATAAGTATATATTTTACACAAATTCCTGTTGGCTAACAAGGTATCATAAAGTGCAGTTTTGTGCAGTAAGAGGTCATAACAAACCAGAGAAGGAACAGGTTGCAGAGCTTCTGCAGAGCATGTGATTGCTGTGTTCACACCCTGGCATGCCCTGTGACAGCTTGTTTGTACATCTGTTCCTACAGGCAGTAGAATCCTCATTTCATCTTTTGCTTAAAATTTGTTTAATAGGGGCAAGAAGCCTGGCTATTAGAAATAGAAAAAAAAGTTGTAAATTGGCTAAATTTAATCTGAATACCATACAGAACCTTCCTGACTAAGGTATATCAAAGTTTATATAAGGTATATTAAAGAATCAGGGATTTTAAAATATAACCAAAGTCTCTATAAACAAGAAAACAGAGAACACCACTGAGAAATGAAAATTTGAAAATGCAGATTGTCATCTATTTGCATAATATAAGGTTTTGAGGCTAAAAATAAAACCCAACAAGTATAATGAGATTTGCAATAAAACCTAGAAGTGTATAAATCCAATACGAGCTTCCTCTTGTGTCATACTTCCAGTAGTATAATAAAAAAGCAGTGCTGTGAAGCAGAATATCACAGGAGAGGTTGGCAGTGGAAAATATTCCTAATTCAGCTTTAGTAAACTT
This sequence comes from Lonchura striata, assembly GCF_050655825.1. NCBI lineage: Eukaryota > Metazoa > Chordata > Aves > Passeriformes > Estrildidae > Lonchura > Lonchura striata. The sequence goes on along the minus strand of NC_140713.1, from coordinate 16,333,818 downwards.
CTGGGCAGATGATTTGGTTAACATGAATAAGAAACATAAGGATGTGAAGATACAAGTCCAAGAGCAGTAACAGCACCTCCTCTGTGTACATAAGGGGTGGCAGTGGCACAGCTCCCTCCACGTAAATTCACATATTTAACTAAGGTGCTTAAGTTAAAACTGGCTGATTCGGCTAAGAGCTGATTGTTGCCAGAAAGCACTCACCTTTTCCCTCTGCCCTTCTGTAACCCACTCTGCGCTTGGCTATGTGATCCTTCTGCTGACCTCCAGCCACCTCTGGAGCTCATCTGGCTGCAGGCTGTTCAACCTGATGAAACAACAGAAGTTACCTTTGCCCACCTTCCAAAGTGTACATTTTTTTGCCAAGTTAGTGAATTTTGTTGCCTGACCTTGAAACGAATCATATAAACTTCAGAGGCAGCACGAGAAAGATGTGGGAGAAAAGAAAGAGGAGCTGGTTAGGTGGGGACAGGACTCAATGTCCTCACTACAAGAGCTGATTTGGCTCAGCCACTTGTCACTCTCTGGACTCCCTATTTAACCTGTAGAGAGAAGTAAGTGGTTCCTAAAGCAATTTAGGGGAAGCTCTTATTTGTCTATCAACTATACTTAAAAATAAGGACAATACTTCCACAATTTTTTTAAACTAAAAGTTTAACTTAACATGGTATAAATATATTGCCTTCATCTTCCTTACTCTAAATCCAGCCTTCACAGCAAGCTGGAAAATATTCTATGGCTTTCAATGAATTTTTTTCTGTGTGGCATCTCTCTCTCAATACTCCTTTTATTTACATTTCCAGGTGTGGGACCTTTTAAAAATTTATTATTTTTTAATTATTCACTGAATCCTTAATTCAAAGTTTTCTTTCAGTGAATGACTTTGTTTACAATTTTTCTCATTCCATCATTTGTATTAAAAATATGACTTTTGTTCTCATTATTAGTCTTCTTCTAGCTACAGAATCATGCTTGCATTCTTCTGTAGTTGCTTTGGCTACCTCGGCTTGAATTTTCTTCTGTGAATGCTGTTTGCTATTGGACAACATACTTCTCTTTACAATTGCTTGCCTTCTTTATAACATTTTATTTGGAGTACTTTTCCAATTACATATATTTTTCTATTTCAGGGTTTTTTTCCCAGAAAACAAAACAAAACCAAACCAACCACAGGTGGTTGCAAAGGAGCAAGACTTCACTAGGAAAACAGCCTCAGGAAAAGTAAGAGACAACACTTTTTATCACATCAAACTTGTTCGCACATTTGTTTAACCCCTGTCAAATAGGCTGAGTCAAAGATTTGACTTTTTCTAGTGTTATGGATCTAGCCAAATATTTATTGCAGAAGATGCTTCTATCACCCAAAGGACTTGACTCTCTCCAGTTCTGTAACATCTTAGATATGTAGCTGCATAAACAAGAGATCCTCTGAAACAAGCAGTGTCCTCCTGCCCACAGGTCACCCAGGTGCCTTGGAACAGATGTGTGGGAAAAATGCTGGGACCAGAGGCTGGAGGGAGCCTGGGGCTGTGACTGAGAGCTGGGAAGAAAAGGGAAGCTGTGGCACTGCCCAGCAGAGCTATGGAGGGCTGGCTGTATGAGAATGTGTGTTTGGAAGCAGTCGTGGAAATCTCATTTTAGACTTGATAGGTCTGAAAATTACTCACAGATTTTTCTGTACCCAAGTTGCCTATCAGATAAGCATTCTCTCTGATTTTGCAGACAGAAAATGTAATAGATTAAGTAACCTCTGTACAAATTTTTTTTACAGGAGGTAATTTGGAAAAAGTCAACTTTCTGATTTCATGCCAGTTCTTTCCACATTAGACTGTCTTTCTCAGATGTTTTTGGCGTACTTGTTATTTTTGTCTTTGTATCTCTCTCCTGACAGTTGTAACATTCATATTACATTAACATTCATATTGAGTTTGAAACATTTTTTCTCCTACATTCACCCTTTTTTTTCCCCTTTTCTCTTGTTTCCTTAGCCACACCTTTCTCATTCAAGTCCCTTCTTTGAGAGGTTTTACAGCACTTTTGTCATACTGGTGCATAAGGAAGGAAATCCCAATATCAAATATTGGAAAAATAATGGTTTGAGGTACTGTAGCAGTGAGACCTTTAAAAAACTCCTGCTAACCTTGTGTCTTGCAAAACTATCCCATGAATTTTCCTTCTGTCATGAGTTGAACTTGTAAATGAAAACAGCCTCATGTGTCATTTGACAATAGAGAGATCTGATTATTCTGTTCAGTATTTTCTATGTCTATTTTCTTGACTTGTCTTCATAAATGCATGACATCATGCACAAATTGAATAGTCTTTCTAAACACATAATTTATTTTGTGATTGTCTGTGAATTGTCATTTAACCTTGTGAGTGCTACTACTGCAATAATGAAGTTTGTTACTTGTACACTATCTCTTAACCCTTGCTGAGTCGAATAGGAATGTCACAGATTCACTGCTGCTAGGTACAGCCTTTTTCCTCTGTGTGTGTATGTCTGTGCACAGAAAATACATTACAAATCAGGGATAAACTGAGTTTCTGCTTATAAACTTCAAGGATTCATTATTTTCTTTCTTGCATAATATAATATAGAATATATAATAGTTTATTGTGGCGAGGCTGATTTGATCTGATGGAGCTCAGTCTATTACATTTCCTTTCATTTTTTACAGATGACCGAGTTTTTCCCTTGGGATATGGAGTGAGGGTTGAAGTAAAAGAGCAAGCTTTAGTCCTTCAAGTTCTTTGCCAAAGTAAGGCAGATAAATGTAAATTTTGCTATATCCTACTAACAGCTTTAAGGAAAAACATCTTTGCTTCTAAATACAGTTAAAATCAGTTTGTGTCTGAAAAATTTTAGAAAGGTGAATTAAGCACAGTGCTACCTGAGTATAAATGTTGATTAGGCAGTTTTGCTCCTGGCACATGGGAATTAATTAATACAAGCACAGTATCAAACAGAAGAGACACAGCAATAGTCAGCTTTCTGTCCCATTATCTTAAAACAAATCATTGAGATTTATTCCAGCCATATTGCAATAGATGAAACAACTAATTTAGCGGAAGAAATAATAAACAATAAATAGAAATGAGTCCAGTTATTTGCATACTTAGTAGACTTCCTGAAGCTGGAAGTAAAAAGTGTTTATGGTATCAAAATTCCCTGCATGCAACCTTCCTCTCCACTGTAACTGGCAGTTTACTGTAAACATCAGAATATAAACATGTCTTGAGGTTGGTAAGTTGAATACTAATTAATTTGAGTAGGGTTTTCTAGATTTAAGGGATAGTGTGAAAGACAGGTTTGGGCATAAATAAACAGGCAGCAAAAACTGGCATCTAGCTGGGAGTATTGGATGACAGGTGAAAATTACTGTGGAGGACCAACCTCTTTGAGGCCTGTAAATGTAAGGATGAAATGAGGGCAAAAATGAAAGATGAGAGTCCAAATATTTAATAATTTTGTTTCTCAGATCTTGGATGACAAACTTTCCTAGCACTTCCCACCTTGTGGGGTTATCCTGGACTACCAGCCTGGAATACCAGGAAATAAGAACAAAGCAATGACTACAGAAATATTCTTTAACTTAATACAAATAAAACTTCTGAAATTCTTTCATTATCATGGATTTATGAGATATTATTTCAGAACATTATTCAATGGTCTAAAATCGTGAATTTTTTTTGACCTAAAAGCAATTCTGCATTTTGGGGGAAAAAAAAATCAAATCCCAGGCTGTACTCAGGGAGTATCCCTTTAGTCCATTGTCTTGATCTGCTGGAAACGTGCCTCACAGTAATAGGAAACCTTAATCTTTCTGTCAGTGGGCTGCAGGCTTTGCCGTGAATGTGGCTGGGCATACCAAACATATTTGCATGCTGCCAGGTGGGGCAGCTGCGCTGCCCTCGGGGCAGGGCTGGTGCATCTGGGCTGTAGTGAAAACATGCCCGTTGCACTGAGTAATTCACTACTGGTGGGAAGAGCTTCAACAGTAGTTTTAGGATGCAAATGTAGAGAATCAGCTGAAAAATCTTTTCTCAGAATCCTAACCAGTCTGAAAAAAAAACGGTTGGAGCAGTTTGGAGTTTAGTTTTAGGTTGTCAGAGGAATTATTAAGTAGATACTTCAAATACAGCTTTTGTTCTTTGCTGTGATGATCACTAGTTTTTACATGTGAACTAACACATATGTTGCTGAATCTTCTTGATATTTAGTGAAAAAAATCTGGTACTAAAGTTGAAAAAAAATTATTAATATCAATTCTCTTATCACAAAATAGTTAGATATGAGTTTGTAAATTTCTGAGCCCAAAATTTCTGTGTAATCTTGAAGTTCTTTACATTTTCAAGCTAACAGAATATTACAGCACCAAGTTTATGTATTTAAACATAAACAGTGGCAACAATTAGAAAGCCATTATAATTAATTTTATAAACAATGGAAACTATTTTAAAACCTTTGTAATTAATTTTATAGTTATTTTTTCATTATGAATATATATATTCAATCTTTCATATGCTTATTTTTTTATTATATGAATGACTCACACTGCTGCTGCCCAAGGACCACCTGGTTTAGGAATGAAGATTTTATCAGCCTAAGCAGGAATCTCTCTAGTAATGGGAATTTTCATTCCAATTATTTGTTTCTAATAAAGATTTTTCATTGCTAGAAGAATTTCTCTGTTAAATTGCAGATGTCTAAAGAAGGGCCCAACAGTTTTCTCAGTGTTCTAGCAAGAAAACAATTTCAGAGCATTTCTCTGAGTGCAAGGTGTGAGCAGGTACCTGCTGCCTCTGCAGCACCCGCAGTTACAGCCTTGGGGAGCCACTAGAGGCTGCTCAATAAACACAGCCCCACCTTCGCTCTTCAGAGGGTGGATGAAGAAAAACATTCACAGAGCACTTGCGAAAGACAGCATGTTCTGCCTGGATGGGATAGTGGGGAGACACAAGAATAGAAAAAAAAAAAAAAAAAAAAAAAAAAAAAAAAAAAAAAAAAAGATTTTCTGATTCCTGGGCCATTTTATTTGCTGGTTGAAATTGTTAATACTTGAAGACATGATCTTGCTGACTGATGCTGCTTCTATTACACAGAGGCCGTTCTGTTTGATGAAACTGAGGGGTGGAAAACAAGAAAATTTGTACACAGCAACAAGTTAGAACTCCAGCAAAAATACAGAAGGATTTCATCCTTGTCCACTCTAACGAATAACTGCTAGGGGAAAAAAGGTGTGTGTTTATATATATACTTCCGTAATTTACATGTTAAATATGTATGTATGTACCAATAAATACATATTCATGTTGTTTAGGAAAGATTTAGTAACAAACCTGTTCTCTTGTTTCCATCATCCTCTTGAGTTTCTAGTTTAGTTCCGATGAGAAAAAGAAAGTTTCTGCTGACTGGAGCTGCTGTCTTTTCAAAAGCTCCACCAACACAATGCTTCCTTGTGATCTTTGGTAAGGTCATACAGGGAATTTCTGTAAGTATTGTACTAAACCCTGAACTCCTAAACTTCAAACATTTTCTAAGATAAGAACAAATACTACACAGGTGACATGAGTTCTGATAATCAGAAAGCATCACATCACAAAAATTATTTGCATGCACTGGAATTCTAGAGACAGGTTCAAAGGAACAAGAGGTGAGAAAGTATCACAGGCAAATGTGGACTCTAAAATGACCTTCCAAAATGGAGCTCACAAACCCAGGCACTTTCATCAGTAAATTTAGTATTGTGGAGCTGAAATATCAGTAATCAGAAGGTTACTTGTAGCTCAGTGCTGATTCATCTGGGGTGTTAAATGTTGCATTAGTTAAGCACGAACAATTGAGAAAGAAGCTGTTTCTCAGAGATTAAGAGGTGATGGGGAAGACTCGATGGCCTGAGGCTGCTTTTGTTCTTAAAAGGTGGGGATGGGGAGGAAAAATGCTGCGTGGTATTTATTCATGAGCAAAGCTGGTTAACAAATGGGGACAGGGTGTTTATAAAATGGCTATTCTAGCCATCAGATTGGAGTCCTTTCTTGAAAACCTGAACCACTTCGTAGCTGACTAAAGTTATACTTTAAAAAGGAACTGTTTAAAAGCGTGTGTCTGTGCATACTGCTATAGATACATGTGCAGAACTATCTGAAAGGAACACTCAAAATACATATGGTTGTGCATCTGATACATTGAAAAGATCTGCCCTTCACACCATCAGGTTTATTTCTGGGAAACAAACACTGACATTCAAGATCAATTTCTGTCAGGCATTGATGGCATAAAAAGTTTAAGGACAGTGCTGTACAGTTCTTTTTTCCTTATCTTTTTCCTTCTTCTGTGCTCTAGCTGCCACTTTCAACATATTTGAAAATGTAAGATTCCAGCGACCCAGAGGCTGAAGTAGTTGCTGTGGGTATTTCAAAATACTGCTAAGTAGCTATGAGTGCATGACCCATTAACTGATGAAGAATTTGGATGCTTACTGTCACTTTATTGTTTTGTTTCCTTCTGTACCTGCATCTGAAGTACATTATTATTCTGTCTTTAGATCAATATGGTCTGCACTAAACTGATGAAAATGAATGCCACAGCACTTCAGCCAAGGAATTTCCTTAAGGAAGTCTGTGATTACATTGTTGTCATGCTAAAGTATTGTTTGAAGGACCCTGTAGGGGCATGATATGGTGATTCCTCTTCACAGCAGTACTTGTGAAAGCAGCTTATAGTTAAAACGGCATTTTTGGTCCCAGCCAACTGTCAAAAGAAAAAAAGTTGTGAAACTGTGACTTAGTTTAGCTAAAGAATAGTTAAGGAGTCAAGGCAAGGCGTCTAAAAATTCCCCAAAAAATTTACTTGCCAAAACAAGTTCTAAACCCCTGGTAAAAAACACGAAATCAGCTTTTTACATTGTGTAAGTAATGAAAGGGAGGTTTTGGCCAGTCTTACGGTTTGCTAAAAGGAGACTCTTTTTTTCTCCCTCCTGACTGTGGCCCCTCTGTTTATGTAGGCTCTGGCTGTAGCAGAGCTCAGTCAGTCTGGTTGGTGTTCAAAAGGGGTTTTATTGGTGAATTAACAAGTGGTTTTGGCTCAGCCAGAGTCTGACCACAACTCCAACAGGTACAAAGAGATGGGACATAGGAATCTGGGAAAAAGAAGTGTGGGGAAACAACAAGGGCTTCCCACTTCTGGCAATGCTAGGCTGTTAAACCAGCTTAGCTGCAGTTAAATACTACAAAAGTTGTGTTCAGAAGATTTACTTGAAAAGGCATGTGTCAAATTTCAGATTTTTCTGAACAGAGTTTAAGTTCAGAATTAACTCAAATTTGCAGGTAGTCATGTGAGCCTGTTGTCTGTTATCTATTTAAACCAATAAAGTTTTAGACTTAGGTATTATCTCAATAACAAAATTTTAGACATTTCCCTTAGTTCTACGATGCAATGAAACAAAACACAAAGAGACTTAAACACCCTTAGCCAGTTTTGCAGTCATCTTATCATGCTCACTAAGAGGAAAAGTGGCAGAGCAGTGCATCAGTTCACTGTGAATTTAGCAGTTCCATAAATGCTAGTCCAGCACTCTCTCAGCAATGCTGCTGAGACTGTTGAATATGTTGTCACACACGACTGTTGATCTGTACCGGGTCTGGAAACATTTTCCCTGCTCTGAGGCTGAATAGGTCTTTGCCAGGCCAGCTATTCAAATATACTTCTGTGTTAGCTAGCTACAAGTCACACAAAATATGAAAAATTGTTAGCTTTACGCCACATGAGAACCGATTTGTGTTTTGCTTCTGCATCATTGCTTGAGTACATGATCTACATAACAGAAAATGTTCAAGCAGTGGATGCTCTATTACTCAGCTGGGAGGGTTAAAAGTAAAAATGTAAGCTACACTGAACAGATAAATTGACATTTAACCATTTAACCACAGGACATAGTGTTTTTATTAACAGATACTGCTACTGCTGAATGTTCTTATGGACTGTAAATCTTTCTCTATTTTTGTTTTTTTGAACTGTATTTGATGTCAAATACTCAGATTTTTTTCTTTTCTAACAAATTAAAATATTCTTTTGTCCCTCCTGCCTCATTGAGACAAACTGTACAGTGGTGCAGGAGTATGTTTGTTCTCTTGCTATGGGTTTATTGTGCAGTCACTGCCCAAGAACATTTTCAATGGTGACCTATTTCTGGGTGGGCTATAAAGAAAAATGCCCATTTAAAAAAGGAAAGGGGAAGAATATCGAAGGCCTCTTTGAGGCTTTTGTCTATCACCTCTATATTATGAAAGTCTTGTATCAGATTCCCACATGTCCTTATTATATGTATATAAACATACATATTTTATACTTAAAATTGGATGAGTATATTATCCTGTGGTTTTCTTTGTAGTGCAAAAGAAGTGTGAGACTCATTACTGTTTGAACATGCCTAGTGTAAGTTTCAGATACATCTACTTGTTTTGATATTCCTCTCCAGGGTAAAAAATTCAAATTGGCCCAGAGAACACACAAATCTGGAGGGAAAGTGAAAAGTCTAATCACTGGGTAAAATTTGACTGTCAAGTCTTCCCAGGACATTAAGGAGAATTGTGAGAATTAAGTTGAAGGAAGCAAAGAGAAAGAGGAGGCAGAAGATGTTGCACAACTCTGAGCAGAGATTTCTTTTAGAATACTTTGTGAAATAAACAAAAGCTAGAATCTCTTCACATGAAGTTCATCATATAAGATTGACTTTTCAAATCTGAATGGTGTTAGATCAGCTCAGCTCACCATAAAATTAGTTGAGGTATAGCTTAATGTTACTTCTACTATTTCTTGAACAACATACAACTAGGATTATTTATGAATGATTACAGAGAAGAAAATTCAGTATGAGATGTTGATTGAATTGATAACACCATTTGATTTGAAGGTAAAGCAGTAACTGCAGAGCACTGCTCTGGGGCACTGTCTCACTCCCTTTTTCTAGAGCATCTCATGGAAGAGGTTTGTATTTACACGGCCAAACAGAAATGCAGCTCTCTAGAGAATATTTGACTCATACCTAAGTAGTGTGTGGCCTTGCAGAGGATAAATGACAGTTATGTTCCATTAATACAATTCTACCCTTTAGCAGTGGGCAAAGGACACAAAGTTATGGAAAGTTCAAAATGAAAATGAAGACAAATATAACAGATGTCCTTAAAACCTGCAATCACTGCATAACTTTTTGTGGTGAAATTAAATGCATCTAAATATCGCAAAGCAATAGGTCACATTGAATATGACACTAGCAATACATTCTTTATTCAGAATGGATCCAGATTCCAGGAAGTATAATATGGCAAATTAATATAAAAAGTAATGACAATAAAGCTTTTGCTTTAACTTTCAACAGGAATTCACTCATGTTCTACTCATGTAGTAAATTAATTTGTACAAGGCCCAGGGGAGTCTTTTATTTGCTGATTTCTATTGAGTCTGGTTAACAGGAAACAACAAGTTAGCTCTTTGCTGGATGCTGCCTTCACAGCTGCTACCTGTCATGTTCCAGTGAAACTTCTTGAGAAACCATGCAAATGCTAAGAAATTCCAAATCTTTTGCAGGAATGCAGTTTACATCACATTTGGAATTTTTACAAAAATTCATTCATGATCCAGCTTTGGACTAAAGCTTGATGCTGGATTGGCTTGATACACAGAATTGGTGGTATATCAATGGTGGTATATCCTTATCCCTTTCCAAAAGCCTTGCTGAGAGGATGTCTTCAGCATTAAGGCTAAAATATAATTTCATGCTATTGTCAAGTGGGAGTAGATATCCTGAGTCCTGAATCTCAGAGGCTCTTCTGCCAGTCATGCCTTTTGTATATCAAGGATATCAAAGTGAGGCACATGGAATCCAGCTCTGGCCATATGTTGGTGTGTGTTACACAGAGGAGGAGTAATGAGGAGAAAAACAGAAGGGCTTATAGAACCCTCCTGTGCAGCACTTGTTATTCATAACCAGCCTATCAACACATTGTGTTGAGTCAAGCAGTTCAGAAGTAATCCTTGCTGTTCTGACATGAACTTCATTTTATTAGCTGTTTAAGGTGCAGCCTTACACAGAGTATATGGCAACAGCATTATCCAGGCTGAAAGCAATTATTAAGGGCTACAATGAGCAAAAGTTGCATAGCTATAAGTAACTTCAGAGTGAAGCTGCTTAAACATGAAGGCACTGCTGGGAGGGGTGGAGGAAAGGTATCATAAAGAACCACTTATGTGAAAAAAGCATGTTTCTCCTATGCAGTCATTCCTTAAAAATAATCATATCTACTGCTGGTAGGAAAATGACAGAGTCACTCTCAAATCAAATGTGAAATTAAGTATAAATGGCATTATAGAAGATGTAAATTTCACACTACTAAGGCAGTTTTTCTTTGAAGTGTTGCTTCCTTTCACTGGAGAGCAGGGGGGAGACAGCAATTTGTGAGTGATGTGTGAAATATGTATTGAATCTGTACTTGTAAAAAGCTGTGATCTCTACAGACATTTGATTATTCTGTATTGCTATGTACTCAGCTAATGTTCTGCATTTTCAGAGACTTGAGAGAAAGGATAGAAAAAGATGAACTAAAAGAAGATTAAGGAAGTCAGAAATGCTAAATGAGACCAGATCAAATATATCCTTTGGCCCGAACTTGAAAGCACTTAGGGAACAGAAAGGTGAGGAATGAAAATGAATATGTAACAAAGGATCTATGTATATATGCATGTAGATATACATCCATATTTATCTGTAATGTGGGATCATGTGTTTTGATGAGCTTGCTATCCAAATGTTAATATTGCCTTGTATGAAAGATGTATTTTAATTCAGGAAATAGATTAGGAAACCGAACTTTTATGTTTTAATTCTTTGAAATTTGATGTTGAAGCAATTGAAGCAGCTCAAGCTGTCTATGCCTTTATTCTCTAAAGGGCTAAAGAAACAAATAGATCCCTGATCTCTGATTTTCTTTCATATATAAACAATGCTCTTGAAATTACTGTCTTTTGTCTCAGTCAAGGACAGTAGATCAAATAAACTCCTCAGTGTTTCATGCCCATACTGATTTTTCTTGATACTTTACAACATTTCAATTCATATATTTTCTTGTTTCATATTAAAAATAAAGGTAGGAACTGTGGTTTTATGAATTTAAGAGCATTTCCGTGCCCATCCTTTCCCTCAAACTGAGTTCCCTGTTGAAATGTTATAAATGCTTTTTGTCTCTTAGCCTTGATTGTGTTGTGAAAAGGCACATGAATATGGAAGAGAGCACATTTTTATATTAAATAATAGCATTTGACAACAAATACTTGTTGCCCAAGAGCCAGGAACTGTAGGTCTGACTTGTAGAACTTTTGACTTAATAATCCCTTTTCCTGAAAGGGACTTAGTTTTTTGGTAGTTGTCATACACTATTTTTTCAGTTGAGACTATGTAATCCTGCCTGCTTAATCCCCATATTATCAGTCCCTTATGATTTTTCTAAGGAAGAGGTGTTTCTCATCTACATAGGAGAAGAATACCCAGTCTCTCTGATGCAGCATATTGTCCACACAACAATGAAGAGGTTACTGTATGACTCTGAATCAGGGTACATAGTGGATTTGTAAATCTTTTTGAGGCTGGTCTTGAGTAAGGCAGCTAATCCCAGTAAGAGGGTATTGCTTCACATGAAATCCTTGCAGAGCTGTGGAATCCATTCTTCCACACCAGCTGTCCAGGCTGTTTGCCTTCTGGGGCTTTGGTTGCTACTATAGATAAACTGTGTAAATAAATGAAACTGGCTGTCACTTTACACCCACTAGTTTAGTTTCATTATGTGTATGCTCCCAACCTCCTTCTCCTCTTTCTCTGCCCCCCAATAAAATGTTGGGACTATTATGGAGACTGCTATTCCTTTGAAGCAATGAAGCTGCATCCTCAAATGCATTGTCTGTTCCCTGTAGTGCTTTTAGGTCTGTACAACAAGTTCTAAGAGTGCAAGTGAGAATCCTTTCCCATTGCATTTGAGTCTACATCATTCTAATGTGCACTGCAGATTTCATTCTCAAAAAAAAAAAAAAAGCAATAAAGTAACTGATTGCAAATTTTTAGTTTTCTATTGTTGCCTGTATCTTCCTCTGTACAGAAATCCTTAAGGAAACTTGCACTAAGATGCTGTTGGTTTTCTGTCCTTTCTTAGAAATGCTGGGAATACAAAATACTTTAATGCCCATGACCCAAATGCTTCTGATTAAGTTCCCACAGAATACAATTACTCACACCTACTCCACCTTGCTGCTGTGCCAGTAACTGTATCTTACTAATCATCCCTACTACCCACCCAAGCCTTAGGAGCTGCTATCATTTAGAGCATGCCATGAAAACTGTAAGAAATGTTTAGTGGGAGCCTGAAGTCCCCTTTGCAGTATGCAGTGACAATAGAACACAAGATAGTTTTAATACACTGCAGAAGAAGAAAGGATAAAGAGGGAAATCAATGAAACTGTGGGACTGATTCATCAGTAAGAATGTTCCTGATATGAATTTTCTGCCTTCTTTAGGCATTTTTAGCCAGCTTGAGTTTCAGCAATGAGTTCTGTGCTTAGATTTGTTTTTCAGCACCAAGTGGGTGTGTGTTAAAAAGTTGCTTCTTTAAGTAAACTATGTTAAAAACCCCAAACAAACAGCAAACAACTTCCAGAGGTTGATGTAATTACTGAGCATCAACAGGACTGACAGATCCTTCTACATAATAATTTAAATTACAGATGAAGCAGGAAAAGGAGAATGCAAGTGATCTAGCAATTACACCATGGTGCTACCTCAGAGCACTGAGAGGGTTGTTTACATATATTATAAATAATGAACCCTTACCCTGTGTGCTGGAGCTACCAGTCAGCCTACAGCATCTGGAGCAGCCCAGAGGGATTTCAGAGGGACCCACCAATTCATTTTCTTCTGTCACAAAGCAGCCACCAATGGAAGCTCTGGAGTTAAAGAGATGAAAGGGTAAGAAACATCACCACCCCAAACAAGGAATTCTTCTGAAAAACACATTTTATGGTAAATACTTCCCCAAGACCTTGTGTGAACTATTTAACAAGAGCACAAAGACAGGTGGCTTTGCCAGCCAGGCAAGATCTTAAGATGTAGATGTTTATGTTGTTTTAACCTCCAATTATCTCTCTGGAGTAGAGGAGACTGCTTTTAAGGCTGCACAGAGCAGGAAGTGCTAAGTATATTCATAAAGGTGTGGCTTTGCTCCCTAGCAATACCTTGGCAACAGGGACTGCTAGCCTTAAGTAAAACAAACACACTTTGTGGAAATCAAAAGTTGAGAATGCAAGCTATTCACATCTTTGATTGAAGCAGCCAGTCTTTGATTGAAGGTGGTGGGCTCCACCTTGCTCCCCTAAACCAAAAAGATTCACAAGGTTTGGAAAGATAAATCCTGTGCTTTTGATAGCAGTGCAAAATATAAAATGTTTTTTAAACAGTTTGCAAAGTCAGTTTTTAAAAGTCAGTGTTGTGAGAAAAGGAGGAATTTACACATTAATTTATTAACAACTTGATGTTTTATACATTCTCTGATAGGGATTCCTGCATAGATAGAATGTAGTCCATAGTTTTGAAGAGACAGGAAAACCTGATGTCACAAGCTTACATCTATATAGAGTAGGTGTAAAATGCTGCCCATGGTGACTCGGTGTGACAGTGACAGCTGGCCTGACTGCCCCTAGTGAGGCTGCAGGTATTCAGCGGTACCTGGCCCTAGCAAAGCTTGATGTGCCCTAAAGCCACGGATTCATGACCTAGCAGGCAGAAGTGCCCCCTTGTTTGCCCATTCCCATGAGTCTTGTTTTTTCCAGGATAACTCAAGCAATGAAGGAATTACTCCACTTTAGACAATAGAGGATCGGACTCCTCAGACTCCCTCCTCACACAAAGTAGAGCACTTGAGTCTGGAAAGGAGTAGTTAAAGTTAGTTATGTCCTGGACATCTACTTCACCTAGAGCCAGAGCCTTATCATCGGTGCATTCGCCCAAGCCACTGCAGAGCCACTCCCAGAATGTGCCAGGTAACTTCCTCTCCTGTGCCCCAGGGCTCTCTTTTTCTCCTCACCACCAAGTATTTCAGTGTAGAAAAGGTAAAATCTTAATATATGTTAACTGTGTGACACCATGGTTGAAATAATTATTTGAGGAAAACAAGGAATGACTGAACACAAGGTGACATTTCCTGTCAAACAAGGGTGTGCCACATTAGCAGAGGGTTGTGAAAAGGAGGTGAGGTAGTACTGGCACTTATGAAACAGCTCTGTCAGGGTATATTATCACAACTCCAACTTGCTGGGAAGGGAATTGCACCTGCTTGCATGTGCTTAGTCATTATCTGTGCTTATAAAGCAATTCTATAGTTATTAAGTTATAAAATGCACTGAATTGCATCATATGGCGTCTTAAATTTAAAATTTCTACAGCATGCCAAAAGGAATAATCTAGGTATACCTGTCTCCTTTCTGTCTGAATACATTTACTGATTGTGCAATATGTTCCTCTGAGAATATTTCTTCTCAGGAAACCATATCATTCTCCTGTATCAGCCAGATGTGTCTGTAGGGACATTACTTCTATCTTACTTCCACAGTAGGATCCAGCATCAGGCCCAAGGAAGAGAGGTACTTGTTTAATCACGCTCAGAGGTTAAAGTGAAAAGAGCATTTGTTGAATAGAACAGGGAAATTTATTTAAGTGAAGATCTGATGATTCTACTGACATGACTGTAACTATATAATACAGTTCAATGTGAACTAGAGACTTCCATGCAAACAATTGCATTTAGAGGTGCTGTAGAAAAAAATCAGATGACTTTGCAAAATCTGTGGTTGTCTTATCAAGCTGCAAATGGTGGAGTAGAAAACAAAGTCATCTAATCTTCCTAGAAATTGGCATTAGTTCTGCTAGAGGATGGTAGTCATGAGTCAGACAAGACTTTTTAAAGACCTTGTACTTTCAAGACAGGGCAGTGAAAACAGAAATACAAAAAAAAAAAAAACCAAACACTGACAGGTCTGTTTCTTTGGGGAAATGATGCCATCCCTGTGTTGGATAGAATAGGACACGATGTGTCCCCTGTGAAATCCCCTTGTCAGATCTTAGGTATGTAACAATGGCTGTTAGAAGTGAAGTGAAGCAAAATAACCATAATCAAGATGAAAGATCAGGAAATCATTGAATTATAGGTACAATCATGTCTATTTTGGTTGCACATAATTGCATTCATCAATTTATTATACAAAATACTTTGATGAAATATTCTCAGAGCCCAAGTACTTCAACAGATGGTTACGTTTTGCTTATGTTTTGCATTTATATTTTACTTCTGTTTATACTGTGGTGAGAAAAAGAAGTGTATTAGCATACCTGTATGTGGAATAAGTTTAATTAAATTCTAATGAAGAGACAGGTTAAAATATCAGGGCAGTTAAATATTATAGGAACACACCTTCCTTTTTTATCAAGGTTTTTATGTCAGCTGAGAGTTTGTGGCACAATCTGAATAAACAGACAGAGATTAGTGATTTCTGCCAAGGTAATCTCATGAGAGAGACCAGTATCAACCAGTTTTCAGTAAAGCTTGAGAAGATGTAACCTGCATAAATTTGTCATTAATTATGTAAATGTTACAGTTGTTTTTCGTTGAATAACTTGGAGTTTCAGTATATACAGTCCTTTGTATTTGATGATCACTTCTTTCATCATGGTGCCTTGCAGCACTGATTATCAGCTCTCAGTGAGTGAGAGCAGTGTGGAGCATGCAGATCTTTTGCTGCAGATAATGGCCTTTACATTTCTTGTGCTGTCTGTTTGGCTTTTGTGTTTACATGCAGAGGTGACTGCAAATGTGTGACTGGAATCCAGTGTTCCAGATGGCTGTGGCCACTTTTCACTCTGCAAAATCAGTGATTTTGTGTTTCATTGAACTTCTGAGAACTTTCTAGCTGCACAGTGTGAATGCATTTAGGTGTGGGAATATGACAGGCTGAATATCATTTATTCATTGAAGGAGTGTTACAGAAGGTTTCTATAAGGGTAAAGCACTACTGAATTTCCTGTCTTGCTACTCCTATCACTGAAAGTCTCTGAGCTGGTCTGTTAAAATATGAAGTACAATTGCCCAAATTAAATGCTTTATGTAGATATTAGGTCATTCTCATTTACTATTAAGAGGAGTTAAACTCTTGATCTTTTCCCAAAGAATATAACTTTATCCTGTTGAACCATGAATGCGCAATTTTAAAATCTATTATTTATAAATTCAGAAGATTATTCTATTTAATTGCATGTAAATACTAGTGAATAACAGAGAGCATTTTGGCTTTTAGCTATTGCAGTTTATGGTGTTATTAATTTATTTTTTACTCCTTTCACTAGGACAATAGTGATAGTAGCAAGAATGTTGGTAATGGAATTTCTTTCCTTTATAGCTTATGTAACAAATTCTTCACTAGATTAACTTTCTCATTAAAAAGCAAATTTTTTAATGTTGGATATTCTGCCACACCAACAGACTTGTAAACTGCTATATCCTTTCAATGGGCAAAGAGAGAATGGATTAGTATATAGAAGTTTTCTAAGACTGAACATTAGTCTTGCTTAAAAACCTGCCACAAAAGGATATTTGCCTTTGAATTTTCTTTCTCATACTATAGCTGAGTCTAGTAAAAAGAAATGAGCAATTGAAATGAAAATTTATTTAGACTGATTGTAAAGGCAATAGAGCTTCACACAAAGTCAGTTTTGAATCCCAGGTAAGGTAGACTGAAAGGGTCAGGAAGTACTTGCATATTCATCTCATTAGGTAACAGGAATTGTACCACATGGCTTGTCTAATTTGCCACAGCTTAAAGATCCTGCCTCAACGAGTTGCAGTGAATTATTTAAAAATATAGCAGTGAGATCAGATTGGCAACTAGGAGAAAGTTTATCGTCAGCAAAGAGGTGCAGCACTGGAATGGGTCATCCCTGGAGGCTTCCAAGTCACAGCTGGACAAAATACTGGCTGGTTCAATGCAGTGCTGGCAGTAAGCCAGTGTTGGACAAGAGGGCTTGCAGAGGACCCTGTCAGCAATCATTTCAGTGATTCTAAATCTAGAAAACTGTTCAGTAAATTATTTGACAGATGGCATTATTTCCAATTAAAAGAAAAAGGAATTTCATTTTATTTGTTCTAAACTGTTAACTTTGATGTAAATCTATAATAATATTTATGAAAGGCACTACTATGCATGCATGTTTTGTCTGTCCACAAGTTTGGTGGAAAAGTAAATGCTTAGATTTTCAAAAGCCTGGTAGGTGTAATATGGGGAAACTTGGCTAAACAACTCACACCAGTACTCCAATGGGAACTGAGCACATATAAAAGCTTTGTAGGATTAAACCACTGCATTGATTGTCATCCCATAAAGAAGAGAAGCTATGTAAAATGATAGGGGAAGTAATTTCATTTTTATTTATCTTGTCTGGTCACCAATTTTATGTTCTAACTTACCTTTATTTCAATAGAAATAAATTCCAACTGATACAGGATTCTAAGTGAATGCTTCCAGTGTGGCTTGGTGGTTCTGGGATTTTCAGGGTATCAATCCACTGGAACCACAGTTCTGAAGTTCTTCTGCAGATTGCTGAGCTTTTGTGGATATCTCAATGGAAATTATTTCAAGGCTGCTACAGTGCATTGTAATCATGGCACAACTACCTGGCAGACCAAAAAATCAGATCTCTCCAAATAACTGGACAGCAATCAAAGAACACTGCTAAGCACTTGTTCCCATGTCTTTTCCCACTCATTTGCTGTTAAAGAAAGGATGCCAGAAAATTCTTTACGTATGGGTTTATGTTTCAGGAGTTACAGTAAGCTCCTCCTTCAGCAAATATTGCTGCAGTCCAGGAGCCAAGGATTGAATGGGTATGAGATCTAAATGTCTTCTCACATTCGCTTACACATCACTTACAGATCTTTTACTTCCAGTGCCAGTTCAGTTTGGAAAAGCTGAGGCATGCAGAGAATTTACTACTACTATCCCTATTGTGCAGAGAAATACCAAGCCTTCACACTTATTCAGTTTCATATCTCTGTTTCTCAAAATCGTAGGAAAAAATAGCTAGAAGAAATCTCTGGACATCTTTTGGTGCACATCCTTGCCCTGCCACCATGGCCAATTTTGAAATTAGAGGCATCTTCAAAGTTAATTCACTTTTTTCAGGGTATTTCAAACAATTTCACAGGGATAAATATCATCATCATTTTCCTCCTCTTAACTGATTTGTAAAATATTCATGAGAACAAATAATTTCTCAATATCATACTAGTTTGGAACAAATTATCAACTTCCATGTTCCTTGAAAGGTTATTGAGATATTTCTGTAAATCTAAATGCAGCTAGGATATTATTCCAGATCTTGTCTCAAAGTTTCATACTCCTTTAACAAAAGGACTTCAGTCATCAGGACATTCAGTTCACAGGAATTTTTAATAATGTAGTAAAAGAGATGGTTCCCTTCCCTTCCCTTCCCTTCCCTTCCCTTCCCTTCCCTTCCCTTCCCTTCCCTTCCCTTCCCTTCCCTTCCCTTCCCTTCCCTTCCCTTCCCTTCCCTTCCCTTCCCTTCCCTTCCCTTCCCTTCCCTTCCCTTCCCTTCCCTTCCCTTCCCATGAAAATGCCATTACAAATTCATCCATTCAAGCACAATGCTTTTAATGAGTCTCTTCAGTGTTCTCATGTGATCTAACTGTAAAACTGTAAAACATTTTACATTTTTAATTGCTTGATTAATAAGAAACAAAATAATCACAGTACTGAGCTTGCATTACAATGAGTGTAATCTTTAAAACTTTTCTTCTCCACCCAGTTCCATTTATAAGATGTTACCCTCATATGGAGCCTACAAACAAGTACCTCTATAAATATACCTGCCAGGATTAAAGCTAAAGGTGAGCAATAACTCTTTATTTCAGCAAGATCTTGGTTACAAATTAACTTTTCTATGCTCAGTGTAAAAGAACTTGTCCCATGTGTTTTTCAGGAACTGGATCCTGTTGCTGTTCTGTTGAGACATATATCATTACTTTATATTATTTAGAGCAATAGATTGCTAGTATAATTCAGGGCAGAGAATGGGAGGGTTGTGGATAGAAGATGAATGAAAAGCCCAGTTGTATAATCTGATACATACAATGTGTGATATTGCAGGAAGGCCAGCATTTATTTAAGGGTTTTTTAAAACATTTTAGATTTTTTTTTGGGTTTATTTAGCTAGAATAGTTCAGATAAATTAGTAATTTAGTAGAATTATATGAGTTAAGATAGTCTAAAAGTAGAAAACAGATGGGCTTTCTTGAAGAGAGGCTACATTTTATGAATGAGCTAATATGTTTGTAAAAAGCATAGAAGCTTTTGGGCTCACTAGCCTTCGATACCATGTGTAGATTTCATATAAATTTTCAAGGGTCTTTGGCATTGATTTGAGGAGGACTTCTTTAATCTGACATGTTGCTGAGTCAATTACAATTATTTTTCTTTCACATTAGATCCTAAAGACAAGTACATATGTATTGGCATTCTCTGAGCAAGTTCACTGGAGCCTATGAGCATATGTGTCAACCTGGCCAAGAATTTATCATGTGTATGATCTTCTATAGAAATCTGCTAATTAAAACCCCATTATGTATTAAGTACTCATATATTAGGGCTACAAAATTACATCCTCATGAAGGCAGCTAAATTGCAACAGCCTGGTATTTTTTTCTGTGAACATAGCTACAATTAAAATCTGTATTTACAGTTAATCTGTGTTTACACTTATCTGTACAAACACTGCCTCTCTCCAAACACCCCTATATATATGTATGAGTTTGGGAGGAGGGGAACAGGTTGGGAAAAGAGGAACAGTTCTCACATTTGCAGTCACTTTTATGGTCCTTATTACAAACTCCAGGGATAAGAATAATGCCATACTCAATAACATACTGTTAGATTGTTTCATTACCACTAGGTCCAAAGGATGTAACAAAAGGAAAATTAATGGGGTTTTATTCTACCAAGAACTTCTGGAAATGCTTTGACAGAGGAAAATATAGCTGTGGCATAAATTCAGCAGTGCTAGAAAATACAATGCTGAAAATATTTTGAATATATAAATATATACATGTTACAGATTAAAGTTTCCATCTCTGTTCCAGAATTTGCCTTTCTGTAACATATTTTCAGGATTGCTTCTCAGACAGCTGCATGAGCTGCAGAGACAACAGCTGAGAGGTGTTTAACTGCCTTGTGATGTTCAGTGAGATGCACCTGTGCAAGGTTTCCTGCATAGCCTCTGTCAGATAAATACTTATAACACATGAATTCTAAGATCAACATCCCTGAACTGTAGTTTGTTTTCACTGAAATATATGGAATTAGTCTTGCTGGTGGTGTTAGCGTGGAGAATCAGTGCTTGCCAGAAGGAGGTCCATAATAACTGCTATAATTAATCAATTATAAAATTGGAATGTTGAAAGATGAGAAAAATGTGATTTAATAATTTAAGCCATCAGATAGTCACAGTTAAATGCCCAGCTCTGCATTTTCCCAGGGAAGACATCAGTAGCTAAATAGCAGCACCAATTTTCATTCAGTAAAAACTCTATTTCAAAACAAACACTAACATTGAAGTATAAACTGAAGATTTAATTAAACAAAAGAAAAATTATGACTAGTCTAACTTGCAGCATTTGGCCTTTACAAATCATTCATCATTGGTGGCAGTAGGAAAAATAACTTTCAAAAGAGTTTAGAAGCCTTTTGATGTTTTTTTTTTTTCTGCTTTAAAAATCAATTTGAGTTTGAAAATATCTCTGAACATTTTCTCAGTCCCCGATGTTTACAAATATTGCTGCTGCTGTTGAGCAGGAGTATTTTCATAGCAGCTAAACTAGGTGGAGGTTTCCCGTGGTAGCCTCACCAGTGAAAGAGGAGAGAGGAGTGGACAAAAGCTGCCCATCTTGGACTGCAGTGAATGCCCAGGAGACAGCTCCTTACTGAGCACTTGTAGGGGAGAAAATGCAGGTTTTTATACTGTGTTTTGGCTAAACTTCTCAGATACATCCTTTCTCAAAACAAAAATAATTGTTTTACGAAGACCCGTCTTTACAAACTATATGAAGGACAGGGCCTAAATTGCAAATCACTCTCTGCCTGTAATATCCCTTAAAAATCCCTGTGGAATGCTACACTTCCATTACACATTAGCATTGGAGTCGGTAGCTGGATACACACAGAGCAACGTGCACAAAGGGCAATTACATAGAGGCAGGTGAAGATTTTCTCTCGTGGAATTCGAAGCTGAGCCATAAATCGTGTTTTAGCCACGGTACTCGGACGTTGCCGAGGTTTGCCCCGCAGCGGGCGCGGGTCCGAGCGCACAGAGCCCCGAGTGCCCCGCACGCCGGGCGGCACCCGCCGAACCGAAAGCAGGTACAGGCACTTCCTGCAGGCAGAATTCAACAGAGAAAGGGAGTTTGCCTCTGATCTCCTTCAAAAACCAATCAGGCCAGATCAGCCAGGCGTTGATTCTCCCTCCGTCCCTCCTACACCTTTTCCAGAGGCCCAATGGCCTTGTCCCTTTGGGAGATTGACTAGAGTCACATGAGCTGCACCAAGGGCAGGTAACTCAGGAGAGGGGAAGAGGGAAGGAGGAAAAAAAGAGAGAGAGCGAGAGAAAAAAAAAAGCCCAAGCCCAGACTGAGCTTCTGCCATGATGTCAGAGGGAAAGAAACCCACAGTTTGCTAATTTCACCTCCCAATCCGCCCCGGGAAGGAGATCACCGGGAACAGGTAGAGATGGGAGCTTTCTTTCTCCATTTTTTTTTTTTTTTTCCTCAACCACCCAACCTCCTAAATAGCTCTTTCTCTCCTCTTTATATTGTGACTTCTTGTTCGCTCCTTTTCCCTTTGATTACTTGGAGGTAGGGGGTGAGCCTTGTGGGATTTTTTGGGTTTATTTTTTTTTTCTTGTTTGTTAGTGTGTCTTTCTTTTGCTTTTTTTTCCCCTCTTTTTTTTTTTTTTTTTTTTTTTTTTTTTTTTGACCTCTGCTTTTGATTGTAGTTGTTTCCCCCTGTGGTCATGACGGCTTCGCACAGTGACTCTTTGGTGGTGTTGTTTGGGGCAACAGCTGGTGCATATGGGGCTAAACTGGGTTCGGATGAGAGGGAACTAATTCTCTTGGTGTGGCAAGTTGTGGATCTACAGAACAAGAAGGTATGGCTTCGATGTGGGGGCTCGGGCGCGTTCCCCGGCGCGGGGCGAGCGGGCTCTGCCGGAGCCGTTTGTTCATTTCACAAATGCACCGAGGGGCGGGAGGGCGCGGGGCCCCTCCGGGGGTCGCTCCCTGCCCGGGGCGCTCGCTACCTCGGGAAGCTCCTTTTTGTTCCGTCTTGAGGGAAGGACTAACTTTTAAAGAAAGTCTGGCCGCTTCCACACCCCACTGCCCCGTCCTCCTTAAATCATGTGTAGCTTCGAGGATGTCTACGGACTTTTGAAGCTTTAAAACAAAGCTGCCCCGGGTGGCTCCGAGCGTGCTCGCTTCCCTGGGAGCCGGCTCACGGTCACCGTTGGACCCTTTGGGCCTGCTTTTTGTTTGTTTAACCAATGTTTGGATAACCTTTAAGAGAATATTGACTTCTTTTAATTTTTAGGCCAACCTAAAAGTCTAGTTTTTTTTCTCCCCAAAAGCCCTATCATAAATAACCCCCTGAAGACGAAGGGCTTTGATAAAACAAACAAGGCTATTAATTTTATTAGTGGATTCACGAAACTGCCTTAATATTAAGTGATCTTCCCTTTGCACTTAACTCCCGCAAAAGTCGGTGCTAACTGCCAAAGGCCTCCCATGGAAATGGGCCTGGATACGCCGAAGGAGAGAGCGTGGCTCTCCGGGGTGGGAGGGAGAGAAACCGCGGCCAAAGGTTTCGATTTGTGAAATAGACAAATGCGTTTTCTCCTGGCATTTATCGGGAGGTGATACTGCACCTTTCTGATTTTTCTGTAATCTCAACACATTGTTACAAAGAGCTATTTCGATTGTTCCTCACTTTTGTCCATAATTTCTTGAATGTTTTTAGGTAGGGACGCTACACAAATCCCTGGTGAAAGCAGACAACTTGGACTTAAGTGACCAGTGTCGCGAAGTCAGTGGCTTAACACCAGAGGGACTGAGCAAAGCTGAACCATTGGACCGGGTTCTTCAACAGGTGAGATGCTGCTTTTGAGAGCCGGGGCCCTTCAGGGTGAAGCCTGTGAATGAGTTTTAATGGATTTGAAAAAGGAAACAGACTTTAGTTTTGCCTTTCACCTTGAAATCACTGGCAAGCTCTCATGCTTGTTTCTAGACTAACCCAAAAGAGATCTGAACCATTTGAAATGGGAACTCCATAATTCTGAAACAGTTATGTACGATACCAGATGCTTTAAGTCCTTGGAAGATCTGTCTTCTGGTTGTTTTGATGGGTCTACTTTTATTCCAAGTTTCTCTTAAGCTTTCAAAGAGTAGGCCAGTAAGAGTACTGCTTAATAAAGCAGTGCTAATCAAACTTTCAAACCTCACGTGGTACATTCTACAAGTTCACTCCTGTAATGTGTATTGAAAACCACATTCTTAAAATCAACTGAAATCTTCAAAATCTGTCATGTAACATCAGATATACTTGTTATGTATCACTCTTTTCCAGATGAGACTAATTAGTGGATTATAAAGTGATTTTGTTTGATTTGTTTTCTGATGTCTGTAGTTTTGCTCTTTGGCTCATTTAATATCACACTAAGACAGTAAATCTAAAATTTGTATGATACAGCTCAAGAGGACTTGAGCTACTTAAAAAAAAAAATAGTGTACACATAATGCAGTTCCCAAAAGTTTGCTTGCTTTGACTGTCCTTTCTATGGACAAAATGCGCTTGAATGGAAAAATACAATAGTGCATTTTTGTGTAACATATAAACCTGCCTTTCCACACCTTGTCTGAATCATTTGTAGGTGTGTTTCAGCAAGAAACTTGCTTAGGCAGTAGAACAGGTTCATGTTGCTGTAATTTCTGGTGACACAGATAACTTGGCAGACTTGGTCCTAACCCTCTTTGATACTGCAAAAATCAACTACACTCTAGAGTGTCTTTGAACATGTAACTTCTATGTGGCTTAAAATCTGTCAGCATTGGTGCAGTGGCATTTGTTCTGCTTGCATTTGTTTTGCTGGAGTCCAGGACCAAGTGGTGATTTTCTTTCTTTTTATTTTTTTTCTAAAGCTCCGTAATAACCCCTGAGAAAATGTGCAGCTGCAGGTTTGATCTTGTCCCAGATCTTGCACTAAAGACATCTGGAACAGCTTAGCCTAGTACACTCTGTTTACCTTTATAACAGACACACTTTAATTATACCCAATACTTTATGAGAGATTGTATCTTATTGCTGTAAATTGCACTGTAGGTGGGTCTGCTTTAGCAAATAAAAGGAAATACTACCTTTGTGTGTAGGTGGGTAAAGACTCCTGAAAAACAACAATTTTTTTTCCTTTTTGTTTGCATATCTATGCAACTAAATAATGATTTTGCTGTTAATTGTTGGATGCCAGTTGTGATGTGGCAGTTCCATCATAAGTCTTCTAGACCACATCTTACCTAAACTCTTCTGCCTTCCCCTCTGTGTCCTGACTCCTGAGAGAATTAGGAGAGAATTAATTCAAATTCCCACTTGCAGGGTGGCAAAAAGCAAAACTACATGTTCTTTAATAGTAAATCCTTTTCTGTGTTTTTGGAGTCAAGCCCAAGGGATATTTTAATTGCATCATGTATTTTAAGGATGAGTCAGGTGACAACACATACAGGTTGTTGTTTTTTTTTCTTTCTCAGTTAAGCATTTTGATTAGCAAAAGCAACAGGTAGTTGAAGTGGTTTTTTGAAAAGGACGAGAAAAAGGAAATAGACTTGTACCTTGATTTGAGATAATGTTATGGAGTACGTGAAATAAGCTTTCCACACCCTGCCTGGATTGTGGTAGAAAATTGATGATGCAGCTGAAAATTGCTCACCTTAGCACATATCTCAGTCATGTAAATGAAAGTTTTGGTGCCTGCTTCTGGTTTTTTGCCTTGTGTTCCCAGTTTCTACATGTAGAGGGAAGTGAGAATCACTGAGCACAAATCCATTGTAACTTTTATCCATGCTTCAGAGGCCTCTTTCAACTTCAAACATTCTGTGGTTCTGAATCAGTGATTTGTAGCTGGTAAACAGTAGATCAGCTTCTGTGGGTCTGGATTTATTCCCCTGACCACAGAAAGTCTCCTTCTATTGCTGTACAGTTCACTTTCCAGCAATGATGGGGTCTACCACAGGCCTGTAATCTGTGGTCAAGTCTTTAGTCTGCTTTTAACCAGGCACTTCATCAAATGATGCATCTTTTTCATTTTACTTCATATTCTTAAAATGTTGCATTTTGCACAGCTTATTATTTTAGTTTGTCTTAATAAATATTCTGAAACAGGGCTCCTTGTCAATAAATTTTGGTTGTTGTAATTTTACAAGGTAAGGTTCTGAAGCACAGTGCCCCCAAATAAAAAAGCTCTTTGCTGCAGCATATGCTTTGTAAGTTTTGTTGCAAGGTTTTAAATACTGTACTTGTCCAGGGTAACAAGAATTTGATTCCAGAAGTACTACTGCAGTTATGGGATCCATCTGTATTTTCTTATAGGTGATGTGTAGTGTTGTGATAGCTTTCCTTTCTGGGGGTGGAGTATGTACAAATGTCAGGGAAATAGTTACCTGAAGTCATAAAATGCCCTTTGGGAGCATCTTGCTCGATATATTTAGTTCAAAATGGCATTAATAACTTAGCTCTGATGTGAAACCAGTAATGGTGAACTCACAGCTGCTGAGATGTTGCCGAATGCTACTGAGTAGAAAACTGAGGATTTTTATTTAACAAAGTGGGAGATCTCTTGTTCAAGTGTGCATTTGGAACTGTCTTGAGCCTGTGATCTAAGCTTCTGAACATGCATCAGCTGCACTACTTACCAAAGGAATAGTTTTCTTCCTGCATGACTGGGACGTTGTTGCCAGGTTTAATTGTTCAGATCCTCAAATCACAGGACTGGCTTATTTAGCATGTTATTTATATTTTTCTAGTTAACTGCTGTAGCTTTATTGTTTCTCATTTTGCAAGCTTTTAAGGGAGAGCAATTATTCTCAGATTGCTCTCTGAAACCTTGTAGGAATGGAACCTTGCTTTTAAAGAGCAAAACCTAAATGAACTTTGCCTTTCTCTCAGCTCCATTACTGTGTCATCAAAAAGCTGACATCCTCATGTGCTTCTCTGATTGTAGCCACGGGGGTTCTAAGTTAAAGATCCCATATGAAGTTGAAAGTGTTGTGGATTTCTTAATCCCTCCCATACAGAAAGCCTGGCTGAATCAGCATGACTTGCCTTAAGACATGTTACTTTCCTTTTGCAAGGCAATATTTGCATGTCTTCCTGAAAAAGGATAAGTCTAAGAAGAGCTAATAATTTTGGAGAACTGTCTGCAGTATTTAGCTGTAATTACCATCTTTCTTTGAATGATATACATAAAAAGGGAGACATTCTCAAGTGAGACCTGGCTTTACTTTTCGATCTACTAAAACCATTAAATTTTAATCTGTGGATTGACATTAAAATATTAAAAATTTGTTTAAAAGACTCTCCTAGTCTTGCTGATTGAATATTTTGACTCAAATACACCAGTGAATATTTTGATTCATATTCTTATATAGAGAAAGACAAAGCTGGACCTTTCCCCCTGACATACTCCCCTAAATAATTCTCAAATTGAGTGGTTGCCACTTTATTAGGTGATAACAAGTTGCCAGTTCCCTCAAGCATGTTTGGACACCTATTGATCATCCAGCTGAGATGCAGGTGGAATTTATTTTCAGCAAATTCAGGAAGAAACAAGCTGGTTAAATGAGCTTTTGGAAACAAATGGGATGGGGGGAGAGGTGGTAGAACTCATGAATTCCTCTAACCTGATAAACCGGTTACAACCCTTTTTTTAAGAGAAACTTGTTCTGCAGCTTCTTCTTCACAAAGTGCTAGCAGAAAGTTTTCTTGGCTCCCTTGCCAGCTATCACATCTTCATTTCTGATAAATTATTTTTAAAATTTTATTTTTAATACAGCTCTCAGTCTTCAAACTGCAGAAGAAGTCTGAAAATGCAGGGTGACTTTTTTTTTGAGTCTTATGGTTGGTCTTCCAACTTCAGATTATTTGGTGACTGCATCACCTCAGTAAAACTTCTAAGAAAGTTTGGAGTGTTTGCTGGGTCTGAGTTCTGACAGTTTGGAGCAGGTGTTTGGCGAATCTTTGGCAAGTGTTACTAGACAGGCTGTTCTTTCCACAACAAACACTTAGGGTGTCATTTCACAAGATTTGGCTTCAGCAGTGAAGCCAGCTTTTCCCCTGGCCCTCCACCAGACTTTGCCATCTTTTTGTTGTGTCAGTAAAACCCTTTGTGAAGCTGTGCTGTAAACAGGATCACTGAAATAAGCAGATGGGGTGGGAACTTAAAACTGCTTTGCTGTCTAAGCTCACATCCTGTGAAACTACACCCTTTGCTTGTGTTTTCATGATCCAACATGTTTGATGGCGATACCAGCTTAAGTTATTTCTGCCCCCGAACACTTCAGTGGCACCTTTCATTTAGGCAGGTGCTGCTCCATGGCCCTCCCTCCTGCATCCTGCCAGTACAAAGGCCTTTGGGGATGCAGACTGAGCTGGAGCAGGGCACTGTTCTGAGTTGAAGGCAGTTCTGGTTTGGAGTGGTTCTGTCTGATGCACAAGTGGCAGATTAGGAAGTTTTCCCATAGGCAGCCATAGCACTAAGGTGTGGGTGAAAGGAGGATAACATTTTAGGACAGGGATGGCACTGAACAATTTATGTGAAACTGTGGCCTTAGTTTGGCATCAGCAGTGAGTGATAAGGATTTCCTGATAGACACAAGGGCCTGCAGCTTGTCAGGGTAGGTAAGTGTTTGATTCCTGCTATTGCAGGAGGGCTGAGTGTCCTGTGTGCAGGTAGCCTGATGTAGAGTTTTCACATTTATTAACATCCAATAGTTCCCTATTTTCATTGCTAAACGTAGATGAGGATTGGTTAAATTATGTTGCATACTTCTTATTGGAATATCATCAGTATTTACTGTGGGGAATTAAGGATGTGCTAATGCTTCCTGTAGCTATAGGATGTTGCAGTGTGGATTTTTATTTTTTTTAACTATGGCTAACTCTTTTTTCAGAACCTGAGTTGTAATTCTATTATTGATGGCCTAGATGAACTATTTTTCTCTTTACAAATTCTCAGAGCTACCCAACTCTGTAGCCCATTACATTATTATTGAAACACTCAAATCTTTTCCCTCAAAAACTCAGAAAATACTGATAGCATAAACAGTTCTTCTATTATGTATATTAAATATATATGTGTGTATACAGAAATATGCATATGTAGATCATGTGAATCCATTTGTTATTGGCAGCACTTATGTCATGTGGAAAAGGCTGCAATAATTTTATCTGAATTCCTCAAGTATTCCCTGTAGGAAATAGGAAGGTTTCCTTGCTTTGTTCCTGTATTTAGGTATGTTTCACTTCTGAATGAGCAGAGAATTAGATAAAAGAATTTGTCTAAAGCTGCATATCCTTTTTCTTATAGATATAAAAGTGTGGTAGCCTTGGCAAACTGGGCTATCTTCTCTTAAAATTACAAGTGACAATATTAATGAGAAGTGAATAATCTGGCCCAGTGGTTTGAGGATATGAGTAGACTTTTTTGTGATAGCAGATGTTGCTACATTTTCTGGTGAAATTGAACAGTAACAATTAATTACCAAGTCTGGGATTAGCATATATGAACAAATAAACTATACTATCAGCTTGCAGAACAGCTTGAGGTGCCTGTCTTCACAGGGAGTGATGTTGTGTCATGTTTGTAAAACTGTGTCACTCATACATTTAGATGTTTCCACAGCTAGAATATGTCTGAATACTTGAATTTCTCTTGAAATTGTTTTTGCAGTTTTTTTTTTAATGTCATTGAAAGACAGCAAAATAGAGGGTAGAAGCATTTTAATACAAAGATTACTGGATTGCATGGTCCTCAGAGACTTTGAACTTCTTTCCTCTAACTTGTTCTAAATAGCTACTGAAAAAATCACTGGAAATATGTTAATTAATTATTGTCAGAGTTTTTAAAAGTGGCTGAGGAATAAATGAAGCATAAGGAATTTTAACATGTAGATGGGGCATTTAGCAACATGGTTTAGTGGTCAACTTGGTACTCTTAGGTTAATGGTAGGACTCAGTGTTTTGGAAGATCTTTTTCAACCTAAATGATTATATGATTTGTAGTCTATTATTTTGGCAGTAATTATATGTGCAGTTCTTCTATCTGTTCTTGCTGTTAACATGGAAGCAGCTTAGAAAACCTTGTGTGGATTTGTCTGCATTGTCTGCAAACCTGAGTTGTTTCTCTCTTCCTCTGGTGGAGAAAGGGTTGCAGACTTCCTCAATCTGTGTGTTGGTTTACTTGATTCCCCCACCCCGCTCCTTTTTAATAAACCAACACTTTTAAGTTATGTATTAAGTTCTTGGGTAGCTGGGTGCTGCCAAATGAGGGCAACATCTCTGTCAATCTCTTGCAGCACTTTTTGCTGAGCAGCTGGCTTTCAGACTGATGGACAGTTGCTAGAATTGATACTGCTAGTAAAGCAGTGTTGTGGCCAGAACTAAAAATGCTGATTAAAGATTAATTTTTAGCAACATAATATCTCATTTTATCATTTCTGTGGTTAAAAGTGGAAATTTTATGTCTCTTAAATAGAAACAAAACCAATAATTCTCCCTCATGTTCATGTCTTTGCCATCTCCTAGCTGCTCTGGAAAAGCTTTTTTGTTGCCTACAGAGATAT
Organism: Lonchura striata; assembly: GCF_050655825.1. Lineage (NCBI taxonomy): Eukaryota > Metazoa > Chordata > Aves > Passeriformes > Estrildidae > Lonchura > Lonchura striata. Next base: position 16,303,785 of record NC_140713.1, on the reverse strand, counting down.
CATGTTGTTTTCTGTTAGTTACAACCCTATTCCAGTAGAAGGGGGGAAATCCTGATGCTCTGAAAGGTACCTTGACATGTGTTCTAGGAGAGTCTTGAGTCAGAAGTCATGTTTGTTCTCCAAACCATGTTTCAGTGCTTTGCTCTAATAAATCTGTGGTGATGTTCTTTAAATTGTTCACAACTTGCTCCAGTGTACTTCTATACAATAGTCTCTGTTCTTGCTTTGTTTACAAACAGCTGCTTTGCTTATTTGTCCCTCATTCATTAAATCCACATGCTGTGAAGGTAGATGTGAGTTATGGGATAAATACTAAGCAAAAGGTATTGGGAATTGAAATTCAAATTATCACCCCTTTTCATGAGAGACAAAATAAAACAACTGAAACCAACTCTCTCACTTCTCCCAAACTTCTATTTCAAAATATTTTCGTTTCTCTTTCCTCCTGCTGCCTTTCTTTGTAGAGCTGCAGTGGGCAGAGTATGGCAAAAAAGGATTGAGAAATGGATATTTTATTAACATTAAAATATTGGTTAGAAACTTATGGTTAAGAAATAGTTTTATTCCTTCTTGCAAAAACTTGGCTCCTGTGGAGATTTTGGACACCTGTTAGCTTAAAATGAAAGATTCTGTTACTAAAGCTCTAGAACAGTCTCTGAATTTTGTTATCATTCTTATTGCATTCAAATCAAAACTCAATCAGTGAGGTTCTCATTCTCTGGCTCTTATTCTAGAGGGATGTAAGCATGTGCTTTAACATTACAATGAGCTGTGAGAACATTGGCAATGTGTGAAATTAATTCTGCTGTAACTTCTGTAAAGATGTTTACTTTCCTGGTAAGTAAGTCTGTTGCAGTGAATTGCACTAAGAGGAAACTAGAACTATTGTAATGTTACTTGAAAAATAAAAGTGAAATAAACCCTGTGGAAGTTTTGCTGTGTAACCAGACCTTATTGCAGCTGAAAGTTGATTTAAGTTAACTTTGCAGGTTAAGAAATACACAAGACATTGTATAACACCACAAATCCTCTTGAATCGAATACCATTGGATTGGAGGGGGACCATGAGAGACAGAGCTGTAAATACATAGTTGTCACAAGAATATGACTGTGACAGAGTTTTGCAGTTTGCTTAATTGATAACTTGAGTGTCTCCATTATTTCTTACAACAGAATTAAACTTACACAGGACTTCAGCTTATTGTAAATCATGTGAGATGGCACCTTGTAAATATGAAGTGCAGAAGAAAACTGCAGTTCTTGTTGTTATGCTTAAAGAAACAAAAGAAAGGGTGTTGATTTATACTTTCTCTGTAAGTCTCAGATGCTAAGATTTGATCACAAGAAGATGTGACTTGTTTGACATTCAGACAAACTCATGTCAAGTCTTTCAGTCACAAGGAACTTGCTTTGGAAGCAGTAAGTTACCTGAAAGGGAGGATGTAGCTCTGTAAGAGGTAGCAACATCCAAATAGTGTAACCATTAATGTCCTTGTTTTGTGTTGGGCATGTCTGAATCCCTTGGAAGGCCAAGTGTAAATTTTGATCTTACTCAGTTGTGAACTGCTAAAATCATATCTAATAATTTCTTACTCTCATTTTTCCTTATGGGTTATTGCCAATTCTTGACACTTGACCAATTCTGTGACTTGATAGTTTGAGACCTTGAAGGCAAACTGATTAAGGGGTCTAATTCCACTTGTCCTTTATGTATTTGTGAATGTATGTTTGTACTAGAAAGGGAACATAACCCCCTTTAAAAAACAAAGCAGAGTCAATTTTTAAAAGTTTGAGTTTCTTTTGCTCATATTTGTAAGGACTTGATCAAGAATCACTTGGATTCTTATATAAGCAAAGATGCTTCATAGATTTCAAGGCTGTTATTCAGGAAAGTCCATGCTTATGATATTCTTAGAGTACAAGTTTAATGGAGAGGCAGGAGTATGAGAAAATCATGCAGGAAACTGGATTGTGGATTATAAGTATCTCCTCATTCTTTTGGTGTTGCCTCATCTTTTTACTTTCCCTGAGTATTACTAAAAAAAAAAAAACTTGAGAAACAACCTACTAAAAAAATGCTTTAATTTTGCAGGCATTGGCTATTCTCCTACAACTGGTTAAGCTTGCACTACAAACAATGAGGTAGTGTTGAGTAAATAGAGCAGTACCAAGCATTACAGTCAATAGAGCCAGTGCTAAAGATCACATTGCTAATGAAAGTTTGTCCTTGAAACAGAGGTGAGTGGGAGTGGGGGAGGTATAGAACACTGAGAGAGAGCTTGTGCTTATATCAAGACTTTGGGAAATGTTGCAGTCGTGGCATTAATTAAAACCTAGAGTTTGGAAAGTACATTCAGCCTTGTCTTTCAGGCTATAATGACTTGCTCTGTGAGTTGAGCTGATAGCAAGCAGCCTGTGAGAACTGTGAGGCACCATTGCAAACCTGCTTGAAATGTAGGTAAAAGGTTGTCAGAGTAGGGATTTTTTTGTATTAGTAGTATTCAGAATTTTCTTTTTGCTTAAAATCAGACTTATGAATAATCTGTGCTAACAAATTATAAAGTATTTTGTAAGATATGCATATTTTTATATGATTTTGTTGGTTTTGATAGCTATGGCACCTTTCACACAGATTAATTTAAAGTGAAAATGTAGTTTATCTCAGTAAGTGTTTCTTTCTTTAGCAGTTTCCTGACACATAATGTAGTAGTAAAGTAAGTCCACAAACTCTGAAATTCTTATGTTGCTGGACTGGGGTGCTTTATCTTACACAAGGCTAACTTCAAGTAGCTTATTTGTGGAGTACTCTGCATATTTCAACACTCTCTTATTAAAACAGGTTGTGCTTTTGAAGATAAAAGTCTGTGACCTGATTGCAGTGACATTCAGAGGGCCTGAGCCATGGTCTTGCCTTTTATGCTTAATGCATTACCTGAATTAGATGCTGTAGATACCATAGCTGGAAAGCATGCAAATAATCTGGTGTTTCAAACTTTCATCTAAGAAATAATTAATCAAAAATGGTCATAAAATAGCTAAGTGGCATGGCTTGGACAGATCTTTGTCATGGCAGAAGGTTAGATGTTTGCATTCTTTCCTAGGAAGAATTAAAGCATTTAGTTAGCTATTGTTTACTTTGCTGCTAAAGGACTGAGGTCCAATTAAAATGAATCTCACAAATAAATAATGTGGAAGTTTCATCTTTAAAACAGTTTACCACAGCCCTGAGTAGCAATGGTCTGTTTTCTATGCTCCAGAGAGTGTCACTGGACAGATAAACTGTGACAATTGTTGCTCTGTTTCTGGATTTCATGTTCCACCTGTTGCTGAACAACACTAAAACTTATTTTTATGCAGGAAATTAGCTGTAGGCTACTCTCACCAGCTTAGTTTAAACTTGCCAGTCCCTCTATTAATTCTAAAGGAGTATAATGAAGGCAGTCTCCAGTGCTTGAAGCTCAGTGCCACATCCTGCCTCTCCTTGAGACTTAGCAGGGCAAACTTGCTCTTGAACTTGCAAATTCCAAAGATGGATCTGGACTCTAACTCATTTTGGCTACTATGTAATGTCTCTCTTGAGTACATTTTGGTGGCCTTCGTGACTGATTAGTCTTTTTGTTATTTAATGCAGTTCCTAGGCCATCAAGAGGCATAAGGTGATATGTAACTTGACTGGTCATATTGAGCAAAATTAGATTCTCTGGAAAGCTGGAAACTAACCCCATGCTTTTGTCCAAGCGAGTCTGCAGTCACTAAATAATCTCATGCATTAGTGTTCAGTAGAGCAAATAATTGCCTTCCTCCTAATAAGAGAAATCAACTGGCAATATTATTTTTGAACATTTCTAGTGAATGGACCTGGTCTGCCTCTGTCATCTCCTGCATGTTTGCCCTGCAATGAAATAAAACCAAGGGCAAATTTCTTTTTCATGTTTATGTCTGAATGGTATCTAAATACTGTATTTTTTCCCCTGTTTAGCTAGAAGGGGAAAATAAGTTACTTGTAACTTGTGGTGACACTGGGGCTTACACTTTTTTCTTTTTTTTCCATACAGCAATTTCAGTACAAGGTCACCACGTATCCATTATCAGCCATGTGGAATATCATTTAACAGATGAACAAAGGCAAGGGCTTACTATAGGATTCTCTGTTTAAAAAGTTACCCAGCACAATAAAGGGTTATCATACTGGTAAATAGTGCTGAAATGCAGTCTGTGCACCTCCCAGTAGTATTGACATGCTTTAAATTCCTCCATTGCGTGGATAAGGCTGACATTATCACCAGGGTTGGAAGAGTGAAGGAGCAGAAGACTGCCCATGGAGAGTATTGTAAATAAATGTGAAATTCTCAAGAGTGTAAGAATTGAGGCACAAAATCCAAGTGAAAATATTTCCCTAGGCTGACATATCATGGTATGTTGTGTGTGTGCTAGCTTTGTACACCAAAGCCATGGCCTGTTACTCCTGACTTTTCTCATGCTGTATTAGACCCTTTAAGTCTTTGGACAAACTTCAGGATTGTTGGGTGTTGTCAGTGGTGTTTCAATCTTGCTTATGCTTTAGTGGCTGACACGTTCTTTTAATGAGATTTGGCTGCATCTCAACTCTTGATGTCCTTCACTTCCCCTCATCCTGGAACACATGTCCTTTCCCAAACACCCCCAGCCCCTCAGGTACACACAGTGGTGCCATTGGTGTCCTGATCTTTGGTGGAGCTGCAGAGTGGGCAAAAGAGAGTCCAAAGTGATGGGAGTCACACAACAGCTGAGGCTGGAAGGCACCTGTAACTGTTGTCCAGCCCAAGCCCTGAAAGCAGGGACACTTCAGCAGGCTGCCAAAGACCATGGCCACTTGGCTCTTTAGTATCTTCAATGGTGAAGAATCTGCAACTTCTCTCAGCAGCCTCTTTCATTGTTCAGCTACTGGAGATCTTTCAGGAACCACACCTGCAACTGAATAATTGAGTTTGGGTGTTCTCTGGAATAAATTGTAGAGGACTTAGCATAAAATCAGACTTTGAGGCAACAACTGCAGTACCTTTTGCCTGTTGAAACAGAACTGGGAATAGAAAATCTTCAGTGAAACCTTTTTGAAGATTATCCTTTGTTTTCCATGCTGCTGTTAGCTGAGAGAAGACTGATCATTTTATAAGCTCAAGCAAAGAATGACTCACACCTAAGGCCTGAGAGTCTAAAGCTCTAATGTTGTAAATTGCAGTAATGTCTAATAAGTGATGATGATTTTTTTAAAATACAAGTTAGACTGGAAAACATCCATGGTTATAAACAGTATGGTTTTAGTCATAGGTTTGCACAAAGGAGATGTAAGCAGTGCACATTTATGTGCCTCAGACAAAACTTTTTTCTTCTCAGGGTACTTTACAGATCTGTGGATTTTCACTTTCTCATTTTCACTTTCTCATTTTAGTAATATGAGGGGGTTTTAAGCTCAAGGAATACATAAGAATGTAAGTCCTAAGGGAGACAAAAATTATTTTCTTCTAAGTTATTCCTGAAAGTTTTCTTCTTAATAATGACAAAACCGTATTATTCCTGAAAAAGTTTTCTTGTCTGGGTTTTTGTTTGTTTTGGTGGTTTTTGTTTTGTTTGCTTGGGGTTTTTTTGCAAAACACTAATCTAGAATGCTAAACCTGTTCAAAGTCTTTCTATAGGCTTTAAGCCAAATCAATTATCGTCTTTGTCTCATGTCTCCAATTTTGACTGGACCAGATATGATCTGTTCACCCTCCCAAGTCTAAAGAAGGCATGGATGAAAAAATGAGCATTTTTTGATATGCTGATCTGGCAGAAAATAGACCATGTATTCATCTGCAGTCACCAAATTGTAAACTCTGGGCAATTTAGTAACATCCTGTTTATACTACTGATTTGAAACTAGATCTCTGCACTGTGAGGACCATTCTTTGTGCAAAGAATATTGATAAATATAACTCACCTTTCTACTTGAAAATAGATTCAAGTCTAGCTTAAGTGTGGACTACAAGCTAAGCTGTTTTCTGGATTTTTATGTTATACTTTAGCATGACATTCCAAACCAGCTTAAACTGCAAGGATGCCTTTAATTCTGAAGCACTGAATGATTTTATCTTGTCTTAGCTGTAATGGGTCAGTAGGGCCAAAATAAGCAAAGCAGAGAAATTCTGTGCACGACTAGTGAGTTCTAAAGACTTACTAGGAGCTGCTGGAAATCTGATGCACAAGAGGCAGCTGAATTTTCTGTTACTTTGAAGTGATTTGAGGTGATTTGAAGAAAGAATCCCCCAGAGTGCCATGGTGTTTTAGACATTGTTCCATTTGACAGCATGGGTGCATTCTGTGACTGAATTATCTCAGTATTTAATTACCATGCCAGGCACAGACACAGCACAGATGCAGTGGCCTTTCTCAAGGATGACAGCTATTTTTAGTAAGGGAAATGAGACTATCCAAATAGACAGAGGTTTATTTTAGTTTTTTGTGCATCATAACTGTAGAAAAAGCTTAATGAAGAATCTTCTTGTTTCTCCAAGATCTACATCTTAACTCAGCTATATTTAAGGCAACACGAAGGGGGCTGTTATTTTAGTCCCTTGGGATTAATCCGTAAAAAATATAGCAGCTTGTGCTGGCTTTCATCCAGCTTTGCTGCTGGCAAAACATGTCTCTTCAATCTCTTTGTACTCTCGGCTACATGACCAAAATCCTGTTTAGCCAGTTTTTCAAACTGGTGTTCAAAGTCTGTCCTTCCCTCTCACCACTTTTTCTCTAAGAGCTGTTTTAGGTTTCGTGGAGGCAAGTATACAGAGCAGCTTGTATGATTCTTCCTCTTCTCTCTGTTCAGTTTTTAATCTTGATGTGGAATTAATGAACATATTCCTTTAAACATGGAATGACTCATCAGAGCTCTGCTGGAGAGACTGATCTGGTGGAATAAGCAAGAAAGGTGGAGGATGATGCTAATAGACTGGTTCTTGCAGTGAAAATGAGGGCTGGATGCAAGATGCAAACAGGTAATTAACAGTGTGTAGCTGCTGTGAAAGGAGCAGACGAGCAGGGCAGACAGGCTGTGTGAGCTCGGTGGGGGCAGCATTAAGGTGGGGCAGCTTTGCCTGATGAAGTGGGGGTGTGCTTGGACGGCAGCATGAAGGTGAATGACAGCAGGTAAATAGCTGAGATGGATTTTATTAGTGGAGTGAAGGAGATGGGAATGGAATTTATGAAATGACAGAGTTGTGGACAGGTTGTTCAACATGTGAGACAGAAAAATGTAATGTAAATCTGGTGCTGGTCTTAACTTGTCCTTTGCTTCCTCCATTTGGGTGGATGCCGGTTCAAGGCTGTCTTTTGAAATGCTGCCTGAAATCTGTGGCGCAAGAAAGGAGGCTGAAGATGTCTTTTCCTGAGCAATCTGAATTGCTTAACTGGTGTGGCTTTACAAACACATCTGCCCTAGCTGCTCTAACACGTTTGACATGTGTTACGTGTATCTGGTGCCTGGAAGACTTGAGGGCCCAGTGTAATCTGTAGCAGCAAGAGCTGGTCCACAGCTGTGCCTTTCATACTCAAACTCTGCAGAATTAGGAGACATCTCCTGTGGATGAAAGAAGCTACTTCAGGCTGATCTCAAATGTCTGCTGTTCCTCTGGGGCTATTTTGCCCCGTGCTCTGATCCTGGGTGAATCTTCCCATTCACTCTGCTACCCGCTCCTCTCCTCAGTTAAGCCATGCCATAGTTAAGGTGGTTTGGATAATGAAGATTGCTTATGTCTCCTGACTATTCTTCCACAGTCTTCTTGCCCTCTTCCAGAGCAGTACACCCTAAAGTTTGAAACAGGCTGTTTTTTAAATACAAGTTTCTAAATAATCTCCCAGCAAGGCCTGCCAAACTTGTGGCAGTTTATCTAAGGGACGTTAAGCTGCTGGCATTTGGTAAGAAAAGTAGAGTATTGTTTTGACATGTTGATTGTTCCATTGAAAAGGAGTTTGCAGTGTTGAATGTTATCACTGACATTTAATAAATATGCAGTGCAAATACTTACGCTTGGTAAAAATAAAAACAAATGCTGATCTTTGGGAGTTCTTTAAACCTTAGTACAGTTGGAATTCTGGGCTTATCAGTGTCCTGATTCAATATTTTACTACTCAGTACTGGCTTCTGAAAATATCTGTGTTGTCTTTTGAGCTGTAGGTTGTGTGGGAAACACCATCTGGAAAAAATGTTACTGTTTCAGTGCAACAGTCTTGATTTTTACTAACTTGACTTACACCATTTGACCTGAGCATTTCCTCCCTTGTGCAAACATTTATCTTTTTGTTTTCTAACCTGATGAAGTCTTTTTGATGTACAATTCTTATGTTTTATGTGTACAGCAGGAGGCTGCTTACATTTTCTGCTTTCTTCAAATTGTGTGGGTTAGATTTCTTCTTGTATCTGATCAAAATAGCTCCCTAACTGCATGCTCTGTATTGGCTCTTGAGCATCTTCAGTAACACAGGGTACAAAGTTGAAGGTTTGGGGAGTGTTTTATTGCTGTTCTTCAGTAAGACTCTGCTTCCTTTTGGCAAGAATCCCTGTGCACCTCCTCTGGAGGCCGATTCCTATCACCATTTCCAACCCCTTTTTACAAATATTTGCTCTTTACTGTGCCCATTAGTTAAAAAAAAACCCAGCTAATAAGTTGCTGCATTTAGTAAGAAGGTAAATCTCCTCATGTGTGTTATTGTGGTGAGAATATTTGTTGCTGGTCTGTGACTGTGGCTGTCCACAGAACTACTTTTCTGAAGTGGTTCCTCCAGAGTCCACTGGAATTTTCTTCTTTTTCTGATGTTTACACATCAACTGAGGTATTTTGAACACGCCGAGATCTCATTTTTCTGACTTTAAATAATCTTTGAACAATAACTGGCTTTAAAACCTTGGGTTCTTCAAGACTTCAGCTTGTGGTAGGACCACAACCTGTATGAGCAATTGGGAGGAAACAGGCTTTGTGAATCTGCAATTTGGTTGATTTTTAGTTTGTTATTTTGTCTGTGTGTGGTATGTTTCTTCTTTTTGTGTGTTTTGGTAGTGTGCACAGAATTGTATTATAAAATTTTTTGTTTTGGGAGGATATTCACCCTCCTTAAAGTTTCAAATATGTTCTCTGCTATTAAGTAACATCACTTTATAGATATGTTCATATCTGTGTTTGTATATCTGCAAATGAAGCAACTTAATACAAGGTGCTGAGCTGAGTGCCCCTCCTTACTCAGCTCTGCCACTCAGTTCCCTGTTTTGATGTGTAGGACCCATGTCTCTGCTCCTTCTAAAATCATGTTTTTCCCCTTGTGGAGCCTTACCTTTGGGCTGCAGGTGCTGCAACACTTCCTCACACTGTGAGTTCTGTGTAGCTGTGGGATCAGGTCATTAGGGCATCATCTTTCCTGAGCAGAGACTGCAATGTTGTAGTGTCACATGTGTTATGATAAAGCAAACCAACTCTCTTTTCTCTCTGTACACAGGTTAAAAGACAGCACTAAGAAATTGTCTGAGTGTCAGGTCAACTTGTAATTTGTTTTTGGGGGTGGTTGTTTTGGAGTTATAACTGTTGCTGAGAGCAGTGGGTGGCTACTGCATCATGATTGTAATTATTGCATTGTTTGTGAGGTGATCTTTCCTGGGAGGCAGTAGCATCAAGAGGGAAGTTTAGAATAATTACATTTGTGCTCTTGAAAATTAGCTAACAAGCTACTGCTTACTGATATGATACAGGTAGATACTATAATATGCTAGCTGACTTATAAGGAGCTAGGCATTTAACACTGGTATAGAGTAATAAAAGGCTGGAAACTGTTATCTAAGGATAGAAAATAACATTGAACAAGACAGCTGGAGCCCTTTCCTCTTGAGAATTAATCTGCTGGGGGTTAGCCATCCTAGAGCTGGGAATAATTTTTTTAATCTAGTATTCATAACCCTTCATCTCTACCAAGAACTTTATTAGCTTGGATGTTACTTGATTATAATTTTACTTTTGTACGTATTGAGATCACTATTTGTTTGGCTTTTCTTCATCTATTACTGTTGAAACATTATTAAATCCTGATGGGTAGTTTTTTAAAGTTAAAAATAATTTTTAAGGACATAAAGTCAAAGGTGCTGTAGGTGAAGAAAGGGTATTGCAAAATCAATACTGTGATTTATCTTCAAAGTTCTTTCAAATATTTAATAACTTAAATTGTAGTTAGTCCAGATTTTGTACATTACTAATATAATATGATCACTTTTCATATGAACTCATAGTTCTGCCAAACCTTCCTAATTAGTCTTTTTACTAGATTCTGGGTGTTCTTGTTTTCTTTTCCACAAATGCATACAGTTTATTTGCTTACTTTAAGCAGGAGCCCATGTCTTCTCCATCATGTTTCTTCAAAAACTTTTACAAAATATTGACGTATTTCATCTCCCTAAAAAAAGTGCTGAACTAATGGCAGTAATGAAATTACCAGTCAGTACAATGAAAGTTTTTGCTTGTTTTTCCAGTTTAGTCAGCTGGTATCCAGTGATTTGAAGGTACTTGGGAGGAGCTCTTACACACTCTGCAGTGATGGCCAGTTACTCATCCGACAAGTTCTCCACCCGGAAACATCCAAGAAGGTACAAGATCAGAACTGGGGCAGAGAGGCAGCATGGGAGGGGAGTGATACAATTCCACCTGGGAGCTAGAGTGTCCCAAGACTACTGAAGATGATCCCCTCCCTGCCTGAGCCCTGAGTAGTTGTTTTAGGCACTTGCTCTTGAAAGTCAGCCACACTACTTGGACTCTCAGATGAGCTTAAGGAAGAGGAAAATTAGAAAAAACAGGACAGAGACAGAAGCAATAAAAGTACTTTGAATTCTGTGTGCGGAGTGGAAACAGAGGTACAGATCAAACCTCAGCAGAAGTGATGGAGGACTATTGCTTTGCTTAGGCTTGTGTTAAACCAGTGTCCTGTGGAGGGTAAGCACACAGGTGGTGATGTGGCCTGGCAGTGGTTCCCCATCTGTATTTATTCAGTGGGAAGCACAGCTGCATCTTGTTTGCTACTCCCACATGAAGCAGCAGTTTCTGCTCCAAGTTCCTGGAGGGTTTAGAGCACCCTGTCATGCACGGAGAGGAGAACTTTGCCTTTGTGCAAGGTGGTGGCTCTTGAGTTTGCTGGCGTAGCAGGGTCTGCAGGAGCCCCACAGGGATGAGAGTTGCTGACATGGAAAGAGCTGGCCAGTTGTAGGGCTTATTTCTGAAAGCTGCCAATAGAAATTTTGTTGCAATATTTATTTAAAATTTGTCATCACGGTTTGGTACAAATCTGCTTTGCAGTGTAGCTGCAAAAGATAAAATAGTGTTAAAAATGGAAGTTAAACAGCAAAACATAGATATTTTTAAATATTTTTTCCCAGCTATTCTCTCCAGCTGTTTTGAATGGGTCTGGCTCCCAGAGGCTATTTGACTTTGGTCATGTAGAGATCCATTTCTATGGAGTAATGGAATTTGAACTGTGTTACAAAGGAACCAAACTGCTCCATCACCAACAATCTGGTGACATGGAACTATGTGATTTCTGAGTGTCTCATTCAGTTCAAAAGTATTAAATGAAATTTAAAGGAGTAGCATGTACAAAACGAACATTTTTGCCTTCCTTGTAGAACTACTTGTTGTCAGACTGCTTCTATTCCTTTTATGATCTGCGCAAAGAATTCCACACTTGCTACCCTAGTTCAGCCGCCGTGAAAGATCAGACTATCAAGACCATGGCAGAATGTATCCTTTTGCTGCAGCTTATATACCACAATCAGTTAAGCTTCTTTGAGTTTCATCTCTGATTGTAACAAGAGTTTAGAAAAATAAAATTAGATATGGGTTTTATAAACTCACAGTAAAGTGGAAGGAGTGTCTACTTAAGTGTGTGTCAGGGGAGTGGCTCTGCTTGTAATTTTTTTTCCCCAAATTGAATCTAATTGATTTCTAAACCATATTAAGTAAACCTGCCAAAGAAAAGCATCACTTGCATTGGTACTTGATCTTAAAGGAAAAGCTGAGCTGTCAGTGGGCAGTGGGCTTTTTCAGCACTAGCTGGCCTGCAGGTTTCCACTGTTTGCAATAATAGTTATCTTGCATGATCCTGACTACACCGAGTTTAAAATAAAGCAAAAACAAAACCCACACAATACTCTACATCTCAATTTAAATTAGAAGGATTATTAGGGCCTATCTGAATGGGATTAAAGTTCAGTTATGTTTAAAGTGATAGGAATTTACTCAGCTTTTCCTTCTTTGGACTGTTAACTCTGAAATTATGTAAGCTCTCAATAGTTTTCAAACTGTTGTCTGTTGAAGTGAATATAAACCAGTTTATGAGCAGAGTAACATGTCCAATAGTCACATGTCCCCACTAAGAGCAGTACATTTAATTATTAGTTCTGTTCTAATATCAGGAAAGCCTTATTGACTGATTTACAAAGGATTTTGCAAGTCTGTTATTTTCTATAATCACCTGTTTAGATCTAGGCTTAGGGACAGATGAAGCAGAGGAGGACTTTGGCGTGTGGCAAGTGAAGACCATGGTGGCTATAATTTTCAGCATGCTTTCAGAAGGTTGTAGTAAGTTAACTATTTATACTGAATGCTGAAATCCTTCTTTTCTGAAAGAATTGGCAGTGGCTCTGTCATTCTTAAGTAATCTCTGACTCTGGTTATAGTTAAACTTCCTGTTTTGTCACAGATCACGTATTTGCTGAGCCTGAAACTGTGAAACACAAGTATGAAACAGGTCCTTGGTAAGTGCCTTTGTCACGGTTGTTTACAAACAAAGATGAGTCTTGCGTACAGCAAGGAAAGCTTGTGGATATTTCCCCATGGTCATGTGAAAGTAGGCTGGCTCCTGAGAACAGCCCAGTGTACTCAGCACTCACTCCAGTGCAGCCAGAGGGTGGCTGGCATGCTGAATGCTGTACTTTAGTCCAGCTCTTTTAAGTCACTGCAAGTTAAATGCTCTTTGTTCTCTTGCTTCTGTTTTGCATGGCAGCGAGGCTGGCTTATCTTACCCAGGGTGAAGAAATATTTGTGAACTTTCCCTGAGTCAACAGGGCTGATGGCCAGTGCACCCTACATGAGCTGAGCTGTGTGGTGCTTCCCAAAGTGGTTTCACATGATAAATTGGGTGTTGCGTTTCGGGATGAAGGAACAGGATGGCTCATTCTTTACGAATGCACTTCAGTGACCAGAAATATTTTAGGCATAAGTAATTTGTGTTGCTTGAATTGCTAGATCTTTCAAATAAAATTAATTCAGTTCCTCATTACTTTACATTGAGGCAGTTGTCATATTTTTTTATTTAAGGAATTACAGTGTGGTGACAACATTGTGCATCTACAGTGTTGTGGATATAAAAGAATTCTCCAAGTTATCTTCCCTTATTGAAAGGAATAATGGGTATAGGAGAGTCTCAACAGAAAATATTGCTCCCAATTTACAATTCAATTAGTTGCTATCTGAAGTTTGATAAAATATTGGAAAACCTGGATAAAAGCTTACTTTGTCTTCTTTTTTCTTTCTGTGCAGTAGTAAATCTGAAACTGTGGACAGTGAGACAGTAATACGTGCCAGAGGTTTGCCGTGGCAGTCTTCAGACCAGGATATTGCTCGATTTTTCAAAGGACTCAACATTGCCAAGTAAGATAAGGAGAATTTGCCTTGCTTTATCTCTTTCCTTTAATAGCAAGTTCCTTTAATGTTTGTTTTATATACATCTCTCACTCTCCTCACTGGAGTCCTTCAGTCTTTCCCCACTTGACCCCTTTCACACACTGTGGCCATGACAGCTGAACAGCCTTAGGGGTACAAGAAAAAGTTTTGAAATGTGTGAAGAAGAAAAGAGACTTACCAATTGAAAACCAATACACATTCATTCATTGCTAGTATCAAGAGGGAGAAACTCCTATTGCATTAATCAAAGCAGAGACCAAGACATGAAAAAAGCTTTAATTTTATGCCAATTTATTATTCTTCTACACCTCCTAAACAGGCCACATTCAGAAACTTCTAAGTACTGTTTGGAATAAATTTTCATATGATTCATGTGTATACCTATGTATAGATGTATGTGTATACATATATATGAAGAGAGTGAGTATATTTAGAATACCTTAATACCTTAGTGTCACTTAATATATATTCCAGATCTCCAACACCGTGAAAATATATTTTTTGTATCTTGTACAAAAAGTCTTGTACAGGACTTTGTATCTTTATGGGAGTTGAGAAAGTGGTAAACTACATGAGATGCATGACCTCAATGAAGCAGATTTTAAAGTATAATTGTGTTACAACAAAAATTAAATTGTGGATAGTAGCAATTACTTTTTCAATCTGTAATCATCATGTTAAAGTCTGATTCCTTTACTATTCTTACACAATTATTTATTAAATGTATTAAAGGTTCAGACTAAGCTTATATTTGTTGGCTTTACCTTCCAGAGGTGGTGTGGCTCTTTGTCTGAATTCTCAAGGAAGAAGAAATGGAGAGGCTTTGGTTCGGTTTGTCAATTCTGAGCAGAGAGACCTTGCCTTGGAAAGGCACAAGCATCACATGGGAAGCAGATACATTGAGGTAACAAATTGTGACTTGAAACAAATCTTTGGAGAGAAACCTGAATATTTTAGGCTACATTCTCATTTAAAACCAAACTGCACTTCTGTTTTGCTCAAAGTACCAAAACACAATTCTTTTGCTTGTGGAAGTGTGTGTGGTTTAAAGCTGAACATTGTGATTTTCATGTGGATTTCTTTGTTCTTTCTCTCAAGGTTTACAAAGCAACTGGGGAAGAATTCTTAAAAATTGCAGGAGGTAAGTGATGCTGGAGTTCAGTGTGATTACTTAAGTTTATAGGAAGGTTCTTTTTTTTTCCTTGACTGAGGATGCAAATAGATAATGAAGTAGTTTTCCTGTTTTACCTTCCAAGAATATTTGACCCTGTCAATTTGTGTTTTCACGTGGTTGAAACTGAGCTGTAAGCACTTGACCTGTGATGTTTACAAACTTCTCTCCTTCTTGGGAGGATGACCAGCCTTTGCAGTGGAAGTATCCATGTGTCTTGTATCAATTCACACTAATCTCATCTTTGCTCCAATTTCATTAAAATATGAAACACTTGCAGATTAAGAGGATTTCCCCTCCAAATAGATGGCTGAGAGTTAGTAGTGTTTTGGGTCTTGTCTGTGTTTGTTGCTGGCTGCTTACCTACTGTATTCTTCCTTAAAGCTTTGCTGCTGCAGCTGCATCCCCTGGAACTGGGTGCCCAGCACTGACCATTGACCATGTGCTGTTATCTCTCTACCAGGCACCTCCAATGAAGTGGCCCAGTTCTTATCCAAGGAGAATCAAGTTATCATCAGGATGAGAGGCCTTCCATTCACTGCTACTCAGGAAGATGTCTTGGGGTTCCTGGGGCCAGAGTGCCCAGTCACAGGAGGGAAAGAGGGACTTCTCTTTGTCAAGTACCCAGATGGCAGGCCCACAGGAGATGCATTTGTGTTATTTTCCTGTGAAGAATATGCACAGAATGCACTTAAAAAGCACAAAGAAATACTTGGAAAACGTTACATTGAACTCTTCAGGAGCACAGCAGCAGAGGTCCAACAGGTTGTAACTATTGATTGTGAGACTCAAAAATGAACAGTTGAAATATTTCTTCTAACACTTAAGTTATAGACCACAATGAACACTTATTATATGATAAATGTCAAGAAAGGCCAATATATGTTTCCTAATGGGCATGGAAAATTATGCAGCACTGGTTTTGCTTTGTTTGTTTGGGGAAGGAGTGTTTGTTTTGGTTTTTTTTTAAGCTGCTACTGCTTGGGCGTTTTTTTTTTTTTTACCATCCTTCAGACTATAAAGTAAAAATCATTGAATAAATTTCTTCTCCTTAAAGGCTGACTGAAATCACAAAAATAATTCTAAAAATATAATAGATTGATAGTATTGTAGTAATACTTCTTGAAAATTTGTAGTATTGTCTTTAAATGCTCATCTCCTTGTACAGAATTTCTAACATTATATCCAAATCTGGATGCATGAAATGAGCAACTGCTTTCTTGGAAGCTAAGACTTAAGAGGATATATCTGATTTTTTTGGTGAAAGGAAGTAATTTTTTTTTTCCTGAGGTAATATATTTCCTTTTTTCCCTATCTTTCATCAATTCCTATTGCCTTCTTAAACTAAAAAAAAAACATTTTATTTTGTCACCAGCAATTGTCCCTATGAAAACCATCACATATTATATTTTTCTTCCTGACATAGAATATTTCTAGACTAGTAGCTCCAGAAGGAACCACTATTAGATTTATTTCTGGTCTTTGCATAAGCACTGGCTATAAAAGTGTAATACAATTACTGTGCAACTTACGTGACAGGTGAAGTCTTTCTGTAGAAGGGATGGGGCAAGGGAAAGAATATTCACACTTGTAGATCATTGCTATTGCTGTGATATGGATATTACAACAGCCAAGAATCTGTGTGCTATGAAGATTAGGAAGTGGCATTTCCCCCTCCTCCACAACTTCCCTCCTGAGAGAGAAGGAAGCAAAATCCCCTGAGAAGAAAACCCCTCTGTCACAGCAACCAATTTCTGTGCTTCCAATTTTTTAGGGGACACCTAGATATAACTTATATTCTACCAATATATCATTACTTCTTCCTCTATGACAGCTGTCTAGGCTAACACCCAAACTTTTTTGCTGCTTGGGCAAGAGATTATTTCTTAGGAAATTATAGGCTATTTGTTTGAATAATTACAAGAAGTAAAGCCAGCTCTCATCTATTTAGTGTTAGTGCAAAGTAATTGCAATATTCTCCATACAACTGAGAGAGATTTCTGTCCTGAAATGCATTACAAGGAGATTCTAGAACCAAACTCCCTAAGCCAAATCACTTTTAACAAAACTAAAGCTTTGTGACCTGTTTTTTAGTACCTCTTCCAGTAGAATGTGTTTATTTGTGATAATCATCACAAAAAATGGTTTTCAGCAGTAAGCCCCAACATGTGTCATATGATATATGTTCCTTTTATCATTTGGAAATGAGTAAAGAGAAAATGTTGAGATCAAAGTCTCCTATATTCTTATCTTTAATTTTTTTTTTCCTCAGAACCTCTGTACTTGGAGATGAGCACTGGGGTTAAACAAATAAGAAGCACCCTCACTTAACCAATCAGATTTTAGAGTAATTACAATTAGTGCTTTTACTTACTAGCTATTTCAGGTCTCAGTTCTTTTAAAATGTCTGATTTTAATTTACCCTGATTTAACTAAGAATTCTATGTGGCAAGACTGCTTTATTAGTGCAGATGTTCCTTCTTGAGATACTGTGAACAATAATTGGCTTTTAACTTTTTTTATATTGACATGAGAAAAGTCTGTTGTTGGGGGTCTGGCAAATTTAATTTGTTAGCCTTCCCCTCTACTTTTCTGAGTTTAAAACTTTCAAATGCCCAACAGGAAATTAGCTGCATCAATTTGGCATAAGAAGGGTTTGTTGGAAATGGTATTGTGAGAACTGCTCTGTGCTCAGACAGGTGATTGTAAATCTGCATTGCTGTGGGTTTTTTGCCAACAGGTACTTAATCGATACATGTCAACACCTCTTATTCCAACTCTTCCAACTCCCATCATTCCGGTCATACCCCCACCATACACCATTGCCACGGGCAGCATCCGCGACTGCGTCCGGCTCCGAGGTCTTCCTTACACTGCTGGCATTGATGACATCTTGGAATTTATGGGAGATGCCACAGGGGATATCAAGCCCCATGGAGTTCACATGGTTCTTAATCAGCAGGTAACAGCATTTTTGCATGGGAGGAGTAACTTTGCAGTGATTTAACAGGTTAGAAGTCAGGGCAACTTACCTGATCTTGGCTTTAGTCTTCTCCAACCTTGGGAAAATAAAATGTTCTCTTTGTCTGTCTTTGCCTCATTTCTCTTTCTCTTTTGTATACGCCCTTACTTTTCTCTCTGTGTATGTATATATGCATCAGCCTGGGAAGATGAAGTTTGGTCTTTGAATGATAACATTATCCTGGAGGCTGTTTTCAGCCAGAGGCTGGAGATACACAACAGAAATGTCTCCTTTAGATGGCATAGCTGCTCTGTCAGCTTCAGGGTTCCTGCTGTGTTGTTCGTGTGGTCTTTGTGTTAAATGAAGTTTTTCTAACTTGACTAGCTGTTGCTCAGGCTTTAAAGAGAGTTGATAATTAAAAATTGTGGTTTGGGTATATTTTAATGATATGATCATAGAGATATATTTTCCCTCTTGTCTTGTGTTAAAAGTAAGTTCTTAATGGCAAATACTGAGGTATTAAAGAAATCAAATAGGAGATCTACTATATTTGTTTAGGGTTTTTTTTGTGTGTATATTTTTTTGGTTAAGGAAGTTTTTGTATTTTATATAGACAGGTATACCTGTCATATTGCAGAAAATCAGACCTGCAAATCAACTTCTGATGTAGCTATGGACTTTACCAAAGGATCTGGAACTTTATGCTGTTTTACTGTTACCTTGAAAGTAGTTGTAGGGAAGGCAAAGCCAGGCTCTTCCTAGAGCTTCACAGCAAAAGAATAAGAGATAATGTGAATAAACTACATAAAAAAAAAAAAAAACAAAAAACCAAACCCATTCCAGCTGATGGAAAATAGAAAAAATAAAATCACAATGAGAAATTAGCTAAGCACATGAACAGGTTCCCAAAGGTGATATGGAGCCTTCACCCCTGGAGATGCTCAGATTTCAAATGGAGAAGGCCATGAGTGGCCTGACGTAAATTGAAAGTTAGTCCTGCTTTGAACAGCTTTTGGATGAGAGGCCTCCATTTTTTTCCATGCTACATGATTCTGCTTCTTTCTGCAGAGCACTGAAGTGGCATTGTGTTTACTGGGTACTTGTTGCATGAGTCTTGATTTTTCTGCTCCTAAATAAAATTGTTGAGTTGTGAGTCACTTGTGCCAGAAAAGGAATAATGATACAGGCTTTCAGTAGATGTTTGATCTTAATCCTTTCTGCATTTCTTGTGATCTGGGTGATTTCATAACAGATTGACCTACCATTACTTCCCCACCTCCCCTAGGGACGACCATCAGGTGATGCTTTTATCCAAATGAAATCTGCTGACAAAGCCTTCATGGTGGCTCAAAAATGTCACAAAAAAATGATGAAGGACCGTTATGTGGAAGTATTCCAGTGTTCTGGAGAGGAGATGAACTTTGTTTTAATGGGTGGCACTTTAAATCGTAGTGGCTTATCCCCACCGCCATGTAAGTTACCATGTAAGTCTCCAATTCTTCTGCTCTCTGCTGCTAAAGGCTGATATGTGGTAGGTGCTGAAGCTTTGTGGCCTTTCACCTTTTGACTCGGGTTTTGCCATGATCAATAATCATCCATCTGTGTACATGCTAAGATTGGAATTGTTCCCTTTGGGCAATAATGGGACTGATCAGAGGCATTTTTATTGTATTTTCGGTGGTGAGTAGAGGGCAGCAAGGCCTTGCCAGTGAAATTGTTGCATACTTTGCTTTTTATGGGTGTACTGTTCTTCTGAGCTCTGCAATAGACTTGCCTGTAGTGAAACCTACTTGGAATGAGAGGGATATTTAAAATGGGGAGAAGTTCTATATTCCAGCTGCCGATGAGTGCTCTTGCTGTCTTGCCTCAGAGCATTGAGAAGGTACTCTTTGGGCTTATTTTTGAAGAAAAACTCCCACTGGGATGATAAACTAACCAACCATAGAGTGATGAAGCTAGATGGATTTTAATTTTTTTTATTTTAAGATTACAGTGAACATTACTGAGGAGCTATAATGGAATTTTACTGTACTGTTCTAATTAATCTCACTACCAAATCACAAATCAGATACTGATGTGTATTTACAAAATAGTAAAAAGCTACCAAATATAGTATATAAAACAAATCTGACTGCACACCAAGACAAGTTTATTATTCTTGTACAAATCAGGTATTTGTTCATCAATATGCATCAGACTAGTGATCAGACTAGGGACATTCTCCCTTCCATTTGCTATATCCTAAAAATACTTTTTGAAGTCACAGGAAGCTTATACATGAAGTCTCATGGTCAGTAGTTATGGATGCCCAAGCACTATTATGGTGCTTTTGTCCCACAGAGTACTTCTGTTAGAAAACACCAGGGTGTGTTGGTGTGCACGCCTGCTTTCTCTATGCACATGGCTTTATGCTTTCTTTTATTAACTCTGAAGCTCCCTACTTTCCATTTACATATAGACATGCTCAGATCTAGGAGCTGTGAATTTTTAGGAATTACTCATTCCCAATGCCCTGGTTGTTATTTGTGGCAATGTGGCAAAGGTCTCCAGGGGAGAGGCTAGAGAGCAGTCTTTGCTCAAGTGTTCATCAGTCATGCCCAGATGGTTTTAATTACATTGCTGTAGGAGAGGAGTTACTCATCTGAGACTTCTCCATTCTGATTGCTTTTTGTTGCTGTGTCCTGGTTTGGTTTTAGGTCTTTCTCCACCAGCTTATGCTGCTTTCCAAACAGCAGCTGTGATCCCAGCAGAGGCAGCGGCCCTTTACCAGCCACAAGCCCTCTTGCCATCCACCAGGACACCCCAGGCCTCTGCAGCTGCTCCTCCAACTGTTACCTACTACCCAGCCCAGGCTGCTCAGCTTTACATGAACTACACAGCTTATTATCCCAGGTAACCCTGAGACTTCACTGCTCCTCTTGACCTTTCATCCCAGTGCAGTGGGTGACTGTGTGCTCACCTGTGAACAGCTCTTAAATTTGTACTTCTCATATAGGTAGTCCTAGGAACTAAATGTTCAGCAACAGAGGCAGAAACCATTTTAACTATTCCTCTGTGACTTTGTAAAGGGGTTCATCTCCTCTGTAGGTTTTGCTTGAATCTCGTGATAATGTTGGCCAAAAAGTGGTTTTTTTGGCACTGAGGCAATGTCATCAAGGCAGTTTTATTTCTTGTCTGGAAGAGAAGCTGTGTCAATCCACACCTCTACCCTCACCTCTTAGTTTGTTCTTTTACTTACAATACTGTTTTCACGCTGAAAGATTCATCATAGATGTGTACTAGGTTTGAGTTTGTACTAAAGAACGTTTTTACATGTGAAAGCAAATCTCCACCTTTTCCCTTCCCATAGATGGCATCAGCATGAGTCGCTGAAGTCTGGTATAGGAGTTGTGAGCTTGTTCACTGATGGCTCCTAGTGTGACACTTGCTAGCTTGAGTATCTGGTTATTTGCTAAACGGGCCCTGACCAGAGAAGTAGATGCTAATTACTAACTATTTTGTGGCTCAGAAATGCCAGATTTGGGTGTTTGCTTCTTTTTCATATTATGGCACATCCTTCTCCTTTATTTCTTTGTGTTTTTATTAACGATCTTAAAACAAGTCATCTGCAGCTACTTTTTCTACTCTCCTATGAAATAACAAATGCCACTCCTTATGGCTTTAACTACAAATGTTTGCTATTTTCCCTTCCCTCCCTTCTCTATAAATAGATAATGAGATACTGAAGAGAAATTAAGAAAGTGCACAAAACATCTTTGACTATTTTAAGTGTAGAACCAGTTATTGGTTTTGGTAACAACTTTGCTCCCTCTCTCTCTTTCAGTCCTCCAGTATCTCCTACCACGGTGGGGTACATTGCAGCTCCTCCAGGAGCTGTGGCAGCTGCTGCCACTGCCACCCACACTCCAATCCTGCCCCAGCCTGGAGCCTTAGTCCGGATGCAGGGCTTGCCATATAACACAGGAATGAAGGAGATACTCAGTTTCTTCCAGGGGTACCAGGTTAGTATGCAGCCCTCTCCTTGAGATGGTATTTGGACCTCTGAGTATTGATCAGTGGAGGCCAAACTGAGCAAGCAAGTGCTTTTGGAAACTGCCAAACAAGTGTGCAAGCTGTATGTTGTATATTTAACTGGCAGACTGAAGAGCAACACACAATTTGCCTTACTTATTAAATAAACAAATCTTGATCTGGAAGTAGTGATTTGGTGTCTGGGTTTTGAGTTTGAAGATCTCAGAGCCCCAGTGTGAGTGGGGCTGCAAAGGAGCTGCCACAGGAAAGTGTGGGCTGCCAAAAGTTTTCAGTCCTGGCCACTTGGTGGTGGGAGCCTTTTGGTAGGGTCAGTGTTGGACCTTCAACACTGAAAGTTCACAGATTTCTAATACAGAGAGCTGTGAGCTGGGTGTGGTGACTTGCAAAAGGAGAGACACAGATGTCTTGGTCAAATGCTGTTTCAGTTGCTAATTATTTTGGTTACAGGCAGGAAAGTCTTTCATTAAAGATGTATTACATTGCAAACTAAAGGAAATCTGTATTATCCATGCTGTCCATATTGACAGCAAATGTACTATAGGTAATGTCAGTCTGTATGGACTGATGGAATGCTCTCAGGTGAGCAAACAGAAACTTATCTTACTGATAAGTTAAAAAAGAAGTCACCAGCTACAAACACTGTTTTTCAGCAGCTCTTATTTGATGTCTTCTGCCTTTTGTCTCAGAGGATATTGTATCTATATCCATGATTTGTCATGACCTATTGGCTAAAAGGAAAGGTAATTGAATATGATATGTTCTGGTGAGTATTTAACTCCTGTGGGTAACAGCACTTACACAGCTACCAACTCTGCCCTTTTGGGTACTACTTGGAAGCCCTGACCTAAAATCCTCTTTGTAGCTCTCAAACTACTGCAAGTGAACAATGGATTTGTGTCAAAAGGCAATAATCTTTGTATGTTTATCCTTCAATATTCTGGGATAACAGTGATATTGCAAGAGGTAATAGGAAACATTCAAGCATGGTATTGTTTCTTTCTTTCTTTCTTTCTTTCTTTTTTTTTTTGTTTTTGTTTACCTTCAGATTCTTAGAAGACAATAAGCTTTAATTTGTTGAGCCAGATATCTGGTATGCAAATGAATGTAGACTGAGAACAGATGTTTAAATGTGTATGTGCAAAGTTTTGAGTATTTGGAAGATGTAGTGCTTTATCTGTTGTGTCTTCTCTTTGAACATTACATTTATGTTTTGAAAGCAGTTTTGCATACTCAGTTTTTCAGTGGAAAAAGATTGTCACATAAAAAGTGTGGTGAATTTTGACAAATAGTAAAAAGAAACTGCATATTGTTGTATTTTAGGGCTTTTTCTTCCACAGATATTTCCAGAGTTCAAACCAAGTTCAGTTATTTGTGGCTTTCATAATACCCAGACAAGTAATAAAAATTCATCCTATTGTTTAGCCATCAATATTTTGCCTTTTAGTTGTTTTCCACTGACTAGGGGTTTTGGTGGATAGATGGTGGATGTATTAAAACCTTAAGTGTGGAAGCTTATTTGCTAAATTGAAATTTAGCTAGAAGTGTAACTGCAGCATTGAAAAATGTGGCCTGAAACTGTCCATGTATGGAACAGGTCAATGACCACCTTTAGCACCTCTGCCTTTTGTTAAATCTTCAGTTTAGTGAACCTGAACTTTGTGTCTCATGCTCAGTTTGCCTTTCTCCTTGTTTCTGCATTTGGGGAGCAAGTCCTGGTGTTTGTATTGCACAATTAAATGGTTATAGGAACAGAAATTTTGCCACAAGGTGAAACCTATATTCTGCTGCTGCAAATTCCTGTGATCATCAGCTACTGTTATTAAATTGGTCACTTCTTTGATTTCTTTAGAAGATGTTGTCCAGATGAGATCAGGTTCAAAATCTTATAAAGGAATCAGGAAATCTTTTGAGTTGTTCTTGGAATCCCGCATGTGGTAATGCTAATTTTATGCTCATTATTCCTTCAGGGGAAATAGAGATGGTGACTTACTGTAATGGGACAATATTGCATCTCTGGAACAATAACTAATCTTTTTTTTCTTTTTTCTTCCCTTTTCTTCACATTGTATTCTCATTTTCTGCTGCTGCCCAAGGATTTATTGCAGGATGCTTCTGCTTGTTCATAAAGTGAGCCCTTAATCATCATCAGTGGTTTGGGCATGGTTTTAATCTCTGCACAGCTAATTGATGTTGGTATTCAATGGACTTCAGTGTTGGTATTCTGGGAACGAGATTGGAGATGCTGAGATTGAGGGGTGATTTTTGTCTTTGTGTGTCCTTGTCTGGAAGGAACAGGGTTTCAGTTTTAGTTCTTGCTTTATTCTCTGGATTTTTCCTTCAGGCTTCATGGGCTTTGTATATTGCATGTGTGCACATGTTGCTACTTAAGTGAAAGCACTTTTCATACCAGACCTGCCTCTTAAGAGATATCATGGGCTTCAACCAGCTGGTCTCAACATCAGTACATGCTTCTAAAAACAAATAATTTAAAAGTCTGCAGATCAGCTTTCTAGTTTTCATTTAATTTTATTAGTATTAGCCTCTTGTTTAGTGTTTCAGCAGCTCAGTTTCTTCCTGTAGTTCTGTTTTCTTGTTTTTATTGGTGAAAATTCATTCCAGCTTGCCTGTATTTGTTGTAACCTGGATTAAGCAATTGAAAAACTTGGGAAGAATTTTAATAGTAAATCAGGGAGATGGCAATTTTCCCCATCACATTTCTGTATAATATTGTAGTGTATTGTAATCCTCAAAAGAGCTAATAATAGTACTCTCTGATTCAGT
Organism: Lonchura striata; assembly: GCF_050655825.1. Lineage (NCBI taxonomy): Eukaryota > Metazoa > Chordata > Aves > Passeriformes > Estrildidae > Lonchura > Lonchura striata. The sequence goes on along the minus strand of NC_140713.1, from coordinate 16,279,115 downwards.
AATTCACATTAAACTGCTTTTTAGTTGTACTATAAAGCAATAGGGTCATTGATTTGAGTACAATTATACACTGGATACATAGCTAAAAACAGCCACAAAACCCAAGCCAGCTAAAACCCCACTGAAAAAAACAACAGAACCCAAAATAACCAAAACAACAATAAAACCCTCACCATGCCATTCACCAGCTGCTCAGCAGATCCTTGTCTCCGGGCATTATGTTGAAGTAAGGGATCCATGGATGGGATTGTGAGGAGACTCTGCAGGAATTCAGAAAAATAACTCATATTTCATATAATGGGGTAGAATCTGAGGAAGAAGTGGTGCAAATGTAGTAATATCATAGAGCAAAACTCCTCAGTGTTACTGCAGGCCATCGCTCTGTACAGCTGCAGAAGCAATGAGAGAACTCCAGTAAATAAGGATTGAACAGGGGTAGTAGTTGTGATGGTTTTATGTGAAGCTGTTGCATAGCAGAACAATATTTTTCACTAAAGTATTTTTATTTTTCTTTATTTAGTGGCTAAATACTTAATGGATTTTACTATTTAGCCACTAAGTGAATCAACACAAAATATTTTAGTTTCCAAATACCGATTCTTTTGGGGTTGGGATTCTCTTTCAGTTTTTTTGTTGTTGTTGTGTTTGGTTGTTTGTTTGCTTTGGGTTTTTGGGGGGGGGGGGATGGTTTTTGTTGGTGTGTGGTTTTACAATAATTTTTTTAATGAGAATGCAAATAGTGGCAGGGTTGGTATCATGACAAGAATGGTTAGGTTAATGTAAAAGCAGGTGCAGTTTAGCTGTGCCTGTGGTCTTAGCTGACCAAAAACTGACCAAAAACTAGTTCACAGCTGTTGTCTTGGCTAGGATTCAGCCTCCTTTTAGTAGTACTTGCCCAGTTTCTTGGAGGTTGGCATGAATGTGAGGTGAACTCAAGCCTGCCTGAAAAAGACCCTGTGGATTAGTTCTTAGAAAGCAGGCTTGCTATTTAGGTAGGTTGTGTGTAAGTATAGTAGTAAAAAAAACCAAAAAAAAACCAAAAACCCAACAAAGCAGAAAAACAAAACAAAAAAAAAAAAAAACAACTATAAGATGACTAAGATTTAGGGGCCATGGTCACCATCTGAACTTTTTTAAAAGCCCCCTGAATTTGCTGATAAAGTCTGGGATGGAAATGTAAGGACTTTTTTTGTGTACATGTTTCTACATAAGAAAAGCATTAAATAAATAGTGTTCTTTAAACCTGTACTGGGCTTAAATGCATATATAAAGAGCTTTTGCAGTATATTAATCCTCCAAGGCTTCAGAAACACAGAATTTAAAGCTTGCTGGTAGAGGGGAGGAGGGTGAGTTGTGGTTAAAACAGTAATAAGGAAGTGAAGTGGATGGATGGCTAAGTTCCAAGGGCACTAACGACATTTCTCTGTTGTATCAGGACAACAGACTTCATTGTTCCTGACTTTTTAGGTATTAGGAGGTTTTTCTCTAAAATATGTGCTTAAACAAAGAAGTATTCTCTATTTCCTTTGGGATCCTTTTGAAATCTGATTCTTTGCAGTCTGAGAGGGGGATACCCCATCATCTGTGTGCCCATCCTAGGCATAGCACCCTCTGACTAGGGAAGGGAAAGGGGAAGTGGTAGAGGAAGAATTCCCACTTACTGGGGTTGGAAGTCACCTGGCAATACAGACACAGAATACTGTGCTCACCCCCACACTCTCAGAATAGAGCTCATTGCTTGTTTTGCTTTATTCCTAAATTTATCTCCCACCTGCAACTGTTGTCTGTGTAAAGAAAGTATCTGTGAGACTGGACCATAAATTAGTGGTTACAGTTTCTGTCTGTTGCCTCCCACGCTTGAAGCAAGAGACTGAAGTGGCACCCTCTGTATTTTTGGATCAGGCATTACCTGTTTCAGCCTCTGATACAGAGGAGGTTCAGGTGGTATCTCTTCCACAGAGCACTCAGCTATTTGTGTATTGGCAGTCTTATGGCACAACTGATGTGCTTCTAGGGGCAAATCCAGTTTAGGGTATTTCTCCTGACTCTTGTGCTAAAGGTTGTAGTTACCTACCATCAAACTGATTCTATATTCCAGGCTTAGTCTAGCTAGGTTTTTTCCAGAGTCTGAGAGTTCCCTTTAGGAACAGTCTTGTGATAAATTTTATGGGCAGCTGGGGTGAGAACTGCAGCTGCTTAAAGTGGCCATTTTGCCTCTATGATGTTTTACCATTTGCTCCTGTTTTTTCCCAGTTGGAGTGTGTCTAAATATACTTTCCAGTTTCAATGCTGTTGTTTTTTTTTTTTTTTGGTGGTGTTTTTTTTTGGTTTTGTTTTTTTTTTTTTTTTAGTAGTGGGTTATTTTCTCTAGATTGCTTTGTATGTGCTGTTTTTAGACTGAGCTTTGAATATTCACTGTAGGAACTGCAAAAATGAAATGGAAATCAATGATTTACTGTTTAGTGACCTGGTTAAATCTGTGCAGTCTATGAGGAGAAGACAGTCCTATATTTCTCTCAGCAAGAGAAAAACAAAGAAATAACATAGGTTGAAGAAAAAGAAAATTCAAGGAGGAAGTATAGTGTATTACATCTTTATTAACCAGTTTACACTTGGTTTGGTCCTGTGTGGTTGGATGTTCTTGTTTTGTTCTTATGGGTTCTGAAATGCAGACAGAATCAGAAAGATTCACAATAATGTGCTTACTCAGACAAGTTAGGGTAGTTTTTATTTTATTTGAAGAATTTACTGTTCTACAGCTTCTGTTTTAATTGCCTGCAGTCTCTTACCTATCCTTATAATTAGATGCAACTTCTATTTCTAGGTCTTTTAATGAATTTATTTTTCTTCTTCCTTTCTTTCTTTCTCACTTTCTTTACGTGTTTGCCTAAGCTCTGACAACTCTGTACAGGATATTTTTCCAACTTTGATATTTTCTACATTGTTTATTCCATTTCAAGTGTAACTTATTAAATACTGTCCCTTACAAGAGTATGGCTGTAGAACTTTGCCTACTATACATCTACTGATAATCTAAAGTATGTACTATCTTGAGACATTCCTTCCAAAGAGTAAACTTACATTTTGTAGATTTGTTTCAAGGGCAGGTCTGGGAACTCATAAATCTAATATTTGCACGGTCTGGTTGCCCTGGCAGAGACTATCTAGAAAATGCTTCTTATATTTGTCTTTTACTTAATGGCATGGGTTTAGATGTGGTTAGAATTCAGTAGTAAAATTCTGGGGGGCTCTTTTCTTTTGTGTTCTCTGGGCTCTTGGTTATTGTTTTCTGTAAAAGGTGTGTACAAGATGGTTGGTGTTTTTCTTTTCAACTTTGGATGGATACATCTTCTGTATGCCCAGATATAATGCCATTTTCTCCCTAAGCTGGCAGGAGACTTTTTGTGTCATAGAAATATCAAAGGAAAGGCAGCACAGTGCATCTACGTTGTGTGCATTTGGCAATCATCTAAAGCCTTAGTGCAAAACCATTAGCATTAGTCTGTTTAGGGGGAGACAGGAAACTCTTCTAGACACTGAAAAAATATTCTACAACTCAATGTTATGATAAACATTCTTGTCTTCTGGATTACAGGAACCACTCAAGTAGTCTTTGCATCATGTTTAAGAATGCTCAGTCCCTTTCCAGGATATGTAACTTGGAAAGATTATGTGCTAACAACAATGGTTCATATTCTC